>NC_091063.1:23970676-24603676 GCF_000393655.2 Nicotiana sylvestris | reverse complement strand
TAAAAAGTTCTTTGAAATGCTCAAACAAATCCAGGTAAATATTCCACTGATTGAAGCTTTAAAGGAGATGCCTGGGTACGCAAAAATGATGAAGGACTTGATGTCCCGGAAATTTGATTTTCAAGACTTGGCTACAGTTAGACTTACTCAGACCTGTAGTGCAGTGGTGACGAGACCTATTGCTAAAAAACTGTCTGATCCAGGTAGCTTTACAATTCCATGCACTATTGGGAATTTCGCCTTTGCTAAGGCGCTCTGTGATTTAGGGGCCAACATTAATCTTATGCCCCTGGCTATCTATAAGAGGTTGGGCATTGGGAGAGCTAGACCCACCTCCATGTTGTTGCAGCTGACCGACAGGACTGTGAAGCGTCCATTTGGTATCCTTGATGATGTGCTTATTCAGGTGGGGAAATTTGTGTTCCCTGCAGATTTTGTGATCTTGGATTGCAAAGTGGATGAAGAGATTCCTATAATCTTAGGAAGACCATTCTTGGCCACGGGGAGAGCTCTGATTGACTGTGAGACTGGGGAGCTCAAAATGAGACTCAATGATGAGGAAATAACATTCAATGTGCAGAAGTCTATGAGGCGACCAAGCGAGTTCGTCAATTGCTCTCTTATTGATGTTGTGGATGTAATTGTAGAGTCTGATGATGAGGTGTTGACAATTGAGGACCCCCTTGCTGCATGTTTGATAAACTTAGATGAAGTGAATGGTGAGGATTTGGCGGAATGGGTGTTGGCATTGGAAGGTAGAGGGTTTTGGGAGAGAAATCTAGAGTTTGAGCCCTTGCACTTAGAAAAGAGAGAAACTCCTCCAGCTAAGCCATCCATTGAAGAACCACCAAAGCTGGAGTTAAAGCCATTGTCAGCCCAACTCAGGTATGAATTTTTGGGACCTGACTCCACATTACCTGTTATTATCTCATCTAGTTTGTTAGATGTACAGGTTCAAAAACTTTTACAGGTACTAAAGGAGTGCAAAACTGCCATGGGGTGGACCATGGCAGATATCAGGGGGATCATCCCCGCCTACTGCATGCACGAGATTCTGCTGGAAGAGAGCACAAACCTTCCAGAAAACATCAGAGGAGGCTGAACCCCAACATGAAGGAAGTGGTGGTGAAGGAGGTGATAAAGTGGTTGGATGCGGGAATTATTTTCCCAATCTCTGACAACAGCTGGGTGAGCCCAGTGCAATGTGTTCCTAAAAAGGGAGGCATGACGGTTGTGACAAATGACAACAATGAATTGATCTCAACAAGAACTGTCACAGGCTGGAGAATTTGTATGGACTATCAAAAGTTGAATCTAGCCACCCGAAAAGACCACTTCCCACTTCCCTTCATTGATCAGATGTTGGATAGATTGGCAGAGAGGTCACACTTCTGTTTTCTTGATGGGTACTCAGGGTACAATCAGATTTCTATTGCACCGGAGGACAGAGAGAAGACCTCCTTCATATGCCCGTATGGCATTTATGCCTTTAGACGGATGCCCTTTGGCCTATGCAACGCACCTTCCACATTCCAACGGTGCATGATGGCCATATTTACTGACATGGTTGCGGACATAATAGAGGCGTTCATGGATGACTTCTTAGTGGTGGGGAATTCATTTTATGAGTGCCTGATAAATCTGACGCGTGTGTTGAAACGGTGCATCGAGACTAACTTGGTTCTTAACTGGGAGAAGTGCCATTTCATGGTACAAGAAGGCATAGTCTTGGGGCACCGGGTGTCAAGCAAGGGAATAGAGGTGGATCGCGCGAAAGTTGATGTAATAGCAAAGCTGCCTCCACCAACTTTAGTTAAAACCATCAGAAGCTTCCTTGGACATGCCAGTTTTTACCGGAGGTTCATAAAAGACTTCTCCAAAATTGCCAACCCTCTCTGTAAGTTGTTAGAAAAAGATCACCCGTTTTTGTTTTCTGATGATTGTAGGGTAGCATTTGAGGAGTTGAAAAAGAGATTGGTCACAGCACCCATCATTGTTGCCCCCAACTGGGAGCAACCATTCGAACTAATGTGTGATGCCAGTGACTATGTAGTGGGAGCAGTGCTGGGCCAGTGGAAAGACAAACTGATGCACCCAATCTACTATGCTAGTAGAACGCTGAGTGGAGCCTAGTTGAACTACACTATGACTGAAAAGGAGATGTTGGCTGTAGTGTTCGCGTTTGACAAGTTCTGATCCGACTTGATAGGGTCCAAGGTAATTGTATATACTGACCATTCAGCTCTCAGGTACTTAATAGAAAAGAAAGAATCTAAGCCACGCCTGATTCGTTGGGTGTTGCTATTGCAAGAGTTCGATCTTGAGATTCGTGACCGTAAGGGCACTGAGAATCAAGTCGCTGATCATCTATCACGACTTGAGGGAGCTGAAAATGTAGTTGAGGTTGAGGAAATATTGGAAACCTTTCCAGACGAGCAACTGCTCGCCACCACTCATCAGGAAGCGCCATGGTATGCAGACTTTGCTAATTACCTAGCTAGTGGTATAGTTCCTCACGACCTTTCATCGGTCCAAAGGAAAATATTTTTTCGTGAAAGCCGCCAGTATTACTGGGATGAACCTTATCTGTTTAGAATATGCCTTGATAATATGATCCGGAGATGCGTCCCCGAGATAGAGCAATTTTTTGTTTTGCAGGCTTGTCACGCATCGGCGTATGGTGGACACTTTGGAGGGGTTAGGACAGTGACAAAGGTGCTAGAGGCTGGATTCTTCTGGCTGACAGTGTTTAAAGATACGCACCTATGGGTGAAGGGCTGCAATGAATGTCAGCGGACCGGGAACATTTCCCGACGCCACGAGATGCCCATGAACCCAATTCAAGAGGTGGAAGTGTTTGACGTCTGGGGGATTGACTTCATGGGTCCCTTCGTCAGCTCCTATGGCAATAAGTACATTATTGTTGTTGTAGACTATGTGTCCAAATGGGTGGAAGCTACGGCGTTACCCACCAATGATGCAAAAGTGGTGGTGGGATTTCTAAAGAAGAACATATTCACCCGCTTTGGGACACCACGAGCAATTATCAGTGATGGAGGCACTCATTTCTGCAACAGGGCCTTTGAAAAGTTTCTTGCTAAGTACGATGTACGCCACAAGGTGGCTACTCCTTACCACCCGCAAACTAGTGGACAGGTTGAAGTGTCCAACAGAGAAATCAAGAGTGTGTTAACTAAAACTGTGAACACCACAAGAAATGATTGGGAGAGGAAGCTAGATGATGCACTTTGGGCTTACAGAACTGCCTTCAAAACTCCAATTGGTATGTCACCATACAAGTTGGTGTTTGGGAAGGCCTGCCACCTACCAGTGGAACTTGAACATAAAGCGTGGTGGGCATTGAAACAGCTGAACTTAGACATGGAAGTTTCGGGCACGTCAAGAGTCACTAAATTGCATGAGCTCGAGGAGTTCAGATATCTTGCTTTTGAGAGCACAAAATTGTACAAGGAGAGAATGAAGAGGCCTCACGACCAGAACATTGTTGAGAGAAATTTCAAACCCGGGGACATGGTATTGCTATACAACTCAAGACTACATCTGTTCCCAGGTAAACTTAAGTCACGATGGCCTGGACCATTTCGAGTAGTTGAAGTTTTCCCTTCAGGAGCTGTTGAGATTGCCACAGAGAATGACTCTCGTACATTCACAGTCAATGATCAAAGATTGAAGCCATATGTGGGCATGAGCGAGAAAAAATAAGTGTCTGAGTTGCACCTGACTGAACCACAGAGGTCGAGCGAGCCTTAAATGCACTCATACTGCGTCGTGCCGCGACGTTAAATCAGGCGTTGTGTGGGAGGCAACCCACGAAATTTTTGTAAGTGTAACACATTATATGGAAAAAAAATCAAAAAATCAGACAACTGCCCAGACCGCGGTTCCACCGCAACCGCGATCAAAGCGCGGTCAAAGACCTCCTCTGAACTTCTTTCACTGAATTTCCACCGCGACCGCGGTAGAACCACGGTGGGAACCCCTCTCTAAACTTCGTCTACCGCGGTTCAACCGCGACCGCGGCAGAACCGCGGCAGACCCCGTTGGGCCCAGATATGCAGAATTTTTTTTATTTCACCCCCCTTTCTAATTCACCTAACCCTGCACCCACCCAATACAATTATTCCCCCTCCCTATTTAGAAACAGAACGCCCCCCCCCCCCCAAATAAAACCCAACTCCTTTCTTCTCTTTCTCTCTGAAATCCCTCCCTCACTCCCAAAAAAACCGCCATTGTCATCTTCTCCACACAACTCTCACCACTACCCACCCCTTCCAACCTTCATTAAGTCATATGGCTCGTAAAAAGCAAAAGAGATCGGAAGGCACATACCAACAGCCTACATATGATGCCTCAAGGTTCGAATCAGAATTGGCAGAAGACGACTTTCATGCCAAGGCCTCAAAGAGATTCATCCCTGAGATTTCGATTGACAGGGCAGCCCTCCATGCAGAAAAGGAGGAGATGTATGAGGAAATCCGGTGGAGGGAAGTGGAGTTCTTATTTGATGAACCTAAAACGGTGAACAGGATTCTTGTAAGAGAGTTCTACGCGAACTACCCATCACATACGTTGCGGGAGGTGACTGTACGGGGCAAATGGGTAGATGCCTCAGTTGAAACTATTCAACAAGTATTGTGGCTGCCCCAGTTTACTGGTGACGTCGACTATTACCAGGACGCACCAGGAGTCACTTGGGATATTATGACTGATGCACTTTGTGCAGGGGGCAACCAATCTGGATACGTGACCATATCACCCTCAACTCCAATTCATTCACCCATTTGGATAAGTGTTGGATCGCTATCATTTGCAGCCGATTCTTGCCCTCAGGCAACACGATTGACGTGAATTTCCAAAGAGCCCTCTTGACGTGGTGCTTCGTCACAAAGAAAGATTTTGATGCGGCAAGACTTATTGGTGATGAAATGATCATACGGTCCCCGTTGAGGTCAAAGGGATTCTACTTCCCCTCCCTGGTGACTACATTGTGCCTGCTAAAGAATGTCCCCACCAATCCTACTGATGGAGAGTTTCCCCCTAAAGCAGCTTTCAAAGCTTCGAGCATCAGAGTGGGCAGGGGTGCACGCACCACCATTCAGATCGATGATGAGGATGATGACCCGATTCCCATGGCACCATCCAGGAGATCCTATGACAGTGCCGGACCCTCTCGGTGCCCCCATGCTGGGGCAGGCTTATCCAGATCATAGTCCACCCAGCCTATGTTGCGTACTATGGAGGAAGAGGTCGCGGATCTTTGCACCTCAGTGGAGGGCCTACACATGTGTATGGATGCCATGTCTCAGCGGCAGGCCAGGTCTGAGAGCCGGTTTATGTCCTGGTTTCGTGCTTTGGGGAGAGCTTGCCATGTGGACCCCAGCACCGTCTCCGACTCTGATTGAGGCTCAGGGAAGTCTTCTTACCCTTCTGCTCGTTATTTTTGATATAACATGGGGACATGACATAATTTTTAAGTGTGGGATGAGAGACTTGCTCGGGTAATGTATTGTAGTGTATATAGACATGGTGTATGTTGTAGTATTTGATTGGTGTTGTTTTGTATAATTGACTGTACTCACATTAGAAGTAACTGACTTGGCCCAACGACGGACACTTGTCGACGGGTCTCTTGAGGGTCAAAGTTGGATTTAAAAAAAAATGTAGAGGACTCTTCCTGAGGACGGACCACTTGGACAATACTCTTGAGGGAAGTAGTCCATGTAGTTTCTTTATTTTATTTTCTTTTTCTTTTTTAGGTAGTGTAGTAATTTTCCCTTGGTTTTTCTTTTGACCATGATTCTTTTCCAAGGGCTTTCCTTAAACCGGGCTAGGTAGATTTTTCATTTGTAGTTTAAGGACCAAAATGGGTGAAGGCTAGAATGCAACCCTTGATGTACACACTTGAGAATAACAAAAACGAACATGAGGGTGCGACGTCTAGGCTCGTTTGTAGACTCGTAAATCTATGCCTTAATTTTGCACATCCTGTCTTGCTTGAACGCTCGTATGAGTGTGTTGATAAAATAATTCGGAATTAGTTACATAGCAAGTGTGTGTGAGCTATTACTTGTATTCTATGCTTGTATGTGATACCTAGAACTTGCCTTGTGTGTTTGCAAAGCGAAATAGAAGTTGTTTGGTTTTAGAGATGATTGAGGCATTTCTTTGTATAGCCTGTATATTTGTGAATCCACCTGTATATATTGCCATAGTTAACCCCTTTGAGCCTGAAGCTTGTTCTTTGATAACCCTATAATGACATATATCCCTGTGTTTGAATAGTTTGACTGTTTGAACCTGTACCTCCTAGAAGTACTTGAATTACTAAAGAACATACAAAAGTCAAAGTGTGAGGTGGTAAGGAAGTATGAAAAAGGGGAATCAGGAAAAAATACTTGAATGGTGTAATGGATTTGTAAAGGAAAGAAAAAAAAAGAAAAAAATGAAGAAAACAAAACAAAAAGAAAGAAAAAAAACAGTTACACCTAAAGAAAAGTGGGGGTCACCTATGAACTAAAATGTGGAAGAACGAGTGGGCTAAGCATGGAAATTGAAATAAAAGGAAGTGTGTATTAAAAGTGCTTTGGGAGGTTAGTCACTATATCCAAATATATCCTACTCGTCCCTTAGCCTACATTATAACCAAATAAAGACTTCTTGATCTTTGACTGAATAACTCGATTAGTAGAGTACTACACTAGGGGCAAGCTTATGGTGTGTCTGTGTGGCATGTGAATGTTCTTTGCTGAGAGTGAGTGAATACTTCCTATCTTTGGTTCCTTGTTGCTTGAATTTTATATGTGTGGAACTTCTCTCAGAATTATGATGTGAGGGCATGTGACTCAGGAAGAAAAATTGAGTTTTTACCTCTATTAGAGTAACTAGAGTGAGCATGAGTGTGTCATGGTGTTAGAGTCTTCATCTAAGGCATCACTGTTGCACTGCTTAGGTTGTTCCTTCATAATGGCGGGTGTGGTTTGTAAAAAAATTGGGTAATGCATCGAACGATTAGGCCTAGAAGTGTGGTTTAACTTGCTCGAGGACGAGCAAAGGTTTAAGTGTGGGGTGTTGATAATAGGTGAATTTAACTATAATTAGGCCCTAAATAACCACCTTCTTGTATAGTTTGGATGATAAAAGTGATAACAAAATGCTCTTATTAGTGTTTTTCATGCTTTGCAGGTTATATATGACCAGAGAAGGCTATGGAGTACTTTTGGGATCAAATATGGAGAAAAAGAGGCCGATCGTAAAATTCCGTCAAGTAAACCATGCAAAACAGCTCAAGTCAGAACTGAAAGAGGATTGCCGCGGTTCCACCGCGACCGCGGCAGAACTGCGGTAGAAGATGGCTGCAGACAAAGTGAGAATCAGAGAGCATATTTGGCCACGGTTTGACCACGACCGCGGCGGAGGCGGAGAACTTCAGGGACTAAAGTGCAAAACACGGGATTTTTATCCCAAAACCCTATTTTAAACACTAGACTTCTCCCAAGAGAGGCATGTATTGATTTTGATAGTATTTTGGCAAGAAAAAAATAATTGTGAGAGATCACCCAAAACATCTTTCTTCTTTTCTTTGATTTTTCTTGCAAGTTTTATGATGAATATTGTTTTAGTTTGTTTACCCATAGTTATGAGTAGCTAAATCCTTTGTCTAAGGTTTTGATGGAACCTATTGGGGGATGAACTTCTTGTTTATGTGAATACAAATTGCTAGTCTCAATCTTTATTTGTTCAACTTTGTGCATGTTGTAGTTAATTGACAGGATCCTCAATTAGCTGTGCCTATTTAGTGTGCATAACTCGGGAGAGAGTGCATATTTAGGTTATTGTTGAACAACACCACTCCCAAAGTATAAGAGGGATCTATAACTGCGGGTTTAAAGGCGGGATTAGGGATAACGAAGCCTTGAGTGCAATCTAAAGTGAACCGTGTTAATTAGAGCTAGCTAGTGTATCTCGGGAGAGTGCATTGAGTATATTACTGTGATTACTCGGGAGAGATTTATGGTAAGATGAGCGTTCATGATTGATAGAGAGGTGTTGGTAAATTTGTATGAAGCATAAACAGAAGGGATTCCATCAATAAGGGATAATTACCTTAGCGTTTTCTTATTATTGTTTACAACCTTAGCATCCTTAGTTTACAGCTGTTTATTTACTTGCAATTTTAGTTATTAAAGACACCATCAACTGTGATTCAAACGTTTGGGAAAATTGGTTCTCAAGAGTTTAGTGGGTCTAAAGATAGTGATTGATAGGTTAACTCTCTGTGGATTCGACTCTGGGCAGAATACTCAGGTTATATTTGCAACGTCCGCATGGTCCTTTTTATAAGGCATAGTTGGGCGTGATCATGGAGCCATGTTGGTTCGTGCACCATTGCCACTACCACCTCCAATGACATCAAAGCAAGTGGATTCTGAGATTGGGGTTAAGCTCTTTAACGTGGGACCTTTTGCTTTTGAGCCCTCTAAGAATCTGCCGTGCAAGCAGTAGTGAGATACTGTGTTTGCTTTTGAGTGTTCATTATCTAAGCCATTACTTGGATTGTTTGGGAACTGGGAAAGTGATAAGTTATAGTAGTAGTCCCTCGGGTCCAAAATAAGTGAGTTTTTGGCCTTTTTTTGGTGGTCCAAAATAAGTAATTTTTTCAGATTTCAAGAATGAATTAATTATTTTTTTCCTACATTGTCCTTGGAGTAAATAGTGTTGGAGTATGTGTTAGGAGTGTTTATGTGAAGAGATAGTAAATGTTAATATTGTCAATTTTATTGCTTATTAATGTTAAAAGGTAAATTTCTTAATATGTGTAAAAATAATCAAAAAATTACTTATTTTGGACCGGAGGGAGTACGCTAGATTGTTGGGAACTGGGGAGTGTTTTGAGACTTTCAATTCTTGTTTGTTGTTACTTTTGATTTTCTTGTTTTTGTGAATTTTAGTCATTTTAATGATAATGTAGATGGTGGTTTGGTCCGTCATCTCTGGCTTGAAAGGTAGCAAGTCGTGAGGTAAATAATAGGATTGGGGTTTATTGTAGGGTACTAGTTCGGATCGGTTTAGTAAAATAAGGGTGATGGGATGGGTTGATTTATTATTTAAATTAGGGTATAGATGTTATGCACCAAATTGTGACACGTGTCAAAGTCTGATGCTAAACATTTTATTAGTAAGGTCCATTTAAAAAAAAGGCATATGTGAGTCACCTTATACATGGAAAGGGCATATGTGAGCCACCTTTTAGTGACGGACAAATGTGTATAATTTTATATAATTCATTGGCATATATGTACCTTTTCCGTACTCAATATGATTATCTAAATAATTATTTTCCTATTCTTTTTTTCATTACGTTGGATAATAGGAAAGGATGGAAATATCTGACTAGCATGCAATGAGTTGGAATTGCTTAAGTAGTTAGACTGAAATCATAAAACTATCTTATGATATAACTTTAACCTATCTATATTATTATAAAAGTATGATTACAATGTCGGTTTACAAAAATAACCTTATAATATTAAGCATAATAACTTATAGTAAAAGGATATAACCGGAATTCTAGACATTAATTAGCCTTATAATCCTATTAGTTTTAGAACATATACTACACGTTAGAAATCCTTCATGATAAATCCCACGATCTCACCTAACCTATGAGCATTAAGTTGACACAATTAAAAAATGTTAGTAGTTTCACGATAAATATTTCAAAGAAATAATATTCTATTATTTTGGACTTCACAAATATTGTTAGAATATAAAAACTACCAGCAAGCAAAAAATCAAATTGATGTATATGCATTAAGTTATTTCCTTTAGCATTTAAAACATGAAACCAAAAACACGTCAAAGAAAAATGCTCTAATTTGATCAATACCAGAATAATATATATATATATATATATATATATATATATATATATTATTCGGGTATTTTTGAAGTTTCTATTATTAATTTAATTTGAAAACATATTATAATGTCCTATTACTAATATAATTTGATAATGTATTATATTGTTCAAATCCATTTAGAAATAAAGAGAGTCTATATCTTCTGTATACTATTATAAAAGCACGAATATAATATTGATAGACCAAACTAGCCATAAAATATTAAACAAAAGAACTCATAGGGAAATGATATAACTGTAATAACCTATTTTTTGGACTACAATATCTTCTATGTTAAGTTTTATAATATTTAAAATTAGTGAAATTTTGTCTATTACATTCTTATTAAAAATATGTAGGAATGTTTAATAAAATCAATTTCATAAGAATCCTCCATATTGGCAATGCATTCCCACTCCATAATATCCAATAGCAAGAAAAAATAAAAGTAATGTTAAATTGATTTTATAAAACTTTGAAATTGAGAAAAAAAAAATTCCCACGATATATTTTTATATTATATTTGAACTGTTTTCTACTCAAATAATATTTTTTTAATTAATTTTTCGTGTAATATTGAAAAATATACCAATTATGAAACAACAACTAAGAAACTATTTAAGAATATTTAAGAAAGAGAAAGAAAAATGATTCGTAAGAGTCAATAGCACTAATGATTCTGGAAATATAAAGATCTAAAAGTGGAACGTCAGATCGATCTTTTTACTCTTTGAAAATAAAATTTATGGTGGATAAAATTATAATTAAGATTAAATATTCAAAAGACGAGATGAACTAATGTTAAGAATCTAATCAACATAAAATAAATTATTTTTTTTATGTTAAGACCAAATAATTAAATCTTTCAATTAATTATTTAGCAAGAGACTCCAATTCAATTATTTTTAAATTCATAATATGAGTAAAATTATTTTTCAAGTTAAAAAAAATCTTAGGGTACATAAATTTATTCTATAAAAAAGAGCGTTAAAGATTAAAAAACTAATCACATAGTAAAAAAAAAAAGTTAGTATATTATTAAGAATCAAACGGCCATACAAGTGCCTGAGGAAGCACAATCAAAGCTAAATCTTGAAGAAGAACAAGCTTTCAAGACTATATTATAAAGAATCGACTCTGGTATAGGGGGATTATCCTTTGTAAATGCCTCTGGCGGAATCGAAATAATTTTTCTATGTCGTGCATTACTTGCAAATATCATATCAAGAGGCATGATACTGGTCGCAATAATAACAAGTGGTGTACCGATAAGGATTTTATTATGAGGTCACTCACTTTAGACTTGATATACCTCTTCAAACAACTGAAATAACCATCACAAATATAACAAAGCAGATCAATGATGTGAAATTTAAAAGGAAAGCATAATTGATAATATGGAATAAAGCGCTTATGGTTAAATGTCAAATGATCGAAACAATGCACAAAGTTCTTGAGATATATTAAATATCAATAAACCATTTGATGAAAAACTAATGGTTTGGAAGATGATTTTTGTTAAGTACTACCAGTAGTTTCAAAATCAACAAAAGAAGAGACTGTATTACCTTGCCAAAATTATACTTATGGAATCAAATGAAAAAGATTCAACTGACAAGAAATATAAAGTAAAAAAGAATCCAATATTCAGTGACTTCTTTCTTCGTATCAGAAACGAAGAAGAGCATCCAATAAAAGATGTATCGGTTCTTCTAGAACACTTAGTTATCAACCCTAATGGTAATAGTAGTTGTCACACCTCCTTTTTGCGCGCCCGGCCCAGAAGGGTTAGATGCGCGGGTGGAGTTTTTTCTAATTTAAGTGACAATATTCGAAATGGGATTATTTATTTAATTCAGAGTCGCCACTTGGGAAAGGTTTGGCTTTTGGTGTCCCAAGTCACCGGTTTATCTTGAATCCCAAATCGAGGAAATTTTCGACTTTTCCAAATGAAGTCTGCGAACCAGAAATTCTAAGTAAGGAATTCTGTTGACCCGAGGGAAGGTGTTAGGCACCCTCGAATCCCGTGGTTCTAGCACGGTCGCTTAAATTGTTATAATGGCTAAATATCTGATTTAAATACATGTTGTGACTTATGTGCTTTTATTAAGTTTTAACCGCTTTTATTATTATCATTTATTTTTATAGAATTGCAACGTCGTGAAAATGTATCTCGAACCACGTCACAATCAATGCACCCGTAGTTGTTAACACATTTCGACTCCGTTGAGATTTGAAATTGGGTCACATAAATGCGCACCCGAATTTAAGAATGTGATTTGATTAAGTCGCGCCTAAAGAATCTAACGCGTTATTGTCTTCGGGGAGGGCAGTGGAATTCACTAAACAGCCCGTCCCAAATTCTAAGTATTTATTATGACCAATTATTGAGGGCCCCGCAATTTGCCTTTTGATTTGGCGAGGCTCGTCTCATTATTTTAGAAGGGTACCCTACAAGAACTACATTTTACTACATTTATCTTTTAAGGGAAGGATGATGCCGAATTTTGCTGGTTTAGACAAATACGGACTGAATCCTTATTATGTTTGCCGAACCTAAACTTGTTTGATTACTTGATTGATTGTTCATGAGGTGAGAGCTACGGCATGCTTTGTCTTCAACAAGTGAATATGCTTATTAATTCGCTAAGTGAGATTGCAAACAAACTAACAACATATATTGAGTTATGTTTTAACGACCTCCAAGTTCTATTCTTAAACACTCTAACCTATTCGAAATTGATAAAGAAATCGGCTGTTTTATTAGGAAAAATTACTACTAATTGAACTCAAAAAATGATTATCAGTTTTTCTCAACAATCATTACATCATTTCGAAATAAAAATCTGTAACGAAACCCCGTATCGAACCTGTATTGGAACGAATGAACTGACAAGAGAACTGGCATTCATAGCCATACTCTTAGTGTGACTGTATGGGAGTTTGTTTGGGGATATATTTATCCCGGACCCCAGTATCGCAGTTTTGTCAATTCAGTGGTCTAGGCAAAATACATACAATGCTTACCATGACTCTATGTTATACAGTCATACTAAATCAAACGAGTGTTATACTTGAACTGAATGTATATTAAATCAAAAACATGCTGTCCATGTCATACTGTCATTACTATTGAGCCATGCTATCTAACAGTTCATCTTAAACAAATGTATGCTAGTTCCTACAGAATATTTGCAGTTCACAGTAAGAATACAGGCCCAAACAACGTTCGAACTATCTTTTTACACCAATGCTATAACATAAACTGGCGTTTATTCCTTTATTTCTGCTTCAACTTCAAACTTTCAACAATACAAGGTTCAAAGGTTGTGTACCTGGGAATATTTGCAATTGAAGAAAAAGGGCAATCAGTAGAGTAACAATGAACAAATGCAGCAGCAGTAACAGCACCAACAGCAACAGGGCAGAATAGCAGCAGGCAAAACAAATAGCAAGAAATAGGCTCGAGTGCAGAGGTGCAAATATGGCCAATAGAAAGTAATGACCAAATAGCAGCAACACCCAGTGGAATAGAAACAGAAATCCAAACAGACCCGACCAGTAGTAAACCAATGAAAACACTCGACTAATAGACACAACTGGAATTTCAAAGAATCAGAATTGATTTGAAACCAGGTTTAACAACTGAAACCCAGTAATAATAGGAGGAAAAAGCTTCTGATTGTTGGTTGTATAGCTTCTATCCCTTAACCTCTCTCTATCTGTGTTTTTGTTTTTCCTTTTCAGCTCTTAAAGTTCCCAATCCCCTCACTGTGTGTGTATATTTTCTTTTTAGGTCCGATCCTCTCTCTGTATCTCTTTTTTTTTTATTTCTCACAGTGTATGTATATCCTCTAATCCTTCTGCCTCTAATTCCTCTCTGTGTTTGTGTTTTTTCCTTTTCAGCTCTCAAGGTTCTCCCCTCCCTCTATCAGATGTTTTTCTATCTCTCCTTTTATAAGTCTCTATCCTACTCTTTTTAAACAGCCTGTTTTCAGAAATCCAGTACCCTTCCCGCGTGCCTTCTATTTTCAATTCCAAACTTTAGCTAATTAAGTATTAAACCCCATCAACATTCCCTGGCAGATTTCACTTTTAAAAGGTTTAAATACTTCTTTAAACTAAAGCCAAGTATGGGCAGTAGGATATGTTGACAGCATATGCTGTCAAAACATTTTAAAATCAAACAAGGACCTTTATGCAGGCCACAGGTTGTGCACAAAGCACATGAGGAGCACCAATGCAAATGCTGTGCAAGAGTGCACATGCCCTCCAATTCAGCATTTAAACCAAACATCCCTTTTACATTACTGATCTAAATCAACAGCTATAAGTAAACAAAATTGTTTCTCAATTGATTCAAAAAAAATGTTCGACAGAAACAAATCGCTTTGCTATGCTCAGATAGTTGAAACTAATTGACGACTCATGTCGACTCGACTATATTAGCATTAACGTACACAATCGTAGCCGAAAATCAAACATTCAGAAGTATGGGACACATGACTCGACTTATACTGATTAAAATAGAATGGTGCATTCGAGGAATCAGTTAGTTAGTACAAATTGGAATACAACCAATACGCATGCCGTATCAGAATAGGAGGAGAAGGATTCAGACAAACACAGATGTTCAAACAGAGTGGACGAACAAAAGTTGATAAAAATTAAAACAAATATGAACAGTCTTTTAAAACAAATCATACGGACTAAAAACAATTAAAGGAAAAGCAAGCAGACTTACCTTAAAACTTGAAAAGTTTAACAGTTTGAACTTGGATTTGGACAAACTTTCTTAAGGCTAAATGGACTTTAATCGAAGTGTTTCTCAGATGAGAAACACTTTGATTGAAGTCCATTAGACCTTAATCTCTTCGGTTGAACCGGTATGAACCAGTGACGAAGGACACAAAACCTCTTAAACTTAGATCTGGGATTCAGGCTTCCCTGATCAGATTCGGACCAAACCAAGTATGGTTTGGTCACGAGGGGGTCTGGGGAGTGTCTGGTGTGAAGCTTGGGTTGATTGGTGTAGATTAGGTTCCGACTCGAATCTTCAAATGAAGATTCGAGCAGGTGGGGTAGGATTCGAAGGGTGTGGTTGGTAGATTTAGGTTCAGGATGGCATGGGGGTTCTATGGTGTTCAGGTGGAGGTCACCGGCGTTCAGGCCGCCGGGTTTCTGGTGAAGGTGTGCAGGGGCGGCTAGGGTTTGAAGGGGATGGGTTCAGTGAAGACGAAGGCGGGGGTGTTGGCTAGGGGGGCAGGGTATGGTGAATGGTTTATATAGTGAGTGGGTGGGTGAACCTCGACCGTTAGATCAATCTAAATCTACGGTCTGGATCTGAAGGCTTAAATGGAACGGTGTCGTTTTGAGGGTTGAGGGTTGGGGTCAGTCCGGGTGAGACGGGTCGGGTTTATTGGTGGGTTATGGGGAATTGATCTTGGCCGTTGATCAATCTGAGATCAACGGCCCAGATCAGGCATGACTCAAACGACGTCGTTTGGACATCCTGGGCATCAGGTGGACCTGGACCGGGCAGGCTTGGTTTGAACGTTGTTTGTTTGGGCCAATTTATTAAAATTGGCCCAATCAGGAATAATTGCTGATTTTTCTTCTTTTTCTCTTTTTTTTTTATTTTAAAAGCAAAACTAAGCAAAAAATCAAAAATTAAAAATTAAATACACACTCAATACAATTATTTGCACACACACTAAAATATTTCAAAACTGTAAAGTTAATCAAAATAAAATCACCACTAATTAACACTTAACATATTTATTTCACGCGGATAAAATGTTAAAAGTAGGCAAAATTAAACACGGCAACAAATCAGGACAAAAGAAAAAATGCGTATTTTTGTAATTTTCCATCTAACAAACGGGTCATGGTTTAAATTACGCATGACACATACATTTTTAATTCTTTTGGAGCGATTGTCGCGTAAAACAAAAATCACGTGCTCACAGCTGCCCCTCTTTGTTCGGAAACACGAAGAGTTTTCGTGCAAAGATAAAGTGAGCGTGTATGAGCGATTTTTGCCTATGGACTACTCCGTATGAAGCATGTTTTTTGAAAGATCTGACCGAATCTTGCTTCAAAGATTTCCTACATATCCTGGGCTAAACAGGAATCAGGTCAATGTAGTTCGGAAAGTTTTGGTAGCTGGGACTACCATGGAATTGCAATGCTTGCTGCTACTACTGCTGCTGTTGTCACTGCTACGTCACTGACCGCCTTATTACAACCAAACGAAAATTAGAAACTGAACTAACTACTTATATGTATGTCAACTGCTAGTTACAAGATTCCTATCTATGATTCTTTTACGACTTGATCTTGGGTCTTAGCTGATTCTGCTTGTAGACTTTGATCTGAATCTTGATGCTTGCGAGTTGCGGCGACTTGTGTAACCTCTGGGATACTGAGTGAGACGCGATTGGCAAGGTTCAGGCCTTTAATTAAACGTTGGAGTCAATCCGCTCTCCATTCACTCTGATATCTCAGAATGTCTTCTTTTGTCTTTTTCTTCTTTGATTCTGAGTTGAGACCCATCTCGTAGGTCATTTCGATCCGTGTGGCTCGAGGTTAGACCTGCGGGAAAAACAAACAACGAACGAAATTTTCTGCCCCAGTTTCACTAGGAAAATTTCGTTAATTATTCACCAGGAAATTCATAAAATTGATGAAAGAGGATATGCATGCTCAGTTAAGGGTTGGAGCCCTAATACCGGCTAGCTGGGGAGAGGTTCGGTTTGGGGTTTAAAACCCTAATGCCGAACAAAGGAAGAATTCAGTTTAAGGTTTAAAACCCTAATGCTGATTGCATGGAAAAAGCTCAGTTTAGAGTTTAAAACTCTAATGCTGACTAAAAGGAAAATTCAGTTTAGGGTTTAAAACCCTAACGCTGACTAAAAGGAAAATTCAGTTTAGGGTTTAAAACCCCAACGCTGACTAAAAGGAAAATTCAGTTTAGGGTTTAAAACCCTAATGCTGACTGAAAGGAAAATTCAGTTTAAGGTTTAAAACCCTAATGCTGATTGCATGGAAAAAGCTCAGTTTAGAGTTTAAAACTCTAATGCTGACTAAAAGGAAAATTCAGTTTAGGGTTTAAAACCCTAATGCTGATTGCATGGAAAAAGCTCAGTTTAGAGTTTAAAACTCTAATGCTGGCTGAAAGGAAAATTCAGTTTAAGGTTTAAAACCCTAATGCTGATTGCATGGAAAAAGCTCAGTTTAGAGTTTAAAACTCTAATGCTGACTAAAAGGAAAATTCAGTTTAGGGTTTAAAACCCTAATGCTGACTGAAAGGAAAATTCAGTTTAAGGTTTAAAACCCTAATGCTGATTGCATGGAAAAAGCTCAGTTTAGAGTTTAAAACTCTAATGCTGGCTGAAAGGAAAATTCAGTTTAGGGTTTAAAACCCTAATGCTGATTGCATGGAAAAGCTCAGTTTAAAGTTTAAAACTTTAATGCTGGCTGAAAGGAAAATTCAGTTTAGGGTTTAAAACCCTAATGCTGATTGCATGGAAAAGCTCAGTTTAGAGTTTAAAACTCTAATGCTGGCTGAAAGGAAAATTCAGTTTAGGGTTTAAAACCCTAATGCTGATTGCATGGAAAAGCTCAGTTTAGAGTTTAAAACTCTAATGCTGGCTGAAAGGAAAATTCAGTTTAGGGTTTAAAACCCTAATGCTGATTGCATGGAAAAGCTCAGTTTAGAGTTTAAAACTCTAATGCTGGCTGAAAGGAAAATTCAGTTTAGGGTTTAAAACCCTAATGCTGATTGCATGGAAAAGCTCAGTTTAGAGTTTAAAACTCTAATGCTGGCTGAAAGGAAAATTCAGTTTAGGGTTTAAAACCCTAATGCTGATTGCATGGAAAAGCTCAGTTTAAAGTTTAAAACTTTAATGCTGGCTGAAAGGAAAATTCAGTTTAGGGTTTAAAACCCTAATGCTGATTGCATGGAAAAGCTCAGTTTAAAGTTTAAAACTTTAATGCTGGCTGAAAGGAAAATTCAGTTTAGGGTTTAAAACCCTAATGCTGATTGCATGGAAAAGCTCAGTTTAGAGTTTAAAACTCTAATGCTGGCTGAAAGGAAAATTCAGTTTAGGGTTTAAAACCCTAATGCTGATTGCATGGAAAAGCTCAGTTTAAAGTTTAAAACTTTAATGCTGGCTGAAAGGAAAATTCAGTTTAGGGTTTAAAACCCTAATGCTGATTGCATGAAAAAGCTCAGTTTAGAGTTTAAAACTCTAATGCTGGCTGAAAGGAAAATTCAGTTTAGGGTTTAAAACCCTAATGCTGATTGCATGAAAAAGCTCAGTTTAGAGTTTAAAACTCTAATGCTGGCTGAAAGGAAAAAAGTTCAGTTTAGGGTTTAAAACCCTAATGCTGACTAAAAGGAAAATTCAGTTTAGGGTTTAAAACCCTAATGCTGATTGGATGGAAAAGCTCAGTTTACTACACGATCTATTTTTTGAGTTTTCTTGTTTTAATAGAAGATATAAGGGAGTTTTGCGGGAACTTACCTTTTGAGTGAATTCCTTATTGCCAAAATGTTTCTTGTACCCGTGTACCTTCTTCTTTGGGCGACACCTGCTTCTTGCACGGTTGTCTTGGATTAAAACCCTGTTTCAATTTCTAAGACAAAGAACAATTGTTAGTTTGAAAATGACGGTCGGTTTGGTGACCTTGATCGTTCCCAATTGCTTCGTTGCGTTTTTACTTCTGTTGCGAAGTCCCGCCATTGATTCGAATTGAATGGCGAAACCTTTAGACTGCTCAGGCTTGTATTTCCGGATTCTGTGATGATTTGCCTCGTAAGGCCCTTTTTTCTTTTTGTCCCGTTTTGATTGAAGGTTCTCAACGGGGATTTTATTGGAGGTATTCTATGGGAACTTGTACAAGAGGAAGCTATGTGGGGAAATATTTACAAAGTGGATTCTTTGTGCGGATTCTGTACAATGGGGTATGCTGGGTTTTGGTTTCAAAACGGGTTTCCCAGGGTTTGTTGGGGTAAGCTTGTTGGGGAATATTTACAAAAGAACTCGCTGGGGATGTGCTGATGAAATTCCAACAGGGATTTTTTTTTTTTTTTTACTGGGGATACTTTGTGGGAGATTGTACAAAAAGAGAGACTCTGTGGGGTTTTGTACAGGGGGAGACTCTGTGGGGACTTGTCCGAAGGTGGACTTGCTGGGGAAGATTTCAAGATTTCTCTCTTTCTTCTTTACTCCGGAACACCATCAAACGTCATGATTCATCATGCTTGGGTAATCATATCAACGAGATGAGGTGCTTTCCTTCATGAGACGGGATTCCGTGCAAACAAACCATGCCACCTACTCTTTCCGGTGTGTCCTGAACTCGGGGTTAAAATGCAAAAGGGATTCGAAAAGAAACAAAGCAGGGGAAAACAAATCAGAAAAGGAATACCCTTTTCGGGACGAGAAAGACTTATCTGAGGAAGATAACGCTGGCTTTAAATGACATGACATGCTCTTTGGACTGGACGTCCGACCTTCCATGAACTTGCGTTTTCCTGAACCAGAACAGATCTGTGATTCCAAAACCGGTGGAACTTTGCCGAGACCTTCTTGGGGTGGCGTCATTCCTTTTCGGCCAACAGCGCCCTTTGCGGGTTTTCGCTGGCTGACCTCTCTCATTTCTCTTCCTGTCATCGCTTGATAGCACTCTTTGCGAGTTTTTACTAAACAAGCTCTCTCATTTTGGTTTCTCTACTCCCGTCGCCTCGTGGTGCCCGAAGGTTTTCACCGCCGAGACTCTCTCATTTTATCTCTCTCAATTCAGAGTGTGCTGGTCTCCATTTGTGACGCTTATTGGTTCCCCACCATATTCGGTAATTGATTTGAAGGCTTGTGCTTGGTAAAGAGATGGTAGTGGATATTAAACTTCTCAAGTGTCCGACGTGCCCCGGTTTTCAATTTCAGGGTGGATGGGATTTTGTTGTTGGTGTGACTGAACCTCAGGGAGAGGCTGCCTACGTATCCTTTCGGAATCAAGTCAAACGTAGTTCAGGCCTCAATCAAATTTTTTTTTCTTTTCGTAGAGAGGATTGGGTAGTGTTTGGTAGTAGTGGGGGATAAAACCTTTGCCATTCTCAAACGTGTCAGGACCACTGGAGTATGATTTAGACGTAGTACCTCTTGACTGCATCTGCATTTACTGCTGTGTCGGGGTCATTTCCTTCGATATCACCTAAATACAATGCTCCTCTTGGCAATATTTTCCTTACGATGTATGGGCCTTTCCAATTTGGGGCAAACTTTCCTTTTGCTTCTTCATGATGCGGCAGAATACGCCTCAGTACCAGCTGACCTACTTCGAAATTCCGGGGTCGGACTTTCTTGTTGTAAGCACGGGCCATCCTTCGTTGGTATAACTGTCCGTGACAAACTGCAGCCATCCGCTTTTCATCAATCAACGTCAATTGCTCTAACCGAGTCTTAACCCACTCGCTGTCCTCGATTTCTGCTTCGACAATGATTCGAAGCGAAGGGATTTCTACCTCTGCCGGTATTACAGCCTCGGTCCCATAAACCAAAAGATAAGGAGTCGCTCCCACCGATGTGCGTACCGTAGTGCGGTACCCCAATAATGCAAAAGGTAACTGCTCATGCCACTGTCGGGAACTTTGTATTGTTTTCCTCAAAATCTTCTTGATGTTTTTATTTGCAGCTTCCACAGCACCATTGGCTTTTGGCCGATAAGGAGTGGAATTCCTGTGTGTTATCTTGAATTGCTCGCACACATCTCCCATCAAGTGACTGTTCAAGTTTGCCGCATTATCTGTAATGATAGTCGCAGGAATACCGAAGCGACAGATAAGATTTGAGTGTACAAAATCCACTACAGCTTTCTTGGTGACCGACTTGAGAGTGACAGCCTCTACCCATTTCGTAAAGTAGTCTATGGCAACTAGTATAAACCTGTGTCCGTTTGAGGCCTTTGGTTCAATTGGTCCAATGACGTCCATGCCCCAGGCGACAAATGGCCATGGTGCGGACATGGGATGCAGTTCCGTGGGAGGTGCATGAATCAAATCACCGTGCACCTGACACTGATGACACTTCCGAACGAAACTAAAGCAATCCTTTTCCATGGTCATCCAGTAATAACCTGCTCGAAGGATTTTCTTCGCCAAGACATACCCGTTCATGTGAGGTCCACACACACCTGCGTGTACTTCGTGCATGATCTTTCTCGCTTCCTCGATATCGACACATCTTAAGAGATTGAGGTCCGGAGTCCTCTTATATAACAATTCACCGCTCAAAAAGAAACCACTTGCATGTCGCCTAATGGTCCTCTTTTGATCTCCAGTAGCGTGCTCGGGGTATTCTTGCGTCTTCAGGAACCTCTTGATGTCATGGTACCAAGGCTGCGTATTTGATCCCGCCTCGATTACACTGCAGTAACCGTGTCTTTCCTTGATTTGGATTTCCAAAGGATCGACGTGGGCGTTGCCCGGGTAGGGTAGCATAGAAGCCAGAGTAGCAAGTGCATCTGCCAGTTCATTGTGAAACCTCGGAATATACCTGAATTCTATTGAGTTAAAGCGCTTGCTGAGGTCCTCCACATGTTGTCGGTATGGGATAAGTTTGACATCCCGAGTTTCCCATTCGCCTTGAACTTGCCGGATGATCAGGTCAGAATCTCCCATAATCAGTAAGTCTTTGACATCCTGATCGATTGCCATATGTATGCCCATAATGCAGGCTTCATATTCAGCTGTATTATTTGTGCAGAAGAAACGAAGTCTAGCTGTGGCGGGATAATGCTGACCGGCAGGTGAGATCAAAATTGCCCCAATCCCTATACCCTTGGCGTTCACGGCTCCGTCAAAGAACATCTTCCAAACATGAGCTTCCTCCGAGATCACTTCTACGGTGTTTACCTCTTCATCTGGAAAGTAGGTATCTAATGGCTGGTATTCCTCATCGACCGGGTTTTCGGCCAAATGATCTGCTAACGCCTGGGCTTTCATTGCCGTGCGAGTGACATAAACTATGTCGAATTCCGTAAGCAAGATTTGCCATTTAGCCAGTCTCCCAGTAGGCATTGGTTTCTGAAATATATACTTCAAAGGATCCAACCTGCTTATGAGGAACGTAGTGTGGGCTTGGAGATAATGTCCTCAGCTTTTGTGCAACCCATGTGAGAGCGCAGCATGTCCTTTCCAGCAGAGTGTATTTGGCCTCGTAGCCGGTGAATTTCTTGCTCAAGTAGTAGATTGCTTGCTCCTTCTTTCCGGTTATGTCGTGTTGCCCGAGGACGCAGCCAAAAGAGTTCTCCAAGACTGTCAGATACAAGAAAAGTGGCCTCCCTGGTTCTGGAGGGACCAAGACTGGGGGATTCGAAAGGTACTCTTTGACTTTATCAAAGGCTTCTTGACACTCCGTTGTCCACTTAATCGCCGCATCTTTTCTTAACAACTTGAATATGGGCTCACACGTGCTTGTCAGCTGGGCAATAAATCGACTGATGTAGTTCAGCCTGCCCAAAAGACTCATCACGTCTTTCTTCGTTCTCGGGGGAGGTAGATCTTTGATAGATTTTATCTTAGTCGGATCTAGCTCGATACCTCTCCTGCTTACGATGAAACCCAAAAGTTTACCCGACGGAACTCCGAAAGCGCATTTGGCTGGATTTAGCTTCAAGTCATACTTCCTTAGCCTCTCGAAGAATTTCCTCAAGTCTTGGATGTGATTATCCTGTGTCCTGGACTTGACTATTACATCGTCCACGTACACCTCTATTTCCTGATGCATCATGTCATGGAAAATGGCGGTCATGGCCCTCATGTAAGTAGCCCCAGCATTCTTTAGACCAAATGGCATGACCCGATAACAGTAGGTGCCCCAAGGCGTGGTGAAAGCGGTTTTCTCGGCGTCCTCTTCATCCATCAGTACCTGATGATACCCAGCATAACAATCTACAAAAGACTGTATCTCGTGTTTGGCACAATTATCAACGAGGATGTGGATGTTGGGCAGCGGGAAATTATCTTTGGGACTTGCTCTGTTCAGATCTCGGTAATCTACACATACCCGAGTTTTCCCGTCCTTTTTCGGTACTGGAACCACATTCGCCAACCATGTTGTATATTGGACTACCCGGATCACTCCTGTTTTCAGTTGCTTGGTGATCTCCTCTTTAATTTTGTCACTGACCTCGGTTTTGAACTTTCGTTGCTTTTGTTGAACCGGAGGACAATCAGGATGAATTGGCAATTTGTGAACCACTAGATCGACACCTAGTCCCGGCATGTCATCATATGACCAAGCAAACACGTCTTTGAATTCGAAAAGAAGTTGAATTATCGCCTCTCTCGTTTTCTTGTCCGTGTGAATGCTTATCTTGGTCTCCCGGATTTCTTCCGGGGTTCCTAAATTTACCGGTTCAGTGTCATTTAGATTCGGCTTAGGTTTATTCTCAAAATATTCCAACTCTCGGTTTATCTCCCTAAAAGCCTCTTCCGCATCATATTCTGGTTCTGGGTTCATTAATTCGCAGTTAAATAGCTCATTGTGATCTGGGCGTGAAGTCCGCGAGCATGTCATATTTAAAGCCGCGTTATTAGGACTGAAAAGGAAGATGAAAGGAAAACTAATAAAAATCAGAACAAAGAAATAATAGGAAAGCAATGATGATTTTTGTTTTTGTATATTTTCTTTGGAAAATTGGAAGACAATAATGTTTACAACTAGGAACAACAATTGAAAAGAAGAAAACGTTCAAGTCATGTCCCGGAGATAACTTGTGATACAGGAAAGGTGGCAGGACAGGTCTACCCGGACTTCCGTCTAGTTGGGAATGGCGTGATCTCCCAGTTTTGGAGTTTGGCGTTTGGCCCCATGTACATCATCTCAGCAGTGCTCGTGCCTTCGCCTGGTTGAACCATGTGGACCTCGTAGAGCATTTCCCTCATTGCCCCACATATTTCCTCGATTTCCTCCGCTGTGAAGACCTCATCATCTTCTTCTTCAGCGTACCTTGGCCTGACGAAAGTCGCATATAAATCCGGCAGCGGTTGAGGCAGCTTCCAGCCCTCATTTCTCCTTTTCTTTGCCCATTTTTCGTCTGTTGGAGTAGGTTTGAAACCTAGTCCAAAAGGTTTCTTGATGACTGGTAAAGTAATGGGTTCCGTCATTCCCTGAAGGGTTCGTCCAAGCCCCTTCCCTGGCCTAAATCCGTGTCGGATCATCTCTTTGGCCACCATGACCGAGGCGTTAGACAAGAAAGGCTGGGGGCAAGGTACTCCCTCTTCGTGCTGCTCTGCCAGTACCACCTCGAAAGCTTGATAGACCGTATGTTCGCTCCCTTCTCTCGGTTCAAGATACGGGATGGATGGGTCCCGATAAATGGCATGTTCGTCTTCCCCATGGACCACGATCTCTTGGTCTTCGTACTCGAACTTCACCATTTGGTGAAGAGTGGAAGGCACGGCTCCTGCCGCATGGATCCAAGGCCTGCCAAGGAGGAAATTGTAGGACGTGTCCATGTCGATCACTTGGAAAGTGACTCGAAATTCGACTGGTCCTATGACCAGCAGCAGGTCTATTTCTCCCATGGTGTCTCTCTTGATGCCGTCGAAAGCTCTTACGCAGACGTTGTTGGGTCGGATTCTTCCAGCCTCAATCTCCATTCTTTGCAGCGTGGAGAGCGGGCAAATGTCAACACCTGATCCCCCATCCAGCATTACCCGCTTGACATAGTAGTCCTCACATTTGACTGTTAAATGCAATGCCTTGTTGTGTGCTGCTCCTTCCGGGGGTAGATCGTTCTTGCTGAAGGAGATTTGGTTGACGGCGAAGAATCTTTCTGTCATCCGCTCTAATTGCTCCACCGAGGTTTCAACCGGCACATATGCCTCATTCAGGGTCTTCAGTAAGATCTTTTGATGCTCGGCCGACCTTGTCAATAATGATAGCATGGACACCTGCTCAGGGTGCTTGCGCAACTGATCTATCACTTCGTAATCCGGCATCTTCATTTGTTGGAAGAACACTTCCGCCTCTTCAACACTCACAGGTTTCTTTGGAGGAAAGCGCCTTTGTGTGGCGTCGTTCAGTTCTTGGGTATTTGAGTACCCTCTGATGAAAGTATTTTCTGGAAGTTCTTCCACGACCTCTTTTCCTTTGTACATCACCAAAGTCTTTTTATAATTCCACGGCACTGTGGTCGGGTTGGTCATTGGCTTTTGTGGCACGCGTCCGATAACCACTGGCTCATTCAGCCGAGGTGGTTGAATCGTCCCCCGGACCACATAGGCCCCTTTTGGCACGTACATAGGTTTTGTCTTTTTGATCCCGGATTTCTGCGTCTTCTCAGCTTGACCTCGTGGTACGTAAAGAACTCCGCCCTTTGCTGGTACTACTTTCTTTTCCACCTTCTTTTCAGACTTGCTCTCTGCGACCTTGGCCTCCTCCTCTTTTTCTGATTTTTGGTCTATTTCAGGCCTCTTCCCCGTGTCGACAATGGCAATTATGGCTTTCAAAGCAGGGTCGAACTCTTTGTCTTCACAAATCATGCCGATCAATGGCCCATTATTGTGAGCGGGCAATGGGTTGTTTGTTACATTCGGGATCTCCTCGTCCCTTAGCACTATTTTCCCCTGCTCTATCAAATTTTCGACCACTCTTTTCAATGACCAGCAGTCGTTTGTATCATGCCCCTCGGCCCCTGAATGATAGGCGCATCTGACTCCGGCTTTGTAAGAAGGAGATGTCGGGTTTTGCCTTGTTTGAGGGATGGGTTGCAAGAAACCCAACTGAACCAACTTTGGGAACAAAGTTGAGTATGGCTCACCGATGGGCGTGAAAGTCCATCGTCGAGGTGGCTCTTGGGGGCGGTAGTTATTTTGCGGGGGTTGTGGGTTATAGTGGTTGCGGTAGTGAGGCTGATTTCTGGGAGGTGGAGCTGGGCCTCGGTTGGCTTGTTGCGGTGGATGGTTATAAGGTTGGGCATTCATGACCATATAAGGTTGATGAGCATATGCCGAATTTGAATGGGGGTAGTAGTGTTGTGGGGCTCTTCCCGGAAAATGGGGCCTGGGATGACGATACTCCCTTGCTTCAGAGGCTGCCATAGTCGTTTCTTCTTTCTTTTTCCCCCTTGTTGTTCCTCCAGACCCACTTTGGACGGCCTGGGAGGTCGCCCTTATGGCTGCTTGACTCAAAATCCTTCCCGTTTTCAAACCGTTCTCCACCATCTCTCCAATCTTGATCGCTTCCGCGAATGGCTTACCCATGGCCGACATCATGTTCTGGAAATAGTCAGACTCTTGAGCCTGGAGAAAGGTAGTGACCATTTCCACTTCATCCATGGGAGGCTTCACTCTCGATGCCTGTTCACGCCACTTAATAGCATACTCTCTAAAGCTTTCTGAAGGCTTCTTCTTCAAATTTGAAAGAGAGTTTCGGTCTGGCGCAATGTCGATGTTATACTGGAATTGTTTTACAAAATCTCTGGCGAGATCATCCCATATATGCCATCGGGACATTTCCTGATCCATATACCATTCCGAGGCTATCCCTACTAAACTTTCCCCAAAGTATGCCATTAGCAATTCTTCCTTTCCGCCGGCTCCCCGCAATTGGTTGCAGTATTTCTTAAGATGTGCAATGGGGTCACCGTGCCCATCGTACTTCTCAAACTTGGGGGTCTTGAAACCCGTTGGCAGGTGTATGTGAGGAAACATGCATAGGTCGGCGTAAGAGACGCTCTTTTGCCCGCTCAATCCTTGCATATTCTTCAGACTTTGCTCAAGGCTTCTCATCCTTTTGGACATCTCGTTTTGTTCTACAACTCTGGGGTTCTGATCCTGCCCTGGTACAAGCTCGCACTGAGGCGGTAGAGGATTAGTACTGGTAGCGAACCTATTTGGTTCCATTGAGAACGACGGTGCTTGGAATGTAAAAGAGGATGAGTCAAGGCTTGGCTTGTATGTGGCAGGCTGTGCCGTAGCTGGGCAAGGCGATGCAGTAAAGATGTTCATGCTTGCATCATTGGCCGACATTCGGGGATGAGGCTCAGAAGGTGATCCTGCAGAGAAGGCGGAGGTGGCTGGGTACCCAAATGGGGTAGCAGGGGTAATTTATGGGAACATTAGAAGTCCCACTTGACCTGGAGAATAGTTCAGGGAATCCGGGGACGACACTTGGCGGCTCTTTCCCATTGTTCCAGTCATCCAGCATTTCCAACATGCGGAGCCGTAGGATCCTATTTTCCTCCGCAGTTGCGGATTCAGGTGTGAGGACGGCTGAGATTGAGCTCTCCTCAGAGACGGGGACTGTTTGCAATGGAATTTCCGAAGACATTTCCACACTTCCTTTTGACCTGGTGAAGTAAGTGTGAGTACTGCTTCTGGTCCCAACAATAGGTAGTTGAACACCTCTCCTTGACCTTGTGAAGTATGAGTGCGAGGCCAGACTTTCACCAAACCAACCGTCTTTTCAAAAACCCTGGGAATATTGCTCAATGACAAACGCACGGTTAATTCTGCAGCAAATAATAGATAGTTAATCTCACGTTGGGCATGATGCACCTATACAGTTAAGTGGATTATTATATGTTTGCTACGAGAGCATGCGTCATTCCGGCATTTTTCTCTTATTAGTTTATCCCCCATTTTTTTTTTTTCTTTTCTTTTCTCTTTTGTTTTCCTTTTATTTTATTTATTATGTATATATATATATATATATATATATATATATTTTTTTTTAGTAATGCGACCGGATCCGATGAGGATTGCCTACGTATCACGATGCCTACGTGAATCAGATCATTACGTAGTTCGAAAAACACAAATGGACGTAAAAGAAACAACCTCTTCATTGTTGAAATGTTCTATTACAAGCTACATTCTGCAAAAGAAAAAGCAAACTTGGAAAATGAACCTAGACTCAAAATAGACTGAAAATCATCTTGATGAAAAAAAAAACAAGCAGAAGATGCTGCAATACAGGTTTGACCTATGAATGCATTATGGTTTTAAAAATTGGTCTCCGCGGGGCATCGTTCGGCCTCGCCGCGGTCCTAGGCGTGAGATCCCTCTCGAGTTGCTCCAGCTCGTGCATAGTCTGCTTGACATAACCCATTACTGCCGAGAGGACGGTAGTGCTAGACATGTTCTCACATCGTAGACATCGTCTGGTGATGGCATGGGCAATGGCATTGATCCTATCTCTGGTTTGCTTCTTCTCTATGAGTAGGTGCCTTATCTGATCACTGCTCGTCTTGAATACCTGTGAGTCCTGTATGTGCTGATCCCTCAACTGCCGCACTTCTTCCTTCATTTGGGCCAACAAGTCGTAACAGTATCTAACTTCCGTTTGGAAATCCCTGGCTTGCTTAACTGCTTTAAACTCAAGTGTAGCCATCTCACTTTTTATTTTGGAAACAGCCTTCTCGTGATCACGTTTCAATTGGTTCAAACATCGGCGATGCTTATCTACTCTTGTTTCCCACCGTGCCTTGAATTCTGTCATGACCTTTTCGGATTCTTCTAACCTGTCTCGCCATTCCGTGATCTCTCTTTTCAAACCCTTTATCAACCGCTGGTCTGATTGACTTCTGGGTTGCTCATCAAGAGACAATCTCACTTTTTGGACTTTGGCCTTAAGTTCTTCATTCTCTTGGATCAACCTATTCTTTTCGCTTCGATTCGCTGCGGTTTGTATGCTGTTATCGAATTTCAAACTATCTATTTGTAGCTTCAAATCGCCAATTTCTGCTCGATAACCCTTCTCTTTTGCTAACCAGTTCCATTGCCCTTGGGATGATTCTACGAAATCTTTGAGATGCGGCCTCTTAGCCGGTCTTTCGTAAGACAGGCTGCCTCTAAACCAAGCGTGATATCCTGGGGCGACCTCCCCTTTCGCCGTATCGATCACACAAGTGTTTGCTGTCAGATGTTGGCATTCACTCCAGATTTGGCGAACTTCTTCTTCAGGGAAATGACCGTGCGGACTGATTTCAATCACTTGGGTACTCAAATCTTCGTCTTTCGGTACCACTTGGTACCTCCCAAGTTGCCTCAAAACCCGATACGGTGCGTAGGGTTGGATACTTTTCAGTCCCATCAACAGAAAATGAGGCCGGGTTGCCGGCATGTATATGATTTCCTCGATAGGTGACCATCCGAGCGTCCATTGGATTTGGCTGGCGGTGAGAGTTCGGAGAAATGAGGTCCATGATGTGACTCCCTCAGGTAAATTGAGCCCTTTGATTCTCGTGTAGAATTCTCCAATACAAGTTTTCTCTGGCGAACCATAACCCAAAAGTGAGGAGCGATGACATAAATGATCGGTCATCCATACTTGCAACAGTAGGTTACATCCTTCGAAGAAGTCACCCCTGGCTCGACAAACAGTGAGAGCCTGGAAAATGTCAGCCATAATCATAGGCGCCAGAGTACTTTTATCTTGGGTAAGCAAAGTACTGACAACCCCAGTTATTCTTAGATCGATGTTGCCGTCCTTCCTTGGGAACACTATAAGACCTAAGAAAGCCGTCATGAAAGCCAATTGCCTGTGTTCGTCCCATTTTTGCCGGTTGCCTTTACTACATAGTTTGAAATCCGGCTTATTGAACCCACCCTCATGACCGTATCTAGCATACATGAGATGGAGACTGCAGAAGCCTTTGGCAAGATCTGGATGGTGAAATGTTCGGGGTATTTTCAGAAAGTCCAAAAATCGGTGTACCGTGACGGCTCTAGGTGCAATCAAGTACTTGAACCTTAACGGAGCTTCATCACCCCCAATGTATCCCGCTATTTCCTCCAGCGTCGGGGTGAGTTCGAAG
Source organism: Nicotiana sylvestris (assembly GCF_000393655.2). Classification (NCBI taxonomy): domain Eukaryota; kingdom Viridiplantae; phylum Streptophyta; class Magnoliopsida; order Solanales; family Solanaceae; genus Nicotiana; species Nicotiana sylvestris. The sequence continues at coordinate 24,573,926 of NC_091063.1, read as the reverse complement.
TCTGAAAAATGGAATACATTGTGCGCCGAGTCCCAGTAAGTGACCAATGATCTGATAATATCACCCCGAGGCTGAATGTCTAGTAAATCCGGGAGATTTTTCAGATATTTCCTCACTTTTCCTTGCCCCTCTTTGCCTAAGTCGTTCCACCATAATCGCAACTCAAAAGGGATCTTGGTCATTATTGAAAACGATTCATTTTGTATCGTGCTCATCCTGCACATTTATTTAAGGCGATAAACTTATTAGACTCAAAAAAATTACAATTATCTAGATTTTTTGAAAACGGGAGGTTGGACCCGCCGAGGGTTGCCTACGTATCTCACCCCGTGCGAGAATCAAACCGGCGTAGTTCGGTCATAGAGAAAATTAAATAAACTTAGTAATCAAGAATAAGCATTTTTTTTTTTTTTTGAGAAAGATAAATACTAAAAAAAATATTATTTTTTTTTGTTTTTTTTTTGCAATATTTGGATTATTAGTCCGAATTTATAAAAGGGTATTACAAAAGAAACAACACATTTTTGAATTATGAGTTTTCCATTTTTTTTTATTTTTTTTTTGAAATAAATACCCTCTTTTTTCTTAAAAGAAAAGAAATAATTTTTTATATGTTTTTTTTTTCAGACCAAAAGGCAACTTTTGGTTTTATTTTTCCAAAATAAGTAATTATCTCCCCTATGCTGCTATTTCCCTTTTTTTTTTTTAAGAACCGGTCGACATGCGGAACCGAAGCAAATAAATGCATAACACTGATAGGAATGCAGCATGATGGTCTTTCCATTTCAGGTTGCCTGTCCTAGACGGACCCAACCCCTGTGTTGAGTCCCCTAAGTCAAATGCAACATGATGCAAATAAGCGTTCCTACTAGGGATCTGGCATGAAGTCGAGTTATACTAGGTTTAAACCTTGGTATTTGTTCTAGACTGTGTACCCGAGCGGACAACTCGAGTTGAGGAGGGGCAACTTACCGGAAACCAAAAGGCCGTCCGGCTTCGTAACTTATCCGTCCTCTTTCTTATTTCGGGTATTGACACTAACAAAATAGGGAGTCTCGACCAGCGAGCTTCTCCCCGGAGGTGAAGAGAGAAAGGTTTCGGCACAGTTTATATACAGTTCAGATAATATCAAAGCAGTAAAAAAACATTGCAGCACGTTATGTCAAAACATGTAATAAATATCAGATAATAAAGCCAAATATAACAATTATTCTAAGCTCGAATTCTTGAACCCTGAACCGGAGGTTCTGGGTAGAAATATCCCCAGCAGAGTCGCCAGAGCTGTCACACCTCCTTTTTGCGCGCCCGGCCCAGAAGGGTTAGATGCGCGGGTGGAGTTTTTTCCAATTTAAGTGACAATATTCGAAATGGGATTATTTATTTAATTCAGAGTCGCCACTTGGGAAAGGTTTGGCTTTTGGTGTCCCAAGTCACCGGTTTATCTTGAATCCCAAATCGAGGAAATTTTCGACTTTTCCAAATGAAGTCTGCGAACCAGAAATTCTAAGTAAGGAATTCTGTTGACCCGAGGGAAGGTGTTAGGCACCCTCGAATCCCGTGGTTCTAGCACGGTCGCTTAAATTGTTATAATGGCTAAATATCTGATTTAAATACATGTTGTGACTTATGTGCTTTTATTAAGTTTTAACCGCTTTTATTATTATCATTTATTTTTATAGAATTGCAACGTCGTGAAAATGTATCTCGAACCACGTCACAATCAATGCACCCGTAGTTGTTAACACATTTCGACTCCGTTGAGATTTGAAATTGGGTCACATAAATGCGCACCCGAATTTAAGAATGTGATTTGATTAAGTCGCGCCTAAAGAATCTAACGCGTTATTGTCTTCGGGGAGGGCAGTGGAATTCACTAAACAGCCCGTCCCAAATTCTAAGTATTTATTATGACCAATTATTGAGGGCCCCGCAATTTGCCTTTTGATTTGGCGAGGCTCGTCTCATTATTTTAGAAGGGTACCCTACAAGAACTACATTTTACTACATTTATCTTTTAAGGGAAGGATGATGCCGAATTTTGCTGGTTTAGACAAATACGGACTGAATCCTTATTATGTTTGCCGAACCTAAACTTGTTTGATTACTTGATTGATTGTTCATGAGGTGAGAGCTACGGCATGCTCTGTCTTCAACAAGTGAATATGCTTATTAATTCGCTAAGTGAGATTGCAAACAAACTAACAACATATATTGAGTTATGTTTTAACGACCTCCAAGTTCTATTCTTAAACACTCTAACCTATTCGAAATTGATAAAGAAATCGGCTGTTTTATTAGGAAAAATTACTACTAATTGAACTCAAAAAATGATTATCAGTTTTTCTCAACAATCATTACATCATTTCGAAATAAAAATCTGTAACGAAACCCCGTATCGAACCTGTATTGGAACGAATGAACTGACAAGAGAATTGGCATTCATAGCCATACTCTTAGTGTGACTGTATGGGAGTTTGTTTGGGGATATATTTATCCCGGACCCCAGTATCGCAGTTTTGTCAATTCAGTGGTCTAGGCAAAATACATACAATGCTTACCATGACTCTATGTTATACAGTCATACTAAATCAAACGAGTGTTATACTTGAACTGAATGTATATTAAATCAAAAACATGCTGTCCATGTCATACTGTCATTACTATTGAGCCATGCTATCTAACAGTTCATCTTAAACAAATGTATGCTAGTTCCTACAGAATATTTGCAGTTCACAGTAAGAATACAGGCCCAAACAACGTTCGAACTATCTTTTTACACCAATGCTATAACATAAACTGGCGTTTATTCCTTTATTTCTGCTTCAACTTCAAACTTTCAACAATACAAGGTTCAAAGGTTGTGTACCTGGGAATATTTGCAATTGAAGAAAAAGGGCAATCAGTAGAGTAACAATGAACAAATGCAGCAGCAGTAACAGCACCAACAACAACAGGGCAGAATAGCAACAGGCAAAACAAATAGCAAGAAATAGGCTCGAGTGCAGAGGTGCAAATATGGCCAATAGAAAGTAATGACCAAATAGCAGCAACACCCAGTGGAATAGAAACAGAAATCCAAACAGACCCGACCAGTAGTAAACCAATGAAAACACTCGACTAATAGACACAACTGGAATTTCAAAGAATCAGAATTGATTTGAAACCAGGTTTAACAACTGAAACCCAGTAATAATAGGAGGAAAAAGCTTCTGATTGTTGGTTGTATAGCTTCTATCCCTTAACCTCTCTCTATCTGTGTTTTTGTTTTTCCTTTTCAGCTCTTAAAGTTCCCAATCCCCTCACTGTGTGTGTATATTTTCTTTTTAGGTCTGATCCTCTCTCTGTATCTCTTTTTTTTTTTTATTTCTCACAGTGTATGTATATCCTCTAATCCTTCTGCCTCTAATTCCTCTCTGTGTTTGTGTTTTTTCCTTTTCAGCTCTCAAGGTTCTCCCCTCCCTCTATCAGATGTTTTTCTATCTCTCCTTTTATAAGTCTCTATCCTACTCTTTTTAAACAGCCTGTTTTCAGAAATCCAGTACCCTTCCCATGTGCCTTCTATTTTCAATTCCAAACTTTAGCTAATTAAGTATTAAACCCCATCAACATTCCCTGGCAGATTTCACTTTTAAAAGGTTTAAATACTTCTTTAAACTAAAGCCAAGTATGGGCAGTAGGATATGTTGACAGCATATGCTGTCAAAACATTTTAAAATCAAACAAGGACCTTTATGCAGGCCACAGGTTGTGCACAAAGCACATGAGGAGCACCAATGCACATGAGGTGCACCAATGCAAATGCTGTGCAAGAGTGCACATGCCCTCCAATTCAGCATTTAAACCAAACATCCCTTTTACATTACTGATCTAAATCAACAGCTATAAGTAAACAAAATTGTTTCTCAATTGATTCAAAAAAAATGTTCGACAGAAACAAATCGCTTTGCTATGCTCAGATAGTTGAAACTAATTGACGACTCATGTCGACTCGACTATATTAGCATTAACGTACACAATCGTAGCCGAAAATCAAACATTCAGAAGTATGGGACACATGACTCGACTTATACTGATTAAAATAGAATGGTGCATTCGAGGAATCAGTTAGTTAGTACAAATTGGAATACAACCAATACGCATGCCGTATCAGAATAGGAGGAGAAGGATTCAGACAAACACAGATGTTCAAGCAGAGTGGACGAACAAAAGTTGATAAAAATTAAAACAAATATGAACAGTCTTTTAAAACAAATCATACGGACTAAAAACAATTAAAGGAAAAGCAAGCAGACTTACCTTAAAACTTGAAAAGTTTAACAGTTTGAACTTGGATTTGGACAAACTTTTTTAAGGCTAAATGGACTTTAATCGAAGTGTTTCTCAGATGAGAAACACTTTGATTGAAGTCCATTAGACCTTAATCTCTTCGGTTGAACCGGTATGAACCAGTGACGAAGGACACAAAACCTCTTAAACTTAGATCTGGGATTCAGGCTTCCCTGATCAGATTCGGACCAAACCATACTTGGTTTGGTCACGAGGGGGGTCTGGGGAGTGTCTGGTGTGAAGCTTGGGTTGATTGGTGTAGATTAGGTTCCGACTCGAATCTTCAAATGAAGATTCGAGCAGGTGGGGTAGGATTCGAAGGGTGTGGTTGGTAGATTTAGGTTCAGGATGGCATGGGGGTTCTATGGTGTTCAGGTGGAGGTCACCGGCGTTCAGGCCGCCGGGTTTCTGGTGAAGGTGTGCAGGGGCGGCTAGGGTTTGAAGGGGATGGGTTTGGTGAAGACGAAGGCGGGGGTGTTGGCTAGGGGGGCAGGGTATGGTGAATGGTTTATATAGTTAGTGGGTGGGTGAACCTCGACCGTTAGATCAATCTAAATCTACGGTCTGGATCTGAAGGCTTAAATGGAACGGTGTCGTTTTGAGGGTTGAGGGTTGGGGTCAGTCCGGGTGAGACGGGTCGGGTTTATTGGTGGGTTATGGGGAATTGATCTTGGCCGTTGATCAATCTGAGATCAACGGCCCAGATCAGGCATGACTCAAACGACGTCGTTTGGACATCCTGGGCATCAGGTGGACCTGGACCGGGCAGGCTTGGTTTGAACGTTGTTTGTTTGGGCCAATTTATTAAAATTGGCCCAATCCGGAATAATTGCTGATTTTTCTTCTTTTTCTCTTTTTTTTTATTTTAAAAGCAAAACTAAGCAAAAAATCAAAAATTAAAAATTAAATACACACTCAATACAATTATTTGCACACACACTAAAATATTTCAAAACAGTAAAGTTAATCAAAATAAAATCACGGACGAAGATGCCCATTCGTGTTTTTCTTATTCAACGACCGGATTACGGTTCGAATTATGCAGGACACATATATTTTTTTTGAAATTTTGTTTTTAATAAAGTAAATAAATAAAAATGGGCCGAAGTCACAAATAAATCAACAAGGTGCCGCACAGAAATCCAAAATTTGTACAGCAGGGCCAATTATTATTTTTTATTTCCTTTTGGAGCGATTGTCGTGCGAAACACAAAAATCACGTGCTCACAGTAGTGTATTTAATAACGGAAATATTTCCATTATTAGATTAAAACGTAATTTGTGCAAATTGCATGATAGAAATTTAAAAACTATTTTAGCAGCAAAAATGAATATGTCGGTCAACTAAATAAAAGGTTGATTCCGAAGTTTTATGATAAAAAACAAAGTGTTTTTTAGTTTTTGACTCACCAGAAAATGATATCAACAATTACTACCAAGAAGAATACTTAAATACTTTAATACGAAATGACCTTCTACCATACAAGTTTGTTGTCAAGTTTATTTTTCCTTATCTATGTTAGTGTCACCGTATATATAATAAACTAAGTTAAAATTGATCTTCTATTGCATATAGATAGATTTTGAAGACAAATATGATTGTCATGTACTGAAAGACTTAGATCCGTCGAATAGCTTATGTAATAACACAAAAATAATATATAGAAGTTTTGACAATAACACCATACATGCAAAAATTATGATATTGGTCATGTGCTCTAAGTATATTTTTATCCCCGAATACTTTAAATTTGTGTGTAAATAATTTTCGGTAATAAATAAAGCACAAAGACAAAAATCCTAAATATTGAACTATATTTACCGCAATAGAAGGAAACGTATACTAAAAAACATCGTCTACAAAGAAATGTTCGGTAAGATACCATCACATTAAATACTTTTAAACTATAATACATAGTTATCTAACTAACATGACTAAATTGATCATTTATGTAAGTTTGTGACGATGTCTTTTCATTTTGAATTCAGGTATTATGCTAATGTAATAATATTTTTCGATATTTAAATGATTTAAATATTTAAACCATCACGTGCCATTATTAACGTGCCGTAGATACTAGTTACAAGAAAATCAACTATTTTATCAGGTTACAAATACATTTGTAGCAAGACCCCACTGAGTAGGTTGGCCTTGCTGATGTAAATCCCCTCCATAAAACGAGATATTCTTGTGCTATTTTTTGCCTCCATTAATTTTGTTCTAACCAGTTTTCTTAATTATTTTGGATCCAATCTTCCTCGAATTCAAATGCCGGACCTCTTGGTGCAGCATGCATGCTCATATGTCCCCTCTATTTGAGATGAGAGAACATGGTAGGCCTGATTGATGGGCCTTCAGAACTGGGCTTTCCACATGCAATAGAATGCATGGTAGGCCTGATTGATGGGCCTTTTAATTTGGGCGTTCCATATCCAATAGCCAATGGTTGAGCCACATTCAATCAAGGGGTAACCAAAAATTATACTGTATTACTAGATAATTTTTTTGATTTAGGTATATTTACTAGGGGGCAAAATGGTCAAAAAATAATAATTAACCATCCATATTATCCACTAAAAATGGGTTGGATAATGAACTTTTTAAAAATGGGTCAAATATGGATAAGAATCATATTATCCATTTAGGAAATGGATAACCAATAGGTGACTAGTGGATAATCAATGAGTCTAACTTTTACATTTGTAAAGCCTCAATTTGAGGGTTCCTCAAGTTAGGGAGACTAAGAATTCTCTCAAAAGTGATCATATGCAAGAAGTCATGGATAATATGGTTACCTATATTATCCGTCGGTTAACCCGTTTTTATATGTATTAAATATGGGTCGGGTCGGATAATTTATCCATTTTTTTAATTACTTATTTCGACCCGAACCATATCCGACCCGACCCGCCCGTTTGACACTCCTAATATTTACTATATGCTGATCCTCCTTGACTTTTCGGTATATCAACAATAACAACAACAACAAATCTAGTTTAATCCCATAAATGGGGTCTGAAGAGGGTAATATGTATGCAGACCTTACCCCTACCTTATAAAGATAGAGAGATTGTTTTCGATAGACCCTCGACTCAAGGAACAATAGAGATAAGATAAAGCAGTCAAGTAGTAAACAAAGGTGACAACAATGCATTATGGTGACGTGCGTGAATGATACAACAACAACAACAAATACAACGTATAATAATAAAGCACCATGACTAAGATAATATAAAAATAGTCTTAGTACTACTGGTAGGCCCGGGAGGAACACACTACTAACTGTCAACCTACAACCCTAATCCTCGACCTTCATACCTTTCTATCATGGGTCATATTTTCGGTAAACTGAAGCAATGACATGTCTTGCCTAATAACCCGCCATGGACAACCCCTCATCTCCTGACTGGTACGTCTATATCTCTTCTCTTTACATGCACGAACCATCTCAACCTAGACTCCCGCAATTTGTCCTCCACAAATTCCACTCAATGAATACCATATGTAAGTCCTTCTTCCTCTCCGTATATTGCTCCACCAATCTCCTCACAAGATGAATAACTTCTGTAGTATACCGTCCCGACATAAATCAAAACTTTTCGGTGTATCTAATTTTTATATTTTGACATTTCTTGGTAAAAATTCTAGCTCCCCACCGTCAATAGCCATGAAATTGCGCAATTTGGCCACGGCAAAGAATATGTTGGTTTATTAACCCCTGCATACTTTTTGCCTGTGCAAGATCGCCAGAATTTTTCAGCCACAAATACTAAAAGATGCTGATGATTAGAACCTGGCACTCGCCAGGAGCGTGCTTCCAAATTTTGATGCGGCGAGGTTATTTTCCCAAGACTTTTCTTAACGGGGTTAAAATCTAATCGGTGACACGAAAAATTCTATATGTGTAAATCACCCTGCAATAGCACCTACGATTCACCTCCATGTCCCTACTTTGAAACATGATGATAGTTTTGTGGAATGTTTTTAAAAAATATCAAGAAAGCTTTTCAGAACTTGTTCTAATTAAATTTCTAGCAGGTTCATCTAAATCTCTTTCGCCAAAAAATCATACCGCGTATACAAGGTCAAAGATTATGTTTTATGTACATATATATTAGATGCTGAAACCCTTAATTTTTTATGTGTTTGTCTTTATATTTTTGAATATCCTTTAGTGAAAATTCTGGTTTCGCGGCCGTGTGAATAGCTTCCTATGTGAGGTAAGAATTTCCTGGGTAATGAATATTGAATTGAATATCATGAAGTTTTAGAAGACTGGCATTTGAGCAGTGCAGAGAGAGGAAGAATGAGCAAGTTATGCTGGTAGTATAGGTTAGCACTTCTTTTGCTAATGAAGTTGAATATTGGGCAGTCTTTATTGTTAGACGACCTTATCTATTTTGGCAGTTCATAATGAGAACTCAGTCCAAATCCAAAGCATAAACTGATATTAGGTCTAGAACCTAATATTTGGTAGTACAAATTAATACGCATGCGTAATATGATTAAAACGTTTTGTCTGTATTATTGACAAGGGAAGTTGCAGAACATGTCGACTAACCTTTATTTTCCCTTATCACTCCACAAGATGCGCATGGAACAAGATCTAGAAGCTCAACTCGTATTTTGCTGCTACTACTGTCTACTGGGACAAACAAACAAATTCTTCACTTTTTGTACCTCCAGTAGAGTGACTCCAGTGGGGACAAGATCTAGAAGCTCAATTCGTATTTTTAATTACTTCTTTATTTATATTACCTGCCCCAAATTTTACTTATCTGATTATACTAAATTTGTTGTTGTTATTGTTTTTTGTCAAAATAGGGGTTATAGAAATTACTCAATTACTATGCTTGACTATTATGGTAAGATTTTCTCGTTTTATTAGGTATACAGGACAATCATTTTCTGATTTACAGCCTTTCGAAATAGAGTTTAACTTTTGTGTATCGACAAAGTAAAAGTTTTTAATTTACACTATCAACTAAAATTGACTTCCAATAATAGTAGGTTCTGAACTTATTACTAGACCCATAACTCATTTTAATTGTTGGGTTCACAATTAAATATTTATACATATTTAACGGATCATCTAATACAATACATACTCCGAACACATAATGTTGGAGCCTTCTTGAACGAATATACTTCTATGGAAAAATAGATCTTTTCATGCGTTATATTAGGTGTCAAGAAAAATTAATTCTAGCTTCAAAAGACCTTATGTTAAGAAAACAACGAAGAAAACAAAGACACTAAGTTGTGGCGCTAACTCGCTAGCGCTACTGCATTAAGGCTTTTAAGCCTCCTACATGTCCCTACATTCCCTACACCTTACACGGACTTAAAAGAGCACCTAAGGCGGATTAGTGATTTACTTTTAAAAAAATTTATTCAATATATATTTTAGACAGTTAACAGCTAAGTCACTAACAATACAACTAATTAAATAAAGTCGATCACTACTGAAAGAATTCATAAAAGTCGTTTCAGGTTTTATAAATCTTTTACATCAAAATCGAATAATTCAATGGATTGGACCCCTTCCCCACACCCCCGCACCTCTCAACGACATGTAACTATTCGTTATTACAAGATCGTTAATTTAAATTAAAAAAATAGAGTTTATAAAATGTTTACCTGTACTAACAACATAAATCCACACTGTCAAATATATATGGAGTAGCTTAAATCCTTCCAAGTATTACTTTAACTGATACTCATAGTGACTTATAGCGATATATATACATCATGCATGACATGAGAAACGTATAGCCACCTGCTTTTTGGCTGCAGAAAAATAAAAGAAAAGAAAGAAAAGGAAAAAAAGAAGAAGTTTGTATGGCCAGAAATTTCTCAGTGAATTATCCTAAAATATTAGGTTGTGTTGAGAATTACTGCAGTCTCTCATTAATGGTCCCTCTTTGCTCTTTGCTCTCATTTTGCACTTTTATGCTCCTTGTCTTGCAAAAATAACACAAACATTCTGAGGCTATCCTTCCTTGAAATAGATGCCTATCTCTTTCATCTCAAACAGACGAAAGCTAATATCAATCATAACAAGAAACAAGAGTTTGTTTCTTTCTTTTTCCCCTTAATTTGTTTGGCACCATATAAGTTTGGTTTAAGCGAGCAAAGTTCTAGAAGAAGTTTATAAATTCTAATATTGTGAAAAAAAGCTGAAAAAATCTAGACCATAAACCCTAGTTAGAATCAACCTTTGATGTAATTTTTTTCTGGACATAATTATCAGGAAAGAGAGAAATCCAACTGAGCACGTAGACTATAGTTAGATTCAAATTGGTGATATTGTGGTTCAAATAATGACTATTTGGTTACCAAATTGACGTGTATGTGTCACACCCCTTTTTACCCCTCCAAGAGATAAGTGTAAAATGTTATGGATTGTGGGTTAAAGAGATTTTCCAATTAAAGTGACAAATTTGAAATAGGAATTATTTTATTTACAGAGTCGCCACTTGGAATTGATTTCTACTAGTGTTCCAAGTAACCTTTTATTTGAATCCCTATCCAAAGGAAGGTTTGATTCTATTATTATTGGTTTGCTAAAACAAAGTCCAGGTAAGGAATTCTGTTGACCGGGAAGAAGGTGTAAGACATTCCCTGAGTCCCATGGTTCTAGCACGGTCGCTTTATTGACTACATTTGGCTTGAATTATACTTGGATAAATTGTGGTTTATTTGATTTTTATGCTTTTCTTATGTCCGTTTTTATTTATTTTAAAAAAATTAAAGAAAAGATTTGAATAATAATCTACAACTTAACTAATGAGAGAAAATTATTGTTATGAGTACTAATTTAAAAGGTGAGAGTAATGAGAGAAAATTATCAATTGACATTGCTTAAAACTAGTAAAATGTGAGCTTGTCTTGACATTGAATGAGGCAGCCCACTATTGGGTTGATGGAGTCAAATGGGCTCATGAACAAGACAAAATTCAAAAGCCCATATACTTTTGGACTTTAAATCTTCAGATATGATCTTTTAAAGCTATGTTATAGATTTGGCCATATCTTGCTATTTGCAATCCGTAGCCAACTATTTACAAAAATAGGTTTACAGATTGTCTTTCTAATCTACAACTTAACTACCTTACTAAATAAGTATTTTTTAAAAGATAAAAAAAAGATTATTGGGACTTTAAAATATAATAACAACAACAACAACAACAACAACAACAACAACAACAACAATAATAATAATAATAATAATAATAATAATAATAATAATAATAATAAAAACTTAGCTTGGTGACAACAAAGGGACAAACATGGCTACAAGGGTTCAAATTTTAATATATATACTCCTTTCAGACAACCAAATGCCAGTGAAATTATATCTAATGCTTTGCAAAAATAAAAATAATTAAAGATGCTTAACACAATTTAATTAACTAACATATCGTTATAACATTATCAAACATTCAATAGCATATAAAAATGAATTACAATAGAAGGATAAAGCTACTAATATTTCCCAGCGTCATTATCTTTCATTCCAACTCGATTTATGAGTTTACATGGTCCGAAAATTACCTGGACATCAGAAAGAAGAACAAATACAGCAGAGTCAGCTCTTTCCAAAATCAACAGCAAAACAATTAAACGGGCATCAACAACAGCAAAAGACAGCGACAACCGGCAGATTCAAACCCAAGAAAATAAACTAGAAATACCCCAGCAAAACAATACAATTATGTAACTCCAGAAAAATCTTTCAAGACTACTCTATTTTCCTTAAACAAGTTTTTCACTTAAGAATCAACTCACAAAAGCTGCTAAGGGATATTATAGCTACTGATTTTTTCTCTTTTTTGTGTGTCTAGAGCTCCCTCAGTAAGATGGAGTGTCCTCATTTTATATCAAAACAATCAGCTATTTAAAAAAAATTAAAAATCAATCTTTTTTGACAGATTTTTCTACAAATCTGCTCTTAAATTCAAAATGCCAGACTTTCTGGTTCAAATCTTGTCAAGTATTTCAAACAAAATCTGTTCTTCACTATTCAAAGACAGACTTTTATTCAAATACTGTCCAAAGGTCTACATTTTCTTACCAAACAATTTGACTTTTGAGTGTTGTACTCAAAGAGTCTTGAAGTAGTAAATAAACAATCAAACAAGTACCATATACTCTTAAGTATTTTTCACTACCTCACTTTTATCAACACAAAACTATTTTACTACTTCAACAAGTGCAAAAACAGAAAATTTGACATTTCAAACTTCAAAAACTAATGCTAAAATAATTAATAATAGACAAAAATAAGATCTGAAAAAATAAAAATAAAATAAAAAATCAGCCACGAAAAATAATAGGATTTTTACTATTTTATAATTCAAGTGGCCGAAAAAATGGTGGTATATCAAAAGTGGGTGTTTGGGGAGGTCGCCGGAATTTGGCCGTATTTTGATCACCGGATTTTCATGGTGAAATTGACATCAATAGCTAGGTCTTGAGGAGCTCTATCCATTGATGTAAGTATTGTGGGGTGGTAGTGGTTGGAGCTTCAAGAATTTAGGCAAAAAAGTGACGGGAAAGTTTCCGAGATCTAAGATTCAAGGAGTTTGAGAAATTTTTGAAGGATTTGATTTGGAGATATGGAAGGAGGAAGTTGTGGAGATTACATGGTGTGAATTTGGAGGTGTTTGGAGGTGGTCCGACGCCGCCGGTGATTTCCGGCCGGTAGCGGTGGGAGGAGCTGGGGCAGCGTAGAGAGAGTGAAGAGAGAGAGAAGAAAGAAGAAGGAGAAAAGAATTATTGGTGAAAATGAGGACAATTTCCAGATTTTTGAGGCTTTAAATACCTAAGCCAAGAGTGAATGAGATCCATTGGATCAAGATGGAATGGATGGGTATGATTTGATCTTGTTTCATTTAGTGAAACGACGTAGTTTTGAGGCAAAACTACGTAGTTTCAGACCCTTTCAATGGCAGCCCTTTATCTTGCACTCTTGGACACTTTTTCTTTCAAATTTGGCCAAATTTCTTCCTTAATCCTACTTATTAAACTAATTTTACACAAATAAATTAATTAAATAACTTATTCTAATGATCAATTAACTAGATTAATTCACCAACTGAACAGCTAGTTAATTCTTAAAATGCACAAATGAAGAAAGAACTATTTTTTTAGTATTTTATGATAGGAAATATGCAATTAAAATCACAAAAATTGAGAAAAATAATTAAAATAACAAAACACTAATAACTTTAGGAGGTGTTAAATAGTGCAAAAATTAGGTGTTCACAGCTGCGCCTCTTTGCTCGAGAACATGAAGAGTTTTCGTGCAAAGAAAAGTGAATGTCATAGCTAATTTTTGCTCACATGTCACTCCAATGGAAGTAATTTTTTTTTTTGAAAAAAAGGTGATCGAACCTTGCTTCCGAGGCTGCGTACATATCCTTGGCTATAAAGGAATCAGGTCAGTGTAGTTCTGGAAAAAATTGGTAGCTGGGACTACCGGACACTAGAGTTAAGACTATTTCTGTTGTTGTTGTCGCTGTTGCTCTCGTTGTTGATGTCGTTGTTACTCGCTTCTTACATCAAAAAAGAAAAAGAGAAGAGTACTATATATGTCTGCAAACTAAGAGTACAAAATTCCTATCTATGCGTCTTCTGGAGTCAAATCTTGATTCTTGACCTGCTCGCTTGCGTTGACCTTAGATTGGATTTTGATACTCTTTGAAGAAACGATTATGACTCAATTTCAGTTGTTTGCTTTCCTGATCTGAAATTGAGAAGATGAATCTTGAGAAGCTGGGTTACTGACACATTGTCAAAGTTAACTCCGACTATCCTGTGATCGAAAGACTTCTTCCTTCTGATGAGAAACTGAAACTGCAAGCTTTAATCTTCACTTGTGCTATACGGCCGATCCTGCAAAACCATCAAAGACAAACAAAAACGAACAAAAATATTTCTGCCCTAGTCTGGCACTAGAAAAATTTTGTGAGTTATTAGAGAAATCTGTAAATTATCTAATTTATTGAAAAGGCAGACAGAAATAGTAGTATAAACTAGCTAAAAGAGATAAAATTTGGTAACGAATGATTGTGTAACCAGGGATCGATATCCCGTACTACTGAAAGGAAATGTAACCAGGGGTCGGTACCCTATCTTACTGGAAGGAAATAGAATCAGGTGTTAGCACCATGTATTATTGATAAAGTGTTGAATCCTTCTAGGTGAAAAAAGGTTCGATCTGAGTTAAACTGTATTAAATAACCTGAGCGAAGATTACTTCTACCCGGAAACTATGAGTTGGATACCCCTAGGCGAAATGGTTCTACCTGGGTTAAGCTACGTAAAACACCCTGAGCGAAGATTACTTCTACCCGGAACTACGAACTGGATCCTCCTAGGCGAAACGGTTTTACCTGGGTTAAGCTACGTAAAACACCCTGAGCGTAGAGTACTTCTACCCGGAAACTAGGAGCTGGATCCCCCTAGGCGAAACAGTTCTACCTGAGTTAAGCTACGTAAAACACCCTGAGTGAAGAGTACTTCTACCCAAAAACTATGAGTTGGATCCCCCTAGGCGAAACGGTTCTACCTGGGTTAAGCTACATAAAACACCCTGAGCGAAGAGTACTTCTACCCGGAAATTATAGGTTGGATCCCCATAGGCGAAACGGTTCTACCTGGGTTAAGCTATGTAAAACACCCTGAGCGAAGAGTACTTCTACCCGGAAACTATGAGCTGGATCCCCTAGACGAAACGGTTCTACCTGGGTTAAGCTACGTAAAACACCCTGAGCGAAGAGTACTTCTACCCGGAATATGAGCTGGATCCCCCTAGGCGAAATGATTCTACCTGGGTTAAGCTACGTAAAACACCCTGAGCGAAGAGCACTTCTACCCGGAAACTATGAGTTGGATCCCCCTAGGCGAAAAGGTTCTACCTGGGTTAAGCTAATGTAAAGCAACCTGAGCAAAGAGTACTTCTACCCGGAAATATGAGCTGGATCCCCCTAGGTAAAAAGGTTCTACCTGGGTTAAGCTAATGTAAAACAACCTGAGTGAAGAGTACTTCTACCCGGAAATATGAGCTGGATCCCTCTAGGCGAAAAGGTTCTACCTGGGTTAAGCTATGTAAAAACAACCTGAGCGAAGAGTACTTCTACCCGGAACTATGAGCTGGATCCCCCTAGGCGAAAAGGTTCTACCTGAGTTAAGCTGCGTAAAAACAACCTGAGCGAAGAGTGCTTTTACCCGGAACAATGAGCTGGATCCCCTAGGCGAAAATTTTCTACCTAGGTTAAGGTTTGGTGACATTCGTTCTTTTAGAATCACCATTTTGCATGTTGTGTTCCTGCTTCAAACAAAGAAATATTTGTGAGTTTTCAAAGTGGTGGTTGGTTTTGTGGCCTTGATTGTTTTGATCACTTGATCTCGTCCCTTTCAACTGAAACTGGTTGCTTCCTGAATACTGATTGTCTTTCTAACTCTGGAGAAACTCTAGCTTATCTAGACTTTGTCATGATGATTGGTTGGTGGAACTCAACCTTTTCGACTTTATCTTGCCTTCGTAGGCCTTTTCTTTCTGATTTCTCTTTTTTTTCTTATTTTTTTTATATTGTTTTTTTTCATCATTTTTTTTCTTTTCTTTTCTTTGGAGCATTGGGGAACTTTCGGCTCCTTAAACTTTGCTGCAACGGCTAGTCACGTGGGACTTAACCTTTTCCAATTTTATTTTGCCTTCGTTGGCCTTTCTTTTCTGGCTTTTTTCTCCCAACTTCAAATTTAGAGCATTTGGGATGCCTTGGCTTTTTTCAACTCTTTGCCGAGACGGTTAGCCACGTGGGACTCAACCTTTTCAACTTCATTTGCCTTTATAGGCGCTCCATTTGATTTTCTCTTTCCAAGAGTTTTGATTTTGAAGCATCGGCCGCCATGGCTAGTCGGGGTCGACTTGATGCCCGTATGAGGATGGGTGCCTTTTTGCACATTAGCTCGCGCCAAATGAGAACCCTATAAATTAGTCTTGCCTTCATTTCTTTGTCTTAGTTTTGGAACAATGTTAGACCGAAAGGGATTCAAAGAAAACAAACAATGGAATGGAGAATGAGTTTAAAACAAGAAGTGTCCTTTTCGGGGAAAGGAAAGAAGGACTTATCTAGAGTACATGCGGCCTTCAATGAACATGACATGCCATTTGGACTGGATGCCTGATCTGTGTAAACCGTCCGACTCTCAGAAATTCATCACAATATTTTCCTCAAAATCGAGAAACCTTGCCAGGACTCTGTCGGCGCCGATGGCTGTGAGGATCCTCTTTTCAATCAGGGGCGCCCTTTGCGGGTTTTCACGAGCTTACCTCTCTCATTTTTCTTCTCGCCTTATAGTGCTCTTTACGAGTTTTCACTAACAAGACTCTCTTATTTTTCATTTCTCTTCTTACCATCGCTTCATGGTGCCCGTGCGGGTTTTCACCAATAAGACTCTCATTTTATTTCTCTCATTTTTATTGCATCAGATCCAAGTAGTCGTATTCTCTGATCCTTGAACATTCTCACGGAAGGACTTGAAAGGATTTGGGTAAAAATAATTTGGATCGAATTACAACTTTGGAACCATTCAGGCGGGATCATCGCCGGACCATTACAATATCTGCCCCAGTTTCACTTTTGGGGGAATTTGGATTTTTATTTTGGTGTGACTAAACCCCAGAGAGAGGTTACCTACGTATCCTTTCGGAATCAAGTCGAATGTAGTTCAGGGAACTTTTTTTTCTTTCGTTTTTCTGTTTTGTTTTGTTTGCTCTTACTTTTTCCTTTCCTTTTCCTCTTTTATTTTTCTTTTTTTTGTCTTTTCTTCCTCTTTTTTTTTCATTTTTTTTTTCATTTCATTTTTCAATAACACTTTCAGGTTCCAAAGAGGGTGATCAAAGAATGGGAGTTGGCTCAAAGGGTTTGCAAAGGGCTGATAGTGTTTGGTTAGCGAGAATGAAAGCCTTCGTCATCCCAATTGGAGAATGTTAGTAATATATGGAGGATCCAACATAGTACCTTTTGACTGCATTTGCATTGACAGTTATCTCAGGGAAATTTCCTTCGATGTGTCCCAAGTGCAACACACTCTTTTGGTAGTACTCTTGTTGCAATGTACAGACCTTTCCAATCCGGGAACCAATTTTCCTTCAGTTGTTCCAACTCTTTGTTTTATTTCCTTAAACTTTATCTTCATTTCGATCTAATCCTTGATTCATTATTTCGAGGCCTGACAGCTTTCAGGATCTGGGCATGAAGTCCGCAAGCATGTTATGTTATTGAAATCTGCATTTAACAGAAGTTATATAAAACTGTACATCAGGAAAAGGGCACAAATCTTTGTATGCGACACTAACTTTGTATGTGATTTGTTATATGAAAATACATGTGAACAAATATTCCCAATGCATGGCGACCGGAGGGCTGATTAATCAATTAACCACGCCTTGTCATTCTTGCTAAAAAATCCTTCCACTGCCTTGCTTTGTGTTGACTAATTTCCACGCACTGACCCTAAACCGCTTGACTTTCTGACCAACTTTTAAATTTCCCAACCTCTGGCGACCTAAATGTTTTACACCCCTGCTGTTATTTCACTTTTCTAACCTTTTTGTTTGAGCTTTCGCCTTTCCCACGACATTTCCCAATCATTTCACCGATGAAACTTCCGTTAATTCCCTGTATTCCACTTGACATCAAGTTGTTTTTGACATGCTCTGACCACGTTGTGCTTTACAATTCTAGAAGCTGGTAGTGAACTTTGAAGTCCTTTCTGCTTGCATTGAACAAAACTGGCACTGAAACATCTCAGCTAGATAAAACCCTCAAAAGAAAATGAAATGCAATGATTCTTGAGTTAAGGATAAGAAGAATCCAAAACCAGATGACTGTTTGAAAAGAGAAGGAAAAGAAACTTATCTGAGCGAGACAACTAGTACCAATGGTCAAGACATGCATTTTGGATTAATCAGCCCAATCTGTCCAACCAAACAACTCTCAATTGTCGTACCTCATTGCCCAGAACTTCCATCACTTGTTTGATTTATCCAGACCTTAACCTTGTTTCCCTGCGGTACCGCGAAATGGTTTCTATCAACAGACCTTTCTCAGTTTTCCATTTCTTATCTCACCTTCGCCTTGAGGTGCCCGTAAAGGTTTTATCCAACAAGACTCTCTCATTTATTTTTCTCTCAGCTCCCGTCGCCTTACGGTGCCCGTGAGGGTTTTCACCCATAAGACTCTCTCATTTATTTTTGTTTTTCTTGCTCGAACCAGAGTGTTGCCCCTGTCGTGAGTTATTCCTACCTGTTCATCTTGGCATTTGTCAAAACTGATCATAAGGTCTTTCTTTGGACCGTAATGTAGGCTTTTGGATTAAGCTAGAAAGAAAGGTATAAAAGGCTCAAAATAATTCAAATGGGTTCAAATTACAACTTTCGGAATCCAACTTTTATAACAATCACCACTTCTGCCCCAGCTTCTTGCTTGGGGATTTTTGGATTTCTATTTGGTATGACTGAACCTCGGAGTAAGGCTGCCTACGTACCCTTTCGGGATCAAGTCAAACGTAGTTCACTTCATAGAGACTACGTTGTTATGTTTCTCTTCTTTCCCTTTTTTCACTTTTCTTTCTTTTCCTTTTTTTTTCTTTCCTTCTTTTCTTTATGTTCGTCACATGTGTTCTCTTATAGTGTCGTTGATTCCGAAAGAGGTGTATGAAAAATAAGTAAGGCTCGAAGGGGATAACAAGGGATAAGAGTGTTTGGATAGCAGAACAAAATGCCTTCATTATTTCAATCTTTAAGATATGCCAGATACGAACAGATACATTCAGAAAATAAAGAAATCATACATAATATCTCTTGACCGCATCGGAATTTATGGCCATTTCTACACATTCTCCTTCCATATCTGTCAAATACAACGCTCCGTTAGACAACACTCTGGTTACTACAAATGGTCCCTGCCAGTTTGGGGAAAATTTTCCTTTTGCCTCAGCCCAATGAGGCAAGATCCGCCTCAGTACTGATTGCCCGACTTCAAATTTCCTTGGACGTACTTTTTTGTTGTATGCTCTTGCCATTCTTCGTTGGTACAGTTGGCCATGACACACTGATGCCAATCTTTTCTCATCGATCAAACTCAACTGCTCAAGACGGCTTTTCACCCATTCATCATCATCGATCTCAGCCTCTGCAATGATTCGCAGAGATGGGATTTCCACTTCTGCGGGTATTACTGCCTCGGTACCGTATACCAATGAGTAAGGAGTCGCCCCTACCGAGGTACGCACGGTGGTGCGATATCCTAACAATGCAAAAGGCAATTTCTCGTGCCATTGTCTAGATCCTTCAACCATCTTCCGGAGTATTTTCTTTATGTTCTTATTGGCCGCTTCAACCGCACCATTTGCCTTGGGACGGTACGGAGTAGAGTGCCTGTGAGCAATCTTAAACTGCTCACATGTCTCCTTCATCAAATGGCTATTAAGATTAGCCCCATTATCTGTGATGATTACCTTTGGGATCCCAAACCGACAGATGATATTTGCATGCACGAAGTCAACTACAGCCTTCTTGGTCACAGACTTGAATGTCTTCGCTTCCACCCATTTGGTAAAATAATCTATAGCTACCAAGATAAACCTGTGCCCATTTGATGCTGCTGGATCAATTGGCCCAATAACATCCATGCCCCATGCAACAAAAGGCCATGGCGCGGACATCGTATGTAATTCTGATGGTGGAGCATGAATCAAATCTCCATGTATTTGGCATTGATGACACTTACGCACAAAACTGATACAATCTCGCTCCATCGTGAGCCAATAATAACCTGCTCGGAGAATCTTCTTTGCTAGAACATACCCACTCATATGCGGTCCGCAAACTCCGGAATGTACCTCAGTCATGATAGTTGTGGCATGTCGTGCATCTATACATCTCAACAAACTGAGTTCTGGCGTTCTTTTGTACAGTACTCCTCCACTAAGGAAAAACCCACTTGCCAACCGTCGAATTGTTCTTTTCTGATCACCGGTGGCCTGCGTTGGATATACTCCCGCTTTGATGTACTCTTTGATATCATGGAACCACGGCTCTCCATCAATTTCCTCTTCTATCACATTACAGTAAGCATGCTGATCACGGACTTGAATCTGCAATGGATCAACATAGGCCTTATCTGGATGGTGCAACATTGACGCCAAAGTAGCCAAAGCGTCAGCAACTTCATTATGAATCCTTGGAATGTGTCTGAATTCTATGACCTGAAAACGCTGGCAAAGCTCATGTCTAAACTATGATTATGATCGAATCCGATGTGGATTGCCTACGTATCATGATGCCACATGAATCAGATCATTACGTAGTTCAGAAAAAATCAGGAATAAAGTACACAAACTAACTCTCATTTTTTAATCATATACAAATAACTCCAAGAAAGCTCCTAACAAGGAAAATAATTTTGGATTTTTTTTGGTAGAAAGAAAGGATTCAAAAGAAGAAAGAATTTTTTTTTTCAATTGTTGAAAGTGAGACTTCTAAAGAGGAGCGATTTATTTTTTTGAAATTCGATTTTTTTTTCATTTTGTTTTTGGAATTGTTGAAAGAAAGAATTAAAAAAAAGTTTTTTTTTCATTTTTAAAGTTTCTTTTTTTTGAATTTTTTTTTTTGGAATTTTTTGAAATAAACATTTCTAAAGAAGAAATAAAATATTTTTGAATTTCGAATATTTTTTTTTCAATTTTTTAAAGAAAAACTTCTGAAGCAGAAAAAAAAATATTCTGGAATTCAACAATTTTTTTTTGGAATTTTCGATTTTTTTTCTTTTCATTTATTTATTTTTTTGTGATTTTTGAAGAAAACAAATCTGATTTTGATTTTTTTTGTGAAAGAAAGACTCATAAAAGAAAAAAGAAGAAAATATTTTTGATTTTTTTTTTGATTTTTTAAAAATTGGGGTCTCTAAGAAATTATTTTCTAAAGAAGGAAGTAAAGGAAAATATATTTGATTTTTTTTTTTTGAAATTTGGGTGCCGGAACCGATGAGGTTTGCCTACGTATCTCACATCTGATGAGAATCAGACCCGCGTAGTTCGGTCAAACTGGGTACCTTTTTTTTAATAATTCTGCTACACTAATTTTCAAAAGCCGGTCGACAATGCAAGTAAGCCTTCCAAATGATGTAATAAGTAGCACATAAGTGAACATGATGGTCTCAAAAAGGATACCTGTCTTATACGGACTCGGCCCCTGTGCCAAGCTTCGCTAAGTCAAGTGCATATGATGCAACAAAATGATTCTACTAGGGATAACCAACCATGTAGCTTGTTCTTCTATATTTTAAAAGTCCTAGGGGATGAGGCGTATCTAGACTAACCATAAAACGAGCGAACAACTCGAGTTGGGAAGGGGTAGCGTACCGGGAGCAATACTTCTCCGGCTTAACTACTGGACCCTCCCCGTTCTTAAATATGGGTGACTAATAATCCTTCACCGGGAGCCCAGGCCCACCGGTTTTATCTCAACAAAGAATGGGGTGTGTATCCGCGATTCCCGAGGTTGTATTCAGAAGACTCAAAGGGGGTGCGCAAGAAGACAATTTATAAAACAGTTCAACAATATCAAAGCGGTAAAGAGCAAGCAAGTAGCACATTATGCCCAAATAGATCACAGTTATATACAAAAAATTAATAAAGCCAAATAAAGTCAATGTACAAGCTCGAATTCTTGAGTACGCCCCAGCGGAGTCGCCAGAGCTGTCACACCCCTTTTTACCCCTCCAAGAGATAAGTGTAAAATGTTATGGATTGTGGGTTAAAAAACTTTTCCAATTAAAGTGACAAATTTGAAATAGGGATTATTTTATTTACAGAGTCGCCACTTGGAATTGATTTCTACTGGTGTTCCAAGTCACCTTTTATGAATCCCTATTCAAAGGAAAGTTTAACTCTATTATTATTGGTCTGCAAAAACAAAGTCCGGGTAAGGAATTCTATTGACCGGGGAGAAGGTGTAAGGCATTCCCTGAGTCCCGTGGTTCTAGCACGGTCGCTTTATTGACTACATTTGGCTTGAATTAAACTTGGATAAACTGTGGTTTATTTGATTTTTATGCTTTTCTTATGTCCGTTTTTATTTATTTTTTAAAAAATAATTAAGGAAAATATTTGAATAATAATCTACAACTTAACTAGTGAGAGAAAATTATTGTTATGAGTACTAATTTAAAAGGTGAGAGTAATGAGAGAAAATTATCAATTGACATTGCTTAAAACTAGTAAGATGTGGGCTTGTCTTGACATTGAATGAGGCAGCCCACTATTGGGTTGATGGAGTCAAATGGGCTCATGTCCAAGACAAAATCCAAAAGCCCATATGCTTTTGGACTTTAAATCTGCAGATATGGCCTTTTAAAGCTATGTTACAGATTTGGCCATATCTTGCTATTTACAATCCGTAGCCAACTATTTACAAAAATAAGTTTACAGGTTGTCTTTCTAATCTACAACTTAACTACCTTACTAAATAAGTATTTTTTAAGAGATAAAAAAAAGATTATTGGGACTCTAAAATATAATAATAATAACAACAACAACAACAACAACAACAACAACAACAACAACAATAATGATAATAATAATAATAACTTAGCTTGGTGACAACAAAGGGACAAACATGGCTACAAGGGTTCAAATTTTAATATATATGCTCCTTTTAGATAACCAAATGCCAGTGGAATTATATCTAATGCTTTGCAAAAATAAAAATAATTAAAGATGCTTAACACAATTTAATTAACTAACATATTGTTATAACATTATCAAACATTCAAGAGCATATAAAAATGAATTACAATAGAAGGATAAATCTACTAATATTTCCCAACGTCATTATCTTTCATTCCAACTCGATTTTATGAGTTTACATGGTCCAAAAATTACCTGGACAGCAGAAAGAAGAACAAATACAACAGAGTCAGCTCTTTCCAAAATCAACAGCAAAACAATTAAATGGGCAGCAACAACAGCAAAAGACAGCGACAACCGGCAGATTCAAACCCAAGAAAATAAACTAGAAATACCCCAGCAAAACAGTACAATTATGTAACTCCAGAAAAATCTTTCAAGACTACTCTATTTTCCTTAAACAAGTTTTTCACTTAAGAATCAACTCACAAAAGCTGCTAAGGGATATTATAGCTACTGAGTTTTTCTCTTTTTTGTGTGTCTAGCGCTCCCTCAGTAAGATGGAGTGTCCTCCTTCTATATCAAAACAATCAGCTATTTCAAAAAAATTAAAAATCAATCTTTTTGACAGATTTTTCTACAAAATCTGCTCTTAAATTCAAAATGCCAGACTTTCTGGTTCAAATCTTGTCAAGTATTTCAAACAAAATCTGCTCTCCACTATTCAAAGACAGACTTTTATTCAAACACTGTCCAAAGGTCTACATTTTCTTACCAAACAATTTGACTTTTGAGTGTTGTACTCAAAGAGTCTTGAAGTAGTAAATAAACAATCAAACAAGTACCATATACTCTTAAGTATTTTTCACTACCTCACTTTTATCAACACAAAACTATTTTACTACTTCAACAAGTGCAAAAACAGAAAATTTGACATTTCAAACTTCAAAAACTAATGCTAAAATAATTAATAATAGACAAAAATAAGATCTGAAAAAATAAAAACAAAATAAAAAATCAGCCACGAAAAATAATAGAATTTTTACCATTTTATAATTCAAGTGGCCGAAAAAATGGTGGTATGCCAAAAGAGGGTGTTCGGGGAGGTCGCCGGAATTTGGCCGGATTTTGATCGCCTGATTTTCATGGTGAAATTGGCATCAATAGCTAGGTCTTGAGGAGCTCTATCCATTGATTAAGTATTGTGGGGTGGTAGTGGTTGGAGCTTCAAGAATTTGGGCAAAAAAGTGACGGAAAAGTTTCCTAGATCTAAGATTCACGGAGTTTGAGGGATTTTTGAAGGATTTGGTTTGGAGATATGGAAGGAGGAAGTTGTGGAGATTACATGGTGTAAATTTGGAGGTGGTCCGCCGGCGGCGGTGGGCGGAGCTGGGGCGGCGTAGAGAGAGTGAAGAGAGAGAGAAGAGAGAAGAAGGAAAAAAGAATTATGGGTGAAGATGAGGACAATTTTCAGATTTTTGAGGCTTTAAATACCTAAGCCAAGAGTAAATGAGATCCATTGGATCAAGATGGAATGGATGAGAATGATTTGATCTTGTTTCATTTAGTGAAACGACGTAGTTTTAAGGCAAAACTATGTAGTTTCAGACCCTTTCAATGGCAGCCCTTTATCTTGCACTCTTGGACACTTTTTCTTTCAAATTTGGCCAAATTTCTTTCTTAATCCTACTTATTAAACTAATTTTACACAAATAAATTAATTAAATAACCTATTCTAATGATCAATTAACTAGATTAATTCACCAACTGAACAGCTAGTTAATTCTTAAAATGCACAAATGATGAAAGGACTATTTTTTTTAGTATTTTATGATAGAAAATATGTAATTAACATTACAAAAATTGAGAAAAATAATTAAAATAATAAAATACTAATAACTTTAGGAGGTGTTAAATAGTGCAAAAATTAGGTGTTCACGTTATGGATGCATGAAATTTCCTTAGTAGTGTATACATTAATGATGGTTGTCCGTAATGTGGTGTACACATGTAAGACTTGAGCGTTGTCTAAAATGAATCTTCTATCGAAGATTACGATATACTTGCAAAATTAACACTTTTTAAATCAATACTGCAATTATATTGGTATACGATAGATAAGCAAAAATAATCTTAGGATAAAAATTTAGCACCGCATCATTCCTTGTTTGGTTATTAATCTTAGAATAGGTTATTTCAGAATTAAAAATAATACCGAGATAACTTACACCTCTAAAATTATGAAATAGTAATTCCAGGATAAATATATTTCGGGGTAAAACAATAAATTTAACAATCTCAGAATTTATCAATAAAAAATAATAATATCTAGGAAACTAATCCTAGTATAATTTATATTCAAATCAAACTACCCTAGAGTGCTGAAATGTTTCAGTGGCAAAATAGTGAATTTCTTATTTATCCAAATATCTTGTTGGAAACAAGAGAAAACTGTCATCGAAATGGACCTTGAATTATCACGTATCACTAAGGGGTCGTTTGGTAGGGTGTATAAGAATAATGCAGAAAAGGGTGTATTAGTAATGTATGGATTTGTAATGCATGAATTAGTAATACAAGCATTAGTTATGTAAATATTATTTCTTATCTATTGTTTGGTGTGGTGTATTAAAATTATAATGCATTGCATAATTTTTAAGAAAAATAGTTGCTTACAAAAATGCACCTTCCACTTCTGACAAAGAGGTTGTGAGTTCGAGTCACCCCAAGAGCAAGATGAGGAGTTCTTGGAGGGAAGGATGTCGAGGGTCTATTTGAAACAACCTCTCTACCCTAGGGTAGGGGTAAGGTCTGCGTACACACTACCCTCCCCAGACCCCACTAGTGGGATTATACTAGGTTATTGTTGTTGTAGTAGTTGCTTACAAAAATGCCCTCCATATTCTCTAGCTTTAAGGGACTTTAAGGACAATTTTGTCTTTAACCATGCTAATACATGCATTAAAGCCTTGGTATTACTAATGTCATGGTTTTCTATGCATTACTTATACATAGGATAATGCCAAGTATGATGTATAACTAATACTTGCACAAGTTAAAAAAAATGTACCAAACAAGGTATTAGTAATGCATAGAACTAATGCTTGATTATTTTTTCTAATATCTCCTACCAAATGACCCCTAAAAACAAATGGTTACCGCAATCTCTGCAAGTGGCTATTTTTACTTGGTAAAAATCACTAGTTTTTTTTTTTTTTTGGAAAAACTACGCTGCACTTTAAATATTTACACTATTTTTATCATTTATAACTATACTTTCAGTAAATTTATTGTTCGTAGTTATATTTGAATTTTACAACAAATCTATAAAATAAGAGATTAATTATTTTTAACTGAAATAAGAGGACCACAAGCTCTCATATTGTTGCTCTCATAGCTTAGTTGGTTAGCGCTCCTGCTTAGCTAGTAAAGGTCTTGAGTTAGAATCTCATACAAGTTGTATTCGTTGCGCGATTGAATACGATTGTCATAGGCTGTATTCGTTGCGCGTTTTGAATACAAGTGATACTAGTTAGCAATAATTGAACAGTAGCTACAAATAATAGTTAGGCAAATTATAGTTATTAGGCTCTAAACTATAGTGGTTATGAATTTTTTTCTCTTTTCTTATAATCATTTGCTATGTAAAACCCACTCACTTAAGAGGGCCCATTAAAGAGGAATCACTTCCTATTAGGATATTATTATTTCAATATCAGCACGAACTCGATACATCTGGTTACAGAGAGATCTATCCATTTTATCGTTAAATTTTGCACCAACCGAGAAAAAGATCATTAGTTTCGAAGCTTCATGAGAAGTTATATATAACAATACTATAAATAGGGGGGAAATCTGAAATAGCTAGATTTACAATCGGTAATAGCCACAATTTCAAAAACAATTAAAATCTAGCAACTTTTTCATGTAAAGATATAATCTGAACAAAAGCATCCTTGAAAATCCAAATTTTCAGCATAATATGCTGGAGTTTGAATTTTTTTACATATGATATTCAGTATAATATGCTGGAATTTCTTAATGTGTTGGAGTTCCAACATAATATGCGAGGAAGTTTAAATGGAGGAGATCCATAATCTAGCATATATATTATGTTGGAATTGCCCGTGCTGGAGTTCTAACATAATATGCTGAAAGTTTATATGCAGGAGCTCCATAATCTAACATATTGTGCTGGAACTATTCGTGTTTTAGCAGAAGTGGTTATATTTTAATGACTTTGTAAATGCTTACTATTTTTCGATTACCAATTCAAAAACTGGCTAGGCCGTACTATTTTCACTTATAAATATGTAGGGTGACAAGCATAAAGGAAAAACCCATTTCCAATAAGTAGTGTTTGTATACTATTTCTCACCAATGGCGCCCAAAACACCTCCTCTTCCTCTCTACGAAATTAAGTATCGAAAAAACGTTATTTCAAGAGGAATAGAACTCTTCATTCTTTTCCTATTGTTCTCACTCTTAGCCTATAGACTCCTCTCTCTTAAAAACCATGGTTTAAATTTGTCATTCTTCTTAGCTCTTATATGTGAATCATGGTTCACTTTCCTTTGGATTCTCATAGTCAGCACCAAATGGAATCAAGTCGAACCAAAAACATATCCTCTTCGCCTTTTGAAATGGTAATATATACCGCTATCTATCTTTACGATGGGTTTTAAATTTATTTTTTTGGAATTTAACTTATATACATCGACAATATAAATGTGCAGGACGTCAGAGTTTCCTGCAGTGGACATGTTCATTACAACTGCAGATCCCGTCCTAGAGCCGCCTCTTATAACAGTAAACACAATGTTATCATTATTAGCAGTGGATTATCCAGCTAATAAGCTAGCTTGTTATATCTCTGATGATGGTGCATCTCCTATTACCTATTATTCACTTGTTGAAGCAGCTAAATTTGCTAAGCTTTGGGTTCCTTTTTGTAAGAAGTATAATATTGCACTTAGAGCCCCTTTTCGTTATTTTAATGCCAACTTATCGCCACCCCAAGATAGTTCACAAGGGTTCCTGGAAGATTGGAAAAGGATGAAGGTATGTTAATTAATTAGAGTATTTATTTTATACTATTTTTTAACCCAACTTTAATTTCTAGGAGTATTTCTTTTCAAGGAACTTTTGGTTATAAAAAAGATTTATATTTTGACTTAATACGTTTTCGTTTTTCAACTATGACTTAATACTTTAATATTTGCATCTTTTAATTTTTTCCAATTTTATATTTTTTAATACATCTTGTAGTGTGTTTTTCTGGTTTGGAAGTTGCAGGAAGTCTAAGGTTTATAATAATACAAATTGTCTAACTCTTCTCTAAATTATTTTATTACTCCCTCCATTTCGATTTAAGTGATATTGTTTTTATCGTCCATTTAAAAAAGAATCAACCCTTTTTAAATTTAAAAATAATTAAACTAATTAAACTTTCCATTTTATCTAATGAGTAGCGTTTTCAGTCATATATATGTTATGATATGTTAGAATTGTAAGTAGTAAATTCTTAAAGTCACACAAATGTTAAGACATATTTAAGAACACAATTTACCAAAAATCGTTATTTATTTCGTAGACTTCGTGATTAATCATAGGTTCATATAAATTAATGGAGTAACTTTTGACACTTAAATAAATTATTGGGATGTATTTTGGAAATAGTTTTATAATTTCCAATTTTTGCTCGTCAATTAAAGATGCATTGATATTTACCTATAGAAGGTACTTCCTAAAATTAATTGTCTAGATACATATAGATATAGTAGCCAATAATGAACTGGACCTCTGCAAATATATATATATATATAAAAGAAGAATTGCCAATACTTGGTGCAATAATTGTGCTAAAAGTAAGTACGTTGCTGCAAATATAAAAGAAGAATTGCCAATACTTGGTGCAATAATTGTGCTAAAAGTAGTACGTTGCTGCAAATATAAAAGAAGAATTGCTAGTACTGGTGTAATAATTGTGTTATAAGTAGTAAATACTTTTTGTCTGGAAATGGCAGGATGAATATAAACAGCTGTGTGAAAAGATAGAAGATGCAAGTACACAAGATTCAGAGGCATGTGATTTTGCAGGAGATTTTGGTGTTTTCTCAAAAATTGAACGCAAAAACCATCCGACCATTATAAAGGTTTTTCATTTATTTATTTATGTTTCTTGTTCTTTTCTTTCTTTGGGAACGTTTTCATTTCCTCTTTCTAATTCAAAAATATCACAAGAAGACAAAGAAAATATTGCAATAATTCAATATACTCGCAGAATTTTTTTTCTATTAAGCTTTACGTTTATTCTTTTGTTTCCACTTGATATTCGGTATTCGCATTAGGGCAACAACTAATCTGATTTTGTGTCGCATAAGACTCATTAGAGGAGAAGTGTTTCACTTTCAATTTTTTTCTATTTACAAGGCTCAAACCCGAAATTTCTAATAAAAGATGAAAGGATCTTATTTATCTATCACAATCATTACTTAATTTTATATGTATTTCTATCATATTTAGCTGAAGTACTCTATCTCCCTGTGCTTTGTCATTTTCGGTCAACTTCGATTAGAACAACTCAATTTGCAATTTTGCATACGCATCCTCACGATGAAATGCGTATCTCCCTATTCGTCTTCATGACATTTTCCTTTTGTTTCCCCGTTCGGAAAAAATTCCTTTTTTCCGTATTCCTTATTCTCAAATTAAAACTAGACCTCTAATATAAAGATTTATATAAACGATATCAATTTATGAGAATTTATTTTGGTTATGTTAATATGTTTAGTTTAGGTTCAATATTTATTAAGAGTCTTTTAGCCACTATAAATATTTATGCTAGTATGAATATAGAGAACTTTTTGTACTTTTTCATTTTCTTTTATTTTTTTAAATTATTGACTTGAAATGAATTTAAATAGCGAATAAGACCAGTGAGTTAATCCTTAGTTGTCTAGGATTGGAACGTATAAGCAGTTGTTATTGATTATACCTCAAAAAAATCTAGTCCGAATGACATGAACAATTATAATATGAGGATGTATAAGTTCTCTGCACTAATAAAGAGTAATATTTTTATACCATCAGATTAAGATACTTGCAATAATATATGTAGACAATAAAATTTGTATCAAGAAAATAATTGAAATTGAAAAATATTGTAATATAGTATTTTGTTTCTAATTAATATGAATGTACATGATCTCTATGATTCCTGATTTTTCTTTTCAAAGAATAAATTCAAGATTTTTCGAGCTTGATTTTGAATCTATATAGTTGACAGGAACAAAATTTAAACGCTTACAATATGTATATTGTTTAAGACAAACACAATTTAATGAGGCAAAAAATAAAGTAAATAACTTGTTATATTATATTGTATTAATATTCATTGTATAGTAATTTCAAGTTGTTATGTATGAAATTAAGGTAATATTGGAAAACAAGGAGGGTATTGCTGATGGCTTGCCTCACCTTGTCTACATCTCAAGAGAGAAGCGTCCAAAGCATCCCCATCACTTCAAAGCTGGCGCCATGAATGTTCTGGTTTATATCATATCAATTATTCGGTTATTCTATTAATTAATTTTTACTTTTTTCGGTTGATTTATTTTGTGTATTTGACGTGTTTGTATTGGTGACAAACAGACTAGAGTCTCTGGATTGATGACAAATGCTCCATTTATGCTGAATGTGGATTGTGATATGTTTGCAAATAACCCACAAGTTGTTCAACATGCTATGTGTTATTTTCTTGGTGCTAAGGATGAAAAAGATTGTGGTTTTGTTCAATTTCCACAATACTTCTACGATGGATTGAAAGATGATCCTTATGGTAATCAATTCAAACTCTTACACGAGGTAAATAATTCTCATTTTTATAGCATATGTATTCAAATGGGAAAAAAAATGAATCATTTAATAATACATTCTAAGACTCAACTTTCATTAAAAACGTAAAGAGAAGCCTTGGAGCAAATATAAGTTATCTTCGTGTCTACAGATCACGGGTTCGAGTCATGGAATCAGCTAGTAATACTTGTATTAGAGTAAGCTTCTTACATCACATCATATTTCCTTAGGTTTCAGCCTTTTCGCGAATCTTGTATAAACGTGAAATGTTTCGTGCGCCGAGCTGCTTTTTATTTATTTATTTATTGTGAGACTCAAGTTTCATAAAAAAAACATGAATCATTTATCAATACATTCTAAGACTCAACTTTCATGGGCCATTATATGTTTTCTTCATTCATTTTTTTAATATATATTCTTTAATACTACATTCTAAGACTGAACTTTCATGGGTCATTAATTATATGTTTTTTTATTCATTTTTTTTTAATTTACATTTGTCTTCTGCTTGGTAGTATTTTGGAAGAGGAATTGCTGGAATTCAAGGGCCATTTTATCAAGGAACAGGATGTTTCCACAGACGAAAAATTATATATGGCTTGTCACCAAATGATAAAATAAATACTGGTATGCAAACTAATTAATTAAGTCGTTGTCCTTTTATTTTTTGGCACGCCTTTCGTTTATATGACATCTAAACAATGTTTTACTAGTAGAATTTTTTTTCAAGGAGTTTATTTTACAGTTGCAAGGACATAACGCTATAACATTAAACAGATCTACTGCTTAATATAAATCTTATTTCATGATAATTAGGAGAATTGAGGGATGAGTATCTGCAGAAAACTTATGGAAAATCACAGAAGTTATTAGCATCGGTTGCTCAAACTCTATCAGCAGGATCAAATATTATTGAGCAACTTAATTCTGATTCTCTCTCGAGTACCATTGAGGAAGCACAACAAATTGGAAGCTGTGGATATGAATTTGGTACTGCCTGGGGTCAAAAGGTAAGTAGAAATTATTCGTTTTAACTGATTATAATAAGTAAAATTAATAATTTGACAAATATAATTATATACATTAACAATTCAATGGATTTTTACACCATCAATGTAGCTTAATATATTGTATTATTCAAGTCAAATATCAATACTACTGAATAGAGTTGCCTACAATTTACTTTTTAAATGACCTAATTGAGTAAATTACTTACATCGTTGGTGCATAGAACCTACACATACTTGTATAATAAGATAAACAACTTGCTATCGCATGTCAAATTATATTGATAATATAAAAAAAGTTTACTTTGTGTAGCATCAACTTGATTACTTTAGAGAATTTTTATAAAGCACTATAATTTAGAGCCTAATTATCATATAATTATCATACTGCTCAATTATCCGCGTAATTTCTCCATTATTTTACTGTAGAATTTCTCATCTGGGTCTAAATGTCTCAGTTGGGCTGGCTATATGGATCTGCAACAGAGGATATCCACACTGGGCTTTCTATCCACGGGAGAGGCTGGAGATCCGCTTACTGTACACCCGACCCGCCTGCTTTTCTTGGATGTGCACCTTCAGGTGGGCCGGCCATAATGATCCAACAGAAGAGATGGGCTACTGGGCTTTTTGAAATTATTTTCTTCAGTAAAAGCCCAATTATCGGAACTCTTTTTGGAAAGCTTCAATTGAGACAATGCATGGCTTACTTGTATATCCAACTATGGGCCTTGAGATCCATTTTTGAAGTTTGCTATGCTATTCTGCCTGCCTATTGCCTGATCACCAATTCCAACTTTTTACCCAAGGTGAGAATATTGGGCCTCTTATTACACATATCTTTGAAAATTTTACGGGCTAGCCATTTTTTGACCAGCTTTTATAAAATAGCCATTATTTGCAAATCGTTGAAAAATAACTAATTTTAATGCGAAAATATCATGACAGTATCATGAATTTCGAACTTAAATGAGTGAAAAATCAAGGATACTGTCCTGATTTTTAAAATCCATATATTTCAAACTTTAAAAATGTCATCATGACAATGTTCTAGACATGGAGTTTGTCGCAACTTATGGATTTACATGCAATTATATATTTATTATTTTAAAATCTTGAGATGAGGGTCTATCGGAAACAACCTCTCTATCTCACACAAGTTAAGAGTAAAGTCTGTGTACATTCCATATTCCCCAAACCCCAGATCACACCGGGTATGTTGTTGTTGTTATCTCAAAAGTTATTCTTTATCAGCTTCATTTGCTACATGTGCAGGCAAATGAACCTAGTATGACTATACCAGCATCAATATTTATCATCTACAATCTATATGGTTTATCAGAGTATGTTAGAGCAAATGAGTCAATAAAAGCATGGTTAAACAATCAAAGAATGTGGAGAGTCAATGCTATGACTGCATGGCTATTTGGGATTCTAAGTGCTACAACAAAATTACTTGGAATTTCTGAGACTGCATTTGAAGTTACAAAAAAAGACCAAGGTAATGATGGAGATGACACAAATAATTCTAATAGTGGAAGGTTCACATTTGATGATTCACCAATATTTGTTCCTGGCACTGCAATTCTCTTATTGAACCTTAGTTCCTTGTTCATTGGGATTTTAGATTTCAAACAAGGGAGAGATTTTGAATGGGGATTAGGAGAGGTTATATGCATTATGTGGGTACTTTTCATATTTTGGCCATTCTTGAAAGGGTTATTTGCTAAAGGGAAGTATGGGATTCCAGCAACAACTATTCTCAAGTCAGGGGCATTGGCATTGTTGTTAGTTCATCTTTTCAAGTTTTACCAATAAGTTGTAAATTTTAGTTCTTACATTTGGAATGCTCAAATTTCAATAGCATATATAAGTTTAATTATGTACTCCCTTCATCCAAAGTTATATGATGTAGTTTCCTTTTTAGTCCGTTTCAAAAACAATAATATCTTTCTATATTTGAAATTAATTTTAAACTTTTTTTATTTTTTCCTTAATGAGATGATTTACAGTCACACACATATCTACGACTTATTTTAGACCACTGATCTAAAAAAATTCTTTCATTTTTAAATTTTATGTTCAATCAAATCGCGTCACATAAATCGAATAAAGGAAGTAACTTGTTGCTCTTGCAGATGGTTGAACAAAACAAAGTCTGAAAAGACAAGACTAAATAGCAGTCAATAGGAAACAAGGGTGGATTAAGATTTTAATCAATAAATACAAAATGTCACTATATTTACTTATACTTTTTGATGGTTAGAGTAAACTTAATATAAACACATTTATTCCTAAATATTGTTAATTACACCCTATGACCAAATACTATATCAGCCCTTGGTCATAAATGAAAGACCTAAAATAAAAGTTATAACCTGAAAATCACCTAAAATGAATCTTTTCTTAACATATGTATAAATAAATACCTCTTTGAAAATAATGATGTAATGAATGTTTTCTTGTTTCAAGATTATACATGCAATGTATGAATTTGATAGTTAACAAAAAAATTTCAATCCATCACATATTATATAGGGATTATATTTATGAGACGACGAGTTAATAAAATGAGTAATAAGTTGTCCGAAGTGTGGAAGTATCTATTTAGTTCCCTTTTAAAGACATTGAACTGATACATGCCCCCCCCCCCATGGTCAAGAGTTGGATCATTCAAATACGTTAAATAATCCAAAAATATCTACCTCCTAAACCCCTTCGTCCCATTTGGTACAATGGGTTTTAATTGAACACATAGTTCAAAATTCTAATTTAATTTAAGTATTGGAGTTTTATCTAATAAAATAAAGATGTGTGAATGAAAAATGGAGGGAAACCAAAAGTTTGAAGTTGTAAATGGTAAAGCATGTTCATATTAAATGCTCGCATAATAAAGCGACACGCTAAGCCGAATGAAGATGGAAAGCGAGGCAAATAGCAATCAGGTCTGAAGGCAATAATCTCTTTTGTTCCCAAAGGGAATGATACTCATGAAGGCAAAATAAATGCATGTCACCTGGTTGCATTTAATGGAGAATATTCTATAGCATTAAGTATGTAGTCTATTACAGAGAATATGACATTCATAGCCTACTGTTACACATTCTTCAATGGACCCCATAATTGTTATTTAAGATGTGTTTGATCCTAGGACCTTGTTCCCTAAGAACAAATATAAATAGTAAGCTCAACAACCATTGTATAGGGAAGGAATTTTATGACAAACTCATAATATACACTGTTCAGAGTTCAATAATATTTTATCTTCTTGCTTATTAATATCGTTACTATTGCCTCTGGAAGCTCTACTCCCCAAACCAGAATTTCTACCGTCTTATCTCGATTTCGACGCTAAGTCTTACATTATTATTTAATTTATTTGCCATTTTGGGATCAAATTGATTCACTTGTCTATAAACCACGTATAAATTCAACGATACCGTTTTACGGGTAAACAATTTGGCATCCACCGAGGGGCTTAGACAGTTGTGTAATTGAGTTGATCCTTACATCTATTACATAGGGGGATAAGGCCACGCTAGTCCATGGTGGGCAATATCCACGGCGTGTTCGAGAGGCAACTCCTAATGATGCTGAAGAAGAGCACGTCGCTGAAACAATACGGATCCTGAAGGAGCAACAAAAAGCCATTATGGGCCACTTCTCACGACATGAACAAGTCATGATGGAGTTGAGGTAGGCGTTATCGGGTGCTTTCAACAACGTGAATGGATGAGGTCCAGTTCCTCCTACAAACCAAACAACATAGAGAGTCGACAACGGCACCCCGAGGGGCGAAGTCGGCTTCGACAGGGCTGGGGGAATGGTAGCGAATCCGGTAAAAACAATGAGAATGATACCTTTAAAACCAAACTCATGCAGTTTATGAGGGAAATAAATGCCGAATGGATCAAATTCCAAGCTCACCACCAGTGTTGAAAGGTTCGAACTTAAAGAAATACACCCAGTTGTCGTTCAAACCAAGCGCGTCACCAGAATTGATCCCGAAGCAGTTCAAAATGCCTAACATGCCGAAGTATGATGGGACTTTAGATCCTCAGGAGCACATCACCACCTATACAATGGCGGTGAATGGGAATGATTTAGCTCCACACAGGATTGAATCAGCCTTACTGAAGAAATTCGGGGAGACCCTTACGAAAGGGCCCTCACATGGTATTCGCTTTTGCCCTAGCACTCAATAGATTCCTTCGAGATGCTTGTGGATTCTTTTATCAAGGTCCATGCCATGGCCAGAAAGGTACAAGCCCGAAAGGCCGACATATTCAGGATTGTACCAGGAGAGTTGGAATTGATGTCGGGGTTCGTGACCAGATTCCAGAAAGAAAGGATGCTACTACCAGCCGTACAAGAGGAATGGGCAACTGAAACATTTACTAAAGGGCTGTATCCGAGAAGCTCCAATGCTTCCCAAAAATTAAAAGAAAGTCTGCTCGAGTTTCAGGCAACAACATAGGTGGGTGTTCATAACTGGTACGAGTCAAAGACAAAAATTGAGGATGATTAGCTCGGTTTCCTGGCATCAACTAAGGGTCGGGACCGGGAGAAGAATAAGGAAAAATCAAAGGATGATTTTGACACAGATCGACGATCTTCGAGAGGTCGGTTCTTGCCCTATGAAAGGGTCAAGGGATACAGCATAGGTTTCCGATCGGTGGATATATTCGCTATTGATAAGATAGTGGATCGTGGCCGGAATAATAGATCATTGCAGGACAAGGAGATATCGGGTTCTCGAGATTCCTCCTACCCCAAGCTATCCCAATACAACTTCAATGTTAGTGTAATGAAACTAGTGTCGACTATGAGGAACATTAAGGAGGCACAGTTCCCATAGACAATGAGATCTGATCCCAATTAGATGGATACTAATTTATTGTGCGAATACCATAAGACAACAACCATCGGACAGGGGACTGCCGGCACTTGCGCGATGAGGTGGAGACATTGCTTAAGAATGGCCATCTTAGAGAATTCTTAAGCGGCCGGGCTAAAATCAACTACGGCCGCAATCGTGATATCGTGGAACCCTCGAAAGAAGGAGAAAACCCTCCTCATTTGACGATCAACATGATTTTCGGGGGGAATGAGATTAATGGTGTGACATTTTCGGTGGCAAAAAATACAAAGATATCAGTAACCCACAGTAAGAGACTCTGAGAATTCACTGAGGATGATATTAATTTCATGGAGGAAGACACAGATGGACTACTGCTGCCGCACAACGATGCCTTGGCAATCTCTCTTAATTTATTAGATTTAAAATTAAACGTGTTTTGATG
Source organism: Nicotiana sylvestris (assembly GCF_000393655.2). Lineage (NCBI taxonomy): Eukaryota > Viridiplantae > Streptophyta > Magnoliopsida > Solanales > Solanaceae > Nicotiana > Nicotiana sylvestris. The sequence goes on along the minus strand of NC_091063.1, from coordinate 24,536,730 downwards.
GATCCAGGAAGTTCGGCCAATATTATCCAGTGGAGAGTGCTGGAGCAAGCTAAGCTGACTGGATGTATCATTCCAGCAACAAAACTCCTCGTTGGGTTCAATTTGGCAAGTGTGACTACCCGAGGGGAGATTTTGCTGCCTACAAATGTCGAGGGGATAATGAAAAATGACCCTTTTTGAAGTAGTAGATGGCGATATAGGCTATAATATTATTCTGTGGAGATCGTGGTTGCATGAGATGAAGTCTGTACCTTCAACATACCATCAATTACAGAAATTCCCAACTCTCGAGAGAATTAAACAAATAAGAGGTGACCAAACCGACAACAAGAGAGATGAACGCAATCTCAATTTCCAGTAGCAAAGGTAAGGAGCATGCAACATAGCAATTACAAGAAACGATGCTTGCTCTCAAATGGGCGAAGTCAACCAGGGGGAGGAGTCGTCAAAATCCTATCAGGTACCAAGATATTTCCAGGTACCAGAAGAAACATACACAACTGTAACACACCGTAAATTCGGATTAGGTGTGAACGTGTTAAATGAATATTCGTATGACATTTTAGACATATGAAGTCCTATTGGTATGATTATGGGTGGAAATAGTTGTTTTGGAATCAAGACAGAGAGTGAGGTGCATAAGATTCGACAACTATTGACTAAGTTTATGGAAGGTCTGTCTTCTAGCCTAATTTTGTGAAATCGTGTTAGTAATTTAAGAAAACTTAAAACACCAACGTTTTATCCCTTTGAAATACCTTTCAAATAATATATTGTGGAGCATTAACAGATCTCTGTGCAAAAAGTTATGTATATTTTACTTAACGATGCACAGTATACACGCCCAGCTAATCCTGTGCGCGGCCTCGCACTTTTGGCAGTGCTACTGCCCTTGCTACACATTCAGGTGCACGTTTGGGCCTTCAGCTGCATAGAAGCACACCCGGAGGGTCACTTTAAAAGCCCTACTTCATTCCCCACACCCAAAACATAAAAACTTGCTCTAGAAAGGGAGGTTCTCAAGAACCTAACTTCCTCCCATGTCCCTCCATCATTCAAAGTAAGTTCTAGTGATGGTTCAAAGTCAATTTTAATTCTCCAATACCTTATTAACATGGTTAAACCCTTTAAATAATTAGACATCAATCGAGACATCATTGTTGATAAAAGAAACTCTAGAACTCAAATTCAAGAGGATTGAATGTCAAAAGGTATCTGTAGCTTATGCACATATATATTGGGCTTGAGGCCATAGTTTATCAGATAAACTGGTGGTTCATCATTCAGAAGAGGGAGTATTCATATCCTTACTTCCTTTGCTCAGTTCAGTTATCAATTATCAGTTATCAGTTATCATTTCAGTTATCATATATGAGTTATCAGTTATCAGTTATCAGTTATCAATTCAGCTTCAGTTTCAGTATTTATAATTTTTTGTTTCAGTTGTTTTATATACCAGTGCAATTCAAATGTACTGACGTTCCTTCTGCCGGGGCTTGCATCTCACGATACAGGTAATGATTTAAAAGTTGACGATTCAGAGCGCTAGGATTTCCGTACCAGCTATTTGGTGAGCCCTAGTTCTTTCGGGGCATTATCATTACTTTATATTCTTTTAGTCTTTACAGATAATTAGTGTTTTCAGTACTTTATTAGAGGCTTTATAGACTAGACTAATAGTTAGACAGAGTCGCATGCTTTTCATGTTAAGCAATATTGACTACAGATATGTTTCAGACTTATATTAATATTTCCGAACTTTGATTTATATCATTCAGACTTTCAGTATATCAACTTGTGTTAGTTTATCTTCCGCATTCAGTATGTTATGATAATATATGTTGATTCAGCTAGCTAGTTGGTTCGCTTAATCACATGTAGTCAGGAACCGGGTGCCGTGTTATGTCCAGGCCTAGGTTCGAGGCGTGATAGCAGCAAAATCCACAACGGAAGAACTTAAGCAAGTCACGTTGTTCAAAAAGTTCTTGGAGAGGAAGTTCCACTTTGGGACAGGACTAAACCCCTAGCTTAGGTCTGGATTTATCAAATTTCTTAAATTTAACGTCGACTGGTCTGCATGGTCACATGCGGATATGAAAGGTATCTCACCAGAAAAGGTCATGCACAAACTAAGTCTGGATCCTAATATCCCTCCGGTAAGGCAGAAAAAATATCCTATTGCCGTTGTCAGAAACAAATTCGTCAAAGAAGAGGTAACTCATTTTCTTGATATCGGTTCAATTCGAGAGGTAAAGTATCTTGACTGGCTAGCTAACGTAGTAGTAATTCCAAATAAGAATAATAAATTTTGCATATGCGTAGACTATAAGGATCTAAATAAGGCATGCCCAAAAGACCTGTTCCCATTGTCGAACATTGATCAAATGATTTATGCGACGGCTGAGTACGAGTTAATAAGTTTCATTGATGCTTACTCCGAGTACAACCAAATCAAGATGAACCCGAAGGATCAAGAAAAAACTTCATTCGTAATGAACTTCAGCACATATTGCTATAATGTGATGCCTTTGGGGCTAAAAACTTAAGGGCCACTTATCAGCGGCTCGTAAATAAAGTGTTTGAAAAGCAAATAGGGAAAACCATGGAAGTTTACATAGATGATATGCTATTTAAGTCTTTGAACGCATGTGATCATCTTAAACACCTACAAGAAACTTTTGACATCCTAAGGAAGTATAACATGAAACTTAACCCTGAGAAGTGTGCATTCAGAGTCAGCTCAGGTAAGTTCTTGGGATTCTTGGTGTCGCAAAGGGGGATCATAGTTAATCCCAATAAAATTAAAGCCATCGAAGACATCCCTGACCAGCTACCAAGCGTAAAAGAGGTTCAAAGGTTGACATGAAGACTGACTGCTTTAAGCAGGTTCATTTCCTAGTCTTCAGAAAAATGACATAACTTCTTTTCACTCCTCAAAAAGAAGAACAACTTCGAATGGACTCCGGAGTGCTGGAAGACTCTGAAGGATTTGAAAAGGTATTTATCGAGTCCTCCATTACTATCAAAATCGGAGGAAGGCAAATAGCTGCTGATTTACTTAGCGGTCTCGGAGGTAGCAGTAACTGTCATTTTAGTCCGTAAGGACAAAGGTATGAAATCTCGTATCTATTATGTTAGTAAAGTTTTAACGAGAGTATAAACTCACTACCCAAATCTGAAAAAATTGGCCTTAACTCTCGTAGTCGCCTCTCAAAAGCTTAGGCCTTATTTTTAATATCATCCGATAGTCGTGGTGATCATTTTTCCCTTGTGGAATATCCTTCATAAACCTTAACTTTTAGGTAGGCTGGACAAGTAGGCAGTCAAAATGATTGAATTTGATATAAAATATAAACTTAGGACTGTGATTAAGTCACATGTTTTGGCCGACTTTGTCGTCGACTGTTACCTTTCTCTAGTAAAGAAGCAATGATGGTGTCAGAATACACATCAAGAGTTTGGACTTTGTTCATGGGTAGAGCTTCAAATGTGAAAGGGTTCGGGCTCGGCATAGTGCTAATCACGCCCCCGGGGGAAACCTTAAGGCAGGTCATATGAAATGTTCCTCTGACTAACAATGAAGCAGAGTATGAAGCTTTGATTGTAGGACTCGAGCTGAACCGAGGATTGGACTCCGAGGTCATAGAAATCAAATGCGACTCCCAATTGGTAGTAAATTAGGTTTACGGGATCTTCAAAACCAAATAGGAATGCATGCAACAATATGTAGTGAAAGTCCATGCTCTGCTCGCACGGTTTAGGGAATGGTCAATTACCCACATTCCGAGAGAAGAAAATTCTAAGGCAGACGCACTAGCCAATCTGGGATCGTCCACAAAAATGAAGCGATCGGACTCCGATGTTGTCATTCAGCTTATACATTCGGTATTAGATGCAGACGACTATTATTACGAAGTAAACACGACTAATTTGGTCTGGGACTGGAGAAATGAGATCATTGGCTATCTTAAGCACGGAAAACTGCTTGAAGATCCCAAGGAATTTTGTGTGCTGCACACTAAAGTAGCTCGATATAGCTTCAAATGAGGTCAATTGTATAAAAGCTCTTTCCAAAGCCTGTTGGCCCGATGTTTGGGAGCTTATGAAGCTAACTATGTCATGAGAGAAGTCCACGAAGGGATTTGCGTAAATCACTCCGGCGCGGACTCATTAGTTCTAAAGCTAATTAGAGCAGGATACTACTGGCCCCGGATGGAACAAGACGCCAGTATACAGAGTAGAAGCCTTGATCCCGGTGGAAGTAGGAGAACCTACTTTGAGTTATTTTCAAGCGAATGAAGAAACAAACAATGAAGCGTTGTTGGTCAAATTTGAACAGCTCGATAAACACAGGGACCTGGCGCATATAAGGATGACAACCTAAAAATAGAGAATGGAAAGATATTACAATCGAAGAGCCAACCTCCGTTATTTCAAAGTAGGAGACTTGGTTTTAAGAAAAGTAACTCAGAACACCCGGGAGCTCAATGCAGGAAAGCTAGGTCTGATGTGGGAAGGCTCTTACAAGGTCTCAGCTATCACCGAGAAGGGGTCATACGAATTGGAAAATCAAGATGGGGTAAAATTGTAGCAATTGGAATGTGGCACACATCTGATGGTAGGCTAGAAACCCGTGTTTTAGCCGTAGTATTACACTATAATTACTGAATTTTACGTGTGTTTGAGCTTACGTGATAGTGAATTGCACTTATTATGTGTATTATGCCTTGCAGGAAATGATCCCGAGCTATTAAGGTAATTTGGAGCTAAATCGAACAAGTTGGAGCTTTAAAGTCAGAGTAGAAGCCCAAGCAATTAAGCCGGGATCATGTTCGGGGGTCGAGGATCAAGTCCGAATGTAATGAATAAACGAATTTACTCTGTGAAAAATGCACAGCCACGCTGCATAGGGTGCCGCGATATGCGGTGCGGCAGTGCAAAAGTTGGCTAGATAAGATTTTTCCAAACGCTTTGGAATTCCCCACAAGCGTGCCGCATGGGGCGGCGCATGGCAGTAGTAAGAAAATGTTAGAGTGATTTCCTATTTCGGCTAAGATAGGGTAGTTTCATCCGGGTTTGTTTTACGGATGGCTTAAATACACCAAAACACCATTTTACAACATTTTTGACCTAGAGAAGATTGAAAAACCAACCAAGGCAAGAAGACTCAAGAATTCATCAAGATTTCAACATGCAATCGGTGCAATACGAGAGTTTCTATCAAATCATTAGAATTGATATTTTCGTTGTTCTTAAACTTATTTGAGATATACTCCATTGTTATGGAGTAATTTCCATTTGGGTGTTGATAGATATGGTATTTCAATAACTTGATTAGGGATTCGGTTCTTGATAATTATTAGAATTAATTGATGGAGGTTTGATATGTATTGTGGAGTTATTTAGTATTTTTCTTGATCGAAATAGGAGTTTGATATTGGATTTCTTCATATCTTATGCTCTAGTTTAATTCGTGATTCAAATAGGTAATCGAAAGAGCCTCTTGAATTGTTAATCGAACTAGAAAATAGGGAATATTCATGGGAAGTTACCCTTTAGATCATAAACATCATTTTATTGTTGCAATTGTTTACCATGCTTCCATTGGATTAATTATTAATATTAATGTTTAATCAAAAGAGGAATATTAACTTCAAGTGTAATCTATTTATCAGTTGAATTCGTGAGAATCAACCGTATTATAGAGTGAATTAACTCAAGAATTGGATCCCGAGTTGGTTATCTTGCACCTGTCTAGTCAATTACCCTTATTTCCCTCATTGATATTTCTTCGTGCTCATCTGATATCTTTTGTAATCAATTGTTATTTGCTTAAGTTTTAGTATTTAATTGTAATAATAGTCATCAAATCAAGTGTTAATTTTCCTATATAGTAATCAACTTGAGATTATTTGAACACTGTGTAAATCTAATCTCTGTGGAGGCGATAATTAATCTATACTATCTTTGGCTAGCAAGCATAAATTTTGTGTTGTGTTTTGTGCTCATCAAATTTTAGCGTCGGTCCTAAGGATTGGCAATCAATAGTCTTTAAAATCATTTTTAGTAATAATTCATGAACCAATTTTTACTTTACTGTATTCACGTTTTCTCACTTGTGTGCAGGATATATGTTTGATTTCTCTAGTGTATGACTCGATCTTCTTCAAGGGAAGTGATACCCTACGAACTAGAGTTGGAGAAACACCTGCGACAACTGAGAAAAGAAAGAGAATTAACAAAACATTTCTTGGGTCAAACTTCGACTCAATATACCATGGCAAATGAAGAGAATAGCGGAGTAGACTTAGCTGTAAGAGAGGCAGAACAACAAGAAGCTGCGCAGAGAATTGCTGATGAGACTGTCGAACATAATGGGGGTCGAAAATTCAATCTAAACCGACTTTTTGTTGAAGACTAGTTTGGGAATGCAGCACCCAGGCCTTGAAGATCATTGGGTGATTATGCTAGGCCAGTCTACAATCAAGGACTGTCAAGTGTCAGACCTCCACCCATTACATCAAACAACTTTGAATATCCAAAAGAACTGCATTTTTAGAGGAAAGGTGAACGAAGATCCTAATACTCACCTGATGGACTTTGAAGAAATCATGAACACCTTCTAATACAATAGAGTATCAAAGGATGCAATCTACTTACATGCATTCCCTTTTTCATTGAAAGATGATGTGAAATACTGGCTTCGTAACTTACCCACAGGTTCTATCAGGACATAATTTCTGCCAGAAGGAGACAGAAATGGTTTTCGAAGCTTGGGAAAGATTCAAAGAGATAGTCAGAATGTGTCAGCATAATGGAATTGATTTGTGGATGCAACTCCAAGATTTTTTTGGATGGACTGACACCTACCCCGTGACGAACTTTGAATACTGCATGTGGAGGTCCAATAATGAAGAAAATTCCGAAGGAGGTTGTCTTAATCCTTGATGAATTATCTGAGGATGCTAATCAGTGGCTGACTGATAGTAATGACAGAAGAAAATCAGTTGGGGTTCACAAGGTGGACTCTAACACATCTATGCAAGCCTGGCTAGACACCATGGCCAAGGAGATAAGAAAGCTGACATTGGCCAAGGTACAGAGTGAGCCGCAAACAACATGTAACTTTTGTGGAATGGGACACCCTACACATGATTGTCAAGCATCAGCTGAGGAAGTCAACGCTGTGGGGAATTTTAATAGAGGAAACTACCAAGGTGGGAACAACTATAATTCTATGAGTCAGTTACATCCAAATGTTTCGTGGAGTTCACCTAGTGGGAGTTTGAACTCATGGCAACAAAATAATCCTTGAACCTAGGGTCAAGGACCACCAGATTTTCAAAACCAGTTGAGGCAGCAATACCAGCCACAACAGCCAAATTAGTTTAGTATGGAAGATCTTATGAAGGCATTCATCAACAAAATAAATGAAAAATTCGAGACTCACGACACGACTATCCGAAATCTAGAAAGACAAATGGGACAAATTGCAAACTTGTTATCTGAGAAGGCTCCTGGGACTCTTCCCTCTAACACTAAAAAGAATCCAAAGGAAATAATCAAAGTTGTATCTCTGAGAAGTGGCAAAACATTGACTGACCCAGTGGTGAAAGCTAGACCTAAGGTGGTGAACAAGCGGTCAAGCAGACTTAGACACCAGCAGAGAAAGAGAGTGAAGAGAAGAAAGGCTAGAGTAGTGGGGTACAAAAGGAGATTGAAGAAAGCAGACATATGCCAACTCTACCATCCCTCAAAATATGAAGCGGGAGAAACTTGACAAATGTTTGGGGCGATTCTTGGAGATGGTCAAGCAAATTTATGTGAACATTCTCTTCACAGAGGTACTCACTCAAATACCTGCTTATGAAATATTCTTGAAGGAAAAAATTCTGTCTAGCAGAAAAAATTGGAGGAGACAACAGTGGTTTAAGCTGAATGCCCACTGTAGTGCCATATTGCAAAAACAATTCCTAAAAGTGTGGAGACCCAAAAAGCTTCACCATACCATGCTCGTTAGGAAATGAGAGGTTCAACAAGGCCCTCTGTGACTCTGGTACACAGGAGCAAAAGCTGGTGGAGCTGTTGAAAAAGCACAAGAAGGCCATTGACTGGAGTATATCTGATATTCAAGGAATCAGTCCAGCTATTTGCATGAACAAAATTTTGTTGGAAGAAAATAACAAGTCAATGGTGTATCCCCAATGCAAGTTGAACAAAAATCTGGAAAAAGGTAGTGCACAAGGAGATCATCAAATTGCTAGATGCGGGAGTGATTTCCCCGTCTGTGATAGCCAGTAGATTAGTCCAGTGCAAGTTGTACCTAAGAAGGGGAGCATGACAGTGGTGAAGAATGAAGACAATGAATTGATCCCCACAAGAACAGTCACTAGGTGGAGAATATGCACTAATTATAGAAGGCTGAATGATAAAATAAGGAAAGACCACTTTCTACTCCCCTTCATTGATCAAATGCTCGAGAAAGTGGCTAGACGTGGATGTTACTGCTTCTTGGATGGGTACTCAGGGTACAATCAAATACCCATCGCCCTAGAAGATATTGAAAAAACCACATTCACTTTCCTGTCATATAGTGTGACTTGAAGGTGTGTGCCTAAAGTAGAGATGGCAAGCATTCTTTCTCATTGCCATGATGGAGCAGCTGGAGGACACTATGATAGAAATTGCACTACAGCAAATTAAAGGTCATGGAAGTCGGTTTCTATTGGCCTACTTTGTACAAAGACGCACGGGCGTATATATCTTCATGTGACAAGTGTCAAAAGGCAGGTAACATTAGAATGAGGGATGAGATGCCACTAAACTCCATTCTGGTATGTGAAATTTTTTATGTTTGGGGCATTGACTTTATGGGTCTTTTCCCATTGTTTCATTCTTATGAATATATCCTAGTAGCCATTGACTATGTCTCTAAATGGGTTGAAGCAATTTGTACCAATATAACGTATCTTTTCATATTATACTATCATAGACAACCGAGTCGGAAGGCTGCTATGAGATAAGTAGAATACAAGATGTGATACCAACTTATACATAAGACATACGGGCCTATAAGACCAAAATAACCACTTGTATACTGAACGTAGGCTGACAAGGTCATACAATCTTTTACGTACATGACATCTGTCTACAAGCCTCTAAGAATACATAATTTTTATAAAGGTCAGGATAGAGTCCTGTCATACTAAATAGTACACGTCTAAATCATACTAACCAAATAAGAAACTCCGAAACAAATGGAGCGCACCAACATCTTTCGCTAAGCTGATAGCCTACTTGGAGGTCTCTCAACCTATCTATCGGGACCTCGAGCATGAAACACAGCGTCCCCAGGAAAAAGGGACGTTAGTACGAATAATGTACCGAGTATGTAAGGCACATAAATAAGTACATAACAGACATGTAACACATATAGAGTAAATGACTCAACCTGTAAGTCTGGAAAACTTTGTAAATCATGAAATACTTATAGTGTCATGCATATGCGTATGGATGTCATATCGTGCATAGGTACATGTTTCATAACATCATCAGCCTATGAGGGCATCCCATCATATCATCTCAGCCACTGTGGGCAAAATCATCAACATTTACCAACTAATCAGGAGGTGGTGTGTATATAACGTCGTAACCTTTTTCCATATCCCATATACATATAATATACATATATACGCGTATATAATGCCATCTGGTCATGGGTCAATGTACATGTATAAATGCATGATATGCATAAGAAATTCGTTAATAAGATTTTCTCGGATTGCCATAAAAATCAATATACCTTTCAGATAAACTTTATCAAATACGTATTTTTTGAAACTCATGAACAGAAGATATAGTAATAATTCACATGGGGAATCGAGAATATATACACCCCTAGTATTTCTATGAATAGAGTCATATATGAATGTTGCGTATTTTGCTCGTTTCATTTGTATTATTTGGATCATTCCAAAAAGAAAGAAGGAATAGCCTTAACATACCTGGAGTAAGGAAAATCCGTATAATATTCTTGGAAAAGATTGCACCGTACTCCTTTAGAACCACAAAATTTTATGTTGATAATGTTTAAATAATTCTTACTGGAATTGTTGATACTTGTAGGAATCGCATTGCTTAATGAAGGATTTAGAATATGTCTTAAGTATTTGAAGATGAAAGAATTGAAAACTTCACAGTAATGGCCAACGTTAGTTTTGCCATTAGTTTTCCATCTAATGTCTTGAGAATGAATGTTAACATCTAATGTCTAATGTCTTGAAACTTATCAGAATGGCTAATGTCTTGCCGTATTTTATCCCAAAATGCCAAACTTGGACGAAAATTCATTTTCTTTGACTTGCTTCCCTCTCACCTTCACGAATTTACTCATCACTTGTTTGAAATAGCATAATCCTTATAATCTCCAAATAATCTTTTCCTTGGACTGATGTCAATTACCTTATGATAAATTCAACGTACTATACTACATGGTGCAACATCGTCGTAATTTAATATTGTGAAGCGTAACATCATCGTAATGTAATACTGCAAAACGTAACATCATCATAATATAATACTGCGGAACGTAATATCGACGTAATATTGCGGGGCGTAACACAATCCCTACTAGGACCAATGATGCTCGGGTGGTGTGTGAGTTTTTACGGAATAAAATCTTTACCCCCTTCGGGACACCTCGAGTGATTATCAGTGACAATGGGTCACAATTTGTGAACAAGCAGTTCGCTGCATTATTGTTTAAGTATAATGTCACACACAAAAGAGGAACCCCATACCATGCCCAAACTAGTGGGCAAGTCGAAGTGGATAACCGTGAGCTTAAACGAATTTTTGAAATGACGGTTAGTGCTTCTCGTAAGGATTGGTCTGTAAAATTGGATGAAGCTCTATGAGCGTACAGAACTACGTTCAAAAAAATTATAGGGACTTCACCATTCAAATTAATGTACGAAAAATCGTGTCACCTACCTGTTGAGATATAATATAAAGCTTATAGGGCAATTACGATGCTTAATCTTGATCTTAGTCTTGCAGGTGAGCACAGATTGTCTCAAATGAATGAATTGGAGGAGTTTAGACGGCACGCGTATAAAAATGCGCGAATTTTCAAGGAAAAACAAAAAAAAATTGCATGATCATCTGATAAAGCCAAAAGAGTTTCAGGAAAGGGACAAAGTCTTACTATACAATAGTAGACTTAGGTTGTTCCCCGAAAATTCAAATCAAGACGGACAGGTCTGTATGTGGTGAAACATGCCTCACCATATGGTGCCATTGAAATACATGATGAAGAAAGGAATGAAGCTTTAATGTGAATGGGCACATGTTGAAATTGTACCTTGTTGGAGGATTTGACAAGCAATGCTCTAGCATCGTGATAAAATGAGCCTAAGTGACAAAGTCAAGCTGACGACTATAACTCAGAATTGCTTCTATCCCTTTTTCTTGATTTTGTAGAATAGTTAGATAATTGTAGTTTAGGATTATTAGAGTTTAGGAATTTTGGTCCTTGTTTGGGCAGGTGTAAGCATGAATTGAACATAAAATAAGTACATACAACCAAACCTCTCTATAACAGTGATCGATACCAACCCTACACCACTCCGAAGTGGCGAGAGTGGTCGAAGCAGCTTTTACCTGAGATGGTCAGGATCGAATCCACAGGGAGCTAGAATTGGGAATTGGATTCCTATCTAAACTAGTAGTGCGTAGTTCTCTTAGTTACACTTCCAATTATGTTTGTTTGTTTTGTTACTTCTAATTTTTATGCTAATAGTATGCTAAATTAAACTAAGACTGATTGCTTGTAAGGTTTTCTAAGTAGTTAAAGAGGCACTAGGGAAGTGACTTTCTTCTAGGTGAATACTTGATGGGATCTAAAGCCTAAGGCAAAGAAGTTATGTTGGGGATTGCGATATAGGCAATGCACATAATTACTCACTCTATACCTCTCGGTAGCTTTGACTTTGCCCTAATTGACTTTCTCAAGACCAATCAGGTGTCAAAATTGTGCAAGCAATATAGGCTCAAGTCGGGTATTACTATCTCTAGGTTTAACCCTTTAATTGGGACTATCAATATCTTGATTACACCCCAATTCCTTATTGGACTGATTTTCCTAGACTCAAGCTCTCTTTCTCAAGAAGAACCCAAGTCAAATAGGCACAAATTAGTGTTTGCAACCACCAATTTAACTTAGAAAACACAAATCAGTCCAAATATCAACTACCCATAGACATCTAAGCCTTAGAGCAAAAGACCTATCAAATACCCATACTAGGGTTGAGCCACAACCCTCTAGCTAATGGGTCTAGCTACTCATAATAATGGAAGAAAACAGAGAAATAGATGAAGAATAACCCATAAGATTTGATTACAAACTAAGATAATAAAGATTCAGTGTTAATATAGCTACAAATTACTAAAAATGGAATAAAACAGCCGTTCACGTGCTCTGGTCTCTAACAGATTACAAAATATACCCTAAAAATGTGAAAAGAAAGTATTTATATTAGGCCAAATTTTCTGGACAAAAATACCCTTGCGGAGGTACCGCAAACTACGAAAAATGCACCGTGGCCGTGGTGAGGCTTTTTGGCTTGAATATTCACTCTCTGAATCTGGACACCGCGGGCCGCACAAAATGTACCACGACCACGGTGGCTTCATTGCGGTCCGCATAAAATGCTCTACGGACCGCACTAGCTTCAAATGTCCAAACTTCCAACTCTCTGAAACCCCCTCTTCGCGGACCGCATAAAATGGATTGCGGCCGTGAAGAGGCTTCTGCGGCAGCGAGAAAACCTCCACGGACCGCGCTGCTTTAAGCTCCAAATTTGCACCTCTCTGAATCTCCTCACCGCGGACCGCACTAAATGGATTGCGGCCGCGGTGGGTATGTTGCAACTGTGCTTTGACTTGTTCTTGGTACTTGTAGATGTTTCACTCTTTTTGAGCTGGTTTTGACTACTTGTCACCTTTTTTACCAAACCCTGCAAACAAGTACAACATGTAAGCCTTTGGGACTATTTGTATACATTTTTAACGAAGTGTAAAATGAACTAGAATCCCTAGTTATCAACTCCCCCAAACTTAAGCTTTTGCTTGTCCTCAAGCAAACAAAATAAGTCAAACCTCTTTAAGAGTAAAAGCAAGAAAATTCAGCTGACTTAAAGTGACCTCATCTAGCATCAATTAGGACTAACAATTGCCCTCAATTCAAATGAATCATTAACAACATTCAACCTTTTAAGCACCATGGTTTGAGTGCGACACAAGAGCATCAAGAGTTGACTCAACCCATCAAGGAAACTCTTTCTACTACTTTGGTCATTGTGGAAACCAAACTCGTACTCCTCACTCTCCTTTAAGCAAACCTCACTTTTAGATTGTAGCACTCAGAACGAGAATAGTGGAAAGACACTCATATCTCTCAAAGAAAGGTCACAAGTCCGGCTCTAAGTACCATAAGCTTGCCCCTTATGTGAGTCACCACTAATGTAAGCTTCATTCAACTCAAGATCATATAGGGCTTTTGTGGAGATATAGTGAAGGCTTTTGGTTCAGGGTAGGAAATATTTGGTCTAAGTAGGTTCCATCTTCCCTTAAGCTCTTCATTTCTTTCATTTTGGCACGCATTCTCTTGACTATTTGAGTCATTTACTCCTTTCTTAGGGGTTAGAGAGACACACTATTACTCTTTCTTGTTCTTTTCAAACCTTTTTCTCTATTATAAACTTTCCACACCTTTCATCTCTTTTCTTTTATTGAATCCCTTCATTTCTTTTACATTGTTCATTCTTTTTGACTTTTTGATTTTCTTTTTTTTTTCTTTATTTTTTCATTGCCTTTCTTTTTCTTCATTTTATACCTTTTACCACTTTGTTGCATTCCTCGTCTCTCCTCCCAAACTTATGATTTTGCCTTGTGCTAAGGAAAGATCGGGTGCCAAGAGAGGGTATTTTTAGAATGGGTAAAGGCTTGTATCATGGTTTTTGCAAGAAAAGGGGCTATGTGTCAAAAGGGTTGACTAGGGATAGTATCATTGGTAATCTATGGAAGTTTTCAAGATATCATTCGGATCAAGGAGAGCCTATAATCACTTCTCAAGTCAAGCTCCACTTAGGATTTCGCCTAGACAAACATTCAGGGCAAGTTCTAGACTAATGGCACGGGACTTGGACTTGCAATTCAAATTCTCACCACACAATCTATAGGATTGCTAAAGAGATAGAGTCGGGGGGCCACAACAACCTTAGTTAAGATTTGAGCAACACGAATGGTCCCAAAAAACCATTTGATGATTATCATCCAACACAAGAGTCTCAAGGTCACAACTTTCACCATCCTATACACAACAATTTGTTTTTGACCATAAGATCAAAGGCAAATGTGCTAGACCCAAGTGAAGCTTTGCTTAAGGCACCATTACTCACTAACTACTATTTACACAAAAACAAAAAGAAAATAGACTCAAATCCTTAAGAAGGTTGTCATGACATCCATCATCGGGAAGAGCCACCCGGTTCACATAAATTCCACCTTTGGAAAGAACCGTGATATTAAGAAAACCAAAGGCTTATTGAACGCAAAAACTCAAAATAAGAAGCTACCAAAATGAAATAAGAAGCTATGAAAGAAAAATGCGGAAAGTAGAATAAATATGTACAAGAGGGGATTTAGACGAATATACATAAGGGGGAATGAATATATACATCAGAAAGTAACTTTATATATAGACCAATGTTGCAAAGTACAAAAAGTGAAATAAAATGGTAAAATTATGTGCATACCAAAAGTGAAAATCAAAGCATAATAAAAAGAAAATAGTATCATATTTACAACACCAAATCATCCAAATAGGGCTACCCCCTTAAATGAAAGCTAGCATTGTCCTCAATGCTAACTAACCAAAAATAGCTCAAAATAAAAGAGAGAGTAAAGAAAAATCCCTATTGGCCTTATGCCTGCATATGATCATGAGTCTGGGTCCCTGGGTCCTCAGACTGCTCGGGAACCTGTGACTGAATCCTTGTAACCTGTGTCTGCACTAGGACCTAGGCCTGTACTGGGTCCTGAGGCTGGCTAGAGGAACCTCCCTGTGGGTCCTCCAACTTTATCACAACATCATCAGCACAGGAAATCACCCTCTTCCTCTTTGTTGGCCTCTCCACCTCCTACTCCGGCTCAGTCTGGGCTGCTGGAGCCGGGTCATGCAATAATAGCTCCAAGGGCAAGTGATCAGCCTTCAATTTTTCTACTTCCACCCTCAACTCTTTCACTGACTCCTTTGATGCCCGAGTCTTTCTCAACTTCTTTGTTTCCTTTGTCATCTCCTTTAATGTTTTGCCATGAGAACCTACAGCCTCCAAAATTAATTGCTGGTTCTCCAGGAGCTTCTTTGGTTGTCCAAAAGCTCCTTGAGAGTATCCTTCAATGACTGTGGAACCTGTGGCTGAGGGGGTACAGATTGGGCTGCCACCAAGCTAGAAAGCACAGACAGCTTAGACGTAGATGTCTGCATCCAGTTGTTGATGCTGGCAAGGGTTTGGCTCAGACAGTGGGCAGTCAACGGGTAAGCTAAGGATGAGGGGATATATAGAACTATGGAAGTAGAGGGTCCTGGGGCAATGTCTGGTATAGTTGAGGGAGGCTGAGAAGAGGCTACTACTACTACTGGCTCTTCAGACTGGCCAGTAGAAGCAGTGGCTACACATTTCGGATCTTTAGGGTTGTCATCACCCTTGAGGCTGTACTAGGAGAAGGGTGCCTTTGGTTTCACATTTACATCAAACTTTATTTTCTCCACATCTTGATTCTCAAAATACATGGTCAGGAAATATGGGAAGGGGTAGGATCTATCACCTTCATTCACCACCTGTGTAATCACCCTGGATATAACATTCCCGATGTTGATCGGGTACCCCACCATGATAGATGCCACCAATATAGCCCGGGAGATAGGAAGAGAGTTCTCGTGAGTGGTGGGGTCTAGCCTGCTGCACACAAAGGTTTCCCACCCTTTCACCTTGAAGTTTAGGGTTCTTCTCAAAATTTGGACCCCTGTTGTCAACCATGCTAGGGTGGTACCTGGGATTGCCAAGTAATCTGCTAACCACGGATGGGCATCCTCTCCCAATGCTACCTTTTCTAAGTATAAAGTTTCATCCTCCTCCGAAAAGCCCAGGTAGTCATTGATTGTTTTCCCATCAAACTTTACTTTCAAATTTTGCACCTTAGTCACTGTAGTGCCCTTTTTGATGTGGGCAACATTAGTGTAAAACTCATTTACCAAGTGCTCATTTGCATCCTCAATGTTGCCTATGAAATAATCCCAGCCCGGCTTCTCTCTAAATTGCCTCTGCACATTTGGGTTGTAAGGTAGAAGATCCTTGTCAATATACCTTTATTCAAGTATCAATTTCCTCTCGGGCCACCATTCTCGAAATTTGTGGTAAGCAAGCTCACTGACAAATCTATCCTGCCAAGCCTTCGGCTTTCTAGTTCTCTCCACCCCCTACTTGAGGCACACCTCCTCCTCCTCTTTCTTCTTCTTCTATGGGATCCTCACCGGGTGTTGAAGCTATAGGTGAGGTAGAAGAAACATCATCACTCATCTCAGCTGAGCCCTCAGACGACTCAGAAGAAATTACCACTAAAGCTTGAGTAGTAGGAGTGCCCGAAGGTATATCTCTCAATCTTCGCCTTTCCGGCTAGTCCGGAACATACTTCGGCACTGACTCGGAGTCGGATGCCTCCCGGGAGGGTAAATACTCACTTCCCATATGGGAAGCAGCTCTATCCATAGCCTTTATTGACTTCATAGTGTCCTTGATTGCCTGCCCGACTTGGGAGGTCAATTTGATCATACCTTTCCCCTACCCCGGGAGGAATCTCCTTTTCCGTGTTGTTTTCTACCACCTCATCGTGATTGAACCATTATCTGCAAGTGAAAGTCAGTTAAAGCTTGTTAGTATCAAACCAGAAGAAGCAGTGAAAATTATGATTGTAGACAATAAAGAAAATAGTTGCGGACTGCAGACTACGGACCACATAAAATGCAGTGCGGCCGCAAAGACACCATCGCAGACCGCACAAAATGGCACCACGGTCCGCATTGAGGTGGGGGTCAGAATACCCACTCTCTGATTCCAGGCACCGCGAACCGCAAGAAATAGTCTGTGGCCGCGGTAAGGCACTGCGGACCGCAAAAAATTGACCGCGGCCGTGGTCCTTAACATTTAACTTTCTGAAGTTTCACCACTGCGGTTCGCACAAAATGGCATCGCGGACAGCAACGAGGCACCACAGACAACAATAAATCCACCACGGACTGCGGTAAGCCATAAGCAGTAGTATCAACCTAGGGTTTTATTTTTTGTCTCATTTTTAGCCTAAAATCACATATCATTAACCCACTAGGTGTTCAATCATTATTTTTAACTAATTAACCCTATTTTAATATCATTATTTAAACCTACGCTGCAATTTAAAGAAAAGGGAAGAAAAAAAAGTACAACTAACTAATTAAAAGAAAATAAAACAAGGTTAAAAACTAAGAAAAGATTAAAATTATCAGTAGTGAGATGCAACACAGATGATTTAGAAATAGGGTTTGAATTTGTGCAGTTAGGGCTTGGATGAACATTACTTTTTACTATTGAGAGTAAGAATGAGCGAAAAGTTTTAAATGAAGGCCTAAGGTCCTATTTATAGAAAAGAACCCTGGGACCCACCGTACCTACCCACCACGGACCGCAATAAATGCACCAGCTCCGCGGTGCTTGAACATATGAAGTACTGGGCATAAGGGCACCGCGGTCCGCAACAAAAGCTCTACGGTCGCGGTAGGGCACCGCGGACCGCACAAAATGCAATGCGGCCACAGTGACAACTTCAGAGAACTCCATTTTTAATCATTCACCACTGCGGACCACATTGAAATTTTTTCCCCGCACTAAGGCCTTTGCGGCCACAAGAAATGCAATGCGGCCGCAGTGCAAACTTCAGAGAGTGACATTTTTCCAACTTGGTTCTGCACTGCATCAAAACGATCCTACACACATCTCACAACCAGTTAGTCCAAAAGCAAATACTATATTAAAAAAATCAATGGAAAAAAAATAAAGACACATGGGTTGCTTCCCAAGAAGTGCCTGATTTAACGTCGCGGCACGATGCAAGTTACCATTAAATCACTTTAGATGAAGCAGTGCCACCACGTGGCTGTCATCAATTTTGCCCAGGTAATGCTTGACCCTGTGCCCATTAACTCTAAAAACCTCCCCATTTTTGTTCTTCAAGTCAAGTGCACCAAACGGAGTCAAAAACACCACTTCAAAAGGTTTACTCCATTTCGACTTAAGCTTTCCCGAAAACAGACGTAATCGAGAATTGAACAAGAGAACCAAATCACCCACTTTAAACTCCTTGCCACGAGCATACTTATCATGAAGGTACTTCATCTTGTCCTTATACAAGGAGGAATTGGAGTAGGCATGGAATCGGAATTCATCAAGTTCATTAAGCTGCTCCACACGAAGATTTGCTGCCACATCTCACTCAAGATTCAGCTTCCTCAAAGCCCACATGGCCTTGTGCTCTAACTCAACCGGTAGATGGCAAGCTTTCCCAAACACCAACCGGTACGGAGACATACCAATCAGAGTCTTGTAAGCAGTCTTATAAGCCCTGTCATGCCTCCTTTTTTACTACACCCCGTAAAGGGTATAAATATAAGGGAGTTTTTCTAATTAAAGGACAATCAAAACGGGATTTGTTTAAAGATTCAGAGTCGCCACTTCGGATAATTTAGGGTGTCTCAAGTCACCGGTTTAAATCCTAAATCGAGGAAATGATTGACCCTGTACTACAGTCTGCGAACCAGAAATCCGAGTAAGGAATTTTGTTAACCCGGGAGAAGGTGTTAGGCATTCCCGAGTTCTGTGGTTCTAGCACGGTCGCTTTGATCATACTTGGCTTATTACAATTGTTTAATTACTGACTTTAGATCCTATGTGCATTTACCCTTTACCGCTTTTTAATTAAGAAAATTATCTTGAAATGGGTCACGCATACGTGTACCTATTGGTTTGGCGCGTCAAAAATCATGCCAGGCGAACGTGTCCATAATTAATAACGCTTTATCGTTATTAAGAAAAATTGATTGAAGTTGCGCAGACGTATCCCTTGAGTCTTTTTAGAGTTAAATTTGCAATTACATTACGCGAAAGTATATATAATCGCAATACTAATCTAAATCGGGCCTAAAGCAAACTACGAATATTATGATTCTTTAAAAGCAACATTTATGAGGGCCATAGATGATTTAATTTATTTATGGCACACCTCAAACCCTTTCTATAAGTGCTAGTTCTTAATCTAATCTTACGAGGCCGTGAATTATCCATCAAGCATGTTAACCAGATTTCTTAGACTGTGCAAGGCAATCACCATATTCACCAAACCCATGATTCTCAACTTCTTTATTAATCAAAGAATACACATAATTTCTCAAAGACAAACCAAGTATTTCAACAGACTTAGTATATGCATTTTTATCATTCACATCAATTCTTGCCAATGTACCATTAACAACACTATGCAAAATATCAGAAGAATTCAAATAAATCAACTTAAGAACACCATCAACAGAACTAAGAGAAGCAGAAATCGACCTCTTAACCATAACAAGACACTTCCCATAAATCAATAAACAAAGGCAATATTTAACAATCAAAACATACCCGTAACTGGACATGAACAATACGACTAATCGTACCCGGAAAATTTATTGACCCTCGACGGAACTATGACCAGACCTCGAAACCAGCATCACCTCGACGTACGACTGGAATGGACTCCTTGAACGATGACCTCCGACGAACTTGAAGCTCGCAGGAAAGAGATGCTAAACGAGCTTGAGTTGATAAACTTACTAGTTGTTCTGTTTCATGGGTGGCTATAGAGGGTGGTCATTTGGTGTGATTTTTCTGCTACTGGCGACGGACAACAACTGGTGAAGGGTTGGGTACTGGATTTTGGGTCTGTCCGTATGAGTTCCGACGAGTGGGTTCGCGATGTTATGGGTTGTTTTCTGACGAGCTGGTTGAGTCGCTGGCGTGAGGAGGAGGACGAGGGGAGGTTGTTCTGGTTGATGAAGGTTTAGAATCATCAGTTGTTATATGTTCGATGTGAAGGGTTTTCTGGTTTTCCAGCGAGTTCTGTGATGAGGGAGTGGTTGGTGGACGACTGGTTCGCCGGCGATTGCGATAGCGTTGAAAGAGTGGAGGAGCTCTGGCATGTTTGAGTGGTGTGGCTGGTCATTCAACAAGAAGCCATGGATGGCTGCTTCAGGAGGAGGATGAACGAGAGGGTAGGGTTCTTTTGTGTGTTGATATGTGTTCTCGGTGTTTCATGGTGGTTTCAAGCCATGGCTGCTAGTGGGTTAGTTATGAAGAAAACGTCCGTGGAAGGGGGGGGTCATCGGAGAAGATGGAATCGGGGGGTGCGGGTGCTTGAAGAAGACGACCGCAGCCTTCAACTTTTTTCGTTCTTTTTTTTAAGAACTTATTTATAGGTAGAGTCTAGGTGTATCTTTGTATATTTTGCCCATTAGTCCCTAGATTTTTTGTGTTAAGTCCTTAGGGTCTTCTTTATTTATTTTATTATTCCAAGAAGTGTCTAGGAGGGTCCCTAGGCTTAATGGACTAATCCGAATTGGGCCAAGAATTGAGTTCTAGAACTCTTGACATTATGATCTAACACCTTAATTGACTCATTTTAAAGTAAGATAAAAATACTACCCCATGCCAAAGGCTAACATGAAACTATTATATATTTTTTTATTTTTAAAATTATATAAAGATAAAAATAAGTACTATTTTTGTATATTTTTATTTAAATTTATGAATGATATGTAAGCTAAAAATATATTTTTTCGTAATTTTCCATTTTTATGACGAAAATAAAGTGAAGAAGTTAAAAATAGTTGAAATAGCTATATTAGACCTAAATTAAATATTTACATGCTAAAATATAAAAAATCTTGGGGAGGGTCAAAAATCACATGTCTACAGCTGCCCCTCTTTGACTGGAAACGCGAAGCGTTTTCGGACAAAGAATGACTAGACAGGTTTTTGACCCGACCCTTATTTGGGAGAGACTAAATCTAAGAGAAAAGGGGAATGTGACCGAGCCCTGGTATCTGAGCTGCCTACATATCCTTGGCTATAAAGGAATCGGGCCACGTGTAGTTCAGAAGTGAATGAGGTGATGGAGAGTGCCGAGGTGGAGATCCGGTCGAGGTACCGTTCCGCCGAGGTTCCGGTCCGTGGTCCCTGTTATTACATCAAAAATCAAATGAAAAAGATAAACTAAACCTTTCAACTACGAGTTACAAGGTTCCTATATATAAGTCTTCTGAAGCTTGATCTTGGGTCTTGAATGGTTCTTCATGCAGACTTTAGATTTGAACCTTGGCGCTTGTTAGCTGCAAGTGCTAGCTCGTTCTTCTACAGCTTCTGGATAAAGACTGGACATGTAGTGCTTGTGACTTCCACCATGTCTTAAGCAGTTCACACCTTTCATCAACTTCTGCATTTGGATTCACTTCTTGCATTTCTCTCTTTTTCTTTATTGTGACTAACTTTTGTTGATCACCCCGAACTGCTGACTCGCATTTCTGCCGCGAGATTCTTTGGTTGCTGACTTGAATTGCAATCTGAGATGCTTTTCCTTTTCTCCAAGTGGACGCCTGACTGTTGAACTCGAACCGTCTTCTCTTGTTACTTGACACTGTTTTCCCTTGCACCTTGAACCATTTCCCCTAAAACTTGAACCGTCTTCCTTCGAAACTGCTTTCCCTAGAAACTTGAGTTGTCTCCCCTTGTTCTCCAGGTGGGTGCCTGATTACAACAAAATAGACAAAACAAAGGAATTTTTTCTGCCCCAGTTTGCACTAGGAAGATTTGTGAGTTGTTAGCAAAATTGTAAACCACTTGTACTATTGATGCAATAATGAAATTAAACCAAAAAAGAATAGACTAGGAAAACTGTAAACTAAGCTTGACTAAAGTAAAAACTGACCCTATTCTCCAGGCGGGGCTCCCTAACTGCTAACTTGAAATGTATTCCATGCTCTCCAGGCGGGCTCCTGACCGCTGAACTTGAAATGTATTCACTGCTCTCCAGGCGGGATTTTGACTGCTAACTTGAAATGTATTCCCTGCTCTCCATGCGGGCTCCTGACTTCAACAAAATAGACAAAACAAAGAAAATTTTCTGCCCCGGTTTGGTGGTTGGGCACAGATGCAAGTGTAAAATGGATCACATTACCAAATATCAATAAGAACTTGAAAGCTAAAACTTGAATTGTACTCCCTTGTTCTCCAGGCGGGCTCCTGATTGCTGACTTGAAATATTCCCTGCTTTCCAGGCGGGCTCCTGACTTCAACTTGAAAGCGCTCCCTGCTCTCCAGGCGGGCTCCTGACTTCAAGATAGACAACACAAAGAATTTGAAAGCTAAAATTTAAATTGTACTCCCTTGTTCTCCAGGCGGGCTCCTGACTGTTGCGCTTGAAAGTATTCCCTGCTCTCCAGGCGGGCTCCTGACTGCTGACTTGAAATGTATTCCCTGCTCTCCAGGCGGGCTCCTGACTTCAACATAGACAAAACAAAGAATTTGAAAGCTAAAATTTAAATTGTACTCCCTTGTTCTCCAGGCGAGCTCCTGATTTCAACTTGAAATGTATTCTTTGCTCTCCAGGTGGGATCCTGGTTTCAACAAAATAGACAAAAACAAAGAAAATGTTTTGCCCCAGTTTGGTAACTAGGCACATATGTGAGTGTTAAACTGAATCATATTACCAAATATTACTAAGAATTTGAAAGCTAGGTCCCATTATGCAGGGGGTCCTGACAACTCTTAACTAAACGACAATTTTAAATCTAAGTTATATCTTCTACATGTGTGACTTCTGCTAAATCTTGCTATCCAAGAGAATCTTTAAACTACTCCCCATTATTTATGAGGGTCCTGAAAATCAAATGTGAAATTTTATCTTAAGGGTGACAACTTTCATGTCTGAATTATACTACCCTACAGCAGAGTTTACGCTAAATGTTGTTATCTAATCGAAATCTTAAAGCTAAGTCCCCTTATTCAGGAGGGTCCTGGAAACTTCTAATTGAATCCTATCTCGAACATGCAAACTTCTAAGCTAACTTATATTCTTTTGGGATACATTTATGCTAGATTATGCTATTTCTGAACTTTAAACTAGCTCCCATTTTCCAGGAGGGTCCTGAAAATCAAAAATCAAACCTTTTTGGTGACTGCCTTTCTCCACGGAGGGTTTTTCCGAACAAACGAGATTTCTGCCCCTGTTTCAAATCAAAGAAAATCTTGTCAGCTTAAAAATATGGTGGTTGGTTTGTGGCCTTGACTTTCAGGACGGTTTCTCCTTCACTTCCCATGATAACTTTGATTTCCACTCGAAGACCTTGCTTGTTTATTGATTAACCACTTTCTCTGTCACCCTTATCACGGAAAATACTTCTGATCCGTTCCAACCCAATACCCTTTATCTATTGCATTGTGATCTTGCATTGACATGTACTAAACCTTTGTGTTTCTCATAAATCTCAAAGCACGACAATTGCCACCCACTCATCGCGCATGTTGTTTTTTCTTAACTTAAACCACTGGCCCTGGCCTTGAGGTCTGTTGCTCCTTCACTTGCCACGATAACTTTGATTTCTGCTCGGAGGACCTCGCTTGTCACTGATTAAAAACCTTTTGTTGATCTTACCACAAAAATACCTTTGATCCGTTCACCAAACCCCTCTATCTTGTTGCATTGTTTATGAATTGATATGTACCAAATTGTCGTGTTTCACCGAAAATATCTTTGATCCGTTCACCTAACACCCTCCATCTGTTGCATTGTTTCTGAATTGATGTGTACCAAACCTTTGTATTTCATAAGGATCCCAAAGCATGTTGATTATTACCAGTTCAATGTGCTTGTTGTTCTTTCCTGACTTATGACACTTTGATGTACATGGACAGATCCCGTTTTGTGCAATTGAAAAGCTTGTGGCAAATTTTGAAGTCATTTCTCACTTGTTCTGACCAAACAAACTCAGAACGAGGAGGTAAACAAGACAAAAGGAACAGAGTAAAGGACAAAGGAAAGAGATGATTCTTAACAAGAAAACTACAAAGTAGAAACCTATCAGATGTGGATACAACTCTAATGACCATGACATGAACATGTTGATTAAGTGGCCTAATCTGTCAAATAATTATGATGTTCAACTCTTGTTATACCCCTGAACCATGAAACTGGACTTCAATGCTCCGATTATCCAATCTGATTTACAATCCTTATTCGACTTGTAGTGCCTGAAGGGTTTTCACCATCAAGCCTCTCTCATTCTGTTCTTTCTCTCAACTTACCGTCGCCTTACGGTCCCCGCGTGGGTTTTCACCAATAAGACTCTCTCATTTTTGGATTTCTCTCAGCTCTCGTCGCCCTACGGTGCCCGTGAGTGTTTTCACCAATAAGACTCTCTCATTTTATTATTTTTTTGCTTGGACCAGAGTGTTGCCCCTGATATGAATTACCTCTCCTTACTTGACTTGGCATCTCTCGAAGACTGATCGGAAGGTCTTTCTTTGGAACGTAACGTGGGATTTTGGATAGGGTTAAAAAGAAAGGATATCAAAGGCTCAAAACAATTCTTATAGGTTCAAAATTACAACTTTCGGAATCAGATTTCTTACAACAACCACAACTTCTGCCCCAGTTTCTTGCTCGGGGACTTTTGAATTTTTGTTTGATGAGACCGAACCGTGAGGCTGCCTACGTATCCTTGAAAAGAATCAGGTCTAACGTAGTTCATGTCATAGAAATTACTTTGTTGTTGTGATTTTCTCTTTTCTCTTTCTATTTTTTCTCTTTTTTGCTTTCTTTTTCTATTTTTGTTGTTTTTCTTCTTTTTTTCCTTTTCATTCTTTTCTTTCTCTTTTCATTCTTTCTTTCTCTTTTCTTTCTCTTATTTTTTTTCTTCCTTTACTTATCTTTTGCGCTTGCGTTTCTGAACTTTGCTATTGATTCCAAAAGAGGGGTATGAAGGAAAATAAATGAGACTCAAAGGGGTAACTAAGGATAAAGTGTTTAGATAGCAGCACAAAATGCCTTCGTCGTTCCAATCTTCAAAACAAGGCAAGTACAACCAACACAATTAAACTAACCAAGGAAAACATTCGTAACACCTTTTGATTGTATCAGACTTGATAACCATATCCACACATTCGGCTTCTACATCTGTTAAATACAAAGCACCATTGGACAACACTCTCACCCTCATTACCACGAACGACCCCTGTCGATTTGGGCAAACTTGCCTTTAGCTTCAAACCAATACGGCAAGAGGCATTTCAATAGGGTTTCTTCATATTCTATCTGCCCCAGTTTCACACAATTCGGGCTTGAAGTGATCTCAAAATGCCTTTACTTATTTCCCTCAAATGTCCCTACATCTTCAACATTGTTTCATTGCTTCGTGACTAAACTGACTTTTAAAACCAGGCTGAGAATTATGCATGCATGTCATGTCACTAGAGTCAATAGGAAAAGAACCATAAAAAGAAAAGAGAACTAAACAAAAATGATTAGAAATTACAGAAAACAGAAAATTGCATTAAACAGATGGTGAAAAGGTTTGGACAACAAAACAAACAAACTAAACTGGGGTTACAAACCTAGAACAAACCTAGACAACATTAGACGGGCTACTATGACTAAACAAACTAGGAAAAATAAAAGGATAGAAGGGTTTAAGTCACAAGACAATATCCGGATTACAACCCTGAAATAACCCGGACAACAGAAATGACAACAAAATAAACCACTAAAACTCCTCCCCGGCTAACCAAAAAGGGAGCGTCTTTCCAATTGCCAAGCTCGGCATCTTAGCCACTGAATTCCGAATCAACATTACTAGGACCTTCACAAACTTCCATCATATTGTTCTTAATAAATTGACTTTGGGTTCCCTTTGCTGGCTCGTTCTTAAGATCAGCCTCTGATAGCACTGAAAACTTTGCAGCGCGTGGACCTTCAAGGATCTTAGAAGAATTCTCATATTCCTTTTCAAAACAAATCATACTCACCATATGCGTCTCATTACGAACAGGCGATGGACTTTGGCTAGTGTCTGCTGCATCTGGATTTTGCACGACAATGTCACCTGCATCAATAAGCTTCTGAATTGTTTTCTTCAGATTTGGCAATTTTATATGAATCGGCTTCAACATGTCCAATTACTTCAACTTTTGGAACAAACTGGCATATGATTCTCCAATAGGGGTGAAAGCCTTTTCTTTTTTTAGCAACCTCTCATTCTTAAATGCTTGATTGGGCCGGAAACCTGATTCAGGGGGTTTTCGGTAGGCCCGTGGGGGTGGATAGGCATTTCATGGAACTGGGTACTGGGAAAATGATGTACGACTTTGGGAGTTCTGTGGAGAGAAGTGGCATTGGGGAGGATCATCTGGTGCACAAGGATATCCCCGGGGACGATGTCGAGGCTGGAAGTGTTGATCGGGAAAGCCCATCGGATCATCTTTTCTATTTCTTTTTCTTCCACCCAAGCTTACTGGGATGTTCTGAATGTCTTTCAAAAAACTCATGATTTTGCCTGATTTGATTCCCTCTTCTACCATCTCCCCCATTTTTAACATATCATTGAAAGGCTTTCCCAAGGCTGGGATCAAATGATCGAAGTAGGTGGGCCCCTGGGCTTTTAGGAAGAGCTCAACCATTTCTTCTTCCCCAATCGGGGTATTGACTCGAGCAGCCTGCTCTCTCCATCTGAGTCCAAATTCTCTAAAGCTTTCCTCTGGCTTCATTTCCATTCTAGATAGGGAGGAGTGGTTTGTTGTAACGCTCAATCTGTACTGAAAGTATCGAACAAAATCTTGAGCCATGTCACCCAATGTAGGCCACTTACCAGTATCTTGATGAATATACCAGTCCAAAGCTGCCCCAGTCAGGATCTTACTGAAATATGCCATCAACAGGTCATCTTTCTCTCCAACACTTCTCATTTCATTGCAATAGACCCTCAGGTGGGCTACCGATTCTCCACACCCATCATACAAGTTAAATTTTGGCACTTTGAACCCCGCGGGCAAGCGAACATCAAGGGACACAGACAGTTCTTTGTAAGTCATGCTACCTTGGTCTTCCCTTCCTTTTTGTTTTCCAAGGATTGTTCTATGCCTTTCAGCCTCCTGGGTATCCCGTCTTTCCCTTCTCTTCCTGTGAACCTTTCATTTTCAACATGCAACTTATCCCGAGGGCTCTGTTTGTATGAGTTGGGAACTTTGTGGGCAACCTCTGAGGGGTAATATTGGGCATCGTGAGCTTTGAGTGGGTGTTCATTGTTGGGGATAGTGGATAAGACAACAGGGCAATTTTTGGAAAAGGTAATTGGAAGATGAGTGACGGAACTACTAGGGTGGTTGGGAAAGCCATGATAAACGGGTGGATCTGGAGAGTATGGGGGATCATTTGGCACTGTGACCGGTGTTTGGGTAGGGGTAGTATTTAGGAAGCTAGGTGGTGGCGAGGGTGGTGTCTTCCCAGTCATCCAGGCCTGATACATGTCCGCCATGTGTTGTCTTAACATCCTCACCTCTTCAACCAACCCATTGTCCTGTTCAACCAATTGCTTTTGGGCACCTGTATCAACCAACTCAGTTTTGTTGTTGTCTGCCATTGCCTTTTGACTTTATGTTGTGGAGAGGAGTTACTACTTCGAGAACCACAAACCAACCACCTTTCTGCTATGAAGATATCAAAAGGAACAAAATGGGGTCATCCCGTTAGCGTTATGGCATTTAACACCAAAAATATCACATTGTGTGCAATGCACCTAGCAACAATTAATGGTTCTAGAATGACTTCGAGGGTCATAAGGTCACTTGGAATCATCCCAATTTGTCCATTTGAATCTTCTCTTTTCTTTTCTTTTCTTTCCTCGCACTTCTTAGCTCGCTCATTTTCTTTCCCTTTCTCTTTTTGATTGTCGCTCTTTCCTTCCTTCTTCTTCTTCCCGGGCACACCCCCAGTACCGTTTTGAATGGCCTGAGTGGTCGCTTTGATCGCTGAATAACTCATGATCTTGTTGGACTTGAGTCTCTCTTCAACCATGCCTCCCACTTTTACGACTTCATTAAAGGACTTACCTACTGCTGACACCAAGTGACCAAAATAAGTGGGTTCCAAAGCTTGCAAGAAATAATCAACCATCTCGCTTTCTTTCATTGGAGGGTTAACCCTCACTGCTTGCTCTCTCCAACGGAATCCATATTCCCTGAAGCTCTCACCGGGATTCTTCTCAAGCTTTGTCAACGACAGACGGTCTGGGATAATTTTGAGGTTGTACTAAAAATGGCAGGCAAAGGCTTGGGCCAAATCATCCCATGTGTACCACCTGTTGTGATCTTGTCTGGTATACCATTCTAAGGCCGATCCACTTAAACTTTGGCTGAAATATGCCATCAGCAATTCATCTCTTCCACCTGCTCCTCTCATTTTGCTACAAAATCCTCTTAAGTGTGCTTCTAGGTCACCATGCCCATCGTACAGATCAAACTTGGGCATTTTGAACCCCACTGGCAACTGAACATCTGGGAACAGACATAAATCCTTATAGGCCACACTTACTTGACCTCCCAACCCCTCATATCTCGGAACGACTGTTCTAAGCTTTTAACCTTTCTGATCATCTCTTCATGCTCGGGATTTTTGGGTGGCTTCTCGGTCTCTACCGGGAGATCAAGATAAGGGGTGTAAGAATATGGTTCTGGAACTTTGAAGGTGGGTTCAGGGGGATAGTACTGGTTGTTATGAGTTTGGAACAGGGGTTCACTGGAAGATCGATGTAATGTAGTAGGTGGAGGTGCCACAAAAATGGGAGTGACTGGTGGAGGAGGGTATGGGACTTGTTTAGGTGGAGGAGCTTGTGATGTATGGGAAGTGGCGCCATAGCATTGTTGGTAGAGGGGAAAGGCTGGAGATGAGTTCACAGTGGGAGGCTCCAGAGGTTGGGCTGATGGTGGGATATAAGCAGGGTTGGCGGGATAAACCGGTGGTGGATGCCCCTTCGCCCAGGCTTGGTACATTTCAGCCATCTGTTGCTTTAGTTTATACATTTTTTCCCTCATTGCATTAATGTCCAATTCTTCCACTTCTTTCGATGGGTCGACAATACTTGTTTCCGGTTCCTGGTTGGCCATATTCAGCATGTCTTTCGATCGGGTGTTGTATTAGTGAGTTGCCAGAATGCCAATCAACTAACCACCTGCCTGGACTCAATGCATCAACAACAATATTGTTAGAGATTAGGTTTTAACAGATTGGTAACCGCACATTGGACATGAATGCACCTAAACAATTAACTGTCTCTACTATGTATTTGATCAGTTGTATGTGTCATCCCGGCTTTTTAATTGCAAACTTCCCCCTTTTCTTTCTTTTTGTTTCCTTCCTTTCACTC
Source organism: Nicotiana sylvestris (assembly GCF_000393655.2). NCBI lineage: Eukaryota > Viridiplantae > Streptophyta > Magnoliopsida > Solanales > Solanaceae > Nicotiana > Nicotiana sylvestris. The sequence goes on along the minus strand of NC_091063.1, from coordinate 24,507,134 downwards.
TTGCCTCTATTCTCTCTTTGTTTTTATTCTCTCTTGATCTCTTATTTTCTCTCTTTTCTTTCTTGTTTTTCCGCTCTTTTCTTTTCTTTACTCTCTTGTTTTTCCTCTTATTTTCTTTCTCTTTTTTTCAAAAATAAGGCCAAACCTTATGTAGGTTGCCTACATATCCCAGATCCGGTGAGAATCAGACCTGCGTAGTTCGGTCAGTTTTGACACATTTGAACGAACACAGTGTTTGACTCTTTTGAAATAACTCTTTTTGAAAAACATTTGGGCAGAGTTTCAGGACGTTTTTCAAATACCGGGATTTTTAGAACCGGGCCTTATTTCCCTCCCTATATCACTCTTGGTTTTCCTTTTCCACTTTATTTTCCCTGGTTGGTCAGCATGCAAGCCAAAACAAATAAATGTACACATAGCACATAGAATGCATCAGGATGGTCTGTTATTTTGGGCATACCTGTCCTAAACGGACTCAACCCCTGTGTTGAGTCCCCTAAGTCAAATGCGCATGATGCAAACGAACGTTCCTACTAGGGATATGGCATGAGGCTGTGTTTTTCTAGGTTTAAATCCTAGGGTTTTGGTCTAGACTTGGGGTACCAGAGCGGACAACTGGGGCCGAAGACTGGGTGACGTACCGGGAGCACTGAAGTCTACCCAGCCTTGTCGCTTGCCCAACCTCGTTCTATTTGGTATAATTTCTACAGAAAAAGCAGGCTATGCAAACGTATGCACAATTTCTAGAAGATTCAGATGGGTGGCGTAAGAAGACAGTTATATACAATTCGAATAATATTAAAGCGGTAAACAAATAGCATTTAGCACAAAAGATTCACAGAATACAGTAATATTAACAATAAAGCCAAACAAAATCATATTAACAAGCTCGAATTCTTGAACCTTGAACCAGAGATTCTGGGTTCGATCCCCAGCAGATTCGCCAGAGTTGTCACGCCTCCTTTTTTACTACACCCCATAAAGGGTATAAATATAAGGGAGTTTTTCCAATTAAAGGACAATCGAAACGGGATTTGTTTAAAGATTCAGAGTCGCCACTTGGGAAAATTTAGGGTTTCCCAAGTCACCGGTTTAAATCCTGAATCGAGAAAAAGATTGACCCTGTACTACAGTCCGCGAAACAGAAATCTGAGTAAGGAATTTTGTTAACCCGGGAGAAGGTGTTAGGCATTCTCGAGTTCCGTGGTTATAGCACGGTCGCTTTGATCATACTTGGCTTATTACTATTGTTTAATTACTGACTTTAGATCATATGCGCATTTACCCTTTACCGCTTTTTAATTAAGAAAATTATCTTGAAATGGGTCACGTGTACATGTACCCATTGGTTTGGCGCGTCAAAAATCATATCACACGAATGTGTCCATAATTAATAACGTTTTATCGTTATTAAGAAAAATTGATTGAAGTTGCACGGACGAATCCCTCGAGTCTTTTTAGAGTTAAATTTGCAATTACATTACGCGAACGTATATATAATCGCAATACTAATCTAAATCGGGCCTAAAGAAAACTACGAATATTATGATTCTTTAAAAGCAACATTTATGAGGGCCATGGATGATTTAATTTATTTATGGCACACCTCAAACCCTTTCTATAAGTGCTAGTTCTTAATCTAATCTTACGAGGGCCATGAATTATCCATCAAGCCTGTTAACCAGATTTCTTAGACTGTGCAAGGCAATCACCATATTCACCAAACCCATGATTCTCAACTTCTTTATTAATCAAAGTATACACATAATTTCTCAAAGACAAACCAAGTATTTCAACAGACTTAGTATATGCATTTTTATCATTCACATCAATTCTTGCCAATGTACCATTAACAACACTATGCAAAATATCACAAGAATTCAAATAAATCAACTTAAGAACAACATCAACAGAACTAAGAGAATCATAAATCGACCTCTTAACCATAACAAGACACTTCCCATAAATCAATAAACAAAGGCAAGATTTAACAATCAAAACATACCCGTAACTGGACGTGAACAACGTGACTAATCGTACCCGGAAAATTTATTGACCCTCAACGGAACTACAACCAAACCTCGAAACCAGCATCACCTCGACGTACGACTGGAATGGACTCCTTGAACGACGACCTCCGATGAACTCGAAGCTCGCCGGAAAGATATGCTAAACGAGCTTGAGTTGATAAATTTACTAGCTGTTCTGTTTCATGGGTGGCTATGGAGGGTGGTCGTTTGGCATGATATTTCTGCTACTGGCGACGGACAACAACTGGTGAAGGGCTGGTTACTGGATTTTGGGTCTATCCGTATGAGTTCCGACGAGTGGGTTCGCGATGTTATGGGTTGTTTTCCGGCGAGCTGGTTGAGTCGCTGGCATGAGGAGGAGGACGAGGGGAGGTTGTTCTGGTTGATGAAGGTTTAGAGTCGTCAGTTATTGTGTGTTCGACGTGAGGGGTTTGCTGGTTTTCCGGCGAGTTCTCTAATGAGGGAGTGGTTGGTGGATGACTGGTTAGACGGCAATTGCGATGACGTTGAAAGAGTGGAGGAGCTCCGGCGTGTTTGAGTGGTGTGGCTGGTCGTTCAAAAAGAAGCCATGGATGGCTGCTTCAAGAGGATGATGAACGAGAGGGTAGAGTTCTTTTGTGTGCTACTGTGTGTTCTCGGTGTTTCATGGTGGTTTCAAGCCATGGCTGCTAGCGGGTCCGTTATGAAGAAAACGTACGTGGAAGGGGGGGTCGTCGGAGAAGATGGAATCGAGGGGTGCGGGTGCTTGAAGAAGATGACCGCAGTCTTCAGCTTTTTTTCGTTCAGCCTTTTTAGTTCTTTTTTAAGCACTTATTTATAGGTAGAGTTTAGGTCTAGGTGTATCTTTGTGTATTTTGCTCATTAGTCCCTAGGTATTTTGTGTTAAGTCCTTAGGGTCTTCTTTATTTGTTTTTTTATTCCAAGAAGAGTCTAGAAGGGTCCTTAGGCTTAATGGACTAATCCGAATTGGGCCAAGAATTGGGTTCTAGAACTCTTAACATTATGATCCAACACCTTAATTGACTCATTTTAAAGTAAGATAAAAATACTACCCCATGCCAAAGGCTAACATGAAACTATTATATATTGTCTTATTTTTAAAATTATATAAAGATAAAAATAAGTACTATTTTTGTATATTTTATTTAAATTTATGAAAGATACGTAAGCTAAAAATATATGTTTTCGTAATTTCCATTTTTATGACGAAAATAAAGTAAAGAAGTTAAAAATAGTTGACATGGCTATATTAGGCCTAAATTAAATATTTACATGCTAAAATATAAAAAATCTTGGGGAGGGTCAAAAATCACATGTCTACAAGCCCATAGAGCATCATCCAATTTCTTTGACCAATCAGTCCTATTTGCATTGACCGTCTTTGACAATATACTCTTGATTTCCCTGTTTGAGACTTCAACTTGGTCACTCGCCTGAGGATGATAAGGAGTAGAAACTTTGTGATTGACACCATACTTTGCAAGCAAAGTGTCAAAAGCTCGATTACAAAAATGAGACCCCCCATCACTTATGATTGCTCGAGGAATGCCAAATTTAGTAAAAATTCTCTTCTTGAGAAATGCAATAATACTCCGGGCCTCATTATTGGGCAAAGCCACGACTTCAACCCACTTTGAAACATAGTCAACTGCCACTAGAATGTATGTGTTCCCACACAAACTAACATATGGGCCCATGAAATCAATGCCCCATACATCAAAAATATCAACTTCAAGAATGGTATTGAGAGGCATCTCATCTTTCTTCGAAATTCCACCCGCTCTTTGACATTCGTCGCATATCTTCACGAGTTCACTTGCATCTTTGTACAAAGTTGGCCAATAAAAACCACAACTAAGAACTTTTGAAGCCGTCCTCACCCCGCCATGATGGCCACCATAGGGAGAGGAATGACAAGCCTCTAAGATACTCAATTGCTCCTTCTCTGGGACACACCTTTGGATCACACCATCCGTGTAGATCTTGAACAAGTACAGCTCATCCCAATAGAAGTCCAAACTATCCCGTTTGAGCTTCTTCCTTTGGTTAGAAGAGAGCTCACACGGGATTATACCAGTCACAAGAAAATTAGCAACGTCCGCAAACCATGGCATACCATTCACCTAAACCGAAAGTAGTCACTCATTGGGAAATGAATCATTGATCTCTAGGCCATCACGAGGCCTCCCCTCATCCTCCAAGTGAGACAAGTGATCCGCCACTTGATTTTCACTACCCTTCCAGTCCACAATCTCCAAATCAAACTCTTGAAGTAACAAGACCCATCGCATCAGCCTAGCTTTGGAATCCTTCTTCGTCATCAAGTACCGGAGTACGATATGATCGGTATGAACTATGACCTTGTCACCCATGATATACGGCCAAAATTTCTCCATTGCGAACACAATAGCCAAAAGCTCTTTCTTAGTCACCGTGTAGTTCACTTGAGCATCATTCATTGTCTTGCTCGCATAGTACACTGGATGAAACATTTTGTTCACTCTTTGACCCAAGACCGCCCCAATCGCAACATCACTTGCGTCACACATGAGCTCAAAAGTTAAGCTCCAATTGGGTGCGGTAATAATAGGAGTGGTGGTGAACTTGTGCTTGAGAAGTTGGAAGGATTGCATACATCCCTCATTGAACACGAACTTGGCATCTTTTTCCAATAACTTGCACAAGGGATTCACTACCTTCGAAAAGCCTTTGATAAATCTCTGGTAGAACCCCGCATGCCCAAGAAAACTTCTAACTCCCTTGAAAAAGTAGGGGGAGGGAGTCTTGAAATCACATCAATTTTTGCTTTGTCCACCTCTATACCATGCTTTGAAATTTTATGCCCAAGAACTATGCCCTCATCAACCATGAAGTGGCATTTCTCCCAATTAAGCACAAGATTGGTTTCTTCACAACGGGCCAACACTCTATCAAGATTTTTCAAACATTTATCAAACGAGTCATCCACAACACTGAAGTCGTCCATGAATACCTCCAAAATATCTTCCACCATATCGGTGAAAATAGCCATCATACACCACTAGAATGTAGCCGGTGCATTACACAACCCAAATGGCATCCTAGAAAAGGCAAAGGTACAATATGGACAAGTGAAGGTGGTCTTCTCCTGATCTTCCAGAGTAATCAAAATTTGGTTATACCCAGAATACCCATACAAAAAACAGTAGAAGGCACGCCTAGCAAGTCTGTCTAGCATGTGATCAAGAAAAGGCAATGGAAAGTGATCCTTGCATGTCACTTTATTCAACTTGCGGTAGTCCATGCACACCCTCCACCCGGTAATAGTCCTGGTAGGAATCAACTCATTTTGCGAATTGGTAACCACGGTCATACCACCCTTCTTCGGCATAAATTGCACTGGCGAAGTCCAAGAGCTATCATAGATGGGGTACACAACCCCGACATCCAACCACTTGATCACCTCCTTTTTCATAACTTCTTGTATTGCCTCGTTAAACCTCTTTTGATGTTCCAAGGAGGGCGTTGCATCATCATCTCGAATAATCTTGTGCATACAGAATATGGGGCTTATCCACCGGATATTAGCTAATGTCCATCCAATTGCCTTCTTTCGCTTTTGGAGCACCGCCAATGTGGCATCAACCTGCATGTTAGTAAGACAAGAGGAAAGAATAACTAGAAAAGTTGAACTAGGGCCTAAGAATTCATACCTGAGGTGTAGAGGCAACGGCTTCAACTCCAACATCGGAGGTTCCTCGATTGAGGGATTTATTGGTGGAGTCTTCCTATTCTCAAGATCCAAAGAGAGTTTCCTATGCTCATAGGAGTAAGAGCCCATTCCATGTAAAGCATTCACACACTCCACTCGGCATTCATCCCTATTTACATCACGATTCAACAATACCGCCTCTAGAGGGTCCTCCACATTTATTATTGCACTAGTATCATCAACTATCACTACCATAACAAGGTCCACAAAAGAGCACACATCAGAACTGTTGGGCTGCTTCATTGACTTGCACACATGAAAGACCACTTTCTCATCACCCACCCGGAAAGTGAGTTCCTCTGCTTCAACATCAACTAAGGCCTTCCCGGTAGCAAGGAAAGGTCTACCCAATATGATCGGAACTTCATAATCTACCTCATAATCAAAGATCACAAAATCGGCCAGCAATATAAATTTGTCCACACGGACAAGCACATCATCAATTATACCCAATGGTTTCTTCATCGTTCTATCCTCCATTTGCAATCTCATGGAAGTCGGTCTCGGTTGCCTAATACCCAAAGTCTTGAAAACTGAGTAGGGTATCAAGTTGATACTTCCCCAAATCACATAGAGCTTTTGCAAAGTCTGCACTCCTAATGGTGCAAGGAATAGTGAAAGCACCAGGGTCTTCTAGCTTCGGGGCCATAGAGTGCACTATTGCACTAACTTGGTGGGTCATCTTGATAGTTTCAAAATCCATGTATCTTTTCTTTGTCACCAAGTCTTTCATGAATTTAGCATAACCCAGCATTTATTCTAGAGCTTCTACCAAAGGCACATTGATAGATACGCTCTTCATCATGTCAATGAACTTCTTAAACTGGTTCTCATTTTTCTGCTTCGCAAGCCTTTGAGAATAAGGTGGAGGTGGCCTTGGCAAAGTTGCCTTGGCTTTAGGTACAACCATTTTCGGAATGTCTTTTACGTGTTCCCTAGACGGGTTCATGTCATTCTGAGTTTCCACCTCGGCATCTTGGATATCAATCCTCACTTTCTCATTCATGTTCTCATCAATCACATTCTCAACCACCAAAGGAATCTCATCTTCTTTCAACTCAACCTCATCATTCAAACTTTCTTTTTGCTTGGAGGCATTCACATCACCGCCTCTTCCACTTCTTGTAGTTACTGCCATAACATGCCCGAAATTGTTCCCACCCTTCGAGTTAACTACTGTATCACTAGGTAGAGCCCCCTTAGGACGAGTATTCAAAGATTGAGAGATTTGGCCTAATTGAACCTCCAAGTTTCTGATTGAAGTATTATGGGATGCCAACTGGGTATCAGAGTCAGCGTTCTTTTTCATCACCTATTCAAACATTATTTTAATTCTCCCCAGTTTGTTGTTGGAAGAACTAGGACCTTGGGATGAAAATGGGGGTGGATTGTTCGGTTGTTGATACATTGGGGGCCTTTGAAAGCCTTGCCCCCAATTTCTTTGATTGCCATTGTGCCAACCGCCCTGATTGTTGTTTCCACCCCAGTTGTTGTTGTTACCATTCCAATTACCCTGATTGTTCTGATTATTGTTCTAGTTGCCCCAGTTTGAATTTTGGTTATTGTTCCCCCAATTACTATTCCCTTGTTGTTGATTTCCCCAATTACCTTGGGGTCTCCATTGTTGTTGGTTGGAAGAATTTTCCCTTTGGCTCTGATAATTATTCATATATTGCACTTCTTTATTCTGCCTATCATAACCATCATCTTGGAATCCACCACTATCATTGTCATACTGATCCGAACTCCCTTGACTTTGTTGACCTCTTTGTCTTCTTTTGTTCACTAACATGTTGACACCCTCCATAGCATTTACCTGTCTTGGATTTTGAAGTTGTTGTAATTGTGCATTTGCTAGCTGGTTCATTGTTGTTGTCAGCTCTGCTATTGCCTGCCCATGATCATGGAGCTCTTTGTGCAAGTGGATGACCATGGGGTCTCCCTGTGGCACATTGGCTCTACTTTGCCAAGCGGAGGACGTGTCAGCCATCTCATCAAAAATGTCACAAGCCTCATCATAAGATAGCTTCATGAAATTATCCTCGGCTAGTTAGTCACTATGCACTGATTTGTTGTGTTGATGCCTCGGTAGAATGTCTGTTGTATCATTGCCTCAGTCATATCACTGTTGGGACATTCCTTTACCATGGTTCGGTATCTCTCCTATATCTCATGCAATGGTTCGTTGGGCTTATACATGAAAGCTAAGATCTCGTCCCTCAATGCTGCCATATGTCCCAGCGAGAAAAACTTAGCAATGGATTTATCCGCTAACTCATCCCAAGTAGTGATGGAATGGTTGGGAAGCCTCTCAAGCCAATACAATGCCTTCCCTCTAAGCGAGAAAGGGAATAATCTCAACCAAAGTGCATCCTCTGACACATTAGTTTTCTTGCTCCCCCAACATGTATCCACGAAACCCTTGAGATATTTGTAAGCATTCTTATTGGGAGCACCCGTGAAATACCCTCACTGCGGTGGGACAATTGCACTAGTATATCCTTGGTTGGGAAGCACTAGAGGAGACACTCTTGTTGGTGGCAGAGAGGGTCTAGAAAATTATCATTGGCCTGACGGCCTCTCCTTTGTACTTGAGGTACAATAGGAACCTCATCATCAATATTGTCATCTACCTCCTCCCCCGGTGGAAGATCTCCAAGAGGTGCATTGTTTGCTACCATTTTATACCTAAATTTGCGATACACAAATTAGTAACACAGAAGGAAAGAAGAACAATACACAAAACTATTTAGATAGATAGCCAAAACAGTTAGCTCCCCGGCAACGGCGCCAAAAAGTGATCGGTTCCAACCCTACACCACTACAAAGTGGCGAGAGTGGTCGAAGCAGCTTTTACTTGAGATGGTCGGGATCGAATCCACAGGGAGATAGAATTAGGAATTAGATTCCTATCTAAACTAGTAGTGCGTAGTGCTCTTAATTACACTTCCAATCATGTTTGTTTGTTTTGTTACTTCTAATTTTTATGCTAATAGTATGCTAAATTAAACTAAGACTGATTTCTTGTAAGGTTTTCTAAATAGTTAAAAAGTCACTAGGGAAGTGACTTTCTTCTAAGTGAATACTTGATGGGATCTAAAGCCTAAGGCAAAGAAGTTATGTTGGGGATTGCGATATAGCCAATGCACGGAATTACTCACTCTATACCTCTTGGTAGCTTGAGAGACTTTGTCCTAATTTACTTTCTCAAGACCAATTGGGTGTCAAAATTGTGCAAGCAATATAGGCTCAAGTCGGGTATTACTATCTCTACGTTTAACCCTTTAATTGGGACTATCAATTTCTTGATTACACCCCAATTCCTTGTTGGATTGATTTTCCTAGGCTCAAGCTCTCTTTCTCAAGAAGAACCCAAGTCAAATAGGCACAAATTAGTGTTTGCAACCACCAATTTAACATGGAAAACACAAATCCGTCCAAATATCAACTATCCATAAACATCTAAGCCTTAGAACAAAAGACCCATCAAATACCCACACTAGGGTTGAGCCACAACCCTAGCTAATGGGTCTAGCTACTCATAATAATTGAAGAAAATAGAGAAATAGATGAAGAATAACCCATAAGATTTGATTACAAACTAAGATAATGAAGATTTAGTGTTAATCTAGCTACAAATTAATCAAAATGGAATAAAATAGTCGTTCACGTGCTCTGGTCTCTAACATATTACAAAAGATACCCTAAAATATGAAAAGAAAGTATTTATACTAGGCCAAATTTTCTGGACAAAAATACCCCTATGGAGGTACCGCGGACGGCAGAAAATGCACCACGGCCGCGGTGAGGCTTTTTGGCTTGAATATTCACTCTCTGAATTTGGATACCGCGGACCACACAAAATGTACTGCGGCCGTGGTGGCTTCATTGGGGTCCATATAAAATGCTCCGCGGACCGCACTGGCTTCAATTGTCCAAACTTCCAACTCTCTGAAACCCCCTCTTCGCGGACCGCATAAAATGGATTGCAGCCGCGAAGAGGCTTCTGTGGCAGCGAGAAAACCTCCGCGGACCGCACTGCTTTAAGCTCCAAATTTTCACCTCTCTGAATCTCCTCACCGTGGACCGCACTAAATGGATTGCGGCCGTGGTGGGTCTATTGCAACTGTGCTTTGACTTATTCTTGGTACTTGTGCATGTTTCACTCCTTTTTGAGCTGGTTTTGACTACTTGTCACCTTTTTTACCAAACCCTGCAAACAAGCACAACATGTAAGCCTTTGGGACTATTTATATACATTTTTAATCAAAACTCAAGTAAAACGGAGTGTAAAATGAACTAGAATCCTCAGTTATCAAACAACATCCCTATATAACAGCACTTCACCTATAAAAGCCAAACTTTTTCGAAACAAATTTCATGTTATGTTATAATATATGTTCTCTATAATAGCACTTTGCTATAATATCAAAAAATATTTGGAACAAACGAGGCTTTTTAGAGAGGTTTGACTGTAATAGAGTCGAGGTGCAACTCGTGGCCTAAAATGCATAAATCTCTGGAACTCTAAGAAAATTATCCTAGCGCGCCGCACTAGGCTATTACATATGCCTAGCATCAAACGTCCAACTCTCTGGAAAATTCCACTACCGCGCCGCATAGGGCGTCGCACCTAGCGGCCCGGTAGTACAAAATTTATGGTTGATTAATATTTCACAATTAAATTACCCATTTTCCCCTCCCTTTTTCCCACATGTCTCTTACTCTATTCTTTCACTTCTCTCTCTCACTCCAATTCTCTATTCTTTCCTCCATTTTTTCTTCCTCAAATCCTTCATACTTCCATCTCCCTCTCATCTTTATTCATCATCAAGGTACAATGTCTCATCGACCTAGCAAACGTTCTAACACAGGTTCCTCTGAAGTTGCCTCTAGTAGCCATCAAGGAGGTAGGCGGACACCTCCCTCCGACCCTGTGGAGGATGAAGAAGAGTGCATTGATCCAGATGTCGATATAGTACCAGACTGCAAGTGTGGTATTCGGGTTGTGCCAGCTCATGTTGGGATGTGGTACCGAACACTTGTTCCGGCAGTGAGTCCCCACTCGGAAGTCGGTATTGATGATGGTAAGCTCCATATTGATGATGGCAAGCCGGATCCACTTTTTTGAATTGATAATGTTTGAATCTTTTACCTCTCTAAGCACTTGATTTTGTTATGAGATTGTAAAAGCTAAATGAGGTATGGTTGGATTTTTGAGTGGAGCTATAGAAAGGGGAAAAAGGTGCACTGCTTGAAAATTTTGAGATCCACTTGTAAAGAATTGAAAGAAAACAGCTATGCATGTATTAGAAAAGAAAAAAATGGATTCCTTGCTAGTGATAGTTCTCATCTTGTTTATGCTTAAAGAAATTGGGAGCTTGATGTTGTTATATTGTAAAGGTTGAGATTTGGTTCAACATAAGTGTGTGGTTTAAATTCTGAAATTGTATGTATTAAAGTGCTTAGGGAGGTGTAAGTCACTATTATACATATGTATCCTACCCGTCTTGCAAACTGCATTATAACTAAAATAATGTCCTACTTGATCTTTGACTAAATTAGGTCAATTAGTAGAGCATTACACTACGGGCAAGCTTATGGTACATTCTCTGTGGCACGTGAATTTTATTTCTGAGAGTGAGTTAATTTTTTCTATCTTGAGTTCCTATTTGTTCTTGAATTTTATTGTGTGTGGAACTACTCTCTATTGGTTGTGTGAGGGAACATAATTTATGAAGGTAAGGTAAAGTCTTTGACCTCTGAGTTAGAGTAAGTGAGCAAGTTGTGAAAATTGCGTGGTGCTTGTGAGTCGAGTTTTGAGGCTAGGATGTCATGATATGGTGCTTAGTATATTTTAAATATTTTTTGCATGATGCGTTAGGGAAGTTGTCTGATAAGAAGGTCGTCTCTATGTGAATGCAGTTTGATTACTTGAGGACGAGCAATGGTTTAAGTGTAGGGTGTTGATGGTAGACTAAAAACTCATGTTTTAGCCGTAGTATTGCACTCTAATTACTGCATTTTACATTTGTTTGAGCTTAAATGATAGTGAATTATACTTATTATGTGTTTTATACCATGCAGGAAACTATCTCGAGCAATTAAGGTAAATTGAAGCTAAATCAAATAAGTTGGAGCTTTGAAGTCTGAGTAGAAGCCCAAGCAATTAAACCGGTATCATGTTCGGGGGTCGAGGACCAAGTCCGGATGTCAAAAAATGAATAAACGAATTTACTTTGTGAAAAATACACAACCTTGCTGCATGGGGCGTCGTGATGCGCGGCACGGCAGTGCAAAAGTTGGCCAGATAAGATTTTGCCAAACGCTCTGGAATTCCCTACAGGTGCACCACATGGGGTGGTGCAGTAGTACGAAAATATTAGAGTGATTTCTTATTTTAGCTAAAAAAGGATAGTTTCGTCTAGGTTTGTTTTGGGGACGGCTTAAATATACCAAAAACACCATTTTACAGCACTTTTGACCTAGAGAAGATTGGAGAACCAACCAAGGCAATAAGACTCAAGAATTCATCAAGATTTCAACCTGCAATCGGTGCAATATGAGAGTTTGTATCAAATCATTAGAATTGATATTTTCTTTGTTCTTAGACTTATTTGAGATATCTTACTCCATTTCTATGGAGTAATTTCTATTTGGGTGTTGATAGATATGGTGTTTTAATAACTTTATTAGGGATTTGATTCTTGATAATTATTAGAATTAACTGATGGAGCTTTAATATGTATTGTGGAGTTATTTAGTATTTTGTTTAATCGAAATAGGAGTTTTATATTGGATTTTTTCACATCTTATGATCTAATTTAAATTCGTGATTCAAATAGGTAATCTAAAGAGGCTCTTGAATTGTTAATCGAACTAGAAAATAGGGAATATTCGTGAGAAGTTACCCTTGAGATCATAAACATCATTTTATTGTTGCAATTATTTATCGTGCTTCAATTGGATTAATTACTGAAATTAATGTTTAATCGAAAGAGGAAGATTAACTTCAAGTGTAATATGATTATCAGTTGAATTCGTGAGAATCAACCGTATTATAGAGTGAATTAACTCAAGAATTGGATCCCGATTCGGTTATCTTGCACCTGTCTAGTCAATTACCCTTATTTCCCTCATTGATATTTCTTCGTGCTCATCTGCTATCTTTTGTGATCAATTATTATTTGCTTAAATTTTAGTAGTTAATCATAGTAATAGTCATCAAATGAAGTGTTAATTTTCCTGGATAGTAATCAATTGGGGATTATTCGAACACTATGTAAATCCAATCTCTGTGGAGACGATAATTAATCTATACTATCTTTAGCTAGCGAGCATAAATTTTTTGTTATGTTTTGCGCTCGTCAACATCAAAAGGTACTATTGTTGACGAGCATCGCCTATACTGAAAATATGTGTTGCAACGGAAAGCATACTACGAAGGAAGCTTCGTCGGCAGAAATAAGACCTAAATGATAAGGCATGCAGACAACGAGTCACTATGGAGCGGTTAGATAGTCTTTTGCTCGGTAGTAAAATTCCTACCGGGAAGTAAAGTTTGCTATTGGGCCAAAGATTATCCGACCGTTCACGAGTGCAAGCCACTAGGGGATTATTAGATAATCTTTGGCTCAATAGCAAAGTTCCTAAGGGGAAGTGAATCTTGCTATCGAGCTAAAGATTATCCAACCATTCACTAGTGAAATCTTTAAAGGAGCAAGACTTCCAGTATTCAAATTCGCATTCTTCGCACTCGAACACTAGGGAGTGGGGGGGGAATGATATGAGAATACAACAATAACTGCCACATCGACCGAGACTACAAAATCTGGAAACACTTTATCATCAGGACAAGGGACTGTGCGGCCAGCCCTGTAGAAACAAGTTGTACAAGTTAGCCACAAGTTATGGCAAATTTCTTTTTAGCACATCGAAGGCTTATGTACTTTTGAAAATGGAAGGAATAAAGTAAAGTCCTTTTATTTTTATCTTGTTTCTTGTCTTATCGATGAATTAATTTTATCATTTGAAAGTTAAATAAGTACGTCAAATGGTAGTGTCGTAATGAACAGGAAACACCCTCTTCAAGAGCACCTAAACATAAGAGGGTCCTCTCTTATGAAACCCTCATGGTAAAGGGTTAATTCTGGAAGAACTTATGCCTGGAATCTAAATGTTGTTGGGGAAAAATACACTTGAAGCCTCGCATAACTCGATGCAAAGAGAAAAACTTGTGCAATACTTAAACGAAAAAATACTTCTATATACAGTAAACATGCCAAACAGCACGAGTACAAAGTATGGAAAAGAAAAGAAAAGTGAAACGAAAGCAAAAGGCTAAGCTACCGCATCTCCAGAATTCGGAGGAAGAGAAACATCTGCACCCCTAGGAGAAGTATACGGATCCGCCGCCGACTCACCATCTTGTCCTTCACCATCATGCCCTTAAGGTTCTTCTTTAGTTCTCGAGAACTCGGAACCAGAACCAGAAGAGTCAGTAGCATCAGGTTGGACTAGAAGACCCCTTTGGGCAATTGACTCTAGCTCACGGGCCTTGGCGATCTTGGCATCAAAATCAATGGCACCCGCTTTGTCCTCTTCCAAGGTTTTTTTCCTTATGATATACATAGAATACATTTTTTCAACAATGAGGGAAGCCACTCAGCGCAGAAGCTCTTCCTTAAGCTAGTCAACCTCGGTTGAAAGGTTGTTCCTCTCAGACCATGGCTTGAAGGCTGACATCGAGGTCACAGATAGTGGAGTTAAAAACTTTATTATGATCTATGTCTCTATTATGCCTCTCTTCTAACCGGGCATACTTCTCCTCAGCAGCAGCAACCTCTTCAGCTTTGGAGTTCAAGGCTGCCTCCAAATTATTCAATCTTTCTGTAGAGGTAGCCTCGCGATCAGATGCAGCAAGAACGGCATTTTGGACCTCAACCCATTTTGCCTTAACTTCTTCAAATTGTACCCTTAACAGGGCGGCCTTTTGACCAAGGGTCACTACCTCTTGCTTGCTTTGCTACAACTGAGACTCCAACTCAATAGCCTCAGCAGCTTGTGCTTCCTGTTATGGGAGGCGAGCAACAATTTGATCATGCTCGGCCAATAATTGATCTCGCTCGGAGGTGAGTTTCTCCTTGTCAAGGATAAACCTCTGAAGGCCCTCAGAAGCAAGGAGGTTAGCCTGCAAAACAGAAGTATAAACTAAAAATCCTGCCATAACAAAGATAGAAGAAACAACAGAGGAAACAAAGTCGTTGCATTGTGCATGGCATTGTTCACCATGCACTCTCCCGAGAGAGATTGTATTTTATTCAAATCCTTTTCTGAAGCCACAAGCTTCAGATAATTAGCAAGTTCCACTGGCCGGGACAGCAGATAGCATCAGGTAGAAATCGAGAGGGAAACACTCCTCCTCCTCTGAGAATCTTCGACGGGGGCAAAATAATTATGCCCCAAATTCCCATGAACTGGGGACTGGAGAAGAGGGACATCCTCCCCTCGGACGCCCTCGGCCAGTGAAGATGATGTATCAGTTGCTAATGGCAAAGGCAAAGTCGGCAAAGAAGGAGATGAAGTTGATGGCATTGTCTTGAGAAGCAACTACGACAAAAAGAGTGCTAGTTGTTGGTTCCTCATCAACCGAAGAAGGGAGAGACCCGGTACCCAGCCTCACGATATCGGAAACAGTGATTGGGACTCGAAAGTGAGAGTTAGCATCTTCCACTACATCATATTCCCCTAGAGAGCCATGACATCATCCTCGATTGGCATAACTAGATCAAAAGATTGAGCATTCTGTTGAGCTGATGAAGGTCGTCGCCTTCTATGTAGAGAAGCCCCATCATCACTGGCTCATCCATCATCAATGATCACTATAGTGTCTATGGCTGGCTCGGGCGTGGCGCTCATCATCATAATGTCCCTAGATGGATCGGGCACGGTGCTCTTCGCCTTTTTATTTTTGCCCTCGGCCATGGAGGCACGTCATCTTTTTTGTTGCTTGTTCTCCAGCTGGGGACTCCGAAAAGAAGCACTTGCACCAGAAGTAGGCCCGATGACATCCATTTGGGTGAAAGCCTCGTGCAGAAACCTCGTCGCATTAGTAGGATCAGCCAAGACGTCCTCCTCGGGGACGGTAATAGAGCCCTGTGGAAGACTTGAATTCAACAGGGGAAAAAATTAACCAATTTTCCTATACGAAAAGTTAAAACAAGATACATTCAACCTACTATGATTTTTATCCTTCCACCCGTATTTAAGGGCCAGTTCTTTCCACTTTCGGGTATTAGGCGTAGTGACATCCAAAATCTTCTAGACCCATCGGTCCAAACCTTCAACCCTTAGTAGTGTCGACCGAGTTGCTGAAATAGTGAAAGAAGAAGAATCAATAATAGCATGGGACAATCTTTAACTAGAAGGAAAGACAGACGATGAACTTACGAGTACGGTTCCATGATTCAGGAAAGGATAGAGTCGTGGCTGGGATGATGTCCCTGGTGGTGACTGCAATGAACCGCTCTATCCATCCATGGTCGTTGTCATCGTCCATGCTGGTTAGCGAAGCATGGTGACCACGTTTGCTGAAGTTTATCATTCCCCAACGGAAAATCTTGGGGGAATAAAGATTCCCCAGTTGATCCAGGGATAACTCTTCTCCTGTCTCCTAGCATAGACGCCGAAGACAAGTAATCGTCTGCCATACAGAAGGGCTCACCTGTGCCAAGTAGACTTGGTAACGGATGTAAAACTGCAAGATAACAGAGTCAAGCACCGCGATCAATGAGAACATGCCCAAAGTGAATGGGTATATATAAACATACGTAAAACCCTTACTTAGAGAAAGTTACCCGCTCTGCTAGGTCAGGAGCAATGATATTCAAATCTTGACAACCACAATCTTACTTCACATCAGTGATACTAGAAGGATGGATGGAAGAAGAGTATAAACCAACAGCCCATGTGTGGGGGTTAGCAGAAGGGTACTTCTCTTCGAAGTCTTTAGTTGTAGTAAGTCTTCTGGGATAATGGTGCTCACTGTAGGAGGAGCATCATCATCAGTGTTTTCTTTGTTCTTTGAAGAACTGAAATTTCTAGAATAGGAGGCCATTGTTATTAAAAGGAATTAAGGGGTTTTCCTCCGAAGAAGAAGATTAGAGGAAGTTGAAAACAAGTGTGAGTTGAGTAAAGAGAGTTTGAGAGAGTTTAGAAAATTATGAAGTGCAAAAGGAGAAGATAGATGCGTATAACCAAAGGAATAGGCAGCTAAAATCATGGTCATAATTACCTCGAGAACCGGCGAAAGTTTTGTTGAATCATGGGATGACGCGTGTTCGGGGCATTAAATGCGGAGAGACGTGCGTCTAATCAACTGTCAAAAAACTTTTCAGAGGGGATCCGAGAATTTTCCGCCAAGAAAGGTATCTTCACCAACTTTTCGGTAACACAAGGATGTGCCACCGAAAAATAAGGGGACTATTTGTATAGGGTAAAGTATGTTCATATTAAATGCTCGCATAATAAAGTGACACATGGAGCCGAAGGCAGATGGAAAGCGAGGCAAATGGCAATCAGGTCCGAAGGCAATAATCATGTTTGTTCCCGAAGGGAATGATGCACATAAAGACAAAATAAATTCCTTTCACCCGATAGCATTTAATGGAGAATATTCTATAGCATTAAGTACGTAGTCCATTACAGAGAATATGGCATTCATTGCCTACCGTTACACATTCTTTAATGGCCTCCATAATTGTCATTTAAGAGGGGCTTGATCCTAGGACCTTGTTCCCTGGGAACAACTATAAATAGTGAGCTCAACAGCCATTGTAAGGGAAAGGAATTTTTTACAAGCTCATAATATACACTGTTCAAAGTTCAATAATATTTTATCTTCTTGCTTATTAATATCGTTACTACTGCCTCCGGAAGCTCTGCTCCTCGAACCAGAATTTCTGTTGTCTTATCTCGATTTCAATGTTAAGTCTTACATTCTTGTTTAATTTATTTGTCATTTTGGGATTAAATCAATTTACTTGTCTATAAACCATATATAAATTCAACTGTACCGTTTTACGGGTAAACAGAAGTGTTCCTTTTACTAAGGCATTTTATCCCTCATCGAAAAATAAAAAGGAAATCCTTGTGCTTTTATAGAAAAGCACATCTTCTATCTCTTAAAAGAGTCGAGAAGAAGTGATGTCTCGTGTTGTCGTCTTTGAGCATCGCTTGCTCGGCATTGATTAATATAGTAAAATTCGCGGTTTAATTTCCTTTTCCTAAAGCAAAATTTATTATTAAAATTTTCGATTTAAATTTATTATTTTCAACAGTAATTTCTAATATGAAAACACTATCCCCTCTTTTTCTGTATATTGCATAGGTTTTCAAAGCAAAAAAGTAAATGTTCAGTGTGATTTGCAGTCGTTTGTTTAGTTCACTAAAGTTTTGTAATTTTCATTGCCTGTATTACAGAATAGTTGTTTCATACTTCCATTCTATCTTGGGAAGATATCCAATAACCTTGGGCAACAATGAGGGGATTAAATTCATTAAGAAAAATACAATTATCTGTTGGCTTAGAACAATTTAATTCTCCTACTTCTATTTTTGTTTTATTTTTTTTTACAGAATTTATTATCGAACACAATTTATTAACATTAAGTGTTATATAGGGGTAGTGGTAAAAAATTAAACTAGTGTTTAGAAAGTTAAATAGTATGAGCAAGAAACCATCATAATAAGGTATAACCCGTTATTACTATTGCTTTCATTTTCAATTTTTCAAAGTTACTAATCTATAGATACTAGTAATATTTTACTATAAACAACATCTAGTTGGCTTTTAAAAGTTACACCTACTTGATTATGTAAATATATATCCTTTACTTTTTTGTATACAAAACTTAAAATTCTTACTTAAAAGAAAGGAGTATCAAACATTTGAAATTATTTAAAATAAAAAGAGTCATATCATTTAAAGTGGAAGTTATTGGATAGTAATTAACTACTAACTAAATCTAAACTTTCTCCTCCAATTACAAGAATCTGCATGACTAAAAAAAATAATTCAAAACCTCCAATTACATCACCTACTCCACCCCTATAAATACAGCTAACTTTGTCCATTTTCTGCTACTTCATTTTCTTTCAAAGGTAAACACTAAACAACTCTTTTCCTTTCACTTGGAGAAAATTCAGACCCTCATTTGGTTTCTTCTTTCTCATTTGGAAGGTTTTCAAAAGCAAAAGTTTTGTTTTAATAAGAACTTTAAATGGAGAATCTACCAGTATCATTGTTTATGGAAACTGCATTAACATCAACGCCAACGTTGCCCCCTCGCAACAACATTTCTTCTTCTTCACAGAAAAATGAGGGTCTTGATTTGGCTTCTGCCACCCCAAAACAGTTGGTGTTATTACTACATGATGTTAATCTTCGCGAAGAGGTTATCAATCAACTAACTAAGGTGACACGTTTTAAACCTTTTTATCTAAGTGTTTATATATATATGCATTTTGAGTACGTGTTAGTTTTTGTTTATCTATTTGTTTGTGTGTTTTTGTCCTCTACTTTGTGGCTGTTCGGTGTGTGCATGAGATATATAAAGGTAAAAGAAGTTCATCTGTGTTGTCTTTCATGCCTTCTTTTGCTCTTTTGAATGATCGCTAGAATCCACATTAAATTCTCTCAGAATAATATGATTGAGTGTTTTCTATTTCGATTAGAGATGTCAAAACAGGCTAGCGGGTTATAGAATTCAACGGACAAATAGCCGTCAAAGTGATGATTTTGAATTTTTATCCCCGTTTGCACAACTTCAAATTTAATATGCGTCTCGCTTGCCCCATAACTATCACTTTTAACTTTTGACCTTAAAGTTCTTTCAGACTCCCAAAGAACGTCAATTATTTCTGAATTCTTTTGGAATTCTAACAGTCGAGTTCAGCCCAATCCTCGGTTAAAAGGGCTTAGCTTGCAAAATGCTAGCCCAATTCATCCCTAAGTAGGCCGCAAGTTACCACTTTATATTATCTTGGAATTTTGACTTTGATGGACAATTATCTTCTTATGAATGAGTGAAAAAATCCTAAAAATAATTGATGATACATAGGCTATTAGTTATTTCACCCCTTATATGTGGGTATTTCTTATTTATATTTCGGTAAAGTGGTAAATTTGAAAATTATGACAATCAATTTGCTTGTACTTAAAAACACAGTGTTAGTGCTAAGGAGGTAGTGATCGGTGATGATGGTTCATTGCAATTCCGTCTACATCAACGAAGGATTAGGCAATTTTGGCTTAATTCAATTGTTTGTGGCCTAATAACATAAATTTAGTTTTAAATTGTAATTATTAGTTATAATTCCTAACCAACTTTATGATTTCAGGAATTAATATCCTCTAATTTATATTTGTGCAATTAGGATTTTGCAACTGCATTAAGCACGTGCAGTGAACTCATGCCTCTAGTCCCTTTTTCTGTTACCTTTTGAAAGTGCTAGAAAATATTGTGACATATATATATATATATATATATATATATATATATATAAGTTTTGGGTAATTAAACTTTTCTTATTATTTCAGAAGCGAGACACATGCACAGAGCTACCTTTGCTGTTGTGGAACACCTTCAATGCAGTCTTCATACTTTTACAGGTATATAATATAATATACCTCTTCTTATTTTCACTCATCTACCTAACTTCAGTTGGATAATGAATCTAAATTTTAAGTTGAATCCATCATTTTCGTAATACACAAATAGATTTATCTGTTAATTTCAGGAAGTGATAGCAGTGTACCCAAAGTTGTCAACCTCAATGATATCTATTAAGGAGTCAACTCGAGTGTGTAATGCCCTTGCTTTGTTTCAGGTCAGAAATGCACTACTAAATTATGTATTTGACATGCAACCTCTTTTATGCACTTATGAAAAAACCTGTTTGATTTGGTGATCAATGTGCTTTATGCTGCAATTGTCGTTGGCTTCGAGGAAAATCAGAGATGTGATGTCTTTATTTTTCTTGGCTTCTAGCCCTCAAGTGAAACGCAGCAGAGATACCCTTAAATTCTTTTAAATAAGTTCAGCCGAGTAGTTGTTACCATGTGACCAGGAGGTCACGGGTTCGAGTCGTGGAAACAATCTCTTGCGGAAATGCAGGGTAAGGCTGCATACAATAGACCCCTGTGGTCCCTCTCTTCCTCGCAGAAGCTTAGTGCAACGGACTGCCCTTTTAAGTTCAGCTGAGTAATATCTGATTAGACAGTAATATCTTTTCCATGGCACAAGATTATCGTAATGTTCAGTCGATAGGAAGAGGAGGTCATGAAATGAAATTGATGATATCATGACATAACGTATTTTTGACACCAGTTTTTACCACTTCATGATATGCATCCACCTTACTCTTTTATGGTTATATTCTACAGTGTATGGGAAATCACCAAGAAACAAGAAGGGAGCTCATAAAAGGTAATAATGTCAGTTCTTGAAATGATACAAATTTAAACCTATGCTGAACTACTTGTAAAAAGTGAATCAAATTGCTGCAAGTGTATGAGTATGGGAAGATTCAGGTACATAGGTTTCAAAATGATCTATCGCTTTACAGTTTCAAAATGATCGTATTACATTATCTATTTTACCCTTCCAATAGCCTTCTAGAGTTAAATAAATTTATCCACATCTATTGGCATATCTTCCTTCTCTATTCCTGCCAGCGTCTAAATGCATAGAAGTACAAATTCTCCCAGCTGTAGTCCATTTTCATTCTATACTTGTGTTTCATCTGTATAATTGTTCAAAAGAAAGTTTCTATTTCTATGAACTGTGATTCTAATTTTGTCCCAACACAAATGGAAGATGTTCATTCCATTATCATTTTTGTGGTGAAACGTGCAGATCATGCTTGCGAAGCTTTTGCAAATCATATGTCCTTTTAGTGCTCTAGTTGCCTTCAACTCTAATTTTTGCGCATTTTTTCAATAAATCGTATCGCTCTGCATCCCCCTCCCCATCTTCTCTTTTGATGGGAATGCTGGAGTAATTGCAGACTGAATTACAATTGGTTTTCCTATTGTTGAGAAACACAGTTTAACTCTTCTAATAACTATTCTTTGCAGCTAAAATACCATTTTATTTTTACCCATTTCTCAAGACCAATGGAAAAAATGGAAATGACAAGCCTTTGGAGTTTATCAGGCTCACCAGCTTGGGTGTTATCGGTTCCCTAACAAAGGTATTCTTCCATTTGAACAAATACATGCGTGCTCTCTCCATTGTTGTCGCTCGTTCATTTCATGCATTTGTTTTTTTTCAACTTTCTTCAAGACTGGATGTTCGGTAGTTAACACTACTTTACTGTTTACATATGCCTTAACTAGACATAGTGTAAGTATTAGTTACGGCTAATGGCTACCTGATAATCAGTTCTTGAATCAAGTATCTTTTTTTTTTTTTTCTTCTTGAGGTATCCATCTGCATTTCTTGAATCATTTATTCACAACGCTATATATGGCATTTCATATTGGTAATTAGACCACTGATCATACATTTATAGCATTATTTGATTCCGAATTTTGCTTGCTAATGCAGTTTGATGATCCATACGGTGGAGAGGTCCTTTATTTTTTCCTGGAAACAGAACTGGTTCCTTTGTGCCTGCATTGCATGGATCTAGGTGATGAATTGTCGCGTAAGGTTAGCCTGCAACATATTGATTCTGTTCCGTATTTGTTTTTTGTGTTGAATTATTAGGTTACAACTAGGATAATATAGTGCAGACAGGATCAGTGTTATCAAAGGCGCGCTTAAGCCGTGAAGCGAGGCTCAAAACATGTTGAAAGCTTCGTCTCACTTAGCAGGCGCTTCAGTATTTTCACCAAGGCTCTAAGACGTACTTTTCCTTGTCAATAAGCGAAATCTCGAAGAGGCGACATTAAACCATTGATAGTTTACTTTGTCGTAAAATTTCTTCAATTTCTTTCTTTCCATATATTTGGTATTCATGCTTATAGATATTAGTCTTGGACTACACATACAAATTCGTGGTTTTTCTTCATTTGCGCCTTTCTTCATTAAAGCCCATATATTTGCACTTTGCGCTTAAAGCCCTAACAGACCTTAGAGCTTTTTTGCGCTTTTGGCTTTTGATAACACTGGATAGGATTGTATCTAGTGAATATCTTTTCTTTTTTTGTATAAGCTTGATTGCTGTTGCATCGGGAAAGGGAGAAAAGGGTGCTTCAGAAATGTTTGCGAACTCCTGATTTTCCATTCTGCTTTATAAATTGTGTTTCTGATTGACTTTACTGGTTTGTGGTGATATACTGATTCTTGGCATCAAAATATGAAAAGAATGTTCTATGTCTGCACAGGTCGCAACACTCATAGTTATGAAAATCTTGATGCAAGAGGAAGGACTAAGCTATTGCTGTGCTTTAGCTGAACGGTTTTACTCAATAGTACAGGTCTTGCATCGAGTGGTAGAGAAACTTTCTCAAAAACCTTGTATACTGCTGCTAAGATATGTGATACAGTCTTATCTGTGTCTTTCACAAGTATCAAGGTTCGTCGGGTAGACATCTTTGTCCTCAGGTTTCATAATTTGCGATTTTTCTGTTATATTTGTCTTTGAATTTGTTGTTTGATCCACTTTCATAATGCAGACCATCTGATGCATTCAGAAGCCAAATTCCTTGTCAGCTATTCGACAACACCTTTATGGACATGCTTCGTGTAAGTTCATCTTCTCTCCTCCTTTTTACACACTAATAAACATGATGCATCTTCTAAAGAATTTCTAGTATTAGAATATCGGAACTTGCTATCGCCTATACACCCGGACCCCACTTGTGGGATTACACTGGGTTTGTTGTTGTTGGTATTCGCCTAGGTAGGTCTTTCTCAATTATTATTACAACTTCAAGTGTATACAGTCAAACTTTTCTATAACATCCCTGTTTGCTCCGATATGCACTATAGTGAAATGCTGTTATAGAGGACATGTATTATAACATAACATAAAAATCAGTTCCGAAACAAACTTGGCTTTTATAGTGAATGATTGTGCTATTATAGAGAGGTCTGACTGTACTTGTTTATTTTGCATATGACTTTGCAGGATGACCCCGAAACTTCAACGATGTTGCAGCAGCTATATCTCCATATAATGCGCTGATCAAGACAGTAATAAGATTGTAAACATGGATACGACTCTATCCTCTATACTAGTAGGAAAAGAGGACATGAAACACCAAATAGCCACCTCAGTTGGCTCATTTTGGAATTTTATATTGTGCTTCAACTGTATTATTCGTAGGGATGCTGATGCCAAATGAGGGGTAAAATATTTTTAATTTTTCAACAGTAAAAGCTCGAAAACTTGTTGCAAAGTTATGTCGGTATAAGTTATGCTGGAATAGTTATGCTGGGATTGTTGTTTATTCATTGTTTGGTATGTTGTATTAAAAATGACAATTGCATAATTTCTAAAAAGAAGGTATAAGTTATACCGGTGCTAATTACCCCACCTTCTATAAAGTATAAGTTATCCCGGTGTTAAAATTAACACCGGGATAACGTATACTTGGCTTGCTAACCAAACAGAGTATTAAGGTGGTATTAAATTTTTATATCACCCTTATACCTTCTTATACCTCATACCAAACGACCCCTTATAGTTTTGTCTTTGCTGGTGGACTACATTGTATACCAGTTTTTCCTTAATCTGCCCTTAGTGCTAATTAAGTGAATCGCTTAAGGAAGAGATGAAGGTAGCTCGGAAAATATTCTTATGATTACTATATACTGCAATTAAAATGTCTTTCCTATGCAAAACTTTGAAAGACGGATATATGAGAAGAAAGTATCAACCAAGAGATTAAATCTAAAGACCCCTTTCAGCCATTTTCATTTGGCACTTTTGCAGACTTATGTAAAGTGCCAAAAAAAGATTTTGGATCTCAAGCAGGTTATACACATTTCTCTTCTCCCTCGAGCTTGAATCTGTAAAAAATTCAAGGAAATAATCCCTTGTGACCACTTATAATTTGAATAAAAGAAAATGATCTTTTCATCTCTTGTGTGTTATTTTCAAATCTCTATGTATTAAAAAGAAGAACTCCGGTAAAAAAGAAATAAAACTAAAAATAAATTTGTAAAGGACTACAAAACCAATTCTCCGTAGATTAAATGGAAGAAAAAAAAAACTATGCTTAACGAACATAATAGCATCACGGTAAGTCTGATAATTTCATCCACATTGCACTTGGACTGCAGAAAGGAACATTGTGAACATCCAAACCAAGTTTGTCTCATTTGTTTCAAGCTAAGACATTCATGTGGTTTCCAATAGTATGCCAATGATAAAATCATTGTAAGAACACAATCTAATCTTTTTGAAAATGAGAACACAATCTGATCTTTACAGAAGAGTCCAAGAAAATTTTTGTAAACCAGAACACAGTCTAGTCTTTATATATCTTCCTATGCGTATGTCATAAAGGGGTTCATTGACAATACATCTCAAACTAACATAGCAAATCAGAAAGCTACTCTAGGGATGTGGAAGAGTTCATTTGTTTACCTCTAAAAAGAAACATAACTCTTCTTCTCTCTTCAGATACAACAAAATATCCCGAAATTTATGTGTTACTCCTTCGCACCCATTCAAGAAATTCAAGACAGAAAATTACAAAAGCAATCATATTCTCTTACAATAAAATACATGAACAGGATCGACCTGATTACAAAAATCTTGAAGGCTAACCAAGTGAACAAACCCAGGTATCAATCCCTGGGAAGAGAATTGTTGGATTTCGAGGGAATGGATAGATTGGTCTCGAGCATAAAAGAAAGATCATGCATCTGCGACATTATACCTTCTATATCCATATTATTCTTTGATGGATTTGATTCACCACGAATGTCTGCATTCTCTGAAGCATCACCAACCTTACTTGGGGTATCAACGGCACTAAAATATGTCAAATGAAATGTAAGAAATTGTTGATCGAACTCATAATTAGGAAGTTAACAGTTCAATGACAAAAAAACAAAAATACAATCATGATTTAACATGGCAACCTCTCCAAGTATTGCCTCCTATGTATTTCTCAGTTTCTTATTCTTCACTTAAGGTCGTAATGGGACCTCTTCCACTAGAAATGTTAAGTCTAGTTATCTTTATATAACATAAGCTTCAACGATATCACTAGTGATCATTGTCAGCCATTATATATAGCTAAATGGCTCAATAGATACAGAAGCGAATTCAGAAAGTATCATTTTTTTTTCTTTTTTTCTTTTTTTTGTTGCTTCTTTTGGGGTGAGCAGGGTTGAGTTGCTTTGCTCTCATGAAATCTCTAGAATAAAAAAGAAAATCAATGTAAGGTTTAGCATCAATTAATCAACAGAGCTACTTGTTATTTACTCAAGGAAGATAGTTGGATAAATAGGTAATAAAGATCTATCGAGATTCGAGTCAATCACCCTGGAAATAATATCTCTTGATTTTTTTTTCTTTCCAAAACTAGGCTGGATTTGAATCATCGTTTTTGTTATTGTTGTGAGTTTACCTCTCTGGGACAAGGAAAGTAGGAAACATGTAACTCTCATCCTGGGAAGACGGAAATAATTTCCTCTCTCAGCTCCAAAAGAGCCCATGTAATCCTCCTCTTCTAGAAACTTCTACCTTTCAACCTCCAAGTCATTACAAATGTAAAACCCTTTAATGAACACGTTCGTATCTTTTTTCCATTTCTCTGAATTTCTTGTTTTCAGGTGAGGGAGGCACAGGGTAGGTGAAAGGGGAAGAGGAGTCTAGTGAGAACGGACCTTGCACCTCCAGGATGAAAGACAGTTACCAATCAATAGTCAGTTCCTATTTTCTTCTGTCTCAAATTTGCACAAAGCTGAATTTTATACTTCCTCAAAATTTGCACAAAGTTGAACCAACAAAACTTCAAAACTGTCGTAAGCTTATTGTACCCTTACCTTCTCCAAGGAACTTTCGGCGGATACTGCAGTATTTTTCCTATATTCTTTTCTTCCATTGCTCCTTCCTCATACTTTTTTATTCTTTTTCCCATTTCACAAATATTTTATATTCTGTGATGCTTATTTTGATTTAATTCATTTATTTTACTTTCAAAAGCCATGGTTGAAGCCGGCGTTCTTCCAGATTCTCCTTTCTTTTCTATTGCTTTTTATTTGTCTCGTATTCTGTGATTTTCACTATGTTAAGATCTAATCCCCCCATTTCTACCTTAACTCTACGTTTGGCTCCAGGAAGGGGAGAGGGAGGGTGAAAGAGAGAAATTAACTGGTTTATTTCCCCAAGGTAAGATTTTGATAATTTACTTCCAATCATTTGGTATAGAAGGAAATAAATCCAAATTAGTTACTCCTTTCAGTCCAAATCGGAAGATCTTATGTGGAGGGGTATTCTGACCCTTCTAAATTTACTTCACCTGCCTTACTCTTAAACAAGGGAAATAACCTTAATCCTCAGATTTCCTGCCGATCCTCCAGCCCCTGCACTTTTCGCCCCAACCATAGTATAAGAGCAATATTTGACGCCTATGTTCCTCGGAATCTCCACTAATCAAAAGAAGTCTTCCTAAATCAGCCATATTACAAAAATAATAAAAATATGCACACACCTGAATATGGTAGGAACTTCCAAAATATTGTCATTCACTTCCGCAGAAACACCTTCTTTACCAGGTGCACCTGAAAAAGGATCTGACTGCGAAAAACTGCCAAAATCCATATCTTCAAGGTTTGAACTGAAATTTGTTAGTTCTGCATTATTGTTATTGTTGTCATTGTCGCTTTGCACCAGAACATTCTCAAATGGATCTTTGGTGGGTACAGAGGAGGTAAAAGTATTCCATTCATCAAAGGAATCATCATCCCCATTTGCAGTATCATGTTTAGGTGCAGGTGCATTCTCAAATGGATCTTTGATGGGTGCGGAGGAGGTAAAAGTATTCCACTCATCAAATGAATCATCATCTCCATTTGCTGCATCATGTTTAGGTGCAGGAGCATTCTCGAAAGGATCTTTGATGGGTGCGGAAGAGGTAAAAGTATTCCACTCATCAAAAGAATCATGATCTCCATTTGCTGCATCATGTTTAGGTGCAGGTGCATTCTGAGTCTGCCATGTGTCATCTTGAAACCAATCAATGCTAGTAGAGGGGTCGTTTGAACTATCTTGTAATTCAGCATCCTTAGGTCTCACAATTGGAAGAACTTCCCCAGCATTTTGCGATGCTCCCGAATTTGCATTATCCCATAGGTCAACTGCCGGCCAATCATTAGCTGCAGGAGAAACTGCTGCAACATCCATCAGTTTTCCATCTATTGGGCCTTTTGGGGTTCCAAAAACCGTATCTAACTGAGCTGAAAGATCAACATCTGAGCCAACAAAAGTATCAGTTGATTTGGAACCCTCCTGCTGGTTTCCAGAACTAACTGTGGAACTCATAGAGGTGCCAAATGTGGTAAACACATGCTGACCTGCAGAACCTATAGGAGTGCTAGATTTGTTAGACACATTCTCCTCTCCTGAATCAGCACTCTGAAAATCTGCTTTCCATCCAGAAAAGTCATTCGTAGTTTCGACAGTAGAAGAGGTCACAGCTCGTTCAGAGGATCTGTCATCAGTAGTTTGGACTGTAGCAGAGGTCACAGCCAGTTCAGAGGATCTGAGATTCTCAAACAAACTAAGATCCTCATGACTTCCATCAGTTCTATTTACTGCAGTCCCAATATTATCGCTTATGTCTGCCTGTTCTCTGTGAGCACTGGATATGTTTGTAAAAGAAAGGAAGTTGTCCAGGTCAACTCCAGTCGAACTGTAAGAGCTTTTGCTTTGCTCTAGCTTCTTATTTGTAATAGTGTTGTCTGTCTCCAGCTCAGTTGGCCATCTAATTTTCAGGTCAAGCAAATCAGACAAAAGAATTTCATCATGGGGTGAACTCGGCCCCTTGTTTACCTGATTCTTTTCAGTAGCTGCTCCAACCTTCTCCTGGAAACCAAAATGAGACAAGTTCTTAACTACTCCTAATTCAACAAGTTTACAGTAAAACCAAAGTCTATTGAAAATGCTAAAGGGCTTAAGAGAAATAAATGAAAGAAGAAACAGTGTGCAACAGAGGTGGATCCAGGATTATAGTTAGTGGATTCGAGCTTCCACTCACCCACTAATTTTTTGTGAAAATGAGTTGTGATGCAGCATATGTATTCTTAAAAAAGATTCAAATATATAATGTGTATATAAATTTATAGCTCAAGCCGAATCTGCATCTGCTAAGCAAAGCTACAGAAATATATATCGAGCCATAGGACTGAAGCATAATAACCAAAAACAACACAAAAAAGCCCAATCTTGCATAATCGTCCAATAACAGGAAGCAAGAGACATATTGAGATAGAGCAATGAGCGAATTTTGTGTGTTTTGAGATAGAGGAAGAGAAACCTGACACAATGTATCAAGGAGGATGAGGATTTTAAGTTAGTAGATTCAGAATATCACTACACTAAACTTTTGTGCACACACTAATTCTTGGTCAAGGATTAGAATCTATAATATATTTGTTTTTAAGAAAATCTCAACTATATAGCTCAAGTCAAATCCGCCCCTAACTGAAAGCAACTAACGTACCCATACAAAGCAATAAAGCAAATTGTATGTGTTCAATAGAAAGGAAGAGGGGCCCCAAATACTGATCCACAAGAATCTTAAGTCAGTGGATTTGAAGTACCAATGGAATCACTACTTCTTGGTTCGCATGTAAATATATACTCCCTCCGTTCACTTTTACTTGGCACGTTTTGACTTTTCACGCTCCTTAAGAAAGAATACGCTCCTTAAGAAAGAATAAATGAAGTGCATAATTTACCATGATACCCATATTAATTGATGCACATTTTATTGGATTTGAGAAAATAATTTGAAATGAGTAATAAATATTGTGGGTATAATAGGAAAAAAAATATTGTCTTCTCTTGATAAGCGTAAAGTGACAAGTAAAAATGAAAATCTATTTTTAGTATACATGCCAAGTAAAAGTGTACGGAGGGAGTATATATATAACTTTAGAAAGTTTCCAAGTATAGATATGTAGCTTAAGTTGAATCCACAAAATATAATAAAAAAGATCTAATCTTGCACTATCATTCCTCCATAACAGGAAGCAACCAACACACTCATATAAATCAGTGAGCAAATCGTGGACATTTTGAGACAAAGGAAGAGAGACCCAATACACCACTCATCAAGGGTTCCAAGTACCAAAGCAATCACTAATTCTTTATGACTACAGCTTGGAACTTAGTATAGTCATTATTTCTAAACAATGATTCAAAAATATTCTCAAGCCAAGGAAAAAACAATCTTGCATTATCATTCCTTCATAACAGGAAGCAACCAACACACTAACATATTGCAATAAACAACATGCGTTCCAGAAAAAAGTACAACAGACACAGCATACCGATCCATCAAGGCGAAGGGCTTGGAGAAACCATTGATAACCAACAGTGGACTTAAAAGAAATAGGGTCAGGAGCCACGTCAGCGTTTTTGTGCAATTTCTGACCGCAATATATGCAAATCAAGGACTGAAGCCCTCTGAGAAGCTTGCCTTGGCAGTGTTTACAGCGGAGATAGGGTGGAGAAGGGTCGAAGGCGGCGACGGAGGCGGAAAGAGAAGGCATGGCCGGAAGTGAAGGGTCATCTGGGTTGTAGTCGGGTAGACCCGCTTCGGTTCGGGTCGAGATCTTAGCCTGCTGGATCAGATCATTTGGGAGCTCCAACGCCATTGTCGAGCAAAGTAAACAGAGTGGTGTATGTTTAGTTAGGGATTTTGTTGTTTTCTTCAGTTCAATCACTTGAATCAACTGTCTGTTCCCACATCATGTACTTTAGTAGTACGTCTTTTCTTTTAGTATTTATTTTGGTCCTTCGCCCATTATTTATTTAGTTTACCTGACTTAGTTTTTCTTTTATTTTTTCCCTTTTCATTTGGACATCTGCTTTCCTTTTTCTCCCCCTTAATTCCTGTCACAATACAGGGAAAATACGTTTTCATGGTTATTCATAATATTGTTTGAAATTAAGAAAGTATATTTTTTAAAAAAACTTATGTCTAAAAGTAAATTTCTCGTGTGTAAAAAAAGCGATAAGGTTACAAAATTAAAAATAATTTTGTAAAGACGCACAAAACCATTTGACACCCCTATAGGTTTTATCCTAACATGAGATTTGTAGTTAATTTTCCTCTAATACTTTTTATTTGTCGGATTAAAGTAATAGGTCCCCATAAATTTGGAACGTGAGAAATTTCCTCGATAGTTCTCGATGGAACAAATAGACTTTTACTTAGACATGGAAATACAATTTCCTTGTCCAAATTCCAGATATGGTCGATCGGACCTCACATTTCCAAAGGACCTCTATTCTTAATTTATAATTCGAAAAACAAGGAAATAATCAAATATATAATTATGGCGAATAGTGATGAAAAATTAGTACATTGTCATTTGGTACTCTAAGATACAAGGGCAGTGGCGGACCCAGGATTTTGTGCAAGCGGATTTAATCTTAGAAGTACATAAATTTAGTTGTAAAATAGTAGTTGTCAAGTGGGTTCAAATAAAATATTTATACAAAATTTACGCAACTTTAATCGTAATTTAGACATATACACAGTATTATTTTTTTATGAAACGGGTTCAATTAAACCTACTTGTCACCACGTGTGTCTGTCACTGTCTAAGGGTGGTTTTTGGGACCAAAAGAGATGAGCAAGTTCATGGTATACAACAACAACAACAGACCCAGTGTAATTCCCACAAGGAGTCTGGAAGGATAGTATGTACGCAGATCTTACTCCAAACTTCAAGAAGACAGAGAGGTTGTTTCCGAAAGACACTCGGCTTAGGAAAAGATAAAAGGAAGGGCAGCAGCA
This sequence comes from Nicotiana sylvestris, assembly GCF_000393655.2. Taxonomy (NCBI): domain Eukaryota; kingdom Viridiplantae; phylum Streptophyta; class Magnoliopsida; order Solanales; family Solanaceae; genus Nicotiana; species Nicotiana sylvestris. The sequence continues at coordinate 24,475,357 of NC_091063.1, read as the reverse complement.
AGTTCATGGTATAAATATAGTTTTATTTTTTTATAAAGCACTAGAGTTTACATCACCTAAAAATTAGTAAAGCACTGAGGTAAAGAACATGCCAACTTATCAAATATACTTGAATAGTTCAACCACTAGAACCCCATTTGGTTCAAATCCTAGATTGATAGCTTATGATCTCCTTTTCATGAATCTTCTAGAAATATTTCTCATCTCCTTTTCATGAATCCAATGCAACACAGCTGTTACAATCCTTAATCTGAGAGAGGAAGAGAAAGAAGGACGATTTCCACGAGAGGGGAAAATTTTTCATTAACTATTTTACACAGCTTGCAGATATAACTTGAGCTTCTTATAGGTTGAAGCTCTATGCAAGTGAAACTAAATATGGAAATCAACTAACAAAATGAATAGAAATTATCCAACTGCTATACAGTTGCTGACTTCCAAACAAATTTTCTTCAAAACTCTCTAGCTGCATCTTATCTCAACTTTGCTCACAGCGACTGCTTGAATTTTCACGAATCACATTATTCCAGCTTATTCCGAGAATACAATATTGCATATGCTGCAACCATACTTGGTGTACAATCAGAAAGTGGACCGCTCGTCTCCCCCTGGGTTGAGCAACTAATGTTCATCTTTGGAGGTCTTAGCAGCTCAATAACCTCTTCAGCAGCATTAATTTGTTTTTCTCGAAGGTTGTCATCAAGTATTAAATCCCTGTGATTTTAAGATTCCCAAGTCATATTTAAGCCGTTTTTAATGATTACTGCACGTACTCTTACGCAAACAGAGGCAGACAAATGCTGCTCTCTGTTGTGAAAACAACACAACTACAAGGGACAAGGATCATTTAGTCGAAGCTTACTTGAGTAATGATGCCAATTTTGAAGGAGTGCAATCTTGAAATAGAGCTTCAGGGATTATAGCTGAATCCAAAAGAATATTAGGAAGAGAGATGTATGGTATAATAGCTTTGTATCGTATAACTAATTCTGTCAGGAGATGGGCTCGATACGCAACAACACATGGCAGTCTTGCAAGCTGCACTTCCATCGCAACTGTACCAGAAGTACATAGTGCTACACTGCTTGCCTGCAGAAGCACAGTTCATGTTACCACATCCACCTTGAAACATGAGGCAACTTAATATATTCATGAATCATGAACCAGAAAAGTAAAGAACTGAGAATTATCTCCATATTGATTGTCATTCATTGGTATGTTACTTCTTTACGCAAAAGATGATTTAACAGCAGAAAAATTGTGGGCCATAGGCTATGTATATCCCCCTCAATAATTAAAAAAAAATACATTAAAGTTTCACTTTGTGATAAAAAATTGGATAAAAAGGAAAAACTAATTATAGTGACAAAGTGCAAAGCACACAATTCACATAAAATGCAAATACTAATAACTATATTTAGGAAGCGTCTTTTGGATAAAACAAAGATTTTCTGAAACAGACCTTGGAGTTACTGCTGGCACTTAAAAGCATACCTATAGCTTGCCTAGTATCAAATCCACATAAAAAGTCTTTGAATAACTGAAAAAAAATGAACAATTTGAAAGAAACTCGTAACAAGCATAAAGTACCATTTACTTGTTCTTGATTAATAAATAACTTCAGCAAATCTGCAGGAGCTTAAAGGATATACCATCTATTATCAAGAACAAAACTAGAACTAGAAAACATGGTAGCCAATTGGCAACCTCTAGTAGCAACGACTAGGTTTTCATCCTTGGAAATGAGATCCACAAGATCCAAACCAAGTGTCTGGCTCTTTCCTACTCACGATGTATCATACTCCCAACACTATGAGGAACAATTAAATACAAACAAAAGATAAAAAAGGGAAGCCCGGTGCACAAAACATCTCGCATTCACGCAGTGTCCGGAAAGGCCGCACCCTAAGGGGTGTGATGTAGTCAGCTTACCCTAATGCAAGCATTAGTAGCTGCTTCCACGGCTTGAACCCGTGACCTATAGAACACACGGAGACAATTTTATCATCGCTCCAAGGCTCCCCTTCATAGATGCTAATTATCCATTGCAAGGCACATTCATCGAGCTCTGTACCTTAAAAATACCGTCAAGGGACTTGCTCCATTTCCAGTTACACCCTTTTTCCAATTCATTGAGTCACTTCGACCACAGTATGTCCCAAAATAGTTAATTCTTCCAGAATAATGAACATTGAAACCTTTTCCTATTCCCCCAAAGTTCACAGCCGGAATAGGAAGCATAATTCTAGTCCGAGCTACATCACTTCAAAATGTAAAGATACAAGAGTCAAGGCCTTACACTAAATGAATTGTATTTCATCTGGTGTGATCCTCCAGGAACCAATACAACAGATGATGGCCACTTACAAACAGCTTTATCAATGTAGCCTTCCACATGTTGATTAGGTGCCACATGAACTGCTGTTACCAAGTCCGGAAATGAACCTTTCAAATGTTCCAAAGTGCTTGAGAATATGGGGAACATTCGAGTAACCTCCTGTAATCTACTTCCAGGAAGCAAGGAAATGACTGGGGATCCTTCAAATTAAGCTAACAACACAATTAGAAAGTTGGCAAGGAGAAACAAAATTGATAGAATAGCAAGTCAACCGATAAAAAGGTAATAATATCCTCTCTCTTTTTTCAGTAAGCCACTGAGAAGGAGACACAGATTTTGACATATTGGAAGTAAATACAGAGAACACGATCTTGCCTCGTTAGATAACCGACAAATTACAGCAAAAGCATAGAAATAATATTTTCTTTTTGAAATGGTATAGAAAATATACATTGTTCATACAAATTGAAAATTTTCACAGCATAGTACTTTCATCACGGGTATGAAACTTGGCTATACTATGCACAAATATAATCTAGTATGATACATCATATACTTTCTCACAATATATTAGTACAAGTTAACATACCTGATGATATTCCATGATCAGTTAGAAATGCTTCAGCATTTCCTTTAATTCTGTATCTTCTTTCTATGGCATCCTTCACCTAAAATTGAATATTAGACAACATTACGCCATTACACTATATAAAATTATAATTTCACTGTTGCATTGGTAGAATAACTTTATTCCCCACTTGTTCATATTTCTTAGCATTTCGCTTCTCTTTGTTCCCCTGGTGGGATTCATCAGTGTATATAAATGATTAATTAGGTGGGTTGTTAATTGACAAGACGAAAAAATTGCCATTTCAAAAGTTAAAAACATTACTTTAACGTGATGACAGAATTATCAAGGAATCACTCAATCCCACCAGGAAATTGCACAGAAATTCTTAGTGAATAGTTTCTTGACAGGAAAGAAATTTTATCACACTAATGAAATCATCACTTAGTAAATTGTTTCTTGGAAAGAAAGAATATCTGCATGCTCAAAAGGTAAAAATCCAGCCACTGGTATATGAAGGCACTATTTGAATGACGAAGTCTTTCATGTACCAAATGTAGAATAAAACACAAATCAAAATACTGATTTACCTGGAAGTCCGAAATATCTTCAAGGGTGGGATGACCAACAAAGGTTGCTGCTAGGCCGTTTGATCTACAGACTTCTGCCTCAAACGGAAGAATGCATAACACATGATCCACAAACTGAAGAAGTCCTTTTAGTCTTGCTTCACCACCTTTCCAAGCCCAAAATGACGGTGATACATAATGGAACTGCAAAGGGCTAAACATCCCCTGCTGAACACATGTAGCTGCAAAAAGTTTTTCCCAGTGCACAAGGAAAACGCGAGAAATCTCTTTCGAACTCACAAAAGCTACAGAGCATTACCCCTCAAATGCTTTAAGAAACGGAAGGAGAATCCTTTAGAGTCTACAGTGAGTACGACATGAGGCCTAAAAGAAAGAGCTGCTTCTATAGTTTGTTTCAGCCTAACCTGTCATTTCAAAATTCAAATAAGGTCCGAATTTCATGCATAGATAATTATTATTTTTACTTGGAAAAACTATAACTTGATTTTTAGCATGCAGAAAATTCATAATATTTCATACTCTAAATTGATTAAGATATGGCAGCAACTCCCAAATGCCCATTACTGCAATATCCTCTATTGGGAACAGAGTATTCAACCCTTGCTTACACATCATCTTCCTGATAAACATACAAACCACAGAAAGAATAATGATAATTAAAGGAGTTGACAACTTGACCTAATTATAGCTGCTGCAACTTTTGACTAGTGAAAAGCATATTAATAATTTCAAGTTTCAATTATAACTTTAAAATATTACTAATAATTAGAAAAGAGGGGGGGGGGGAGGACAGATTACCCTCCAATGCCAGCAAAACGGACAGGCAAAGGAGAAAGTTTTTTTAGAGAACTCATGACACGGGAACCAATTGTATCACCAGAAACCTCGCCGGCAACAATGAAGACCCTGAGTTCTGCATCTTTTGAAGCCAAATCAACTGCACTTTGACTTGAAACTGAGAATGTTCTTCTCATTTGCCGCATCAAGTTTAGGTTTGTTTCAGTATTCGCATTCCAAATTCTTCTAATAAACATATCTTGGTCTCCCTAAAACGGAAATACTAATACGCAAAAAAGAAAAGTTAGTGAAACCCTTATTTTGGAAAGTATTAAATAGTAAATGAAATGGGAATTTCAGCAAAGCACTGAACTTGTAGTATCTTTTTTTTTTTTTTGTCTGGAAAATGGCAGACTCAACCAGCGCTCGCTCTCTTCTTCCCCTTTTTTCTTTTTTCCCACTCTTTCCTTTTCTAATTTGATGATTCGGGTCGGTAAAATGAAGCGGACCAAATAGGAGTCCCGAACCTAAATATTGTTTTTCTAGACTCAAATTACCTTAACAGGTGTTTTAAAAAATATATATATTTCTATATATAGCGTGCAAAAATAAGATGTTATACATTAATGGTAACGTCTGTCATTAAGGTATAGCGTCTTTTATTCATACGCTATACATATAACGCCCAAAAAAAACGCTATACCCTGAATATGGACTCACCAATAAGTGAACTGACAAACACAATAATTTAAATGTGTATAGCGTATATTTAAAGAACGTTATACGGCAAAAAATTTCCATATCCCGGGCTAGCCATTTCCTATATAAAGTGGTTAGGATTTTAGGAAAATTCGTTCACATAAAATTCTAACTCCTGTTCAATTTTTTCTTGTTGTTAAATTCTGAAGCATTTCTTTTGTAATGTCTGAAGAGCGTAGATAAGAGTTTCATTATAATGGGGGGGTGTGAGGTTGTGATGGAGAATAGCTCTGTGAGGTATAGTTTATCTCCACAGGGTCAATGTTAAATTACCACTTACAATAGAGTACGATAAATTGATATCGTTGTTATGCAAAAAAAATGGGTGTGAGGAAACGTTCAGTGATACATAAAGTAACCGGAAGATATTTGTATTTCGTCACTCCGCAAGGGGCTGCTTTTTACTCGGAGTTAAACATCTACGATGATGAAACTTTGAGGGATTTTCTGAGGACTCCGGATGAATACTGGGAATATCTTGTAATAAATATGTTGGATATGTACATCAACATCGAAGACGTTCCAAACAATGAGGTTGCCGGACAGGTTCCGAATAACCCCCAGTCATCGGGTGGCTATTCTAGAGGAGTTTTTGCCGGACATGTTTGAAAGAGTTTTCCTTGATTTAAACTTATCCTCGTCTGCTTTACATAATTCACAAGATGAGTGGTAAGCTTCAATTTTCCTTTGTGTTACGATGCACATTTTTATTGTATTGAATTTGTATTAACGCTCATATATTTAACAGGAGGTACAGTCCGGATATGAATTTTACAAATTTTGAACCCAACATAGTTTTGGTGTATCGGATCATGGTGGTCCATACGAGAGCCATCGCCGAAATGAAAATGTCCATCATGGAATTTCATCACATTACGACTTGTAAGTGAAGTGATACGGCTATATGGAAAGTATTTATTAAATTCAGCATCTTATTATTTTGTTGATTGTACAGTGAAAACGAGCAAGTTGAACCAAATATACTCACTCAATTGCCCGAAGACGACATATTAAATTGGGATCTGGCAGATGCACAGAGTGAGGAAGAGAACAGTGATTACGACAACAATGCTGATGAATCTGGAGACGAGACATCTTTTCTTCGTGAGGATGGTGATGAGGAGGATGAAGGGCACTATTTAAATTGGGGTATAGCGTATGAAAAGAAAACGCTATATATAACGTACAATAACAAGACGCTATATGTGGCAGTCAAATCGTCAGACCATATAGCGTATGAATAAAAGACGTTATACCTTAATGACAGACATTACCGTTAATGTATAGCGTCTTGTTTTTGCACGCTATATATAGAAATGTATTTTTTTTTAAAACATATGTTAAGGTAATTTGAGTCCAAAAAAATAATATTTAGGTTCCGGACTCGACCAAATAGGGGTATTATCACTTTTAGCCCGCATTAGAAATTATTTATATTTGGTAACCGTAAAAATATATAAAATTTATATAATTTTTGTATATAACATATAAAATGTATATATATATAAAAATATATAAATTTTATATATTTTTCGGCTATTATTTTTACAGTGGCTATACAGTGTCATTCCTCCCGGCCAAATATGCTTGGGCGATTGACAGAAATGGCCCCACGGTTGCGCGATTGACAGAAATGGCCCCAGGGATTGGTCTTAGCAGAATGTCTCCGATATTCCTGACCCATACACAATAATCGCTCTTCAATATTTTCCTAAATGACTGGTAGAGTTTATGCTATATTTACTCTATTTATTTGTTAAGTTGTTCAACATAGTCTACCAGATTAACATGATTTTACTCTTCATAGAATTTTTTCTATCGGATCAGTGGAGTTTATACTATATTTACTCTAACTATTTATTAAGTTGTTCATCAAAGTCTACTCGATTAATATTTTATCTTTGTTATTTTAATAAAGTGTTCTTTGAATTTACAACTTCGATTTCGATCAAAACACCCCAAATTTGCTCCAAATGTTCTTAAATTTGAAACGAAGCTTCCAAATACCAACACACAAATCATAATCACCAATTCATTCATATAACACCAAATCAAAAAGGCCTATTTTGTCTTTTCCAATATTTTTTAAGGTCCAATAGTATAGTTTAGAAATTTTATAGTAAATCACTTAATCAATGTTTGAGCTAAAAAATTTAGCATAAATTATCAGCATTCAAACGTTTTTAACAATAATGGATTATTACTCCTCACTTTATACTACCAAACAAGAACTTTAAGCTTTGGAATATTGAAGAACTATGGTGTTTAAGTAAAAAAAAATTGGGATATTTTGCTAAGACCGTAAGAAAAGGGAACATTCCGACAAGACCAATCCCCGTGAAGTGATTAATGGCTAGTTTTAGTAAATCTACGATTAATGACTATTTAGAAATTAGCCAGTGTGTCATGTGTTTCAGTTTTTCAACTCAAATTTTCAGGATACAAATTCTGAAGTTAAGATTTTTAATTCAAATTTTTAGGATAAAATAAATACTGGCTAAATCCTAAATAGTTGTTGGGATATATAATATTAACCATGGGTTTGGTTTAGATATAGTATTTATTATGAAACAATTGTTTATTTAGTTTTAATAAAATTTTAAATAGATCATATATTAGTGTGTGTCATTTGCTTATATAGTAGATGAATTAGTGCATAGAGTTTAGCTTATACACGGAAGATTAAATCATCGGTTCTTATAAGTATAAAGTTTGAGTTCACAATCTAATGATGAAATTGGACAAACCATCAGGAATGATTGTAGCACAAGATTAAATATAATTTATCTTGATTATGGGAATGGTTTACTTCCAACTTTTTGTGCTAGTATATTTTGTATGTATTGAACGGACCAAGTAGAGATAAGTATTTTATATTGACTTAATAAAATAAACTCTCTAGCCATTAAATGTAATTATACTCTTAATCTTGATATAATTATTATTAGTTGTGTACATTATTATTATTTTGATTTATTAAAAGGCGAGATTCTTTCGTGGGTCAATATGTCTGGTAAATTGGATAATAATAATAATAATAATAATAATAATAATAATAATAATAATAATAATAATGTACATTGGCGAAATAATAGTTAGTTTATGGAATCCATATCTTGGTTTAGAGATTGATGATACACCTTTATGAAAGCTTATAAATTTTCATGTGTAAACCCGGTCGGTGGATTTTGTATCCGACATACGAAATAAGTTAAGCGAAAGTCTAAAGGAAATAATCAATAAATTAAATCATCAGTAATTTAATTTAATTGATTAGTATCTTAACATGGGGAGTTAAATAAGATTTAATGGATGAATTTCGAAATTGATTGAGGAGTGCAATTACGAATTTTTAGTGGAATAATTCGTAATTAATTATGGTGGATATTAATTTCGAAAATTACAAATTAATTCCATAAATGGAAGCCTTGTTAATTAAATTTTGTGGTCCCTACTATGCCTAAATAATAGGAAATAAAGGAATCTTTTTTATGGTGGAAAAGAAAACCCAACAGGTTTTGGAAAAGGGTTTTAACCCTTAAAACTTGTGCTATAAATACATAAGGTTTTCCACCTAGAGGAATGAGCACATGGTAGCCGAATTTTAGCCTCTTTTCCTTAGAGAATTTTACCCACACGAAATTGTTATTTTCGGGTATTATTTGGGTAACACAGTAGAAAACCGTGGAACGTTCAGAGATCGTGATCGTGCAGGTGGTGGAGAATTCATTGAGTTGTTGTGAAATTGAAAGCTCGCGTGATAAATGATCTTTGTTCACGCTTCAAGAGGTAACCCATGAAATTCTGTTTATGCTAGTTGTCTAGATTACATGTGATTTTGATACTGGGATTGCTTCCGCTGCTTATTATAACCCATCAATAGCAGCCTAAAAATTACTATCTTCCCTCCCCCCACACACTAATGGAAGGCTTAGCTATTGCTGCTTCCGTTACCATTTACCCTCTTTGTAATTGTGATTGCAATTTTAAGCCCTTCTTTTTTTTTTGGTAGGAAAGATAAGTGACATATATTAAAACATGCGTACAGGGTTTTGATGCTCATGCATCATAATACAAGTGCTAGTGTTAGCTATACTATTAGGTATACTATCCGTACAGGCATAACTATGTGAGGTATCGCTTCTAGTAATGTTACATTGACGATCCTCCAAAGTAGTATGGAATGCATTTTTACTACTAAAGCTATCAAAATAAATACTACCAGTCTCCTTAGGTACATGGTTAGTAACAAAACATCTATTGATGTCTTGATCATCCAGCTGATGTACTACTATAGATGGAACCATGCGCTGGTATGTGAATCCTCGCTGGTCTTCTAACAGTTGTTTTGTAACACAAAAAGGTGGTTCAGCAAAAATGCACAATACAGTAGCAGGTGGCATCCTACTTCCTAGTTTTGCAAGATTATCTACTACACAATTCTGCTCCATGTACGTATGGGTGACTACTGGATCATAGAGTGTCCCTAGGAGGTACCTGCAATCCAAAATTAAGTAGAATACCTCGAATTTTGGTTATCCAAAAGTGTAATTACCTCTTTTGCATCTATTTCCACTTGAAGTGGTAGCAGTCTCAGTTGTGTTGCTAGACTTAAACCTTTGATGAGTGCTTGTAATTCAGCAGATAGACAGTTCATATAGGGAATTGGGCCAGTGAATCCCACCATCCACTCGCCCTTGTGATTTCTAATAACCCCCCCCCCAATTCCATCTTTGTCAGTCTCAAAAGAAGTTGCCCCATCCGTATTTAGTTTGTAAGAATTTATTGCTAAAGGAATCCATCTTAGATGTACTGGAACTCTATTAGAAAGCATATATGTTGAGCCTACCAAGTAGGCATGTTTTATTGCAAGATTTAAGACATTAAAGGGATTAGGCTTTTGATCTTTATGCTCAAAAATGTATTTATTACGAGTAGTCCAAAGGTTCCAAAGACTTGTAGCCAAAAAAGTTCTTGAGTTAACTTTATGTGGAAAAGTAATTCCTTTGTAGTTAATGAGCTTCTTCAACCAATGGATAGGGGCAGAATTTGGTGGTATATTTTTTATTATTTTTTGTAAACGAATGACATACCAGTAATGATCTGCACAAGAGCAATGGAGTAGAATATGACTTATCGATTCTTGGCTAGCTTGGCATTTTGAGCAGATGGAACTTATTGGAATACCTATGTAATTTAGATATTGTAGAGTCGATAGTCTATTACGGAGAACCAACCATAAGAAGCTTCTAATCTTTGGTTGCACAGGAAGTTTCCATATCCATTTGAAGTCATTGCAAGCGGCAATTGAATAATTGCTATTGTTAGTAAGTTCTTTGTACATTGTTTGCACAGTGAAATTTCCATTAGTCATTAGGCCCCATAGGAGTTGATCATGTTGTTGAGCATTGACGGAGATATATTGCTTGTTTATTATTGTTTCTATCTCATTAGGAATTTCAAAACTCAAATTTGCCCAGTTCCAAGTATTATTATTGAGAATAGTAGAGATAGTGTGAGTATCATGTAATTTAGGTAATGAGCCTATAAGCATGGACCTTAGAGTTGTACCCATCCTAAGCCATGGGTCAGACCATAGATTAATGTGTGTCTCTGCTCCTAACCTCCAGTAGATATCCCGTTGACAGTGATGCCAACCCTTGATTATATTACACCATATTGAAGAAGTAGCATATCCATGTTTTTGATGAACATATTTATTGAGAAGGGTCATTACCCAAAGAGTTTCTGGATTATCAAAAATTCTCCAGGCTAAGCTTGCAAGCAAGGTGATCGAGGCCAACCATGCACTACTATTGAGTAGCGAGAGAGGTCAAAACAGCTTTTACCCGATGAGGTCGGGATCTGTTACACCCCAGGTTTTCGTGCGTGAAAGTATGCCATAAGTAAAGTGATGAATGTCTGAAAATGAGATATTATACTTAGCATTTTCGTACGTTAAAGCGCCGTCGTACGTTATAATTTCATTTTCAGTTAACCGACGTAGACACGTGGATGAGATCATCTTGACGTTAACGTACTTACGCTATTTATAACAAGCGATAAATAAGTATTATGAAGGATAAAAGGGTACATGGATTAAAGAAAACGAGTTTCGTTGAAAGTGGACAATTTGAAATAAAATACGGGTCGTGCGATAATACCCGATAATTATAAACTAGTACCATGCAATGTACCATATGACCATGGTAGTGTAATATATAAAGTATATATGAAGTATTTTGAAAATAAATAGAAATTTAAGTAATTTGGGGTAATTTTTTAAATTATGTAGGTAATTGATTAATTAGCGGGTAATAGGACATTACCTAGTTAACTAATAAGTGGATAAAAACTTAATAATTTATGCCCAAGTGATGTTGCATCTTAGTCGCCCTATGTATTAGGTGTCAACCTTGGCATCCAAAACAAGACATAAGTCTTGTTACAATTCATTTGGGGTCAAAAGAGATGAGATCAAATAAAAGACTCCTTTCTTGATTTAGAAATTCAAGAACAGAAACAATCTTCATCACTTCATTAAAGTGAGGAGCTTGAATATTGTTCAATTGATTCAAGAAACGTGAAAAATTTAGAAGCTTCATTCATTCAATTTCATTCAAATTCATTCAAATCCAGAACCAATCTCGCTCCTCAAATTCAAAAGTATAGAAACTTATATCCGATTTTTTTTTGGATTCTAAATTCAATCCACGAAGGTTTCCAACGGGATAATTATACGAAGTTGTTTCAACTCCAGGTATGTTAAGGTTATTCCTTCTTTCTTATTGGCATGATCCATATACGAACGAAACGTACAAATGCACAAATTCCATAAATGACTCTATTCATAGAAGTATTAGAGATATCTATGTTCTTGAATTTCCATGTGTCATAATATTTTATCATCTGTTTATGGGTCTCAGAAAAAAATGAAAGTTGAAAAGAGTTTACTTCATGATATTACTCAGAGGCAAAATGGTCTTATGACATTCCAAATAATTTTATTGGCGTACTTTTCATGCATTGCATTCATGTGCATTGACCCATGACCAGATGGCGTTATATACGCGTATATATGTAAATATATGTATATGGGATATGGGAAAAGGTTATGGCGTTATATACGTACCACCACCTGATCAGCTGGTACATGATGATGATGTTGCCCACAGTGGCTGAAATATGACTCAAATGGCATTATATACGCGTATATATGTATGTATATGGAATATGGGAAAGTTTATGGCATTATATACGTACCACCACCTGATCAGCTGGTATACGTTGATGATTTTGCCCTCAATGGCCGATATGATATGATGGGATGCCCTTAGAAGCTGATAATGTTATGAGACATGTACCTATGCACGACGTGACATTCATATGCATATGCATGACGCTAAAAGTATTTCATGATTTACAGAGTTATTCAGACTTATAGGTTGAGTCAAGTACTCTATATTTCTTCCATGTCTGTTATGTACTTATTTATGTGCCTTACATACTCAGTACATTTTTCGTACTGATGTCCCTTTTGCATGGGGATGCTGCGTTTCATGCCCGCAGGTCCCGATAGATAGGTCGATAACCCTCCAAGTAGGCTATCAGCTCAGCGGAAGATGTTGGTGCGCTCTATTTGCTTCAAAGTTACTTGTTTGGCTGATATGATTTAGACGTGTATTGTTTGGTATAAGGTGATATCATTCGGGCTTAAGAACGTAGGGGCCACGTATCAAAGGTTAGTCACCAAAATGTTCAAAGAACAACTCGGTAAGACAATAGAGGTTTACATCGATGACATGCTAGTGAAGTCGGCAAAGAAAGAAGATCACATTGGTCATCTGAAGGAAGCCTTCGAAATACTAAGGCAGTACAGAATGAAACTGAATCCTGAAAATTGTGTCTTCGGCATTACTTCTAGAAAGTTCCTCGGTTTCATAGTATCACCAAAGGGAATCCAGGTCAACCCGGATCAAATCAAGGCCATCGACGCAATATCGGAAATACTGACTAGCAAAAAGCAGGTGCAAAAATTGACAGGACGAATAGCCACCCTATCAAGGTTCATTTCACGATCCTCGGATATATGCCATAAATTCTACAATGTACTAAGGAAAGACCACGGGTTGCAATGGAACGATGAATGCATCGACGCCCTGAGAAAGCTGAAAACGTAGCTATCCTCGCCACAACTACTCGTCAAAGCGAACCCAGATGAATGCATACTCGTGTATCTAGCAGTTTCCGAAGTTTCGGTAAGCGCAGTCTTGGTCTGTGAAAATAAAGGTACACAATCTCCGATTTACTATATCAGTAAAACTTTAATCGATGCCGAGATGAGGTACCCTCACCTTGAAAAACTAGCTCTGGCATTGGTCATAGATTCACAGAAGCTTAGACCGTACTTCCAATGTCACCCCATAAAAGTGGTGACAACCTTCCCTCTAAGGGGTATCCTACACAAACCCGAACTATTGGGTAGACTAGCCAAATGGGCCATAGAACTAAGCGAGCACGACATAACATACCAACTGCGAACTGCCATTAAGTCGCAGGTGCTTGCGGACTTCGTCGCTGATTTCAGCACGAAAATATTGCCCGAGGTAGAATAGGAAGCACTTCGCACTTCTACACATTCCAACTTCTGGGTCCTCTACACCGATAGTGCCTCTAATGCCTCGGGATCGGGACTGGGACTTGTCCTCGAGGCCCCTAAAGGCGAAGTAATTCGCCAGTCCATACGATGCCCTGATATGACTAACAATGAGGCCGAGTAAGAAGTTATGATTGCAGGTTTGAAGTTAGCCCTCAAATATGGCGCTCGACGACTCGTCCTCCACTGTGACTCTCAACTCGTGGTGAATCAGATCATCGGGACTTTCTAAATCAAAAAGTATAGGCTACAAAGATACCAGTCAGAAATCCACAAACTACTGCCAGAATTCGATGAATGCAGCCTCGACCAAATACCCAAGGCACAAAATATCGAAGCAGATGGCCTCGCTAAACTAGCTGCAGCCACCAAGAATATCAACAAAGAAAACGTGGTCACCCTCCTTCATTCCGCAATAGACCACGTCGAGGTACATTCTATAAACTTAACTTGGGACTGGTGTAACTGCTTCATAGCCTATTTGCAGAATGGAACGCTCTTGCAAGACAAAAAAGAAGCCAAAAAATTTTGGGTGCAGGCAGCTCGGTACAGCCTAGTAAATGGCGATCTCTACAAAAGAACGTTCGGTGGCCCCCTCGCCAGATGTCTTGGACCACATCAAACAAGGTGAGTACTGGAAGAAGTACACGAAGGGCACTGCAACGCCCACACAGGAAACCACGCCCTTGTCCAATGCCTCATTCGCACCGGGTACTACTAGCCCACTATGAAAAAAGAAGCCATCGACTACGTCAGGAGATGTGAACAATGTCAAAAGTACGCCTCTATGATACATCAAGCAGGGGAACTCCTTCATTCCGTCACTTCACCATGGACGTTCATAAAGTGGGGAATGGACATAGTCGGCCCCCTTCCAGCAGGACGAGGTAAAGTACGCTTCCTTTTGCTTTTAATTAACTACTTCTCTAAATGGGTGGAAGCAGGTGCATACACTCGGATACATGAGCAGGAGGTCATCGCCTTCATATGGAAAATATTATATGTCGTTTTGGCATCCCCAAAGAAATCAGCTGCGACAACGGACCTCAGTTCGTCGGAAAAAGAACGACTGAGTTTTTCGAAAAGTGGCGCATCAAACGAATACTTTCCACGCTATACCACCCTGCCGCCAATGGTCAAGCCTAATCCTCCAATAAAGTAATATTGAACATGTCACACCTCCTTCTTCACCGGCGCACGCGAAGGGGCGCAGAGGGAGTTTTTCCGATTAAAGGACAATCAAAACGGGATATATTATTTAATTCAAAGTCGCCACTTGGGAGATTTATGGTGTCCAAAGTCACCGGTTGAATCCCGAATCGGGGAATATATTGACTCTGTATTACAGTCCGCGAACCAGAAATCCAAGTAAGGAATTTTGTTAACCCGGGAGAAGGTGTTAGGCATTCCCGAGTTCCGTGGTTCTAGCACGGTCGCTCGACTGTCATATTCAGCTTATTTATCTGATTTTAATACATGTTGAACCTAAGTGCAAATTTTAACTGTATACCGCTTTTATTATTATTATTTTTTACCGAGGATTGCAACATCGTGAAAATACATCTCAAACCACGTCACATCAGTGCACCCGTGGTTATTGACACATTTCAACTCTGTTGAGATTTGGATTTGGGTCACATAAATGTGCACCCGAGTTTAAGAAGATAACATTATTAAATACGCACCTAAAGTGACTAACGTATCATTATTTTGGGTAGGGCCATGAAATTTTGCTAAACGGCCCATCCCGAAGTCTAAGTAATTTTACCAACACGTATAGAGGGCCCCGCAGTTTGTGTATTTTTGTTTGTCGAGGCTCGTCTCATTCATTATTTTTAAAATGAATTTGCAACGTCGTGGAAATACATCTCGAACCACGTCACAATCAATGTACCCATGGTTAGCGACACATTTCGACTTTCGTTGAGATTTGGATTTGGGTCACATAAATGTGCACCCAAGTTTAGGGAGGTAATGTTATTAAAATACGCGCCTAAAGAGACTAACACGTTGTTATTTTGGACGGGGCCATGAAATTCACTAAATGGCCCGTCCCGGAATCTAAGTATTTAATATATACATTTAACGAGGGCCACGCCATTTATGTGTTTATTCAGCGAGGCTCATCTCGTTTTACTGTTTTTAAAAGGGCAAACCTAAAGTAATCTATAGTGTTTTACTTAGTTCGTTTCTAAAATAAAAGGAGGAGTCCTAGTTAATTATATGGTTCAAGAGCTATTATAATTGGGTCATGAACACCACCCGTTTAAAATCAAAACCTAAGTACGCAGACGGACATGGCTATTCACCAACCTAATAGCGACTATCAGCAATTAATTGATTTTTTACAAAGTAAGCAGTTCAACTCTATATAACCATGGCAAATGGTATTACTTTCATGCAGTCCTTATGATTAATATACTGAAATGGCCTAGAATGTTCAAATCTTATATGTCTACCATTATTTCAAAATTAACTACAAGCCGTATCATTAACAATTTGAGAATCAGATTTTTACTACTAACTATCACAAACCTCTCATGCTAAACTATCATAGGCCAAGTATCAGATTTAACTACAACACGAATTAAGGAGTAAACCAGATTAAAACTGGTGTTTCAATTCTTCACACAAATCAAGTGAGTTAAGAATCCTACACGACCTCAAACAGTCCAATTATACAAATGATATGAAATTCGAATGAACATAATTGCACTACACTTTTGAACTAAAACAAGACATGAGAAGTCAGAAATCATATCAAGCAGTATTTCATTTTATGTCCACATTCTTGAAGGTTCCAGGATATGTACATGGAAGTTTGAAATAGAAGAAGCAAAGGAAGAAGAAGAAATCAGCAGCAGCAGAATGCGAGCAGCAATACAACAGCAATTCACGACAGCAATTTGAAGTTCCAAACAGCCACAAACAGAACCAGCTCAGCCTAGAAACATATTTATCAATCCAGGAAGAGTTCAGAAATGTTTTGAACCAACAGGATGAATAGATTAACCCAAAACCGATTCGAATAAACCTAAATGACCTTCAAATTGACCCTAGAAACATACCATAGCAACAGAACACTCAAACTGATCCGAGAAGTTCTCGACTGAAACCAAAAGTCTACTGGAAAACTAAGTAGAAAACACTACTGATTCCAGTAGCTAGCAATCAACTGATTTCTTCAGGACTAGTGAAACTCCCAAGAACTCTCTCTATTTTTATAACACTGACTCTCAAAAGAAATCCCGGACCAGACTCAAAAGCTTGAAAAAGAACTGGTTTTCTGCTTCCAAAAACCAGCCCTCTATACTCTGTAAAAAAAACCTCCTCTAAACTGTGTAAAACTCCCCATTTATAACCCCCCCAAAACAGGCCTGCCCCCTCTACCTTATCAGATTTTCTGCCCATGATATTCCCTTACAGCCCATTATCAAGTGTCTTGTGTCCAAAGGCATGGACAACTTATAATATTCAATTAATCCCCATGCTATTATGTTCCCCAAGCCACTACTACTAGACAACATATTAGTTTAATGGTCAAATAAAGAACCCTTACGGTCAGACCACTAACACTTAAACATTTCAAGCCTTTTAAAACCCCAAAATACCCCTGAAAACTCATGTGATTTAATGTCCTACCTTAAAACCTTTAATCTATACTACATCTTTTAGCTATAACCAATTCAATTCGAATTCAAATGACCGTTCAAACTAGAATTTAAATCAGATCAAATGGCATCAACATAAGAACAATGATTCAGGGAATAAACTAAACATAATTCCATGTTAAACCTAAATACGAACAACATTGTAAATATATTGAATGAAAACACTGAATTCATATACAAAGTGATGGGCGATCACAGATGATATACTTTGAACTAACAGTAATAGCGAGCAATTACGGGAATAGCTACAGTTTATACAAAACTTACTAATACTGACTGATTCGAATCATTCAGGAAAACAAAGAAGAAACAAAATACAGAGTAAGCACAAAACATTCGAACTTAAACAAAAAATAAGAAAGGATTAGAGGATGAATTTACTGAACAAAAAAAAAGAAGATAAAATGAAAACCTACCAATTAAACGGGGCATGGGTTCAAACCTCCGATGCCTTTTGGACTTGGGGCCAAGACGGACCCTAGTCGAGTGTTCCTGAACGAGAACACATTCACTAAGGTCCGTTTTGACCTCCATCTCTGGACTAGCTTCAGATCACCACTCTAAGACTTTTGATTCGAGACTTTCCGGGGTTATTCGACGCAAACTAAGGGTGGTTTGGGAGCGAGGGAGGTCAGGGGGGTGGCAGGGTGTGAGTTTTGTGGTATTTGAACGGATTAGGGTTTGGGTCGATTCCTTTGATCTAAGATTAGAGGAGCTCGGGGGTGATTCAAAGAAAACTGAGCGTGGAACTGGAACGAGGAAGTCTTGGGGAACCTGTGGTGTGAAATTGGAGGCTATTGGACGAGATAGGGTTCGGACCTGATTTTCGATATAATATTCGAAGCACACGGTTGGGATTCGAGGGATAAGAGTTAGGGATTCGGAATGGGGAAGTCGAGGGGAATCAGTGGTGAAAAGATGGGGTCGTTTGAACCACCAGAACCGCCGTGAGGCGATTTTCGGTGGGCAGAACACGGTGGTTGAAGGCGGCGGGTGTTTGGGGCCTGTCTCTAGGTTAGAGACGAAGGCGAAGGGGGGTATGGCTTTGTGGGGGCGGGGTATGGTTTGAAATATATATATATATATATGAAAGGGTGGGATGAATCCAGGACGTTCGATCTGATGAGATCAATGGCTCGGATCCGTTCATAAATGAAAACGGCGTCGCTTTGTTTACCCTTGAGACCGGATTGGTCTTGGATGGGAACGGGTCGGGTGACGGAGGAGTTGATCTGGACCGTTGATCAAGTGAGATCAATGACCCATATTGAGAGTGACAAAAACGACGTCGTTTGGACGGTCGTATTGCCAGCCTAATTGGACCGTGTAAAAAGGGATTTGGGCCTGTGGAACTTGCCCTGGTCCGAGTTTCTTCTCATCATTTTTCATTTTGTTTCTTTCCCTTTTTTCCCAAAACCTAAAAAAAAATCCTAAATTAAATTCTAAAAACCAAATTAACTTAAATAACATTAGGTTAAGTACAAAATCACACGATTAAACATAAAAATATAAAAATGCATATTTTTATGATTATTATTGCTGAATAATTTATGATTTTAACCCTAAAAATTATAAAATTGAATCCTAGACGTATTTTTTATATTTTTCATTTTATATAAACCAATGATTAGTTGAATCCTAAACATATTTTTTATATTTTTCATTTTATATAAACCAATGATTAATTAATTCTAAAAATGCAAGATTAATTCCTAAATGCATATGCACCTACATTATTTTTTGTATTTTCCTTTGATTAAAATAAAATAAACATGCCCAGACAAATACAAATAAATCACAAACAACTCAAAACTATTTTATTTTGAATTTTCCTGGAGTAGTTTTCGCAGGGCAAAAATCACGTGCTCACAGCTGCCCCTCTTTGTCCGGAAACACGAAGGGTTTTAGTGCAAAGATAAAATGAGCAGATACGAGCGAGTTTTTGCCCATTCGGCTACTCCGCGTGAAGCATTTTCGAAAGATTTGACCAAACCTCTGCTTCAAAGGTTTCCTACATATCCCTGGCTAAAAGGGAATCAGGTCAATGTAGTTCGGGAAGTTTTGGTAGCTGGGACTACCATGGGACTGCAATGCTGCTGTTACTATTGCTGCGTGCTATTACTACTGCTTTTCGATCTCTTTATTACACCGTGCCAAAAGAAAACAAGAAGCTAGACTTAAACTAGGAATTACAAAAACTTATCTATCTCTGACTTGTTCTTGTAGTCTTCTTTTTAATTTCTGCAGCGAAATTTATGTTGGGGACATTTTGTTGTAACCCTCCGCTTTACTGACTTCTGATTTGATCTTGAAATGTATTCCTCTGTTCTGCAGGCGGGCTCCTGACCTTAACAACTTAAAAGTAACGCCTCCGTTCTACGGGTGGGCTCCTGAATGCAACAACCTAAAAGTAACACCTCCGTTCTACGGGCGGGCTCCCGACTGCAACAACTTCAAAATTTAACAACCCCCATTCTACAGGCGGGCTCCTGACTTTATCAACTTAAAATTTAACAGCCTCCATTCTACAGGCGGGCTCCTGACTTCTTCGACTTAAAATTATAACAACCTCCGTTCTTCAGGCGGGCTCCTGTCTTCAACAACAACTTTTAAAAAAAACATCTCCATTTTACAGGCGGGCTCCTGACTCCTTCAACTTAAAATATGACAACCTCCGTTCTACAAGCGGGCTCCTGACTCCTTCAACTTAAAATATGACAACCTTCGTTCTACAGGCGGGCTCCTGACTTCTTTATCTTAAAATATAACAACCTCCGTTCTACAGGCGGGCTCCTGACTTCTTCAACTTAAAATATAACAACCTCCATTCTACAGGCGGGCTCCTGACTCCTTTAACTTAA
This sequence comes from Nicotiana sylvestris, assembly GCF_000393655.2. NCBI lineage: Eukaryota > Viridiplantae > Streptophyta > Magnoliopsida > Solanales > Solanaceae > Nicotiana > Nicotiana sylvestris. The sequence goes on along the minus strand of NC_091063.1, from coordinate 24,455,137 downwards.
AATATATCAACCTCCGTTCTACAGGCGGACTCCTGACTTCTTCAACTTAAAATATAACAACCTATGTTCTACAGGCGGGCTCCTGACTCCTTTAACTTAAAATATAACAACCTCCGTTCTACAGGCGGGCTCCTGACTTCAGCTACTTCTTAAAAATATAATACCTCCATTCTCCAGGCGGGCTCCTGACTTCGTCTGCAACTTGCAATGATAACAACCCCCATTCTTCAGGCGGGCTCCTGACTTCAACAGCTTCTTAAAAATATAACTCCTCTATTTTTCAGGCGGGCTCCTGACTTTGACAACTTCTTAAAGATATAATACCTCTATTTTTCAGGCGGGCTCCTGACTTCGATAAACAATTTAAAAAGATAATACCTCCATTCTCCAGGAGGGCTCCTGACTTCAACTACGACTTAAAAGATAATACCTCCATTCCCCAAGCGGGCTCCTGACTTCAACTACTTCTTAAAAATATAGCAACTCCATTCTACAGGCGGGATCCTGACTTCAACAGCTTCTTAAAAATATAACTCCTCTATTTTTTAGGCGGGCTCCTTACTTCGACTTGAAATTGTAACAACCGTCATTCTACAGGCGGGCTCCTGACTTCAACTACAACTCAGAATGTAATACCTCCATTCTCCAGGCTGGCTCCTGACTTCAACTACAACTTGAGAATATAACAACCTCTATTTTCCAAGCAGGTTCCTGACTTCAATAAACTTTAAAATGTAACACCTCCATTCTTCAGGCGGGCTCCTGACTTCAATAAACTTTAAAATGTAACACCTCCGTTATTCAGGCGGGCTCCTGACTTTAACAACTTCTTAAAATTTAACACCTCCATTCTTCAGGCGGGCTCCTGACTTTAACAACTTCTTAAAATTATAACACCTCCGTTCTCCAGGCGGGCTCCTGACTTCAATAAACTTTAAAATATAGCACCTCTGTTCTCCAGGCAGGCTCCTGACTTCAACTATTTCGTAAAATGTAATACCTCCATTCTTCAGGCGGGTACCTGACTTCAACTTCTTCTTAAACAATGCATTTTATTGTTGTTGTTCCTTCCTGCCTCCCGAACCTTTTTCCTTCTAACTTGAATCATCCTCTTTCAGAACTGCTTCCCTCAAAACTGGTGTTTTATTCCTCTGAAAACTGCTGGGGATAACACCGATATTTTATTCACAAATATGTTATTTTCCTTCTTCAAAGACTACTTCCTTTAAAGCTGGTGCTTTCACTTCTCTGAAACCTGCCGGGGATAACTCTGCTGGGGAATTATATTCCTTCTTTAAGACTAGTTACTTTCCTCTTCTTAACAATGGTGGGGATGATACTGATTCAAAGACCACTACCCTTAAAACTTAGGTTATCTTGCTTCTTCCAAGATTGCTTCCTTTAAAACTTGTATTGCCTTCTCCCGTAAACTGCTGGGGATTCTACTTCCTTCAAAACTTGTGTTATCTTCCATCTTCCCCAAGTGGCTATCTGATTTCAAGAAAATCTTCGCAATGAGAGAAAATTTTCTGCCCCAGTTTGATAATCTTCTTTGTGACCATGTCTTCCCGCTGCCAATAACATTTCCTTTCCCTGCTTCAAATCAAAGAAAAATTTGTTAGTTTTAAAACGTGGTGAGTGGTCATGCCACTCCTGCTGGGGATGGTTTTTCCCCTCTTCCTTTCCCTGCTTTGCGCTTTATTACAAAACTTGCTTGGGATGATATTATTTGCTGGGGATGATATTACTGCCGGGGATGGTTTTTCTTTTCTCTTCCTTCCCCGCTCTATGTTGTCCGACCATTGCGGAACTTGGTCGATAATCTGTCGGAGTTGTTCCTGCATCTCGCAAATCTGCTGGGGATCCTCTTGGAATTTGATCCATAACTTTTCAACTGTTGTTTTTTCTATTTTTCTCCAATTTCCCCTGGAAATTCGGTACTCCTAGAATCTAGACCCATTCATCATTTGGTTTTGCGACAAACTTCTTTTCGCTTTGTCGCCTTATCTTTGGCCCGTCCTATCCACATTGTGTTTTTACACCATCTTGGAAACTGGTAATAACCTCTGAAAAATCCTTTCAAAAACAAACTGCTGGGGAGATAAAGTCTTTAGACCAAGAAATGAAAAAGTGATGATTTCAAAAAATAGAAAAAGAAGAAGTCTTTCTGAACAAATGCTGGGGAAAAAGAAAGAAAAGAACTTATCTGAATGATATAACCGATCCCAACGATTATGTCATGCATTCCGGATTAATCAACCCAGTCTATTTATACCAATCAATCTTTCGGTCGGCCTCATCTTGCTGTGGATAAACAGGCACTCAACCCTTTGCCAAATGCGGATCCTTTCCGTCAATCTTGTCTTGTCGCCTCATCGTGCCCTTCGATGGGTTTTCACTGCTAAGACTCTCTCATTTCTCTCAACTCCCGTCGCCTTATGGTGCCTGTGAAGGTTTTCATCGTAAGACTCTCTCGTTTTATTTCTCTCAACTTACGTCGCCTTATGGTGCCTGTGGAGGTTTTCACCGATAAGACTCTCTCATTTTATTTTATTTTTTCCAATTGGGGATCGTAGTGTTACCGATATGACTCTCTCTGCTGGGGATTCTTTCGGCTACCAATTCATTTCCAGCTTATGATCCTCTTCTCTGCTGGGGATCAGAGTGTTATTCCCGACTTCCGTTTGCATGACTTGGCACTTCTCGAATACTGATCGGGAGGTCTTTTTGGACATCAATATGGGTTTTTGTGTATGGCTAAAAGAAAAGGGTAAAAGGTTCAAATAATTTTGATGGGTAAAATATTACAATTCTTGGAATCAACTTTATTTCCCCAAAATTATAAACACAACTTTTGCCCAGTTTTTGTGGCTTGGGGATTTTTTCGTTTTTCTGTTACACTATGACCGAGCCGTGAGGCACCTACGTATCCTTCTTTGAGGAATCAGGTCAAACATAGTTCCCAATTCCTTTGTTTTTTTTTCTTGTGACTTTTCTTTTGTCTTTATTATCATTATTTTTGTCTTCTCTTTTTCTTTCATTTTCTTTACTGATTCCAAAAGAGGGGTATGAAAGAAATAAATAAGGCTCAAAAGGGGAAGCAAAGGTTAAAGTGTTTGGATAGAAGAAAGAATTGCCTCCGTCATTTCATTCTCCGATACTGCCAAGTACAAACAAACAACAATTACAATCAAAAGAAATCATACATAATATCTCTTAACTGCGTCAGAATTGATAGCCATGTCGACGCATTTCCATTCGATGTTTGTTAAACATAAAGCGCCATTGGACAACACTCTGGTTACAATGAATGGCCCTTGCCAATTCGGGGCGAACTTTCCCTTTGCCTCAGCCTGATGTGGGAGGATGCGTTTTAGCACTTGCTGGCCCACTTCAAACTTCCGGGGACGCACCTTTTTGTTGTATGCTCTTGCCATTCTCTTTTGATATAACTGGCCATGACACACAGCTGCCAATCTCTTTTCATCAATCAAGTTCAACTGCTCCAAATGGGTTTTGACCCACTCATCATCATCAATCTCAGCCTCAGCGACAATCCGAAGGGATGGAATTTCAACTTCTACCGGTATTACTGCTTCAGTTCCGTATACCAACAAATAAGGAGTTGCACCTACTAAAGTACAAATAGTGGTGCGATAACCCAACAACGCAAATGGTAATTTTTTATGCCATTGCCTCGAACCCTCTACCATTTTCCGAAGTATCTTTTTTATGTTTTTGTTGGCTGCCTCAACTGCTCCATTCGCCTTGGGACGATATGGGGTGGAATTGCGGTGTGTAATCTTGAACTGCTGACATACTTCTTTCATCAAACCGTTGTTAAGGTTAGCACCATTGTCCGTGATGATCACTTTTGGGATCCCAAATCTACAGATGATATGGGAATGAACAAAATCTACCACTGTCTTCTTGGTTACTGACTTGAAAGTTTTAGCTTCAACCCACTTAGTGAAATAATTGATGGTCACCAGAATGAACCTATGACCATTGGTAGCTGCCGGCTCAATAGGTCCAATGACATCCATGCCCCAGGCAACAAATGGCCATGGTGTTGACATTGTATGCAATTCTGTCAGTGGAGAATGAATCAGATCTCCGTGTATTTGACACTGATGGCATTTCCGCATGAAACTGATACAATCACTCTCCATAGTGAGCCAATAGTACCCTGCTCGAAGAATCTTCTTCGCCAATACATATCCGCTCATATGTGGCCCACAAACTCCAGTATGTACCTCTGTCATAACTGTCGTGGCTTGACTAACATCTATACATCTCAGCAATCCCAAATCTGGTGTTATTTTGTAAAACACTCCTCCACTGAGGAAAAATCTATTTGCCAGTCACCGAATGGCTCTCTTTTGATCTTCGGTGGACTGCTCCGGGTATATCCCCATCCTGAGGTATTCCTTGACATCATAAAACCATGGCTCGCCATCCCTTTCTTCCTCTATCATGTTGCAATAAGCATGTTGATCACGAACCTGGATATGCAACGGGTCAACATGAATTTTGTCTGGGTGGTGCAACATCGATGCAAAAGTGGCCAAAGCATCAGCGACCTCATTATGAACTCTTGGGATGTGTCTGAACTCTACTGATCGAAATCGTTTACTCAGATTAAGCAAGCATTGTCGATATGGTATGAGCTTCAAATCCCTTGTTTCCCATTCACCCTGAATCTGATGCACCAGGAGGTCCGAGTCTCCCAAGACCAAGATGTCCTGGACATCCATGTTTGCAGCTAACCATAAGCCCAGAATGCATGCCTCATATTCAGCCATGTTATTGGTACAATAGAAACGTAGATGTGCCGTAACAGGGTAATGATGTCCTGTTTCAGAAATAAGTATCGCTCCTATTCCAACTCCCTTTGCGTTTGCAGCTTTGTCAAAGAAAAGTTTCCACCCTGGTTCCTCATATAATTCCAACTCATCTACATGCATCACTTCTTTATTAGGAAAATACGTTCTCAAGGGCTCGTATTCTTCATCAACAGGATTCTCGGCCAAGTGATCAGCCAATGCTTCGGCCTTCATGTCCGTCCTCGTCACATAGATGATGTCGAATTCTGTGAGTAATATCTGCCATTTCGCCAATCTCCCTGTGGGCATAGGCTTCTGAAAAATATACTTCAGTGGATCCAAGCGGGAAATGAGATAAGTAGTATATGATGACAGATAATGCTTCAATTTCTGGGCCACCCAAGTTAGGGCGCAACATGTCTTCTCGAGTTGAGTGTACTTAACCTCATAGCCTGTAAACTTCTTGCTGAGATAATAGATGGCTTGCTCCTTCCTTCCTGTAATGTCATGTTGCCTCAGTACGCAGCCAAACGAATTCTCCAGGACCGTTAGATAAAGAATTAACAGTCTTACCAGCTCAGGTGGAACCAACACAGGTGGATTTGATAAATATCCTTTGATTTGGTCAAATGCTTCCTGACATTCAGCCGTCCATTCTACCGCAACATCTTTCTTCAGTAGCCAAAAAATGGGTTCACAAGTTGCTGTGAGTTGAGCAATAAACCTACTGATATAATTCAACCTTCCCAACAGACTCATTACTTCTGTCTTGTTCTTCGGCGATGGCAAATCTTGGATGGATTTGATCTTTGATGGGTCCAACTCAATGCCTCGCCGACTGATGATGAATCCCAACAGCTTTCTTGTTGGAACACCAAATGCACATTTGGCCGGGTTGAGCTTAATATCGTACCTTCGAAGTCTTTGGAAAAACTTCCATAGGTCTGCTACGTGGTCTTCCTGATGCTTGGATTTTATGATTACATCGTCCACGTATACCTCAATCTCTTTGTGTATCATGTCATGAAACACAGTAGTCATTGCTCTCATGTACGTTGCCCCAGCATTCTTCAAATCAAATGGCATTACCCGGTAGTAATAAGTCCCCTACGGCGTAATTAAAGTCGTCTTTTCTGCATATTCTTCATCCATCAGAATCTGATGATACCCAGCATAGCAATCCACAAAAGACCCGATCTCACATCTGGCACAATTATCGATCAAGATATGGATGTTGGGTAATGGAAAGTTATCCTTTGGGCTTGCCCTGTTCAAATTGCGATAATCGACACACACTCTAATCTTCCCATCTTTCTTCGGCACTGGCACCACATTAGCCAACCAATCAGGATATCGAGTGACCCGAATAACCTTTGCTTGCAGCTGCTTGGTTACTTCCTCTTTAATCTTCACACTCATGTCTGTTTTGAACTTCCTCAATTTCTACTTGACGGGAGGGCATGCCGGGTTAATGGGCAATTTGTGAACCGCTAAATCCGTGCTTAACCCCGGCATGTCATCATACGACCATGCAAAAACGTCTTTGAACTCAATAAGTGCTTTGATTAGTTCTTCCCTGATATTCGGTGCAATGTGGATGCTTATTTTAGTTTCCCTGATATCATCTGCATCCCCTAAATTGATGGCTTCTGTGTCATTTAAGTTGGGCTTGGATTTCTCTTCAAACTGGCTTAACTCTCTGTTTATCTCTTCGAAGGCTTCATCCTCATCGTATTCCGATTCATCATCATAATCGACCTCTTGTACAATTAGTTCGGAATCAGATTGATTTTTTAGACTGGGTTGAAGATCCGTTGTGCATGCCATGTCATTAGAACCAATATAAAGAGAACTGTTCAGAAAGAGAAAAGAAGAAAACAAAGTTAAAACAAAATAAGAAGAAAAAGCTTTCACTTTATTAAAATACGGGATAACAGAGTTTCACACTTTGCCGAATACAAAACAAAACTGGATTACAACCCTGGAATAATCCAAAAAGACAAGAAAGAAAAATCAGAGCCCACTACCAAGACTCCCTCCGGGTAGGAAGGGGAGTAGCCATCCAATTGTTGATATTTGCCCTAGGCCCCACAAACTGTACATCTAACCTACTGGACCCTTCTCCAGCTTCTATCATGTTGACATCGGCGAACAGCCTTTCAAAGCCCTCATTCAAATCTCCATCTGGCCCAATCAGTGGTCCGAGAATTTTCGGGACCGACAACTTTCTGATACCTGCTCTGACAAATGATCTGGATAGGCACGGGATTGGCTTGGGAAGGACCCAGACTCTTTTCTTCAACTTACGGGCCCGACTTACATCTGTCGCCGTAGGCTTAAACCCCAGCCCAAAAGTGTCCAGGTTCTTGGGCAAAGAAACTGGCTGGACCATACCTTGCAGATCAACCCCCAAACCTTTTCCTGGCACAAACCCATTCTTTAACATCTCTGAGGCTACCATGACAGTTGCAGCTGCGATCCTGGGAAGTGGAAGGTCCTCGCCTTCAGAAATTTTATCCACTGAAACCGTATCGAAAACTTGGTAAACCCACGGTCCCTTATCATCATCTGTCTCTATGAAGGGCACGATGCCATCACTTACGGCGCTTGAATTATCTTCCCCATGTACTATGATCTCTTGCCTATTCTACTCGAATTTGACCATCTCATGTAATGTCGAAGGCACTGCTTTGGCGGCGTGGATCCAGGGTCGCCCCAACAAAAGATTATATGACACTGCCACGTCTAACACTTGAAACTCCATGGTGAACTCGACTGGACCAATTGTTAATTCAAGTATGATGTCACCCACTGTATCTGTACCACCACCATCAAACCCTCGAACATAAATGATGTTCTTGTGAATCCTGTCACCATCGACCTTTAGTTTGTTCAATGTGGCCAAAGGACAGATATTGGCACTGGACCCATTATCAATCAGTACTCGAGTGACTACCGAGTCTTCGCACTTCATGGTCAAATAAAGGGCTCTATTATGTTCTGTACCCTCCACGGGCAACTCGTCGTCTGAAAAAGTGACCTTGTTGACCTCGAAAATCTTGTTTGCTACTTCGTTCAGAATTTTCATCAATACCCGATGGTGCTCGTCTGAACGGATCAACAATGACAACAATGAGATCTGTGTCGGGGTCTTCCTCAACTGCTTCACAATGGAGTAATCTTGCGCCTTAATTTTCTTTAAAAATTCTTCCTCCTCTACCTCGGTAACTAGATTCTTTGTCGCTATTGGATTGGCTCTTCTTAACTTTGCGGGAGCAAACCACCTTCCCGAACGAGTTAACCCATGTGCCTCACATATTTCTTCCACAACCTCCTTCCCCTTATGCATCACCATTACTTGACTGTAGATCCATGGTACAGCTTTCTCGCTGATTCCCATGGAAACCCGGTCCCGAAGGATTCCTGTAGGCCTTTGGTAGTGGATATGTGTTTTGTGGAGGTGGATATGTATTTTGTGGACGTGGATATGTATTTTGGTGAGCCATTGCATGCCATTGCGGGCAAACCAGAGATTGGGTGTAAGTTTGGACGTGATGGACAGAGAAATATGGCTCTTATGGTGGGTAGTAGGGCTGTGGAGGGCCGTATGGAATGTGTGGGTAATTTCAGTGATGAGGTCTAGGTTGGTAGTGAGGGGGGGCCTCTGGACCTGGACCAAGTACTTGCCTCGACTATTGCGACATCTTCCCTTTTCTTCATTCCGAGCGCACCTCTCGTGTCGTTCTGGATGGCCTGAGTGGTTGCTTTAATCGCCGAATAGCTCAGGATTTTGTTGGACTTAAGTCCCTTTTCAATCATGCCGCCCATTTTTACTACTTCGTTGAAAGATTTGCCAACTGATGTCACCAGGTGACCGAAGTAAGTTGTCTCCAGAGTCTGTAGAAAGTAGTCCACCATTTCCCCCTCTCTCATCGGAGGATCAACTCTTGCTGCCTGCTCTCTCCAGCGGAACCCAAATTCTCGGAAGCTTTCCCCGAGCTTCTTTTCAAGTTTCAGTAATGTGAGACGGTCAGGGACGATCTCAAGGGTGTACTGAAAGTGACCTGCAAATGCTTGTGCTAGATCGTCCTAGGTGTACCACCTGCTCGGATCCTGTCTTGTGTACCATTCCAGTGTAGAACCGCTCAGACTCTGACCAAAGTAAGCTATCAGCAGCTTATCTTTACCACCTGCTCCTCTCATCTTGCTGCAAAAACCTCGCAAATGTGCCATAGGATCGTCGTGCCCCTCGTATAGATCAAACTTTGGCATCTTGAACCCTGCCGGCAACTGAACGTCAGGGAAAGGGCACAGATCTTTGTAGGCCACACTGACTTGGTTGCCTAACCCATGGATATTCCTGAAGGACTGCTCCAGGCTTTTAAACTTTCGAAGCACTTCGTCTTGCTCTGGGCTCTTAGCCGGCTTTTCAGTCTCTACCGGGATCTCGAAGTGAGTATTATAAGTATGAGGCTCGGGTGCTTTGAAGGTTGGTTCAGGGGGTAATATTGGTTATCGTGAGCCTGAAACAACGGCTCGCTGGATGATCTTTGCAGCGTGGCTGGTGGGGGTGCCACGAAAACAGGAACATTTGGTGGAGGAGGGTTCTGATTGGGTTGTGAAGCTTGGGGATCATAGGCATTTCTTCCCTGATAGTATTGGTGACTGGGGAAGCTTGTCGAAGGGCCGGGGGAGGGTATTCCGGTGTGTGTCCTGGTGGAAGAGTGGGAATGACGGGAGGGTTAGGCACTTTTTCTACCCTGGCTAAGGCCAGTTGCATTTCTTTCATCTCCTATCTCATCTTATCCATTTCCTCCTTGAGCATTTGATTCTCCGTCCTTTCATCCTCGACACTTTGGTCTGAACTAGTCATGCTTTTTAGTACGGGCCCTTTGGATCTTGTTTGGTAATGATAATCTTCCAGAACGTTCTAACAAACTAACTGGTTCGAAATCTCTGGATAAACAACAAACTTGTTAGCGATAGAGTTTAACACATATTGCAATTTCACATTGGGGGATGCAATGTTCCTAGGAAGTTTAACCATTTCTAACATGTCTTTGCTTCGACCGCATGCGTCATTCCGGCTTACTTTGTTTGCGCCTCGTTTAAGTGCTTCTGAAACTTTCTCTCTCTTTTTATTTCTTTTTTTTCCTTTCTTTTATTCACTTTGCTTTTTCTCTTTTTCATTTTAGTGGTGGTTGAATCTTATGTGGATTGCCTACGTATCATGTCCCCGCATGAATCAGACCGAGCGTAATTCTGCCCTATTAGTGCGAAAAGCAAAAAGATAATTTTTTGGAAATTTTTGATTTTTCATTAATAAACATTCCATTACAAACCAGACGCTTCTTGGAAAGGAAAATAACATACTCGAAACCAAACCAAGTACGAACTCAATAACTACTAACATACTCTGATGCGAAATAAAGACAAACTCTAACAGACAACAGACTCTAAGAGAAAGAAAATGCAAATTCAAACTATGAACACATTAAGGTTTTAAATTTGGGTGCCCGCGGGGCGTCATTCGGCCTCGTCGCGGGTTTAGGTGTAAGGTTCCTTTCTAGCTGATCCAATTCATACATGATTTGCTTCACAAATATCGTCACCGTCGAGAAGAAGGTAGTACGGTTCATGTTTTCACACTCCTGACATTTCCTGGTAATAGCACGAGCAATTGTTAGAATCTTATTCCTGGTTTGGATTTTCTCTAGGAGTAGGCATCTAATCTGATCCCTTCTAGCCTTCAAAACCCGAGAATCATGCAGATGTTGTTTCCCTAACGGCTGTATTTCATCTTCCATCGAGGCCATTAGATTATAGCAGTGTTTACTCTCGGTTTCAAAAGCCTTGGCTTGTTTAGCCGCCTCGCTTTCTAGGGTGGTCACCTTCCTTTTTAGACTGACAATAGTCTTTTCATGATCTTTCCTTGTCTGCTGTAAGTACTGTGTGCGCTCTTTTGTTCTCTTTGCCCATTGTGCCTGGAGTTGTGCTATGGTATCCTCAGATTTCTTGAAATCATCCTGACACTCACCGATTTCCTTTTTAACCCTTTTATTTACCGCTCATCCGACCGACTCTTTTGTTGTTTGTCAGCATCTCTCTTCATTTGTCGGATTTGGGCTTTCAGCGCCTCGTTTTCTTGGGCCAATTTGCTCTTTTCTCCCCGGTCGGCATCAACTTGCAGACTATTTTCAAATTCCAGGTCTCTAATCTGTTGCCTCAGTTTGCCTATTTCTGCCCTGTAACTCTCTTCTTTAGCCAACCAATCCCACTGTTCTTGCGACGCCTGGACGAACTCCTGGAGATGGGTCCTTTTGGCCGGTCTCCCAAACTCGATTTCTTTCCTAAACCAAGCAAGGTATCCCGGCAAAACTTCACCTTTGGACCGATCACATACACATGTATTGGTTGTTAAGTATTGACACTCGCTCCAAATTTGTCGGACTGCTGCTTCAGGAAACTGTCCGTTAGGCCCGATCTCGACTACTTGGCCACTAAGATCTTCATTGTTCGGAACTATTTGGCATCTCCCCAACTGTCTCAAGACTCGATACGGGGCATAGAGTTGAATACTCCGGAGTCCCATCAAAATGAAATGGGGTCCAGTGACTGGCATATATATGATTTCATCCACAGGCAACCATCCTAGTGTCCACTGTATTTGGCTGGCGGTGAGGGTTCGAAAGAATGATGTCCACGCCGTAACTCCCTCGAGTAGACTGACCCCTTTGATTCTTGTGTAGAACTCTTCTATGCAAGTTTTCTTCGAGGAACCATAACTCAAGAGCAGGGAACGGTGGCAGAGATGCTCAGTTATCCATATTTGTAGCAACAAGTTACACCCCTCGAAAAGGTTCCCTCTGACTTTGCAGGCCGTGAGAGCTCGGAAGATATCAGATACTATCATAGGCGCAAAAGTGCTTTCATCTTGAATGAGCAAGGTATTGACGACCTCGGCTATTTTCAGATCAATGTTTCCGTATTTCCTTGGAAATACCAAAAGGCCCAAAAAGGTTATCATAAAAGCCACTCGTCTATGCCCGTCCCATTTCTGATGGTTACTTTTGCTGCATAACTTGTTACCCGGGTTGTTGAATCCTCCGACATGACCATATCTGTCGTATATGAAGCACGGATTACAAAAACCTGCGGTCAAATCTGGGTTATGGACCGTCTTGGGTATCTTTAACGAATCTAAAAACCGATGCACAGTGATAGCTCTTGGAGCAACCATGTATTTTTGCCTCAACGAAGTTTCAGCATTTCCGATGTACCCGGCTATTTCCTCCAAAGTCGGAGTGAGTTCGAAATCGGAGATGTGGAAGACATTGTGTGTCGGGTCCCAGCAGGTGACCAAAGCTCTTATGATATCCCCCGAGGCTGGATTTCCAATAAACCCGTAAGACCTTTTAGATATTTCTTGACCTCATCTTGCCCTTCACCACCTAAATCATCCCACCATAGCCGCAACTTGAAAGGGATTTTAGTCATTATTGAAAAAGGTTCATTTTGCATCGTGCTCATCCTGCACATTTATTAAGGTGATTGAGAAATAAAATTTATTTGACTCAACAAATTGACTATTTTTAATTTTTCACAGATTAAAAGGAAGATCCGGCTCCGCACACGGATTTTCAGCACTTCGAGAACGAAGATTTTAAAGCTGGGTGAGTCAACCGGTCAAAAATCCAAAATGACTTAAAAGTGGCCGTTTATGCAAAGTCAGCCTTCCGGCGTCCCTTTCGGGAACATTCGGCTATTCTTGCCAAAACGGCGTCACCCGACTTATTTATGACGATTTTTTTTTTGACATTTTTTGTAAAGGGGAGGTTGGACCCGATGATGGTTGTCTACGTATCCCGCACCCTGTGAGAATCAAACTGGCAAGTTTAGGTCGATAAAACAAACTTCTTTTTGAAAACCAGACTCTTTTCATTGGCAAATAAAACTATATATTTTTTTCTTTTCTTTTTTTTCACTTTCTCAGGAAAAAAATCGGCAGAGTTTTGACACTATTTGGACATTGGTTTTTATTTCAAAAACAGGCGATTAACTCTCCTTAACCCTCATACGCGAAGGGGCGCAGAGAGAGTTTTTCCGATTAAAGGACAATCGAAACGGGATATATTATTTAATTCAGAGTCGCCACTTGGGAGATTTATGGTGTCCCAAGTCACCGGTTGAATCCCGAATCGAGGAAAAGATTGACTTTGTATTACAGTCCGCGAACCAGAAATCTAAGTAAGGAATTCTGTTAACCCGGAAGAAGGTGTTAGGCATTCCCAAGTTCCATGGTTCTAGCACGGTCGCTCGACTGTCATATTCAGCTTATTTATCTGATATTAATACATGTTGAACCTATGTGCAAATTTTAACTGTGTACCGCTTTTATTATTATTATTTTTTACCGAGGATTGCAACATCGTGAAAATATATCTCGAACCACGTCACATCAGTGCACCCATGGTTATTGACACATTTCAACTCTATTGAGATTTGGATTTGGGTCACATAAATGTGCACCCGAGTTTAAGAAGATAACATTATTAAATACGCGCCTAAAGTGACTAACGTATCATTATTTTGGGTAGGGCCGTGAAATTTTGCTAAACGGCCCATCCCGAAGTCTAAGTAATTTTACCAACACGTATAGAGGGCCCCGCAATTTGTGTATTTTTGTTTGTCGAGGCTCGTCTCATTCTTTATTTTTAAAAGGAATTTGCAACGTCGTGGAAGTACATCTCGAACCACGTCACAATCAATGTACCCATGGTTAGTGACACATTTCGACTTTCATTGAGATTTGGATTTGGATTTGGGTCACATAAATGTGCACCCAAGTTTAGGGAGGTAATATTATTAAAATACGCGCCTAAAGAGACTAACATGTTGTTATTTTGGACGGGGCCGTAAAATTCGCTAAACGGCCCGTCCCGGAATCTATGTATTTAATATATACATTTAACGAAAGCCCCGCCATTTATGTGTTTATTCAGCGAGGCTCATCTCGTTTTACTGTTTTTAAAAGGGCAAACCTAAAGTAATCTATAGTGTTTTACTTAGTTCGTTTCTAAAATAAAAGGAGGAGTCCTAGTTAATTATATGGTTCAAGAGCTATTATAATTGGGTCATGAACACAACCCGTTTAAAACAAAACCTAAGTACGCAGACGGGCATGGCTATTCACCAACCTAATAACGACTATCAGCAATTAATTGATTTTTTACAAAGTAAGCAGTTCAACTCTATATAACCATGGCAAATGGTATTACTTTCATGCAGTCCTTATGATTAATATACTAAAATGGCCTAGAATGTTCAAATCTTACATGTCTACCATTATTTCAAAATTAACTACAAGCCGTATCATTAACAATTTGAAAATTATATTTTTACTACTAACTATCACAAACCTCTCATGTTAAACTATCATAGGCCAAGTATCAGATTTAACTACAACATGAATTAAGGGGTAAACCAGATTAAAACTGGTGTTTCAATTCTTCACACAAATCAAGCGAGTTAAGAATCCTACACGACTTCAAACAGTCCAATTATACAAATGATATGAAATTCGAATGAACATAATTGCACTACACTTTTGAACTAAAACAAGACATGAGAAGTCAGAAATCATCTCAAGCAGCATTTCATTTTATGTACACAAGCTTGTAGGTTCCAGGATATGTACCTGGATGTTTGAAATAGAAGAAGCAAAGGAAGAAGAAGAAATCAACAGCAGCAGAATGCGAGCAGAAATACAACAGCAATTCACGACAGCAATTTGAAGTTCCAAACAGCCACAAACAGAACCAGCTCAGCCCAGAAACATATTTATCAATCCAGGAAGAGTTCAGAAATGTTTTGAACCAACAAGATGAATAGATTAACCCAAAACCGATTCGAATAAACCCAAATGACCTTCAAACTGACCCTAGAAACATACCATAGCAACAGAACACTCAAACTGATCCGAGAAGGTCTCGACTGAAACCAAAAGTCTACTGGAAAACTAAGTAGAAAACACTACTGATTCTAGTAGCTAGCAATCAACTGATTTCTTCAGGACTAGTGAAACTCCCAAGAACTCTCTCTATTTTTATAACACTGACTCTCAAAAGAAAGCCCAGACCAGACTCAAAAGCTTGAAAAAGAACTAATTTTCTGCTTCCAAAAACCATCCCCCTATCCTCTGTAAAAAAAAAACTCCTCTAAACTGTGTGAAACTCCCCATTTATAACCCCCCCAAAACAGGCCTGCCCCCTCTACCTTATCAGATTTTCTACCCATGATATTCTCTTACAGCCCATTATCAAGTGTCTTGTATCCAAAGGCATGGGCAACTTATAATATTCGATTAATCCCCCATGCTATTATGTTTCCCAAGCCACTACTACTAGACAAAATATTAGTTTAATGGTCAATTAAGTACCCTTACGGTCAGACCACTAACACTTAAACATTTCAAGCCTTTTAAAACCCCAAAATACCCCTGAAAACTCTTGTGATTTAATGTCCTACCTTAAACCCTTTAATCTATACTACATCTTTCAGCTATAACCAATTCAATTCGAATTCAAATGACCGTTCAAACTAGAATTTAAATCAGATCAAATGGCATCAACATAAGAACAATGATTCAGGGAATAAACTAAACATAATTCCATGTTAAACCTAAATACGAACAACATTGTAAATACATTGAATGAAAACACTAAATTCATATACAAAGCGATGGACGATCACACATGACATACTTTGAACTAACAGTAATAGCGAGCAATTACGGGAATAGCTACAGTTTATACAAAACTTACTAATACTGACTGATTCGAATCATTCAGGAAAACAAAAAAGAAACAAAATACAGAGTAAGCACAAAACATTCGAACTTAAAACAAAAATAAGAAATGAGTAGAGGATGGATTTACTGAACAAAAAAAAGAAGATAAAATGAAAACCTACCAATAAACGGGGCCTGGGTTCGAACCTCCGATGCCTTTTGGACTTGGGGCCAAGAAGGACCCTAGTCGAGTGTTCCTGAACGAAAACACATTCAACTAAGGTCCGTTTTGACCTCAGTCTTTGAACTAGCTTCAGATCACCACTCTGAGACTTTTGATTCGAGACTTTCTTGGGTGATTTGACGCAAACTAAGGGTGGTTTGGGAGCGAGGGAGGTCAGGGGGTGGCAGGATGTGAGTTTGGTGGTATTTGAACGGATTAGGGTTTGGGTCGATTCCTTTGATCTAAGATTCGTGGAGCTCGGGGGTGATTCGAAGAAAACTGAGCGTGGGACTGGAACGAGGAAGTCTTGGGGAACCTGTGGTGTGAAATTGGAGGCTATTGGACGAGATAGGGTTCCAACCTGATTTTCGATCTAATATTCGAAGCACACGACTGGGATTCGAGGGATAGGAGTTAGGGATTCCGAATGGGGAAGTCGAGGGGAATCAGTGGTGAAAAGATGGGGTTGTTTGGACCACCGAAACCGCCGTGAGGCAATTTCCGGTGGGCAAAACACGGTGGTTGAAGGCGGCGGGTGTTTGGGGCTTGTCTCTATGTCAGAGATGAAGGCAAAGGGGGGTATGGATTTGTGGGGGGCGAGGTATGGTTTGAAATATATATATATGAAAGGGTGGGATGAATCCAGGTCGTTCGATCTGATGAGATCAATGGCTTGGATCCGTTCATAAATGAAAACGGCGTCGCTTCGTTTACCCTTGAGACCGGATCGGTCTTGGATAGGAACGGGTCGGGTGACGGAGGAGTTGATCTGGATCGTTGATCAAGTGATATCACCGACCCAAATTGAGAGTGACAAAAATGACGTTGTTTGGACAGTCGTATTGCCAGCCTAATTGGACCGGGTAAAAAGGGCATCGATTTGGGCCTGTGGAACATGGCCTGGTCCGAGTTTCTTCTCATCATTTTTCATTTTGTTTCTTTCCCTTTTTTCCCAAAACCTAAAAAAAATCCTAAATTAAATTCTAAAAACCAAATTAACTTAAATAACATTAGGTTAAGTACAAAATCACACGATTAAACATAAAAATATAAAAATGCATATTTTTATGATTTTCCAATTATTGCCGAATAATTTATGATTTTAACCCTAAAAATTATAAAATTGAATCCTAGACGTATTTTTTATATTTTTTATTTTATATAAACCAATGATTAATTAATTCTAAAAAATGCAAGATTAATTCCTAAATGCACATGCACCTACATTATTTTTTGTATTTTCCCTTGATTAAAATAAAATAAACATGCCCAAACAAATACAAATAAATCACAAACAACTTAAAACTATTTTATTTTGAATTTTTTGGGAGTAGTTTTCGCAGGGCAAAAATCACGTGCTCACAGCTGCCCCTCTTTGTCTGGAAACACGAAGGGTTTTCGTGCAAAGATAAAGTGAGCAGATACGAGCATTTTTTGCCCGTTCGGCTACTCCGCGTGAAGCATTTTCGAAAGATTTGACCGAACCTCTGCTTCAAAGGTTTCCTACATATCCCTCGCTAAAAGGGAATCAGGTCAATGTAGTTCGGGAAGTTTTGGTAGCTGGGACTACCATGGGACTGCAATGTTGTTGTTACTGCTGTTGCGTGCTGTTACTACTACTTTTCGATCACCTTATTACACCGTGCCAAAAGAAAACAAGAAGCTAGACTTAAACTAGGAATTACAAAATCTTATCTATCTCCGACTTGTTCTTGTAGTCTTCTTTCTGATTTCTGCAGCGAAATTTATGTTGGGGACATTTTGTTGTAACCCTCCGCTTTACTGACTTCTGATTTGATCTTGAAATGTATTCCTCAGTTCTGCAGACGGGCTCCTGACTTTAACAACTTAAAAGTAACGCCTTTGTTCTACGGGTGGGCTCTCGAATGCAACAACCTAAAAGTAACACCTCCGTTCTACGGGCGGGCTCTCGACTTCAACAACTTCAAAATTTAACAACCCCCATTTTACAGGCGGGCTCCTGACTTCATCAACTTAAAATTTAACAGCCTCCATTCTACAGGCGGGTTCCTGACTTCTTCGACTTAAAATTATAAAAACCTCCGTTATACAGGCGGGCTCCTGACTTCAACAACACCTTTTAAAAAAACATCTCCATTCTACAGGCGGGATCCTGACTCCATCAACTTAAAATATGACAACCTCCGTTCTACAGGCGGGCTCCTAACTTCTTTATCTTCAAATATAACAACTCCGTTCTACAGGCGGGCTCCTGACTTCTTCAACTTAAAATATAACAACCTCCATTCTACAGGCGGGCTCCTGACTCCTTTAACTTAAAATATAACAACCTCCATTCTACAGGCGGGCTCCTGACTCCTTTAACTTAAAATATAACAACCTCCGTTCTACAGGCGGGCTCCTAACTTCTTCAACTTAAAATATAACAACCTCCGTTCTACAGGCGGGATCCTGACTCCTTTAACTTAAAATATAACAACCTCTGTTCTACATGCGGGCTTCTGACTTCAGCTACTTCTTAAAAATATAATACCTCCATTCTCCAGGCGGGCTCCTGACTTCGTCTGCAACTTGCAATGATAACAACCCCCATTCTTCAGGCGGGCTCCTGACTTCAACAGCTTCTTAAAAATATAAATCCTCTATTTTTCAGGCGGGCTCCTGACTTTGACAGCTTTTTAAAGATATAATACCTCTATTTTTCAGGCGGGCTCCTGACTTCGATAAACAATTTAAAAAGATAATACCTCCATTCTCCAGGCGGGCTCCTGACTTCAACTACGACTTAAAAGATAATACCTTCATTCTCCAGGCAGGCTCCTGACTTCAACTACTTCTTAAAAATATAGCACCTCCAATCTACAGGCAGGATCCTGACTTCAACAGCTTCTTAAAAATACAACTCCTCTATTTTTCAGGCGGGCTCCTGACTTCGACTTGAAATTGTAACAACCTCCGTTCTACAGGCGGGCTCCTGACTTCAACTACAACTCAGAATGTAATACCTCCATTCTCCAGGTGGGCTCCTGACTTCAACTACAACTTGAGAATATAACAACCTCTATTTTCCAGGCGGGCTCCTGACTTCAATAAATAATTTAAAGATAATACCTCCATTCTCCAGGCGGGCTCCTGACTTCAATAAACTTTAAAATGTAACACCTCCGTTCTTCAGGCGGGCTCCTGACTTCAATAAACTTTAAAATGTAACACCTCTGTTCTTCAGGCGGGCTTTTGACTTTAACAACTTCTTAAAATTATAACACCTCTGTTCTTCAGGCGGGCTCCTGACTTCAATAAACTTTAAAATATAGCATCTCCGTTCTCCAAGCGGGCTCCTGACTTCAACTATTTCGTAAAATGTAATACCTCCATTCTTCAGGCGGGTTCCTGACTTCAACTTCTTCTTAAACAATGCATTTTATTGTTGTTGTTCCTTCCTGCCTCTCGAACCATTTTCCTTCTAACTTGAATCATCCTCTTTCAGAACTGCTTCCCTCAAAATTGGTGTTTTATTCCTCTGAAAACTACTGGGGATAACACCGATATTTTATTCACAAATATGTTATTTTCCTTCTTCAAAGACTACTTCCTTTAAAGCTGGTGCTTTCACTTCTCTGAAACCTGTCGGGGATAACTCTGTTGGGGAATTATATTCCTTCTTTAAGACTAGTTACTTTCCTCCTCTTAACAATGGTGGGGATGATACTGATTCAAAGACCACTACCCTTAAAACTTGGGTTATCTTGCTTCTTCCAAGATTGCTTCCTTTAAAACTTGTATTGCCTTCTACCGTAAACTGCTAGGGATTCTACTTCCTTCAAAACTTGTGTTATCTTCCATATTCCCCAAGTGGCTATCTGATTTCAAGAAAAGTTTCGCAATGAGAGAAAATTTTCTGCCCCAATTTGATAATCTTCTTTGTGACCATGTCTTCCCGCTGTCAATAACATTTCCTTTCCCTGCCTCAAATCAAAGAAAAATTTGTTAGTTTTAAAATGTGGTGAGTGGTCGTGCCACTCCTGCTGGGGATGGTTTTTCCCCTCTTCCTTTCTCTGCATTGCGCTTTATTACAAAACTTGCTTGGGATGATATTATTTGCTGGGGATGATATTACTGTCGGGGATGGTTTTTCTTTTCTCTTCCTTCCCCGCTCTATGTTGTCCGACCATTGCGGAACTTGGTCGATAATCTGTCGGAGTTGTTCCTGCATCTCGCAAATCTGCTGGGGATCTCGGAATTTGATCCATAACTTTTCAACTGTTATTTTTTCTGTTTTTCTCCAATTTCCCCAGGAAATTCGGTCCTCCTGGAATCTAGACCCATTCATCATTTGGTTTTGCGACAAACTTCTTTTCGCTTTATCGCCTTATCTTTGGCCCGTCCTATCCACATTGTGTTTTTGCACCATCTTGGCAACTGGTAATAACCTCTGAAAAATCCTTTCAAAAACAAACTGCTGGGGAGATAAAGTCTTTAGACCAAGAAATGAAAAAGTGATGATTTCAAAAAATAGAAAAAGAAGAAGTCTTTCTGAACAAATACTGGGGAAAAAGAAAGAAAAGAACTTATCTGAATGATATAACCCATCCCAACGATCATGTCGTGCATTCCGGATTAATCAACCCAGTCTATTTGTATCAATCAATCTTTCGGACGGCCTCATCTTGTTGTGGATAAACAGGCACTCAACCCTTTGCCAAATGCGGATCCTTTCCGTCAATCTTGTCTTGTCGCCTCATAGTGCCCTTCGAGGGGTTTTCACTGCTAAGACTCTCTCATTTCTCTCAACTCCCGTCGCCTTATGGTGCCTGTGAAGGTTTTCACCGATAAGACTCTCTCGTTTTATTTCTCTCAACTTACGTCGCCTTATGGTGCCTGTGGAGGTTTTCACCGATAAGACTCTCTCATTTTATTTTATTTTTTCCAGCTGGGGATCGTAGTGTTACCGATATGACTCTCTCTGCTGGGGATTCTTTCGGCTACCAATTCATTTCCAGCTTATGATCCTCTTCTCTGCTGGGGATCAGAGTGTTATTCCCGACTTTCGTTTGCAAGACTTGGCACTTCTCGGATACTGATCGGGAGGTCTTTTTGGACATCAATATGGGTTTTTATGTATGGCTAAAAGAAAAGGGTAAAAGGTTCAAACTAATTTTGATGGGTAAAATATTACAACTCTTGGAATCAACTTTATTTCCCCAAAATTATAAACACAACTTTTGCCCTAGTTTTTCTGGCTTGGGGATTTTTTCGCTTTTTTGTTACACTATGACCGAGCCGTGAGGCGCCTACGTATCCTTCTTTGAGGAATCAGGTCAAACGTAGTTCCCAATTCCTTTGTTTTTTTTTCTTGTGACTTTTCTATTGTCTTTATTATCATTATTTTTCTTTTCTCTTTTTCTTTCATTTTCATTACTGATTCCAAAAGAGGGGTATGAAAGAAATAAATAAGGCTCAAAAGGGGAAGCAAAGGTTAAAGTGTTTTGATAGAAGAAATCATACCTTCTATCATTTCATTCTCCGATACTGCCAAGTACAAACAAACAACAATTACAATCAAAAGAAATCATACATAATATCTCTTAACTGCGTCAGAATTGATAGCCATGTCGATGTATTTCCATTCGATGTCTGTTAAACATAAAGCGCCATTGGACAACACTCTGGTTACAATGAATGGCCCTTGCCAATTCGGGGCGAACTTTCCCTTTGTCTCAGCCTGATGTGAGAGGATGCGTTTCAGCACTTGCTGGCCCACTTCAAACTTCCGGGGACGCACCTTTTTGTTGTATGCTCTTGCCATTCTCTTTTGATATAACTGGCCATGATACACAGCTGCCAATCTCTTTTCATCAATCAAGTTCAACTCCTCTAAACGGGTTTTGACCCACTCGTCATCATCAATCTCAGCCTCAGCGACAATCCAAAAGGATGGAATTTCAACTTCTGCTGGTATTACTGCTTCAGTTCCGTATACCAACAAATAAGAGGTTGCACCTACTGAAGTACAAATAGTGGTGCGATAACCCAACAACGCAAATGGTAATTTTTCATGCCATTGCCTCGAACCCTCTACCATTTTCTGAAGTATCTTTTTTATGTTTTTGTTGGCTGCCTCAACTGCTCCATTCGCCTTGGGACGATATGGGGTGGAATTGCGGTGTGTAATCTTGAACTGCTGACATACTTCTTTCATCAAACCGCTGTTAAAGTAAGCACCATTGTCCGTGATGATCACTTTTGGGATCTCAAATCTACAGATGATATGGGAATGAACAAAATCTACCATTGTCTTCTTGGTTACTGACTTGAAAGTTTTAGCTTCAACCCACTTAGTGAAATAATTGATGGTCACCAGAATGAACCTATGACCGTTGGTAGCTGCCGGCTCAATAGGTCCAATGACATCCATGCCCCAAGCAACAAATGGACATGGTGCTGACATTGTATGCAATTCTGTCGGAGGAGAATGAATCAGATCTCCGTATATCTGACACTGATGGCATTTCCGCATGAAACTGATACAATCACTCTCCATAGTGAGCCAATAGTACCCTGCTCAAAGAATCTTCTTCGCCAATACATATCCGCTCATATGTGGCCCACAAACTCCAGTATGTACCTCTGTCATAACTGTCGTGGCTTGACTAGCATCTATACATCTCAACAATCCCAAATCTGGTGTTCTTTTGTACAACACTCCTCCACTGAGGAAAAATCCATTTGCCAGTCGCCGAATGGCTCTCTTTTGATCTCCGGTGGCCTGCTCCGGGTATATCCCCATCCTGAGGTATTCCTTGACATCATAAAACCATGGCTCGCAATCCCTTTCTTCCTCTATCATGTTGCAATAAGCATGTTCATCACGAACCTGGATATGCAACGGGTCAACATGAATTTTGTCTGGGTGGTGCAACATCGATGCTAAAGTGGCCAAAGCATCGGCGACCTCATTATGAACTCTTGGTATGTGTCTGAACTCCACTGATCGAAATCGTTTACTCAGATCAAGCAAGCATTGTCGATATGGTATGAGCTTCAAATCCCTTGTTTCCCATTCACCCTAAATCTGATGCACCAGGAGGTCCGAGTCTCCCAAGACCAAGACATCCTGGACATCTATGTCTGCAGCTAACCATAAGCCCAGAATGCATGCCTCATATTCAGCCATGTTATTGGTATAATAGAAACGTAGTTGTGCCGTGACAGAATAATGATGTCCTGTTTTAGAAATAAGTATCGCTCCTATTCCAACTCCCTTGGCATTTGCAGCTCCGTCAAAGAAAAGTTTCCACCCTGGTTCCTCAGATAATTCCAACTCATCTACATGCATCACCTCTTTATTAGGAAAATACGTTCTCAAGGGCTCGTATTCTTCATCAACAGGATTCTCGACCAAGTGATCAGCCAATGCTTGGGCCTTCATGTCCATCCTCGTCACATAGACGATGTCGAATTCTGTGAGTAATATCTGCCATTTCTCCAATCTCCTTGTGGGCATAGGCTTCTGAAAAATATACTTCAGTGGATCCAAGTGGGAAATGAGATAAGTAGTATATGATGACAGATAATGCTTCAATTTTTGGGCCACCCTAGTTAGGGCACAACATGTCTTCTCGAGTTGAGTGTACTTAACCTCAAAGCCTGTAAACTTCTTGCTGAGATAATATATGGCTTGCTTCTTCCTTCCTGTAATGTCGTGTTGCCTCAGTATGCAGCCAAACGAATTCTCCAAGACCGTTAGATAAAGAATTAACGGTCTTCCCGGCTCAGGTGGAACCAATACAGGTGGATTTGATAAATATCCTTTGATTTGGTCAAATGCTTCCTGACATTCTGTCGTCCATTCTACCGTGGCATCTTTCTTCAGTAGCTAAAAAATAGGTTCACAAGTTGCTGTGAGTTGAGCAATAAACCTACTGATATAATTCAACCTTCCCAACAGACTCATTACTTCTATCTTGTTCTTCGGCGGTGGCAAATCTTGGATGGATTTGATCTTTGATGGGTCCAACTCAATGCCTCGCCGACTGATGATGAATCCCAACAGCTTTCTTGATGGAACACCAAATGCACATTTGGCCGGGTTGAGCTTAATATTGTACCTTCGAAGTTTTGGAAAAACTTTCTTAGGTCTGCTACGTGGTCTTCCTGATGCTTGGATTTTATGATCACATCGTCCACGTATACATCAATCTCTTTGTGTATCATGTCATGAAACACAGTAGTCATTGCTCTCATGTACATTGCCCTAGCATTCTTCAAACCAAATTTGTACATTGCCCTAGCATTCTTCAAACCAAATTTGTACATTGCCCTAGCATGTACATTGCCCTAGCATTCTTCAAACACAGTACTTCCTCTTTAATCTTCACACTCATGTCTGTTTTGAACTTCCTCAATTTTTACTTGACGGGAGGGCATACCGAGTTAATGGGCAATTTGTGAACCACTAAATCCGTGCTTAACCCCGGCATGTCATCATACGACCATGCAAAAACGTATTTGAACTCAATAAGTACTTTGATTAGTTCTTCCCTGATATTCGGTGCAATGTGAATGCTTATTTTAGTTTCCCTGATATCATATGCATCCCCTAAATTGATGGCTTCTGTGTCATTTAAGTTGGGCTTGGATTTCTCTTCAAACTGGCTTAACTCTCTGTTTATCTCTTCGAAGGCTTCATCCTCATCGTATTCCGATTCATCATCATAATCAACCTCTCGTACAATTAGTTCGGAATCAGATTGATTTTTTAGACTGGGTTGAAGATCCGTTGTGCATGCCATGTCATTAGAACCAATATAAAGAGAACTTTTCAGAAAGAGAAAAGAAGAAAACAAAGTTAAAATAAAATAAGAAGAAAAAGCTTTCACTTATTAAAATACGGGATAACAGAGTTTCACACTTTGCCGAATACAAAACAAAACTGGATTACAACCCTGGAATAATCCAAAAAGACAAGAAAGAAAAATCAGAGCCCACTATCAAGACTCCCTCCGGGTAGGAAGGGGAGTAGCCATCCAATTGTTGATATTTTCCCTAGGCCCCACAAATTGTACATCTAACCTACTGGACCCTTCTCCAGCTTCTATCATGTTGACATTGGCGAACAACCTTTTAAAGCCCTCATTCAAATCTCCATCTAGCCCAATCAGTGGTCCGAGAATTTTCGGGACCGACAACTTTCTGATACCTGCTCTGACAAATGATCTGGATAGGCACGGGATTGGCTTGTGAAGGACCCAGACTCTTTTCTTCAACTTGCGGGCCCGCCTTACATCTGTCGCCGTAGGCTTGAACCCCAGCCCAAAAGTGTCCAGGTTCTTGGGCAAAGAAACTGGCTGGACCATACCTTGCAGATCAACCCCCAAACCTTTTCCTGGCACAAACCCTTTCTTCAACATCTCCGAGGCTACCATGACAGTTGCAACTGCGATCCTGGGATGTGGAAGGTCCTCGCCTTCAGAAATTTTATCCACTGAAACCGTATCGAAAACCTGGTAAACCCATGGTCCCTTATCATCATCAGTCTCTATGAAGGGCACGATGGCATCACTTACGGCGCTTGCATTGTCTTCCCCATGTACTATGATCTCTTGCCTATCCCACTCGAATTTGACCATCTGATGTAATGTAGAAGGCACTGCTTTGGCGGCGTAGATCCAGGGTCACCCCAATAGAAGATTATATGACACTGCCACGTCTAACACTTGAAACTCCATGGTGAACTCGACTGGACCAATTATTAATTCAAGTATGATGTCACCCACTGTATTTGTACCACCACCATCAAACCCTCGAACATAAATGTTGTTCTTGTGAATCCTGTCATCATCGACCTTCAGTTTGTTCAATGTGGCTAAAGGATAGATATTGGCACTAGACCCATTATCAATCAGTACTCGAGTGACTACCGAGTCTTCGCACTTCACGGTCAAATAAATGGCTCTATTATGTTCTGTACCCTCCACGGGCAACTCGTCATCTGAAAAAGTGACCCTGTTGACCTCGAAAATCTTGTTTGCTATTTTCTCCAGATGGTTCAAAGAAATCTTATCCAGAACATGGGCTTCGTTCAGAATTTTCATCAATACCCGACGATGCTCGTCTGAACGGATCAACAATGATAACAATGAGATCTGTGTCGGAGTCTTCCTCAACCGCTCCACAATGGGGTAATCTTGCGCCTTCATTTTCTTTAAAAATTCTTCCGCCTCTGCCTCGATAACTAGATTCTTTGTCGCTACTGGATTAGCTCTTCTTAACTCTGCGGGAGCAAAACACCTTCCCGAACGAGTTAATCCCTGTGCCTCACATATTTCTTCCACAACCTCCCTCCCCTTATGCATCACCATTACTTGACTGTAGCTCCATGGTACAGCTTTCTCGCTGACTATCGGCAACTGCATTACTGGCTTGATAACAACTGGTCAAATGCATGCCCCCTTCACGGCTACTGGCTTGCTTAATATCCCTTACATCGTTACTTTGACCGGCTCTAGATTCTTGGCAACATCAGACGAACTCTTCCCCATCACCACCACTGGCTTGCCTTCTTCCCTTTCCGACTGTACTACCGCCTCTCCACTGATCGACTTTTCTTTCGGACTGGCACGGATCATCATTACCGTTTGCGAGGGCTTCTTGAGCTTCCGTCCTTCGTGCACTAGTTCGATCATGTGGGCTTCATGGTGTTCCGATAACGGGTTCTGATTGATGTTAGGTGCCTCTGGCTCCTGGACCTCGATCCTATTTGTATCAATAAGATCTTGTACGACAGTCTTCAACTTCCATCACTTCTCAGTATCATACCCGGGAGCCCCCGAACAATATTCACAGCTTACCGAGTGGTCCAAATTTTTGGGAAGGGGAATTGGCAATTTGGGCTCCACAGGACTCAACAGGCCTAACTGCCTCAATTTGTGGAATAGAGTAATATAGGTTTCTCCCAGTGGAGTGAATGTTCTCTGCCTCTGCACCCTTTCATTCCTGAAAGTCTGATTCCCACGGAAACTTGGTCTCGAAGGATTCCTGTAGGCCCTTGGTGGTGGATATGTGTTTTGTGGAGGTGGATATGTATTTTGTGGAGGTGGATATGTATTTTGTGGAGGTGGATATGTATTTTGGGGAGCCAGTTCACGCCATTGCAGGCGAACCGGAGGTTGGGTGTAAGTTTGGGCGTGATGAACAGAGAAATGTGGCTCTTGTGGTGGGTAGTTGGGTTGTGGAGGGCTGTATGGAATGTGTGGGTAATTTGAGTGATGGGGTCTAAGTTGGTAGTATTGGTGACTGGGGAAGCTTATCGAAGGGCCGGGGGGAGGGTATTCCGGCGTGTGTCCTGGTAGGAGAGTGGGAATGACGGGAGGGTTAGGCACTTTTTCTACCCTGACTAAGGCCAGCTGCATTTCTTTCATCTCCTGTCTCATCTTATCCATTTCCTCCTTCAGCATTTGATTCTCTGTCCTTTCATCCTCGAACTTTGGTCTGAACTAGTCATGCTTTTTAGTACGGGCCCTTTAGATCTTGTTTGGTAATGGTAATCTGCCAGAACGTTCTAACAAACTAACTTGTTCAAAATATCTGGATAAACAACAAACTTGTTAGTGTTAGAGTTTAACACATATTGCAATTTCATGTTGGGGGATGCAATGTTCCTAGGCAGTTTAACCATTTCTAACATGTCTTTGCTTCGACCGCATGCGTCAATCCTGCTTACTTTGTTTGTGCCTCGTTTAAGTGCTTCTGAAACTTTCTCTCTCTATTTATTTCTTTCTTTTCCTTTCTTTTATTCACTTTGCCTTTTCTCTTTTTCTTTTTAGTGGTGGTCGAATCTTATGTTGATTGCCTACGTATCATGTCCCCGCATGAATCAGACTGGGCATAGTTCTGCCCTATAAGTGCGAAAAGCAAAAAGATAATTTTTTGGAAATTTTCGATTTTTTATTAATAAACATTCCATTACAAACCAGACGCTTCTTGGAAAGGAAAATAACATACTCGAAACCAAACCAAGTACGAACTCAATAACTACTGACATACTCTGATGCGAAAAAAAGACAGACTCTAATAGACAACAGACTCTAAGAGAAAGAAAATGCAAATTCAAACTATGAACACATTAAGGTTTTAAATTTGGGTGCCCGCGGGGCGTTATTCGGCCTCACCGCGGGTTTAGGTGTAAGGTTCCTTTCCAGCTGCTCTACATGATTTGCTTCACAAATATCATCACCGCCGAGAAGAAGATAGTACGGGTCATGTTTTCACACTCCCGACATTTCCTGGTAATAGCACGAGCAATAGTCAGAATCTTGTTCCTGGTTTGGTCTTTCTCTAGGAGTAGGCGTTCTTTCTGATCCCCTCTAGCCTTCAAAACCCAAGAATCATGCAGATGTTGTTTCCGTAACTGCTGTATTTCATCTTCCATCGAGGCCATTAGATTATAACAGTGTTTACTCTCGATTTCAAAAGCCTTGGTTTGTTTAGCCGCCTCGCTCTCTAGGGTGGTCACCTTTCTTTTTAGACTGACAATGGTCTTTTCATGATCTTTCCTTGCCTGCTGTAAGTACTGTGTGCGCTCTTTTGTTCTATTTGCCCATTGTGCCTGGAGTTGTGCTATGGTATCCTCAGATTTCTTCAAATCATCCCGGCACTCACCGATTTCCTTTTTAACCCTTTTATTAACCGCTCATCCGACCGACTCCTTTGTTGTTTGTCAGCATCTCTCCTCATTTGTCGGATTTGGGCTTTCAGCGCCTCATTTTCTTGGGCCAATTTGCTCTTTTCTCCCCGGTCGGCATCAACTTGCAGACTATTTTCAAATTCCAGGTCTCTAATCTGTTGCCTCAGCTTGCCTATTTCTGCCCTGTAACTCTCTTCTTTAGCCAACCAATCCCACTGTTCATGCGATGCCTGGACGAACTCCTGGAGATGGGGCCTTTTGGCCGGTCTCCCAAACTCGATTTCTTTCTTAAACCAAGCAAGGTATCCCAGCGAAACTTCACCTTTGGACCGATCACATACACATGTATTGGCTGTTAAGTATTGACACTCACTCCAAATTTGTCGGACTGCTGCTTAAGGAAACTGTCCGTTGGGCCCGATCTCGACTACTTGGCCACTAAGATCTTCATTTTTCAGAACTATTTGGCATCTCCCCAACTGTCTCAAGACTCGATATGGAGCATAGGGCTGAATACTCCAGAGTCCCATCAAAATGAAATGGGGTCCAGTGGCTGGCATATATATGATTTCATCCACAGGCAACCATCCTAGTGTCCACTATATTTGGCTGGCGGTGAGGCTCCGAAAGAATGATGTCCACGCCGTAACTCCCTCGAGTAGACTGACCCTTTTGATTCTTGTGTAGAACTCTTCTATGCAAGTTTTCTTCGAGGAACCATAACTCAAGAGCGGGGAACGGTGGCAGAGATGCTCAGTCATCCATATTTGTAGCAACAAGTTACACGCCTCGAAAAAGTTCCCTCTGGCTTTGCAGGCTGTGAGAGCTTGCAAGATATCAGATACTATCATAGGCGCAAGAGTGCTTTCATCTTGAATGAGCAAGGTATTGACGACCCCGGCTATTTTCAGATCAATGTTTCCGTCTTTCCTTGGAAATACCAAAAGGCCCAGAAAGGTTATCATAAAAGCCACTCGTCTATGCTCGTCCCATTTCTGACAGTTACTTTTGCTGCATAACTTGTTACCCGGGTTGTTGAATCCTCCGACATGACTGTATCTGTCGTATATGAAGTGCGGATTACAAAAACCTGCGGCCAAATCTGGGTTATGGACCGTCCTGGGTATCTTTGACGAATCTAAAAACCGATGCACAGTGACAGCTCTTGGAGCAACCAGGTATTTTTGCCTCAACCGAACTTCAGCATTTCCGATGTACCCGGCTATTTCCTCCAAAGTCGGAGTGAGTTCGAAATCGGAGAGGTGGAAGACATTGTGTGTCGGGTCCCAGCAGGTGATCAAAGCTCTTATGATATCCCCCCGAGGCTGGATTTCCAATAAACCCGTAAGACCTTTTAGATATTTCTTGACCTCATCCTTCCCTTCACCACCTAAATCAACCCACCATAGCCGCAACTTGAAAGAGATTTTAGTCATTATTGAAAAAGGTTCATTTTGCATCGTGCTCATCCTGCACATTTATTAAGGTGATTGAGAAATAAAATTTATTTGACTCAACAAATTGACTATTTTTAATTTTTCACAAATTAAAAGGAAGATCTGGCTCCGCACACGGCTTTTTAGCACTTCGGGAACGAAGATTTTAAAGCTGGGTGAGTCAACCGGTCAAAAATCCAAAATGACTTAAAAGTGGCCGTTTATGCAAAGTCAGCCTTCCGGCGTCCCTTTCGAGAACATTCGGCTATTCTTGCCAAAACGACGTCACACGACTTATTTATAACGAATTTTTCTTTTTTTTGACATTTTTTGTAAAGGGGAGGTTGGACCCGATGAGGGTTGCCTACATATCCCGCACCCTGTGAGAATCAAACCGGCGTAGTTCGGGTCGATAAAACAAACTTCTTTTTGAAAACCAGACTCTTTTCATTGGCAAATAAAACTATATATTCTTTTCTTTTCTTTTTTTTCACTTTCTCAAAAAAAAAATCGACAGAGTTTCGACACTATTTGGACATTGTTTTTTTTTTCAAAAACAGGCGATTAACTCTCCTTAACCCTCATACTGCTATTTCGCTTTCCTCAAAAATTCGGTCAGCATGCAAGTCCGAAGCAAATAAATGCACAAGTAGAAGCAAGTAAGATGCATCAGGATGGTCATTTTCATTTTTTGGTACACCTGTCCTAGACAGACCCAACCCCTGTGTTGAGCCTCCAAAGTCAAATGCACGTGATGCAAACAAACGTTCCTACTAGGGATCCGGCATGAAGCTGAGTTATTCTAGGTTCATAACCTGGGTATTTGTTCTAGACTGTGTACCCGAGCGGACAACTCGAGTCGAGGAAGGGGCTACGTACCGGTAACCAAAAGGCCATCCGACTTAGTAACTTGTCCGACCTCTTTCTTATTTCAGGTATTGACACTAACAGAATAGGGAGTCTCGACCAGCAAGCTCATCCCTGGAGATAAGAAGAGAAGGGTTTCGGCATAGTTTATATACATTTCAGATAATATCAAAGCGGTAAAAGCAGCATTTCGCACATTAGGCCCAAACATGTAACAAAATCAGATAAAGCCAAATATAACAATTTATCTAAGCTCGAATTCTGAACCCTGAACCAGAGATTCTGGGTTGTCCTCCCCAGTAGAGTCGCCAGAGTTGTCGCACCTCCTTCTTCACCAGCGCACGCGAAGGGGCGCAGAGGGAGTTTTTCCAATTAAAGGACAATCGAAACGGGATATATTATTTAATTCAGAGTTGCCACTTGGGAGATTTATGGTGTCCCAAGTCACCGGTTGAATCCCGAATCGAGGAAAAGATTGACTTTGTATTATAGTCCGCGAACCAAAAATCCAAGTAAGGAATTTTGTTAACCCGGGAGAAGGTGTTAGGCATTCCCTAGTTCTGTGGTTCTAGCACGGTCGCTCGACTGTCATATTCGGCTTATTTATCTGATTTTAATACATGTTGAACCTATGTGCAAATTTTAACTGTGTACCGCTTTTATAATTATTTTTTACCGAGGATTGCAACATGGTGAAAATACATCTCGAACCACGTCACATCAGTGCACCCATGGTTATTGACACATTTCAACTCTGTTGAGATTTGGATTTGGGTCACATAAATGTGCACCCGAGTTTAAGAAGATAACATTATTAAATAAGCACCTAAAGTGACTAACGTATCATTATTTTGGGTAGGGCCGTGAAATTTTGCTAAACGGCCCATCCCGAAGTCTAAGTAATTTTACCAACACGTATAGAGGGCCCCGCAGTTTGTGTATTTTTGTTTGCCGAGGCTCGTCTCATTCATTATTTTTAAAAGGAATTTGCAACGTCGTGGAAATACATCTCGAACTACGTCACAATCAATGTACCCATGGTTAGCGACACATTTCGACTTTCGTTGAGATTTGGATTTGGGTCACATAAATATGCACCCAAGTTTAGGGAGGTAATGTTATTAAAATACGCGCCTAAAGAGACTAACACATTGTTATTTTGGACGGGACCGTGAAATTCGCTAAACGGCCCATCCCGGAATCTAAGTATTTAATATATACATTTAACGAGGGCCCCGCCATTTATGTGTTTATTCAGCGAGGCTCATCTCGTTTTACTGTTTTTAAAAAGGCAAACCTAAAGTAATCTATAGTGTTTTACTTAGTTCGTTTCTAAAATTAAAGGAGGAGTCCTAGTTAATTATATGGTTCAAGAGCTCTTATAATTGGGTCATGAACACCACCCGTTTAAAACAAAACCTAAGTACGCAGACGGGCATGGCTATTCACCAACCTAATAGTGACTATCAGCAATTAATTAATTTTTTACAAAGTAAGCAGTTCAACTCTATATAACCATGGCAAATGGTATTACTTTCATGTAGTCCTTATGATTAATATACTGAAATGGCCTAGAATGTTCAAATCTTACATGTCTACCATTATTTCAAAATTAACTACAAGCCATATCATTAACAATTTGAGAATCAGATTTTTACTACTAACTATCACAAACCTCTCATGCTAAACTATCATAGGCCAAGTATCAGATTTAACTACAACACGAATTAAGGAGTAAACCAGATTAAAACTGGTGTTTCAATTCTTCACACAAATCAAGTGAGTTAAGAATCCTAAACGACTTCAAACAGTCCAATTATACAAATGATATGAAATGCGAATGAACATAATTGCACTACACTTTTGAACTAAAACAAGACATGAGAAGTCAAAAATCATCTCAAGCAGCATTTCATTTTATGTCCACAAGCTTGAAGGTTCCAGGATATGTACCTGGATGTTTGAAATAGAAGAAGCAAAGAAAGAAGAAGAAATCAGCAGCAGCAGAATGCGAGCAGCAATACAACAGCAATTTACGACAGCAATTTGAAGTTCCAAACAGCCACAAACAGAACTAGCTCAACCCAGAAACATATTTATCAAACCAGGAAGAGTTCAGAAATGTTTTGAACCAACAAGATGAATAGATTAACCCAAAACCAATTCGAATAAACCTAAATAACCTTCAAACTGACCCTAGAAATATACCATAGCAACAGAACACTCAAACTGATTCGAGAAGGTCTCGACTGAAACCAAAAGTCTACTGGAAAACTAAGTAGAAAACACTACTGATTCCAGTAGCTAGCAATTAACTGATTTCTTCAGGACTAGTGAAACTCCCAAGAACTCTCTTTATTTTTATAACACTGACTCTCAAAAGAAATCCCAGACCAGACTCAAAAGCTTGAAAAAGAACTAATTTTCTGCTTCCAAAAACCAGCCCATATCCTCTGTCAAAAAAAACCCTCCTCTAAACTATGTAAAACTCCCCATTTATAACCCCCCCAAAACAGGCCTGCCCCCTCTACCTTATCAGATTTTCTGCCCATGATATTCCCTTACAGCCCATTATCAAGTGTCTTGTGTCCAAAGGCATGAGCAACTTATAATATTCAATTAATCCCCCATGCTATTATGTTCCCCAAACCACTACTACTAGACAAAATATTAGTTTAATGGTCAATTAAGTACCCTTACGGTCAGACCACTAACACTTAAACATTTCAAGCCTTTTAAAACCCCAAAATACCCCTAAAAACTCCTGTGATTTAATGTCCAACCTTAAACCCTTTAATCTATACTACATCTTTTAGCTATAACCAATTCAATTCGAATTCAAATGACCGTTCAAACTAGAATTTAAATCAGATCAAATGGCATCAACACAAGAACAATGATTCAGGGAATAAACTAAACATAATTCCATGTTAAACCTAAATACGAACAACACTGTAAATACATTGAATGAAAACACTGAATTCATATACAAAGTGATGGGCGATCACAGATAACATACTTTGAACTAACAGTAATAGAGAGCAATTACGGGAATAGCTACAGTTTATACAAAACTTACTAATACTGACTGATTCGAATCATTCAGGAAAACAAAGAAGAAACAAAATACAGAGTAAGCACAAAACATTCGAACTTAAACAAAAAATAAGAAAGGAGTGGAGGATGAATTTACTGAACAAAAAAAAAGAAGATAAAATGAAAACCTACCAATTAAACGGGGCTGTTCGAACCTCCGATGCCTTTTGGACTTGGGGCCAAGACGGACCCTAGTCGAGTGTTCCTGAACGAGAACACATTTCCGTTTTGACCTTAGTCTCTGAACTAGCTTCAGATCACTACTCTGAGATTTTTGATTCGAGATTTTCTTGGGTGATTCAATGCAAACTAAGGGTGGTTTGGGAGCGAGGGAGGTCAGGGTGTGACAGGGTGTGAGTTTGGTGGTATTTGTTCGGATTAGGGTTTGGGTCGATTCCTTTGATCTAAGATTCGAGGAGCTCGGGGGTGATTCGAAGAAAATTGAGCGTGGGACTGGAACGAGGAAGTCTTGGGGAACCTGTGGTGTGAAATTGGAGGCTATTGGACGAGATAGGGTTCCGGCCTGATTTTCGATCTAATATTCGAAGCACACGGCTGGGATTCGAGGGATAAGAGTTAGGGATTCGGAATGGGTAAGTCGAGGGTAATCAGTGGTGAAAATATGGGGTCGTATGGACTACCGGAACCGCCGTGAGGCGATTTCCGGTGGGCAGAACACTGTGGTTGAAGGCGGCGGGTGTTTGGGGCCTGTCTCTAGGTCAGAGACAAAGGCGAATGTGGGTATGGCTTTTTAGGGGACGGGGTATGGTTTGAAATATATATATGAAAGGGTGAGATAAATCCAGGCCGTTCGATCTGATGAGATCAATGGCTTTTATCCGTTCATAAATGAAAACGACGTCGCTTCGTTTACCCTTGAGACTGGATCGGTCTTGGATGGGAACGGGTCAGTGACGGAGGAGTTGATCTGGACCGTTGATCAAGTGAGATCAACGACCCAGATTGAGAGTGACAAAAACGACGTTGTTTGGACAGTCGTATTGCTAGCCTAATTGGACCGGGTAAAAAGGGCATCGATTTGGGCCTGTGGAACTTGGCCTGGTCCGAGTTTCTTCTCATCATTTTTCATTTTGTTTCTTTCCCTTTTTCCCAAAACCTAAAAGAAAAATCCTAAATTAAATTCTAAAAACCAAATTAACTTAAATAACATTAGGTTAAGTACAAAATCACACGATTAAACATAAAAATATAAAAATGCATATTTTTATGATTTTCCAATTATTGCCGAATAATTTATGATTTTAACCCTAAAAATTATAAAATTGAATCCTAGACGTATTTTCTATATTTTTCATTTTATATAAACTAATGATTAATTAATTCTAAAAAATGCAAGATTAATTCCTAAATGCACATGCACCTACATTATTTTTTGTATTTTCCCTTGATTAAAATAAAATAAACATGCCCAGACAAATACAAATAAATCACAAACAACTCAAAACTATTTTATTTTGAATTTTCTGGGAGTAGTTTTCGCAGGGCAAAAATCACGTGCTCACAGCTGCCCCTCTTTGTCCGGAAACACGAAGGGTTTTCGTGCAAAGTTAAAGTGAGCAGATACGAGCAATTTTTTACCGTGAAGCATTTTCGAAAGATTTGACCGAACCTCTGCTTCAAAGGTTTCCTACATATCCCTGGCTAAAAGGGAATCAGGTCAATGTAGTTCGGGAAGTTTTGGTAGCCGGGACTACCATGGGACTGCAATGTTATTGTTACTACTGTTGCGTGCTGTTACTACTGCTTTTCGATCTCCTTATTACACCGTGCCAAAAGAAAACAAGAAGCTATACTTAAACTAGGAATTACAAAATCTTATCTATCTCCGACTTGTTCTTGTAGTCTTCTTTCTGATTTCTGCAGCGGAATTTATGCTGGGGACATTTTGTTGTAACCCTCCGCTTTACTGACTTCTAATTTGATCTTGAAATATATTCCTCAGTTCTGCAGACGGGCTCCTGACTTTAACAACTTAAAAGTAACGCCTCCGTTCTACGGGTGGGCTCCCGAATGCAACAACCTAAAAGTAACACCTCCGTTCTACGGGCGGGCTCCCAACTGCAACAACTTCAAAATTTAACAACCCCCATTCTACAGGCGGGCTCCTGACTTCATCAACTTAAAATTTAACAGCCTCCATTCTACAAGCGGGCTCCTGACTTCTTCGACTTAAAATTATAACAACCTCCATTCTACATGCGGGCTCCTGACTTCAACAACAACTTTTAAAAAAAACATCTCCATTCTACAGGCGGGCTCTTGACTCCTTCAACTTAAAATATGACAACCTCCGTTCTACAGGCGGGCTCCTGACTCCTTCAACTTAAAATATGACAACCTCCATTCTACAAGCAGGCTCCTGACTTCTTTATCTTAAAATATAATAACCTCCGTTGTACAGGCGGGCTCATGACTTCTTCAACTTAAAATATAACAACCTCCGTTTTACATGCGGGCTCCTGACTCCTTTAACTTAAAATATAACAACCTCCGTTCTACAGGCGGGCTCCTGACTTCTTCAACTTAAAATATAACAACCTCCGTTCTACAGGCGGGCTCCTAACTCCTCTAACTTAAAATATAACAACCTCCGTTCTACAGGCGGGCTCCTGACTTCAGCTACTTCTTAAAAATATAATACCTCCATTCTCCAGGCGGGCTCCTGACTTCAACAGCTTCTTAAAAATATAACTCCTCTATTTTTCAGGTGGGCTCCTGACTACGACAGCTTCTTAAAGATATAATACCTCTATTTTTCAGGCGGGCTCCTGACTTCGATAAACAATTTAAAAAGATAATACCTCCATTCTCCAGGCGGGCTCCTGATTTCAACTACGACTTAAAAGATAATACCTCCATTCTCCAGGCGGGTTCGTGACTTCAACAGCTTCTTAAAAATATAACTCCTCTATTTTTCAGGCGGGCTCCTAACTTCGACAGCTTCTTAAAGATATAATACCTCTATCTTTCAGGCGGGCTCCTGACTTCGATAAACAATTTTAAAAGATAATACCTCCATTCTCCAGGCGGGCTCCTGACTTCAACTACGACTTAAAAGATAATACCTCCATTCTCCAGGCGGGCTCCTAACTTCAACTACTTCTTAAAAATATAGCACCTCCATTCTACAGGCGGGTTCCTGACTTCAACTACTTCTTAAAAATATAGCACCTCCATTCTACAGGCGGGCTCCCGATTTCAACAATTTCTTAAAGATATAACACCTCTATTTTTCAGGCGGGACCCTGACTTTAACTATAATTTGAGATATAACACCTCCATTCTTCAGGCGGGATCCTGACTTCGACTGCAACTTAAAGATATAACACCTCTATTCTCCAGGTGGGCTCCTGACTTCAATACTTCCCAAAACATAATACCTTCATTCTACAGGCGGGCTCCTGACTTCGACTTGAAATTGTAACAAACTCCGTTCTACAGGCGGGCTCCTGACTTCAACTACAACTCAGAATGTAATACCTCAATTCTCCAGGCGGGCTCCTGACTTCAACTACAACTTGAGAATATAACAACCTCTATTTTCCAGGCGGGCTCCTGACTTCAATAAATAATTTAAAGATAATACCTCCATTCTCCAGGCGGGCTCCTGACTTCAATAAACTTTAAAATGTAACACCTCCGTTCTTCAGGCGGGCTCCTGACTTCAATAAACTTTAAAATGTAACACCTCCGTTCTTCAGGCGGGCTCCTGACTTTAACAACTTCTTAAAATTATAACACCTTCGTTCTCCAGGCGGGCTCCTGACTTCAATAAACTTTAAAATATAGCACCTCCGTTCTCCAGGCGGGCTCCTGACTTCAACTATTTCGTAAAATGTAATACCTCCATTCTTCATGCGGGTTCCTGACTTCAACTTCTTCTTAAACAATGCGTTTTATTGATGTTGTTCCTTCCTGCCTCCCGAACCATTTTCTTTCTAACTTGAATCATCCTCTTTCAGAACTGCTTCCCTCAAAATTGGTGTTTTATTCCTCTGAAAACTGCTGGGGATAACACCAATATTTTATTCACAAATATGTTATTTTCCTTCTTCAAAGACTACTTCCTTTAAAGCTGGTGCTTTCACTTCTCTGAAATCTGTCGGGGATAACTCTGCTGGGGAATTATCTTCTTTCTTTAAGACTAGTTACTTTCCTCCTCTTAACAATGGTGGGGATGATACTGATTCAAAGACCACTACCCTTAAAACTTGGGTTATCTTTCTTCTTCAAAGATTGCTTCCTTTAAAACTTGTATTGCCTTCTCCCGTAAACTGTTGGGAATTCTACTTCCTTCAAAACTTGTGTTATCTTCCATCTTCCCCAAGTGGCTATCTGGTTTCAAGAAAATTTTCGCAATGAGAGAAAATTTTCTGCCCCAGTTTGATAATCTTCTTTGTGGCCATGTCTTCCCGCTGTCAATAACATTTCCTTTCCCTGCTTCAAATCAAAGAAAAATTTGTTAGTTTTAAAACGTGGTGAGTGGTCATGCCACTCCTGCTGGGGATGGTTTTTCCCTTATTCCTTTCCCTGCATTGCGCTTTATTACAAAACTTGTTGGGGATGATATTATTTGCTGGGGATGATATTACTGTCGGGGATGGTTTTTCTTTTCTCTTCCTTCCCCGCTCTGTGTTGTCCGACCATCGCGGAACTTGGTCGATAATCTGTCGGAGTTGTTCCTGCATCTCGCAAATCTACTGAGGATCCTCTTGGAATTTAATCCATAACTTTTCAACTGTTGTTTTTTTTGTTTTTCTCCAATTTCCCCTAGAAATTCGGTCCTCCTGGAATCTAGACTCATTCATCATTTGGTCTTGCGACAAACTTCTTTTCGCTTTGTTGCCTTATCTTTGGCCCGTCCTATCCACATTGTGTTTTTGCACCATCTTGGCAACTGGTAATAAGCTCTGAAAAATCCTTTTCAAAAACAAACTACTGGGGAGATAAAGTCTTTAGACCAAGAAATGAAAAAGTGATGATTTCAAAAATAGAAAAAGAAGAAGTCTTTCTGAACAAATGCTGGGGAAAAAGAAAGAAAAGAATTTATCTGAATGATATAACCGATCCCAACGATCATGTCGTGCATTCCGGATTAATCAACCCAGTCTATTTGTATCAATCAATCTTTCGGACGGCCTCATCTTGATGTGGATAAACAGGCACTCAACCCTTTGCCAAATGCGGATCATTTCCGCCAATCTTGTATTGTCGCCTCATAGTGCCCTTCG
This sequence comes from Nicotiana sylvestris, assembly GCF_000393655.2. Classification (NCBI taxonomy): domain Eukaryota; kingdom Viridiplantae; phylum Streptophyta; class Magnoliopsida; order Solanales; family Solanaceae; genus Nicotiana; species Nicotiana sylvestris. The sequence continues at coordinate 24,415,981 of NC_091063.1, read as the reverse complement.
AGGGGTTTTCACTGCTAAGACTCTCTCATTTCTCTCAACTCCCGTCGCCTTATGGTGCCTGTGAAGGTTTTCACCGATAAGACTCTCTCGTTTTATTTCTCTCAACTTACGTCGCCTTATGATACCTGTAGTGGTTTTCACCGATAAGACTCTCTCATTTTATTTTATTTTTTCCAGTTGGGGATCGGAGTGTTACTGATATGACTCTCTCTGTTGGGGATTCTTTCGGCTACCAATTCATTTCCAACTTATGATCCTCTTCTCTGCTGGGGATCAGAGTGTTATTCGCGACTTCTGTTTGCATGACTTGGCACTTCTCGGATACTGATCGGGAGGTCTTTTTGGACATCAATATGGGTTTTTGTGTATGGATAAAAGAAAAGGGTAAAAGGTTCAAAATAATTTTGATGGGTAAAATATTACAACTCTTGGAATCAACTTCCTTTCCCCAAAATTATAAACACAACTTGTGCCCCAGTTTTTCTTGCTTGGGAAGTTTTTCGCTTTTTTGTTACACTATGACCGAGCCGTGAGGCGCCTACATATTCTTCTTTGAGGAATCAGGTCAAACGTAGTTCCCAATTACTTTGTTTTTTTTCTTGTGATTTTTCTTTTCTCTTTATTATCATTATTTTTCTTTTCTCTTTTTCTTTCATTTTCATTACTGATTCCAAAAGAGGGGTATGAAAGAAATAAATAAGGCTCAAAAGGAGAAGCAAAGGTTAAAGTGTTTGGATAGAAGAAAGAATTGCCTCCGTCATTTCATTCTCCGATAATGCCAAGTACAAACAAACAACAATTACAATCAAAAGAAATCATACATAATTTCTCTTAACTGCGTCAGAATTGATAGCTATGTCGATGCATTTCCATTCGATGTCTGTTTAACATAAAGCACCACTGGACAACACTCTGGTTACAATGAATGGACCTTGCCAATTAGGGGCGAACTTTCCCTTTGCCTCAGCCTGATGTGGGAGGATGCGTTTCAGCACTTGCTGGCCCACTTCAAACTTCCGGGGACGCACCTTTTTGTTGTATGCTCTTGCCATTCTCTTTTGATATAATTGGCCATGACACACAACTGCCAATCTCTTTTCATCAATCAAGTTCAACTGCTCCAAACGGGTTTTGACCCACTCATCTTCATCAATCTCAGCCTCAGCGACAATCCGAAGGGATGAAATTTCAACTTCTGCCGGTATTACTACTTCAGTTCCATATACCAACAAATAAGGAGTTGTACCTACTGAAGTACGAATAGTGGTGCGATAACCCAACAACGCAAATGGTAATTTTTCATGTCATTGCCTCGAACCCTCTACCATTTTCTGAAGTATCTTCTTTATGTTTTTGTTGGCTGCCTCAACTGCTCCATTCGCCTTGGGACGATATGGGGTGGAATTGTGGTGTGTAATCTTGAACTGCTGACATACTTCTTTCATCAAACCGCTGTTAAGGTTAGCACCATTGTCCATGATGATCACTTTTGGGATCCCAAATCTACATATGATATGGGAATGAACAAAATCTACCACTGCCTTCTTGGTTACCAACTTGAAAGTTTTAGCTTCAATCCACTTAGTGAAATAATCGATGGTCACCAGAATGAACCTATGACCGTTGGTAGCTGCCGGCTCAATAGGTCCAATGACATCTATGCCCTAGGCAACAAATGGCCATGGTGCTGACATTGTATGCAATTTTGTCGGTGGAGAATGAATCAGATCTCCATGTATCTGACACTGATGGCATTTCCGCACAAAACTGATACAATTACTCTCCATAGTGAGACAATAGTACCCTGCTCGAAGAATCTTTTTTGCCAATACATATCCGCTCATATGTGGCCCACAAACACTAGCATGTACCTTTGTCATAACTGTCGTGGCTTGACTAGCATCTATATATCTCAGCAATCCCAAATCTGGTATTCTTTTGTACAACACTCCTCCACTGAGGAAAAATCCATTTGAAAGGTCGCCGAATGGCTCCCTTTTGATCTTCGGTGGCCTTCTCCGGGTATATCCCCATCCTGAGGTACTCCTTGACATCATAAAACCATGGCTCACCATCCCTTTCTTCCTCCATAATGTTGCAATAAGCATGTTGATCACGAACCTGGATATGCAACGGGTCAACATGAATTTTGTCTGGGTGGTGCAACATCGATGCTAAAGTGGCCAAAGCATCGGCGGCCTCATTATAAACTCTTGGGATGTGTCTGAACTCCACTGATCGAAATCATTTACTCAGATCAAGCAAGCATTGTCGATATGGTATGAGCTTCAAATCCCTTATTTCCCATTCACCCTGAATCTAATGCACCAGGAGGTCCGAGTCTCCCAAGACCAAGACATCCTGGACATCCATGTCTGCAGCTAACCATAAGCCCAGAATGCATGCCTCATATTCAGCCATGTTATTGGTACAATAGAAACGTAGTTGTGCCGTAACATGATAATGATATCCTATTTCAAAAATAAGTATCGCTCCTATTCCAACTCCCTTTGCATTTGCAGCTCCGTCAAAGAAACGTTTCCACCCTGGTTCCTTAGATAATTCCAACTCATCTACATACATCACTTCTTTATCAGGAAAATACGTTCTCAAGGGCTCGTATTCTTCATCAACAGGATTCTCGGCCAAGTGATCAGCCAATGCTTGGGCCTTCATGTTCGTCCTCGTCACATAGACGATGTCAAATTCTGTGAGTAATATCTACCATTTCGTCAATCTCCCTATGGGCATAGGCTTCTGAAAAATATACTTCAGTGGATCCAAGCGGGAAATGAGATAAGTAGTATATGATGAAAGATAATGCTTCCATTTCTGGGCCACCCAAGTTAGGGCGCAACATGTCTTCTCGAGTTGAGTGTGCTTAACCTCATAGCCTGTAAACTTCTTGCTGAGATAATAGATGACTTGCTCCTTCCTTCCTGTAATGTCGTGTTGCCCAGTACGTAGCCAAATGAATTCTCTAGTACCATTAGATAAAGAATTAACGGTCTTCCCGGCTCAGGTGGAACCAACACAGGTGGATTTGATAAATATCTTTTGATTTGGTCAAATGCTTCCTGACATTCTACCATCCATTCTACCGCAGCATCTTTCTTCAGTAGCCGAAAGATGGGTTCACAAGTTGCTGTGAGTTGAGCAATAAACCTGCTGATATAATTCAACCTTCCCAACAGACTCATTACTTTTGTCTTGTTCTTCGGCGGTGGCAAATCTTGGATGGATTTGATCTTTGACGGGTCCAATTCAATGCCTCGCCAACTGACGATGAATCCCAACAGCTTTCCTGATGGAACACCAAATGCACATTTGGCCGGGTTGAGCTTAATATCGTACATTCGAAGTCTTTGTAAAAACTTCCTTAGGTCTGCTATGTGGTCTTCCTGATGCTTGGATTTTATGATCACATCGTCCACGTATACCTCAATCTCTTCGTGTATCATATCATGAAACACAGTAGTCATTGATCTCATGTACGTTGCCCCAACATTCTTCAAACAAAATGGCATTACCTAGTAGCAATAAGTCCCCCACGGCGTAATGAAAGCCGTCTTTTCTGCATCTTCTTCATCTATCAGAATCTGATGATACCCAGCATAGCAATCCACAAAAGACCCGATCTCACGTCCGGCACAATTATCGATCAAGATATGGATGTTGGGTAATGGAAAGTTATCCTTTGGGCTTGCCCTGTTCAGATTGCGGTAATCGACACACACCCTGATCTTCCCATCTTTCTTCGGCACTGGCACCACATTAGCCAACCAATCAGGATATCGAGTGACCCGAATAACCTTTGCTTGCAGTTGCTTGGTTACTTCCTCTTTAATCTTCACACTCATGTCTGTTTTGAACTTCCTCAATTTCTGCTTGACGGGAGGGCATGCCGGGTTAATGGGCAATTTGTGAACCACTAAATCTGTGCTTAACCCCAGCATGTCATCATACGACCATGCAAAAACGTCTTTGAACTCAATAAGTGCTTTGATTAGTTCTTCCCTGATATTCGGTGCAATGTGGATGCTTATTTTAGTTTCCCTGATATCATCTGCATCCCCTAAATTGATGGCTTCTGTGTCATTTAAGTTGGGCTTGGATTTCTCTTCAAACTGGCTTAACTCTCTTGTTTATCTCTTCGAAGGCTTCATCCTCATCGTATTCCGATTCATCATCATAATCGACCTCTCATACAATTAGTTCGGAATCAGATTGATTTTTTAGACTGGGTTGAAGATCCGTTGTGCATGCCATGTCATTAGAACCAATATAAAGAGAACTGTTCAGAAAGAGAAAAGAAGAAAACAAAGTTAAAACAAAATAAGAAGAAAAAGCTTTCACTTTATTAAAGTACGGGATAACAGAGTTTCATACTTTGCCGAATACAAAACAAAATTGGATTACAACCCTGGAATAATCCAAAAAGACAAGAAAGAAAAATCAGAGCCCACTACCAAGACTCCCTCCGGGTAGGAAGGGGAGTACCCATCCAATTGTTGATATTTGCCCTAGGCCCCACAAACTGTACATCTAACCTACTGGACCCTTCTCCATCTTCTATCATGTTGACATCGGCAAACAACCTTTCAAAGCCCTCATTCAAATCTCCATCTGGCCCAATCAGTGGTCCGAGAATTTTCGGGACCGACAACTTTCTGATACCTGCTCTGACAAATGATCTGGATAGGCGCGGGATTAGCTTAGGAAGGACCCAGACTCTTTTCTTCAACATGAGGGCCCGCCTTACATCTGTCGCCGTAGGCTTGCACCCCAGCCCAAAAGTGTCCAGGTTCTTGGGCAAAGAAACTGGCTGGACCATACCTAGCAGATCAACCTCCAAACCTTTTCCTGGCACAAACTCGTCCTTCAATATCTCCGAGGCTACCATGACAGTTGCAGCTGCGATCCTGGGAAGAGGAAGGTCCTCGCCTTCAGAAATTTTATCCACTGAAATTGTATCGAAAACCTGGTAAACCCACGGTCCTTTATCATCATCACTCTCTATGAAGGGCACGATGGCATCACTTACGGCGCTTGCATTGTCTTCCCCATGTACTATGATCTCTTGCCTATCCCACTCGAATTTGACCATCTGATGTAATGTAGAAGGCAATGCTTTGGCGGCGTGGATCCAGGGTCGCCCCAACAGAGGATTATATGACACTGCCACGTCTAACACTTGAAACTCCATGGTGAACTCGACTGGACCAATTGTTAATTAAAGTATGATGTCACCCACTGTATCTGTACCACCACCATCAAACCCTCGAACATAAATGATGTTCTTGTGAATCCTGTCACTATCGACCTTCAGTTTGTTCAATGTGGCCAAAGGACAGATATTGGCATTGGACCCATTATCATTCACTACTCGAGTGACTACCGAGTCTTCGCACTTCACGGTCAAATAAAGGGATCTATTATATTCTGTACCCTCCACGGGCAACTCGTCGTCTGAAAAAGTGACCCTGTTGACCTCGAAAATCTTGTTTGCTATTTTCTCCAGATGGTTCACAGACATCTTATACGGAACATGGGCTTCGTTCAAAATTTTCATTAATACCCGACGGTGCTCGTCTGAACGGATCAACAACGATAATAATGAGATCTGTGTCGAGGTCTTCCTCAACTGCTCCACAATGGAGTAATCTTGCGCCTTCATTTTCTTTAAAAATTCTTCCGCCTCTTCCTCGGTAGCTAGATTCTTTGCCGCTACTGGATTGGCCCTTCTTAACTCTGCGGGAGCAAAACACCTTCCCGAATGAGTTAACCCCTGTGCCTCAAATATTTCTTCCACAACCTCCTTCCCCTTATGCATCACCATTACTTGACTGTAGCTCCATGATACAGCTTTCTCGCTGATTATGGGCAACTGCATTACTGGCCTGATAACAACTGGTCCTATGCATTCCCCCTTCACGGCTACTAGCTTGCTTGATATCCCTTGCACCGTTACTTTGACCGGCTCTGGATTCTTGGCAACATCAGACGAACTCCTCCCCATCACCACCACTGGCTTTCCTTCTTCCCTTTCTGACTGTACTACCGCCTCTCCGCTGATCGACTTTTCTTTCGGACTGGCACGGATCATCATTACCGTTTGCGAGGGCTTCTTGAGCTTCCCTCCTTCGTGCACTAGTTCGATCATGTGGGCTTCATGGTGTTCCAGCAACGGGTTCTGATTGGTGTTAGGTGCCTCTGGCTCCTGGACCTAGATCCTATTTGTGTCAATAAGATCTAGTACGACATTCTTCAACTTCCAACACTTCTCAGTATCATGCCTAGGAGCCCCCGAACAATATTCACAGCTTACCGAGTGGTCCAGATTTTTGGGAAGGGGATTTGGCAATTTGGGCTCCACAGGACTCAACAGGCCTAACTGCCTCAATTTGTGGAACAGAGTAGTATAGGTTTCTCCTAGCGGAGTGAATGTTCTCTGCCTCTGCACCCTTTCATTCCTGAAAGTCTGATTCCCACGGAAACCCGGTCCCGAAGGATTCCTATAGGCCCTTGGTGATGGATATGTGTTTTGTGGAGGTGGATATGTATTTTGTGGAGGTGGATATGTATTTTGGGGAGCCAGTGCACGCCATTGCGGGCAAACCGGAGGCTGGGTGTATGTTTGGGCATGATGGACAGAGAAATGTGGTTCTTGTGGTGGGTAGTAGGGTTGTGGAGGGCCGTATGGAATGTTGGGTAATTTGAGTGATGGGGTCTAGGTTGGTAGTGAGGGGGGGACCTCTGGACCTGGACCAAGTACCTGTCTCGACTATTGCGACATCTTTCCTTTTCTTCTTTCCGAGCGCACCTCCCGTGCCACTCTGGATGGCCTGAGTGGTTGCTTTAATCGCCGAATAGCTCAGGATTTTGTTAGACTTAAGTCCCTCTTCAATCATGCCGCCCATTTTTACTACTTCGTTAAAAGATTTGCCAACTGATGTCACTAGGTGACCGAAGTAAGTTGGCTCCAGAGTCTGCAGAAAGTAGTCCACCATTTCCCCCTCTCTCATCGGAGGATCAACTCTTGCTGCCTGATCTCTCCAGTGGAACCCAAATTCTCGGAAGCTTTCCCCGGGCTTCTTCTCAAGTTTCAGCAAAGTGAGATGGTCAGGGACGATCTCAAGGTTGTACTAAAAGTGACCTGCAAATGCTTGTGCTAGATCGTCCCAGGTGTACCACCTGCTCGGATCCTATCTTGTGTATCATTCCAGTGCAGAACCGCTCAGACTCTGACCAAAGTAAGCTATCAGCAGCTTATCTTTACCACCTGCTCCTCTCATCTTGTTGCAAAAACCTAGCAAATGTGCCATAGGATCGTTGTGCCCCTCATATAGATCAAACTTTAGCATCTTGAACCCTGTCGGCAACTGAACGTCAGGGAAAGGGCACAGATCTTTGTAGGCCACACTGACTTGGTTTCCTAACCCATGGATATTCCTAAAGGACTGCTCCAGGCTTTTAAACTTTCGAAGCACTTCATCTTGCTCTGGGCTCTTAGCCAACTTTTCAATCTCTACCAGGATCTCGAAGTGAGTATTATAAGTATGAGGCTCGGGTGTTTTGAAGGTTGGTTCAGGGGGTAATATTGGTTATCATAAGCCTGAAACAACGGCTCGCTGGATGATCTTTGCAGCGTGGCTGGTGGGGGTGCCACGAAAATAGGAACATTTGGTAGAGGAGGGTTTTGATTGGGTTGTGAAGCTTGGGGATCATAGGCATTTCTTCCCTGATAGTATTGGTGACTGGGGAAGCTTGTCGAAGGGCCGGGGGGAGAGTATTCCGGCGTGTGTCATGGTGGGAGAGTGGGAATGACGGGAGGGTTAGGCACTTTTTCTACCCTCGCTAAGGCCAACTGCATTTCTTTCATCTCCTGTCTCACCTTATCCATTTCCTCTTTCAGCATTTGATTCTCTGTCCTTTCATCCTCGACACTTTGGTCTGAACTAGTCATGCTTTTTAGTACGAGTCCTTTGGATCTTGTTTGGTAATGGTAATCTGCCAGAACGTTCTAAGAAACTAATTGGTTCGAAATCTCTGGATAAACAACAAACTTGTTAGCGTTAGAGATTAACACATATTGCAATTTCACGTTGGCGGATGCAATGTTCCTAGGCAGTTTAACAATTTCTAACATGTCTTTGCTTTGACCGCATGCGTTATTCCAGCTTACTTTGTTTGTGCCTCGTTTAAGTGCTTCTGAAACTTTCTCTCTCTTTTTATTTCTTTCTTTTCCTTTCTTTTATTCACTTTGCCTTTTCTCTTTTTCTTTTTAGTGGTGGTCGAATCTTATGTGGATTGCCTACGTATCATGTCCCCGCATGAATCAGACCGGGCGTAGTTCTGCCCTATAAGTGCGAAAAGCAAAAAGATAATTTTTTGGAAATTTTCGATTTTTCATTAATAAACATTCCATTACAAACCAGACACTTCTTGGAAAGGAAAATAACATACTCGACCAAGTACGAACTCAATAACTACTGACATACTCTGATGCGAAATAAAGACAGACTCTAACAGACAACAGACTCTAAGAGAAAGAAAATGCAAATTCAAACTATGAACACATTAAGGTTTTAAATTTGGGTGCCCGCGGGGCGTCATTCGGCCTCGCCGCGGGTTTAGGTGTAAGGTTCCTTTCTAACTGCTCCAATTCATACATGATTTGCTTCACAAATATCGTCACCGCCAAGAAGAAGGTAGTACAGGTCATGTTTTCACACTGCCGACATTTCTTGGTAATAGCACGAGCAATAGTCAGAATCTTGTTCCTGGTTTGGTCTTTCTCTAGGAGTAGGCGTTCTATCTGATCCCCTCTAGCCTTCAAAACCCGAGAATCATGCAGATGTTGTTTCCGTAACTGCTGTATTTCATCTTCCATCGAGGCCATTAGATTATAGCAGTGTTTACTCTCGGTTTCAAAAGCCTTGGCTTGTTTAGCCGCCTCGCTCTCTAGGGTGGTCACCTTCTTTTTTAGACTGACAATGGTCTTTTCATGATCTTTCCTTGCCTGCTATAAGTACTGTGTGTGCTCTTTTGTTCTCTTTGCCCATTGTGTCTGGAGTTGTGTTATGGTATCCTCAGATTTCTTCAAATTATCCCGGCACTCACCGATTTCCTTTTTAACCCTTTTATTAACCGCTCATCCGACCGAATCCTTTGTTGTTTGTCAGTATTTCTCCTCATTTATCGGATTTGGGCTTTCAGCGCCTCATTTTCTTGGGCCAATTTGCTCTTTTCTCCCCGGTCGGCATCAACTTGCAGACTATTTTCAAATTTCAGGTCTCTAATCTGTTGCCTCAGCTTGCCTATTTATGCCCTGTAACTCTCTTCTTTAGCCAATCAATCCCACTGTTCTTGTGACACCTGGACGAACTCCTGGAGATGGGGCCTTTTGGCCGGTCTCCCAAACTCGATTTCTTTCCTAAACCAAGCAAGGTATCCCGACAAAACTTCACCTTTAGACTGATCACATACACATGTATTGGCTGTTAAGTATTGACACTCGCTCCAAATTTGTCGGACTGCTGCTTCAGGAAACTGTCCGTTGGTCCCGATCTCGACTACTTGGCCACTAAGATCTTCATCTTTCGGAACTATTTGGCATCTCCCCAACTGTCTCAAGACTCGATACGGGGCATAGGGCTGAATACTCCGGAGTCCCATCAAAAGGAAATGGGGTCCAGTGGCTGGCATATATATGATTTCATCCACAGGCAACCATCCTAGTGTCCACTGTATTTGGCTGGCGGTGAGGATTCGAAAGAATGATGTCCACGCCGTAACTCCCTCGGGTAGACTGACCCCTTTTATTCTTGTGTAGAACTCTTCTATGCAAGTTTTCTTCGAGGAACCATAACTCAAGAGCGGGGAACGGTGGTAGAGATGCTCAGTCATCCATATTTGTAGCAACAAGTTACACCACTCGAAAAAGTTCCCTCTTGCTTTGCAGGCTGTGAGAGCTCAGAAGATATCAGATACTATCATAGGCACAAGAGTGCTTTCATCTTGAATGAGCAAGGTATTGACGACCCCGGCTATTTTCAGATCAATGTTTCCATCTTTCCTTGGAAATACCAAAAGTCCCAAAAAGGTTATCATAAAAGCCACTCGTCTATGCTCGTCCCATTTCTGATAGTTACTTTTGCTGCATAACTTGTTACCCGGGTTGTTGAATCCTCCGACATGACTGTATCTGTCGTATATGAAGCGCGGATTACAAAAACCTGCGGCCAAATATGGGTTATGGACGGTCCTAGGTATCTTTAACGAATCTAAAAACCGATGCACAGTGATAGCTCTTGGAGCAACCAGGTATTTTTGCCTCAACGAAACTTCAGCATTTCCGATGTACCCGGCTATTTCCTCCAAAGTCGGAGTGAGTTCGAAATCGGAGAGGTGGAAGACATTGTGTGCCGGGTCCCAGCAGGTGACCAAAGCTCTTATGATATCCCCTCGAGGCTGGATTTCCAATAAACCCGTAAGACCTTTTAGATATTTCTTGACATCATCTTGCTCTTCACCACCTAAATCATCCTACCATAGCCGCAACTTGAAAGGGATTTTAGTCATTATTGAAAAAGGTTCATTTTGCATTGTGCTCATCCTGCACATTTATTAAGGTGATTGAGAAATAAAATTTATTTGACTCAACAAATTGACTATTTTTAATTTTTCACAGATTAAAATTAAGATCCGGCTCCGCACACGGCTTTTCAGCACTTCGGGAATGAAGATTTTAAAGTTGGGTGAGTCAACCGGTTAAAAATCCAAAATGACTTAAAAGTGGCCGTTTATGCAAAGTCAGCCTTCCGGCGTCCCTTTCGGGAACATTTGGCTATTCTTGCCAAAACAGCGTCACCCGACTTATTTATGACGATTTTTTTTTTGACATTTTTTGTAAAGGGGAGGTTGGACCCGATGAGGGTTGCCTACGTATCCCGCACCCTGTGAGAATCAAACCGACGTAGTTCGGGTCGATAAAACAAACTTCTTTTTGAAAACCAGACTTTTTTCATTGGCAAATAAAACTATATATTTTTTTTTTCACTTTCTCAAAAATAAAATCGGCAGAGTTTCGACACTATTTGGACATTATTATTTTTTTCAAAAATAGGCGATTAACTCTCCTTAACCCTCATACTGCTATTTCGCTTTCCTTAAAAAGTCGGTCAGCATGCAAGTCCGAAGCAAATAAATGCACAAGTAGAAGCAAGTAAGATGCATCAGGATGGTCATTTTCATTTTTTGGTACACCTGTCCTAGACAGACCCAACCCCTGTGTTGAGCCTCCAAAGTCAAATGCACGTGATGCAAACAAACGTTCCTACTAGGGATCCGGCATGAAGCTGAGTTATTCTAGGTTCATAACCTGGGTATTTGTTCTAGATTGTGTACCCGAGCGGACAACTCGAATCGAGGAGGGGGCTACATACCGGGAACCAAAAGGCCATCCGGCTTAGTAACTTGTCCGGCCTCTTTCTTATTTAAGGTATTGACACTAACAGAATAGGGAGTCTCGACCAGCAAGCTCATCCCCGGAGGTAAGAAGAGAAGGGTTTCGGCACAGTTTATATACAGTTCAGATAATATCAAAGCGGTAAAAGTAGCATTTAGCACATTAGGCCCAAACATGTAACAAAATCAGATAAAGCCAAATATAACAATTTATCTAAGCTCGAATTCTGAACCCTGAACCAGAGATTCTGGGTTATCCTCCCCAGCAGAGTCGCCAGAGCTGTCGCACCTCCTTCTTCACCGGCGCACGCGAAGGGGCGCAAAGGGAGTTTTTCCGATTAAAGGACAATCGAAATGGGATATATTATTTAATTCAGAGTCGCCACTTGGGAGATTTATGGTGTCCCAAGTCACCGGTTGAATCCCGAATCGAGGAAAAGATTGACTCTGTATTACAGTCCGCGAACCAGAAATCCAAGTAAGGAATTCTGTTAACCCGGGAGAAGGTGTTAGGCATTCCTGAGTTCCGTGGTTCTAGCACGGTCGCTCGACTGTCATATTCGACTTATTTATCTGATTTTAATACATGTTGAACCTATGTGCAAATTTTAATTGTGTACCGCTTTTATTATTATTATTTTTTACCGAGGATTGCAACATCATGAAAATACATCTCGAACCACATCACATCAGTGCACCCGTGGTTATTGACACATTTCAACTCTGTTGAGATTTGGATTTGGGTCACATAAATGTGCACCCGAGTTTAAGAAGATAATATTATTAAATACGTGCCTAAAGTGACTAACGTATCATTATTTTGGGTAGGGCCGTGAAACTTTTCTAAACGGCCCATCCTGAAGTCTAAGTAATTTAACCAACACGTATAGAGGACCCCGCAACTTGTGTATTTTTGTTTGTCGAGGCTCGTCTCATTCATTATTTTTAAAAGGAGTTTGCAACGTCGTGGAAATACATCTCGAACCACGTCACAATCAATGTACCCATGGTTAGCGACACATTTCGACTTTCGTTGAGATTTGGATTTGGGTCACATAAATGTGCACCCAAGTTTAGGGAGGTAATGTTATTAAAATACGCGCCTAAAGAGACTAACACGTTGTTATTTTGGACGGGGCCGTGAAATTCGCTAAACGGCCCGTCCCGGAATCTAAATATTTAATATATACATTTAACGAGGGCCCCGCCATTTATGTGTTTATTCAGCGAGGCTCATCTCGTTTTACTGTTTTTAAAAGGGCAAACCTAAAGTAATCTATAGTGTTTTACTTAGTTCGTTTCTAAAATAAAAGGAGGAGTCCTAGTTAATTATATGGTTCAAGAGCTATTATAATTGGGTCATGAACACCACCCGTTTAAAATCAAAACCTAAGTACGCAGACGGGCATGGCTATTCACCAACCTAATAGCGACTATCAGCAATTAATTGATTTTTACAAAGTAAGCAGTTCAACTCTATATAACCATGGCAAATGGTATTACTTTCATGCAGTCCTTATGATTAATATACTGAAATGGCCTAGAATGTTCAAATCTTACATGTCTACCATTATTTCAAAATTAACTACAAGCCGTATCATTAACAATTTGAGAATCAGATTCTTACTACTAACTATCACAAACCTCTCATGCTAAACTATCATAGGCCAAGTATCAGATTTAACTACAACACGAATTAAGGAGTAAACCAGATTAAAACTGGTGTTTCAATTCTTCACACAAATCAAGTGAGTTAAGAATCCTACACGACCTCAAACAGTCCAATTATACAAATAATATGAAATTCGAATGAACATAACTGCACTACACTTTTGAATTAAAACAAGACATGAGAAGTCAGAAATCATCTCAAGCAGCATTTCATTTTATGTCCACAACCAGCCCCCTATCCTCTGTATAAAAAAACCTCCTCTAAACTGTGTAAAACTCCCCATTTATAACCCCCCCCCAAAACAGGCCTGCCCCCTCTACCTTATCAGATTTTCTGCCCATGATATTCCCTTACAGCCCTTTATCAAGTGTCTTGTGTCCAAAGGTATGGGCAACTTATAATATTCAATTAATCCCCCATGCTATTATGTTCCCCAAGCCAAGACAAAATATTAGTTTAATGGTCAATTAAGTACCCTTACGGTCAGACCACTAACACTTAAACATTTCAAGCCTTTTAAAACCCCCAAAATACCCCAGAAAACTCCTGTGATTTAATGTCCGACCTTAAACCCTTTAATCTATACTACATCTTTCAGCTATAACCAATTCAATTCGAATTCAAATGATCGTTCAAACTAGAATTTAAATCAGATCAAATGGCATCAACATAAGAACAATGATTCAGGGAATAAACTAAACATAATTCCATGTTAAACCTAAATACGAAATATTCCCCAAGCCGAAACATAATTCCATGTTAAACTAAACATATGTTCCCCAAGCCAAGACAAAATATTAGTTTAATGGTCAATTAAGTACCCTTACGGTCAGACCACTAACACTTAAACATTTCAAGCCTTTTAAAACCCCCAAAATACCCCTGAAAACTCCTGTGATTTAATGTCCAACCTTAAACCCTTTAATCTATACTACATCTTTCAGCTATAACCAATTCAATTCGAATTCAAATGATCGTTCAAACTAGAATTTAAATCAGATCAAATGGCATCAACATAAGAACAATGATTCAGGGAATAAACTAAACATAATTCCATGTTAAACCTAAATATGAACAACACTGTAAATACATTGAATGAAAACACTGAATTCATATACAAAGTGATGGGCGATCACACATGACATACTTTGAACTAACAGTAATAGCGAGCAATTACGGGAATAGCTACAGTTTATACAAAACTTACTAATACTGACTGATTCGAATCATTCAGGAAAACAAAGAAGAAACAAAATACAGAGTAAGCACAAAACATTCGAACTTAAACAAAAAATAAGAAAGGAGTAGAGGATGAATTTACTGAACAAAAAAAAGAAGATAAAATAAAAACCTACCAATTAAACGGGGCCTAGGTTCGAACCTCTGATGTCTTTTGGACTTGGGGCTTAGACGGACCCTAGTCGAGTGTTCCTGAACGAGAACACATTCAACTAAGGTCCGTTTTGACCTCAGCCTCTAAACTAGCTTCAGATCACCACTCTGAGACTTTTGATTCGAGACTTTCCGGGGTGATTCGATGCAAACTAAGGGTGGTTTAGGAGCGATGGAGGTCAGGGGGAGGCAGGGTGTGAGTTTGGTGGTATTTGAACGGATTAGGGTTTGGGTAGATTCTTTTGATCTAATATTTGAGGAGCTCGGGGGTGATTCGAAGAAAACTAAGCGTGGGACTGGAACGAGGAAGTCTTGGGGAACCTGTGGTGTGAAATTGGAGGCTATTGGACGAGATAGGGTTAAGACCTGATTTTCGATCTAATATTCAAAGCACACGGCTGGGATTCGAGGGATAAGAGTTAGGGATTCGGAATGGGGAAGTCGAGGGGAACCAGTGGTGAAAATATGGGGTCGTATGGACTACAGGAACCGCCGTGAGGCGATTTTCGGTGGGCAGAACACTATGGTTGAAGGCGGCGGGTGTTTGGGGCATGTCTCTAGGTCAGAGACGAAGGTTAATGGGGGTATGGCTTTGTGGGGGGCGGGGTATGGTTTGAAATATATATGAAAGGGTGGGATGAATCCAGGTCGTTCTATCTGATGAGATCAATGGCTTGGATCCGTTCATAAATGAAAATGGCATCGCTTCGTTTACCCTTGAGACCGGATCGGTCTTGGATGGGAATGGGTTGGGTGACGGAGGAGTTGATCTGGAACGTTGATCAAGTGAGATCAACGACCTAGATTGAGAGTGACAAAAATGACGTCGTTTGGACGGTCATATTGCCAGCCTAATTGGACTGGGTAAAAAGGGCATCGATTTGGGCCTGTGGAACTTGGCCTGGTCCGAGTTTCTTCTCATTATTTTTCATTTTGTTTCTTTCCCTTTTTTCCCAAAACCTAAAAAAAATCCTAAATTAAATTCTAAAAACCAAATTAACTTAAATAACATTAGGTTAAGTACAAAATCACACGATTAAACATAAAAATATACAAATGCATATTTTTATGATTTTCCAATTATTGCCGAATAATTTATGATTTTAACCCTAAAAATTATAAAATTGAATCCTAGATGTATTTTTTATATTTTTCATTTTATATAAACCAATGATTAATTAATTCAAAAAAATGCAAGATTAATTCCTAAATGCACATGCACCTACATTATTTTTTGTATTTTCTCTTGATTAAAATAAAATAAACATGCCCAGACAAATACAAATAAATCACAAACAACTCAAAACTATTTTATTTTGAATTTTCTGGGAGTAGTTTTCGCAGGGCAAAAATCACGTGCTCACAGAACATATTGAAAAAGAAGCTTGAGGAAGCTAAAAGGGCTATGGCCTGAACTACTACTGGATGTATTATGGGCATACCGCACTACGCCAAAAACCAACACAGGAGAAACGCCATATTCGATGGTCTACGGGACCGACGCAGTTATACCTGTCGAGGTCGGGGAGCCCAGTTTGAGATACTCCAATGAGAGCGGAACAGACATGGCCCACATAAGAATGGATGAAGTTGGCCCACATAAGAATGGTAGCCCAGAAGCAGCAAGTCGAAAGATACTACAACAAGAGAGCCAAGGTACGACCACTCAAAATTGGCGACTACGTCCTTAAGGCCAAAACACAAGCGTCAAAAGACCCTAATGAGGGAAAATTGGGAACGAACTAGGACGGACAATACAAAATCGTAGCAGCAGCAAACAAAAGAGTGTACTAACTAGAAACAATGGAGGGAAAACTACTCCAAAACAAATGGAACGTCGCCCATCTCAAGTATTTCCACTTCTAAAAAAAGGCGTCACATAAGTCGTACTCTTTTTCCCTCACCCGATTTTTTGTCCCAATCAGGTTTTCTCGGGGAGGTTTTTAACGAGGCAGCAACGGGGACGCCTTAAGGAGCGACATGCTGTTCATTACCTCGACCCGTCGATATGACCTCCGAACCGAAGTAATGAAGGGACTACATATAAATAATCAAACCTCCATTGTATGTATGGAATCAAATCTCCATTGTATGTACGGAATAAAACCTTCATTGTATGTACGGAATCAAATCTCTATTGTATGTACAGAATCAAATCTCCATTGTATTTATGGAATCAAATCTCCATTGTATTTATGGAATCAAATCTCAGTGTATGTGCAGAATCAAATCTCCATTGTATGTACAGAACCAGATCTCCACTAGTCGGCATGTGACATCTTCCGACGGGAATACGATCAAATCTCCAAAAATGTAAGTTCGACCTCGTTCGAACCACGACGGGATTCTACTTCGACGACAGTTCGAAGCAACATCCCAATGGCCAAGGCCATCGACGACAATATAAGTTCAACCTCGTTCGAACCACGGCGGTATTCTACTTCGACGACAGTTCAAAGCAACATCCCAATGGCTAAGGCCATCGACGACAATGTAAGTTCGACCTCGTTCGAACTATGATGGGATTCTACTTTGATGATAGTTCGAAGCAACATCCCAATGGCCAAGGCCATCGATGACAATGTAAGTTCGATCTCGTTCAAACCACGACGGGATTCCACTTCCACGACAGTTCAAAGCAACATCCCAATGGCCAAGGCCATCGATGACAATGTAAGTTCGACCTCGTTCGAACCACGACAGGATTCCACTTCGACGATAGTTCGAAGCAGCATCCCAATGGCCAAGGCCATCAATGACAATGTAAGTTCAACCTCGTTCGAACCACGACGGGATTCTACTTCGACGACAGTTTGAAGCAATATACCAATGGCCAAGGCCATCGACGACAATGTAAGTTCGACCTCGTTCGAACCACGATGGGATTCTACTTCGATGACAGTTCAAAGCAACATCCCAATGGCCAAGTCCATTGACGACAATGTAAGTTCGACCTAGTTCGAACCACGATGGGATTCCACTTCAACGACAGTTCGAAACAATATACCAATAGCCAAGGCCATCGACGACAATGTAAGTTCGACCTCGTTCGAACCACGACGGGATTCCACTTCGATGACAGTTTGAAGCAACATCCCAATGGACAAGGCCATCGACGACAATGTAAGTTTGACCTCGTTAGAACCATGATGGGATTCCACTTCGACTACAGTTCGAAGCAACATCCCAATTGCCAAGGCCATCGACAATAACGTAAGTTCGACCTCGTTCAAACCACGACGGGATTCCACTTCGATGACAGTGCGAAGCAACATCCCAATGGCCAAGGCCATCGACGACAATGTAAGTTTGACCTCGTTCAAACCACGACGGGATTCCACTTTGACGACAGTTCGAAGAAACATCCCAATGGCTAAGGCCATCGACGGCAATGTAAGTTCGACCTCGTTCAAACCACGATGGGATTCCACTCGACGATAGTTCGAAGCAACATCCAAATGGCCAAGGCCATCGACGACAATGTAACTTCGACCTCGTTCGATCCACGACGGGATTCTACTTCGACGATAGTTCGAAGCAACATTCTAATGGCCAAGGCCATCGACGACAATGTAAGTTCGACCTCGTTCGAACTACGATAGGATCCCACCTCGACAACAGTTCGAAGTAACATCCCAATAGCCGAGGGCGTCGACGATATCATGTGTGCAATAAATACAAGAAAAAACAAGCTGACAAAAGTAAACTTTACATTACAGCAAAACATCATTTACATTTGCCCTTACCAAGAGGCCCAAGAATAACCCGTGCAAAAAACCCTAAACAAAAGCAAATACAAACTAAGACTGGCACATCATCCCCAGCGGGGTAAGAGTCCTCGTACCACGAATCCGAAGTAAGGCGATTCGTATCATCAGAGTTGATATCGTCCCCGTCAGGCGTGAGGGGTCCGTACCCGCATGACTCATGAGCTGCACGATCTTCGGCGTGCACAACCTGAACCTCCGCCTTAATAGCCCTTCTCTCAGTGTGAAAAGCCTTATACACATCAAGACGAGCCTCCGCATGGACCCACAACTCGTATAGACGGTGGGGCACAACCGGATCGGCTGAGGCACGAGACGTAGAAGGCTGAGAATGTTGACGTGCATCCTCCGCCCTCAGCGAGGCCATTTGTCCGTTTAGTACGGTCAGCTCCACCTCCAGCTCTTTGACACGCCCTTCAAGCCCTACAACCCGACGACCAGAGACTTCCTTCTCCTCAGTCAACCTCGACCTAGAAATATGGAGGGCATCTTCCAAAGATACTGATTCAGAAATAGCTGCCGCCAGCTTATCAGCGCTAACGTCCAGATCGCCCTTAAGCCCCTCAATTTCTGCTACCTTAGTACTCAACTCAACGGTCAAGTCGGCCATCTTCGCCTGTAAATCGGCATTCTCAGTCGTCACCCCCCTGCTCAACTCGATATCGTCCTCCTTCGCCTTAACGGAGGCCTCCAACTCACTATTACGGGCGACAACCTTCATGAGCTCTTCGTCCCTCTCTCTCTCAGCTCCTCAATCTTGCGCTCCAACTGGTCTTCCCGTTGCTTGAGCCCCTCACGAAAAACCTGAAACTCAGGGTCATGATGATAAATGTCTGTCATCGCCCGGTGCTTAGGCTGATACTGATGATATTTGGACGACATCTTCTCATCAAGGCCCGTCCTTCTCATCTCTCTAAGCTCTCTCTCTACCTCCATGTTTGACCAAAAAAGAAGGGAAAGAGTTAGAAACAAAGTATAAAACGACGATTATCGCACCAACCCAACAACGAAAAAAAAAGGAAAGGCACCTACCTGCAGGGCCATATCAGCGACCTTCTAAGATAACTCCACGTCGCTTATCGCCCTAAGCATCTCGCTTTCAGGAGCGGAACATAGAGGAGATAGGGTCGATGCCACTTGTTTGCTATTCAACATCAAGTTGTAATTCCCCAGAA
The DNA here is from genome assembly GCF_000393655.2 of Nicotiana sylvestris. Classification (NCBI taxonomy): domain Eukaryota; kingdom Viridiplantae; phylum Streptophyta; class Magnoliopsida; order Solanales; family Solanaceae; genus Nicotiana; species Nicotiana sylvestris. The sequence goes on along the minus strand of NC_091063.1, from coordinate 24,396,506 downwards.
CGACCACATGACGGTCGGATCTGTCCATCCTAACCTCCACATAGGTATGGCGACCCACAAATTCATTAACATCATCTGGGTCGATATCCAAACCCTGAGTCGCCGCCCTCAACACAATGCCCTCCAACGTTGGACGATGCACCACCCTCAACAGAGGGCACTGAACCAGCTCCTAGGCCAACTCCTTCCACTTGGGGAGATCTCCCCGACAAAATGGCATCGACCATGCATACGGGCACAGGGGCTGTTTGGGATGCCCTGCTGCCATCAGCGTCCGTAGCCACGCCCTTCCCCAGCTCAAGCCTCCTCCTTTTCCTCAACAACATCTCGTCCCCATTAGAGGATTCATCCAAAGGATGTGAGGCCAGTACCGAAGAAGCCTCTTACCTCGCGACCACGACTCGAGATTAATCTCCCAATTGGATAGGTTAAGGACGACCCTCTCGAACAAACTCACTCAAGAAAAACTGCGTATCTGCAGTGGCAATGGCTTGTCGAAAGGCGGGGACCGGCGCCCTCCGCCTGGAAGTACCTCGACCTGTCATCGCAGAGGTTCGTACCATCAAGTAAGGTCGCATGGCTAACGAAGTAGTAAGCAAGACGTTTACCTGAGGAAACTTTAGAGTCGTAACGCTGCACGAAGGCAGGCCAATTTCGAGTTTTTGTTGCATGATGCAACATGCGGGCTACCCAATCTCTGATACCCACAATAAGGTGAGGTGGACAACCCATAGCTGCAAAACGACAAGCGAATGAGCTTTATAGTGAATAAAGAAGAAAGGAGAATATGACGAATGACGGCACTTACGATCCCCGTTCCGAAAATCTGGCGGAGTTAGAAACGACGTGCTCGGTCTTGACAAAGAAGTACTTGTGCCAAAACTTGCAGCTCGCCCGGTCATCCGTCCCGACCACCAACCCTTTCGTACCACGAAGCCTCAAATACACCATGGTACCCCTGAGGAAACCAGGTGTGAACATGTGCTAAAGGTGGTGGACAGAAACACTACACTCCGCCAACTCTGCATACTTAGTCAATAGCAGAAGCACCTTGAGCGTGTATGGCAAAAGTTGCGCTGGGCAAACTTGGTAAAATCTACAGAATTCTTCTGCTAGGGGGAAGAGAAGAAGGGTGTAGCTGATCATAAAATGGTACTCATAGAAAGCACAATACCTAGGTCTATGGACGTCCACGTAGTCTCTCCCCGCTGGAACCATTTATATATGAGCAGAAATGTCATACTTTACACGAAGGGCATCGATATGGACCTACTCCATCTCAGAAAATATGGGGTTCGGGATAGGAGGTGGATCTTTGAGGAAGTCACTCCGGGATAAGGGGTGCCTCGGTAGTAGCTCCTCCACTATAGGAGGGCTGTCACTCTCTTCTACCACCACATCTCCATTGTCAGAAGGAGGCACTGTGGATGCCGGGGTGGCTTCAGGAACCTCTTTGCGAGAACGACGAGACCTCGGCATGATATCGTTTAAAGGAGTATCAACACAAAAGGAGGAAGGAAGAAGAAGCTTCAGGTGAGGAATGAAAGAAGAGCAGAAGGATATGAGAGCCAGTGAGAAAGAATGAAAGAGGTCTTCAAGAGAGGAACGACTAAAGTTTTTCAAAAAATCAAATCCTTCACCTATTTATAGGATTGGGAGGCACCAGAATCGAGGCGACATGCTTCAAAGCAGCATAAGAATCGAAGCACCAAGCCGTCAGATCCCGCCTTGAGAACCTGCGCAATAATGACGCACGTAAAGCTAACATCACTTCTCGGAGAAGTGTACCACGCGATGTTTTGCTGAGCATGATGACAATCTCCCATTGGCCACGTCATAACGTTCCCACAGGTCAAATTTCTCCAAAGGAAGGCATGAAGTCCGCTTATCGAGGACGCATATGGTCGCGACCCCGATAAGCAGGGGGACTAGCTGTACGGGTCCAAATTTGACCGACCTCGACCTATGACGAGCACGACAAATGACTGAGTACCTTCGAATCAACGTCCCATGAGAGACGACCTTAAGGCGAAAGAAGAAACTGCACGACCCTAGCGTAATCCCATTAGGGGTCATTAAGAATATTTTCCGCCGAATATTCCTTGTATTTGGTTACTTACAATTCTGAAGGGTTTTTCTCTAGTATATAAAGGAGAAAAAAAGACCTTGTAAGAGTCAGGGGAGACTCCGGGAAACTTACCAATCTTGAATAAAAAGAAACTTTACAACTCTCTTTACCTATTATTATTATAGAGATTATTATCTTCAGTTACGATTTACCCCTTCCTCTTTGATTGATTTGTTCAAAAACGTCTTAACATCTTTCGAGTCAAACAGTAATATATATATATATATATATATATATATATATATATATATATATATATATATATATATATATCAAATGCAAAGTTAATTAATCTTTGATTAAACTTATTTAATAATTTCTTTTTTGCGAATATTTCAAACTGTGATAGGTCGCATAGAACGACAATTCTCATGTAGTTCTAAAATGCATCAAGCGAATTAAGCCAAAAAGAATCTAACTCGTAATCCATAGTTTAATTTTAGAAAGAAAAAACAAATACTAGGAAATTGGCGCAGTTTAATTATCATAATAGACAAATACATAGTTTACCCATCGACCTTATACCCAAATCCCTATTACACACCTCTTCACCACGGGCAATTTTTTACGCACCTAATCTTTGTAGAATGTGTCTAAGACACACCACTTTTTTCTTACCCAGATTTCAAAGCATGTGTACTATCACGCACCAATAAAGTTGTGACACGTGTTACTGACTAATAATAAAAAAGATAGCACATAAAATTACAATTATATCCCCATCTTCTTCATTTTGTCCACTATAACTGCCATCATCAAGCATTTGTGCTCTTTCGATTCCTTCAATTAAAGCAAACGAGGTAGTAATAATAATTATTTGTAAACTCACCCATTAACAAAATCAAAGAATGTGCTTATTTGGAAAAGCTTGAGCTAAGCTTTAATAGTTGGACTTTTTTAAAAAAAATTCACCCTTTTAGAAATTTAACTTAGCCACGGCAAAGCTCAAGTCTGGAGAAAAGAAGAATCTTCTGTACATAAGTTTAAGTCTAGCTTTAATGGTTGTTGGAGCTACAAATTTTTTAATTCTAATTACAATTTCTCAACAAAAAAAAAACGACAAAGCTAAGGACTAATCAACAAGAGAGATATGAGAAATTTTGGTGGGTCTACTTGAGAAGAAGTAATCGAGGGGAGAGAAGTGAGTCTAAGCATCAAGGAGTAGTTATGGCAGATTTAATGTTTTTAAACAAGGAAGAAGATGACCCTATTTTAGATTTAAAAAAAATAAAAAATTGACATCTGATATAAAAATTTTCATGTTCACATGATTCATTTGTTGGTAAAAACACGCATTGACCATGTGGGCAAAGTGGTATGTCTTAGACACACCTTACAAAGGTTGGGTGTGTAAAAGATTGCCCGTAGTGAAAAGTTATGTAATGGGGATTTGGGTGTAATTGGTAAATTATATATTTTGCCTTATTAAATATTAATCCTTTCCCACCTTCTCTCTAAAAAAACAAATTATTCCTGGCCCACAGCTACTCCGTAAAAATAAAAAAAATAAAGTAAAAAAGAGGTAAAAAAAAGACGTACTAGCAATTAACTTCACGTTTCACTGAGTGCGTCGGCAGATCTGGGCGGGACTGTGGATTCCCAAACGCGTCACGGCTGTTGAAAAAGCAGAAGAGAGAGAAATAGCTGATCTCCATTCCACACTCTCATTCATCTCCTGCTATTGGTCTCTACTACTAACAATTTACACACTCCAAAAAAACAAAAAAAATTCCCACTCATAAGGGGAACACAGAGGAGGACCAATGGCGTTGAATCGATCAGCATGTAGTCCGAAGGTGTTGAAAGCAGTATTGGGTTTAATGGCAATAAGCTTAGCAGCCTATATTTTGGGTCCACCTTTGTATTGGCACTTAATGGAAGGCATAGCTGCTGCTTCTTCTTCAGTTACTACTTGCCCTCCTTGTAATTGTGATTGCAATTCTGAACCCTTCTTTTTCATTCCTCCAGGTACCCACATTTGCCCCTGATCTGCTCTTATATCTTGCCCTTAACTAAGAAGATTTTTTACATTTTGTGAATATGGTTATTTAAAAACCCGTTTTGTTAATCTTCTCACTTACTTAAAGACCCATTTTGTGAATCTGGCCACTTTGTTAAAGACCCACTTGTGAATCTGGGCATTTGATTGAAAGATCTCAATAGTTTGTTTTGATCTGCTTTCTAAATGAAGCGGAACTCTAATTCATTGCCACTGTCTTGCTTTCTATATTCTGATAGCTGCAGATATGGAATCAAAATACTGCTAAAATACCTCCACGGATTCAAACTTATGGTTCTGAACTTCTAATCTCGGGCCAAATTAGGGAATTCCTTATTGGTTCAATAATTATCAGGCTTTTTTATAGTTCTTAGCAATATTTGTATGCCTTGATTCATGAATGTGCTAACCAAAATTAAAATATTCCCCAAATCGTCCTGCTTGTTGGTACATGTAGTTTTGCGATTTTGGGAGAAAGGGCATTTTGTTATTAACATTGAAGAATGAATAAACATACTATATAGTCAAACCTCTCTATAACAACATCCTTATATAACAACACTTCATTATAAAAGCCAAGTTATTTCGGAACTAAATTTCATGTTATGTTATGATATATGTTTTCTAGAACAACAATTCGCTATAATATCCTATCTAGAACAATTGAGGCTCTTATAGAGAGGTTTGACTATTAGTTTTCCTCTTATTACTCATGCTATCTTGAAGTCAAGGCTTAATATGGTTAACTAGTCATGTACTGTGGAATTGTCATTTCCTATGATCTGGACACCATGTCTTTTTTTGTGAGACTTGTTTAGAGTATCTGGTTAAATGAGGAAATTGGTTTGTCAACAATTGCTTGAATTGACATCTTACTTTGTTTGTCGTGCAGGTTTGAGCAATGCTTCTTTGACAGGTTAGTATCATGAGATATGCATTTATTTGATTTTCTTTGATTAAGATATAATTTATTCTGTAATCTGCTGCAAGATTAGTGTTTTTATCGAGGCATTATTTTCTTCTTCTAGATGTTGTCCGATGGCACTTACCTTTCTTAGCATTGAGATCATCGATACTTTTTCATGATTTTACCATTCTAGGAATTAAGGTGTAGTATTTCAGGTTTGAACCTAAATGTTATCAAACCGTTCTAGGTTGGTGTTGTCAAATGCTTTCTCCCTCTAAAGTTGGTAGACTCCATAAGTACCTTGATGTAAACGGACCTACTGATGATATATTAGTGATGTTTTCTAATCAGGTTTGTGCTGTATGTCGTTAGTAACCAGTCTTCGACTAATTAAGTAAATCCTTATGTTCTCTTTGCCTGCATCTGTTGAGATGTTGAACGATTCCTTGATTGGAACGTTTTACGTTACACATGAAAATGTGAGCATTGACCTTAAAAACATATGTGCTGATATATCCCTTGGTTTTCTCTTGAATGACCTGACATTGTTTTCGACTGTTAAAGGATCCCTTGATCGGGAGTTGGGACAACTGCATTTAACATGAAAATGACAGTAGATGGATATAAAATTACAAGAACTCAATAGATCATAAAATTCAGTACAAGTTTTCCTCCTAGAAATTCCATGACCATTCCCGTCACTAGCCTGATAACAACTTCAAAGAGTTTTCAGACATGCCTTCCTTCTTCACTCTCTATCTTTTTCTCCTCAGTTTCTCTGTTCCTTCCCTCAGTGTGAAATTTACTTTGGCTACTAAGACAAGAGCACTCATATTTTGGGACAGTAAGTGAGCCATCTCGTTTTTGTTGAAGTCTAAATGAATAAAACATGAATTGCAATTATCTTAAATTGTGAAATCATTTGAGGAGACTTATGGCGGTTATCTTCTTTATACATGTGAGATTTTTGTTTAATTTTCTTTAAACGGACAAGAAAGAGAAATAGTTCGTATGAGTTTATGTTCAGATTCATCTCATCTGTGTAACATTTCCTTTTTTTTTATTTTTAAAATAGATGATAACTTGTACATTTGACGAATAGTCTCTTAGTCTTAGTTAGCTTTTGGTGCGCTATGAAGATCATGTCTGAATAGAAGCTTGAGTGACATTTGTATAGAACTATTTATTTATTAGGGTGGTGTCCAAGCCACAACTTGACTATTCCACTAGGTACCTGCTCCTTCCCATCATCGTAGGTACCAAGTAACTTATCCACTAGGCTTAAGCAGATGGAAAGGAATCACTATAGTGCTTTTTGTCTTTGTTGAGACATGAATCTTGGTCTACAACGCTTGCGTCTATTTCATTGACTAGTAGGGCACACTCTTGGGTGCCATTTGTAGAGAGCCATATAGTTGTGTAGGTTCTATAGCATGCAGCTTGTATATCGGACTTTTTCTCACATTAATAAAATTATTTAACTTTTAAAGAAAAAGGTAGAGGATATCTTATGACTAGAGACATGAGACTTTTTAGTACTTGGTAGGTGAAAATTTTTCATTTTGAGAAAAGGACATTTTGAGCATCGTTGTTGTAAACACATTTATTAGTTGCATATGCCAAACAAACATCTCAAAAGTGATGGTTGAGTTTGAGGACTTATGCCATGATTTATTCGATTCTGTTATGCGTTGGAATTGTGCAAATCTCTTGATGATCTGCAACTCTGCAGTGATTGACATCTTAATAAGCTGAACATGTTCAAAATATCCTAGAGTAAATGTGAATTTTCTTTCCAACCTATCAAAAAAATGTGAATTTCTTCGCTTTAACAACAAACCTCGTATATTTTTGTTCTTTCATTCTAGTAGCCATTAACTCTTCTTTTTGAGGATTGAAATCTATATTTTTTTACTTGAGATCTAAAATCTTGGATTTCCATTCTTATTTCAATGTTTTGCAGATTGTGCCAAGCGTGATCCAGATGTTGGTGAAGACACAGAAAAGAACTTTGCTGACTTGTTGTCTGAGGAACTTAAATTGCGAGAAGCTGAAGCCTTGGAAAATCAGCGGAAGGCTGACATGGCACTCCTTGAAGCAAAAAAGTTGACATCCCAATATATGAAAGAGGCAGACAAGTGCAATTCTGGAATGGAGACATGTGAAGAGGCAAGAGAAAAAGCTGAGATAGCTTTATTGGCACAAAAGAAACTCACTGCTACATGGGAGATGAGGGCACGCCAAAAAGGATGGAAAGAAGGGGCAGCCAAGTCTCACACTCAATCCCAGGGAAATGTACAGACTATGTAACATCGCCATGGCCTCAAGTAGCATATCTCCACTTGATCTGGTGCCAGGTTCTGGTGGCAACAAAGTTGTCTATAGTTAAATCTCAGCTCAAAATGTGTCGTCACACTAATGGATTCCATCTGTTTTGAACTGTACACCCAAGTTTAGTGTAGAGGCCACTATATTATTTCTATCTCTATATATCTAGTCATCTGAAACAGATTGCCGTTACACTGTAAGGCAAAGCCTTTCTATTTATCCTGCTGTGTTAAAATTCCACTAGTAAAATTTTGAGTGTAGATTGTCGTCAACTGCCATACAAATTTTCATCTGTAAGATTGTCATTTATCATCCTTCTATATCCGTGGAGATGAAGGTAAATCATGAAGTACCGTCGTATTTATACATGTTTTTGAGGCTGGTGAAAGCAATTCTGACATGCTAGCTGATTTACCTGCTATGCTGAAGGAGACAAAGTTGAGATGATTCTCAATTTCTCTCCCTAGGTCACTTGAACCTTGTCTCTATATTCTGGCACCAAGTTTGGAGACAGATTACTAACACAGCAATAGAAATGCAGATCAACTCTAGTAGAGATTAGCATATCTGAGCAAAGGGAGTGGGAACATAACTCTCAATTCTCGAGTTACTAATATTTTACAATCACCCAAATTATGTATCGTCGCAGAGGCTTTAATGCATTACAAGGACTGGAACAATGTCTATGAATTTGCAGCAAGTTCGTATTTCTTGATAGGTCTCATGTATAAAACTTCAATTTCAAGTTCCCTGTATTCCTGGATCAGAAAAAAAAAAGGCAGAAAGATGGCTGAGTTCTGGATCCACCAACGTTGGCTCACTTTACTAAGCTATACTGCTTTGAAAGACCAAGTTCACCTTGGTCAAGCACAACTTCAGAGTAGGGATATGGTATACCATACATAAAGCGAGTTAAAGATGAAAACAAAATCCAAAAATCATAACATATGATAAATATAAGCGAATATCACCATAACACACCTTGTGTACAACCCTTGAACCACACTCAAAAGCGCATAAACTCTCATTTATGCAAGAAAAAAGGGAATCTCCCTTCCATTCGAGGGGATATTAAAGTGGAATTATCATACCTATATTTATTTTACTTCGAATGATACATTCAAATGAGTGTTACAAAATATTGCAAAAGCAAAAGCACACATCTTAACAGACACCTCAGCTCAGTGAGAAACTCAAAACCAATTCAGTGACAACACATTGTCGTTCCATGCAATGTTTTCTTCGAGATTGAGTTGGTGTTTAATGTACCGCTTGTCTAGCCTATGCTTTGCAAGTCTACATAGGGTACACGATCGAAAAGAATGCGTGGGATGGATGCCCCAACAGAAGAGCAATGCTCTACTTGTACACAGGATTGAAAAATAAACTCTACTTTCATTCGGAACACTTTACAATTGTTAGCGACTCACAATTATTTTAGGTGACCAACATACACAAGCTAAGTTGAATGAAAACTAGTTATACATACGAAAAGAAAAGTTATTTAAATTTGCAAAAATTTAAAAACATTTGAAAACTTAAAGATTATTCTTTCTTGTTTTTTGGTGGAAAATTTGTTTTGTAAAAATTGAATTTGCGAAAAAATATTTTTGTGAATTAAAATAAATAAAAAATGAGGGCCCAATAAGAAAGGAGTGAGACTCATTCTAGGTTAGACAAGCCCAAATCCAACCTAGCCGTTTGGTGATTTCGGACCCCAATTCCGATTGGCCTGCTAAGATGAATTGAAATTGAGTCGTCGATTTCTTCGGCCAAATTCCATTGAATGACCACCACTTATACAGCAGTGGTTAGGCCTGTCATGTTATATGGAACTGAATGTTGGCCGGTAAAGAACTTACACATTCAGAAGATGAAAGTAGCAGAGATAAGGATGTTGAGGTGGATGTGCGGGCATACAAGGATGAATAAGATTAGGAATGAAGATATTCGAGAGAAGGTGGGCGTGACCCCCATGGAGGACAAAATGCGGGAAGTAAGACTCAGATGGTTCGGGCACATTCAGAGGAGGAGCACTGATGCACCGGTGAGGAGGTGTGCGACTGGCTGTAGTGGGCATGCGGAGAGGTAGAGGACGACCTAAGAAGTATTGGTGAGAGGTGATCAGACATGATATGACGCGACTTAGGATTACGGAGGACATGACCCTTGACAGAGAATTATGGAGGTCGAGCATTAAGGAGGTTGTGGGTTAGGGGAAAGTTATGAATATTTTTACAGCACAATAGAGTGAGACTAGCCAGTTAGGAGTTAGACTGAGAATGTCATTGGTCGTCTATGGATGCAGGGCTTTACCTACTAGTTTTACTATACCAGTCATCTGTTTCGTATTTCGTATTCTGTATTTCATATCTCTTATTATGCTGTTATTTTATTATGCATTTTTATGGTACTAATATATCGGCTCCTGTTGTTTTTTTGAGCCGAGGGTCTCCTGGAAACAGCCTCTCTACCCTTCGGGTAGGGTTAAGGTCTGCGTACATATTACCCTCCCCAAGGTCTGCGTACATATTACCCTCCCCAAGGTCTGCGTACATATTACCCTCCCCAAGGTCTGCGTACATATTACCCTCCCCAGACCCCACTTGTGGGATTATACTGGCTCGTGTTGACCACCACTCTTCCTCTTCCTCACCTCCATCTCCTCCATTGTCCTCCTCGGGATCTCTTTCTCCAGCCAGATTCATCTCTGTACGTTACTCTCCTCATATATATCTCTCCGATTTTGTCTTTCGTGAAACAAAAACCCTAATTCCCCTTTTTTCCTGTAATTATTTAGGTAAAAATGAGAAACAGGAGTTGTGAATTGGTTGTAATGATTTATCTCTTAGCTCCCCACTGCTTAATGAAAGCTAAAGTTCCGATTTGTTATATAGCTCTTTTATATTCTTCACTAGTTAATTTATAAACTTAATTTATTTACCTTTATGATACTGCTTCTTGAGTTGTAATGGTCTCCCAATATGGCTTTGAGTATTGCTTATCAGTTTCTGTTACATTTTCATTGGATAAAGGAGATTTTTTTAAAATGAAAGCTAAAGAAGATAAAATTTATGCATGTTTGTATTTTTCGAGCTGACCGTTACCAGGATGCTACTTGCTAAGATGCATACATTATGGGTTCTACTAATGTTTAATTTGCTTCTGGAAGGTTAAAAACACTAGGTGATTTCTTCATCTGCCTAAGTTTTGGTGGGCAAAGTTACCCGACACTTGTGGTGCTGGGACTCCTGAGAGGTAACAGTTACTCGCTAGAATAACCGAGATGCACGCAAGCTGGCCTGGACATCTCAGTCATAAAAAATATTTGCTTCTAGATTTGGGGGTTTATAGTATGTGTTGGAATAGAAGGAAGCAGACTGAAAATTTAGTTTATGTTCCACTTGAAACATTTTCATTTCGCTTGCTGCGCGAATTTTATGTTTGATTCAGTATGATGTTGAACGAAGAGGGGGAACAGACCCCCCTCCATTTTTCTGTTTGTGTGATAGCCTGATAGGGAGAGACAGACCCTTCAGAGACAAAATAAGAGCAGTGAGTCTTTGTGGATAAGTACCAAGATATTGAGCAATAGACTTGCTCTTTCAAAAGAGACAACATTGAAAAACTAAATTTACAAGAAGAGACTGGAATTGCATTGCATTGTCAAAAAAGATCATAATATTCCTATAATACAACTGTTCTAAACTGTGAGGGATAGAAACTAGATATATGTTTTCTTGCACCCAAGGGTGTGGCCTCGTAGTAGACTAGTTGTCAATGAAGTAGGCAGAGAATTATGGGGTGTTAGGTTCAAATCCCATCAAAGACAAAAAACACAAGGTGTGCTGGTGAGATATATAAGGTGCTGGTGGAATAGTCAGCTGCCTGCAAGCAGGCTAGGCTAGGACACTGTCATCATCCAAAAAAGAACTAGATTTATGTTTTCTTGCCATGTTTTTTCCCTTTTGGCTTTATGTTTCAACTTTGTTGTGCTGATGTACTTCAATAGTTGTTCTCTAGACGTCTTTTGCTCTTCTTCTATTTATTGCATTTAAACCTATTTTTCCTTGTAATTACGAAAAGTCGTTTACAGATAAGGAGAACATTGTATGACAGTATAGCATAGAGTACGATCATGGCTGTTGAGGCTTTTCCCAAAACAAAGTTGATGGCTGAAGTTGTTGATGATGATGATGATATGCCCTTAGTTTTCAAACGAAGTAGTACCACATCAAAGCAGAATCAGTCAAATTCATCATCTCAGAAACAGGATGGACGATCGGGGCGGCAAGCTTCTGATGTACGTTCTCCTAATGGCCAGAGCTCTAGTACTCTGAAAGTTAAGGCAGGCACCTCTTCTAAGGCTTCTCCGTCAGTTTCACCTTTCACTAATCCAAAAGCATGACCTTCATCAGGCAGGACATCTCCTGCACCAAACTCAAGGCCATCAGCCTCTGGGGGTAATCAGGCAAAAGATGTTATGTGCCAAAGCAAGCCATTAAACCAAAATCTGAACCTAATGATGAAGCTGAGGATTCTGAAGATGATAAACCATTGAGTGCTAGGCTTTCTTCTGGGTTATCTTAGAGCAATTCTAGTCATGCCAACAAAGTGCTTGGTACTTCAGCATCAGTTCAAAAGTCTAGATCTCCCAAAAAAGAGGATTCAGATGATGAAATTCCCTTAGCGTCAAGGTTTCAATTGAAGTCCAATGCAGGGGCTTCCACAAGCAAGTCTTCTAATTCTGAAGAAGTTAAGCCTAAAATTCGGCAAAATGGTTTGCCATCTACAACAGTTTTAAGTAAGAGACCGCCTGGTGATATAAAGTCTGCTGCTCAGGCTTCAGTTAAAAAGCCTAGGCTTTCTGATGCATCTACACCTGTTTCGAGTAAGCAAGCGTCTGTTAAACCTGAAAGAAAGACAGAGGATGACGACGATGACGTTCCTATATCTCAGAGAATTAAAAAGTCAGTAGCTTCAGCTAGTAAAGTGTCATCTGCTAAGAAAGCAACCAAAGTCGTTTCATCGTCAATGAAAAAAAAGAAGAAATTGAAGAAATCCAAGTACTCTAAGTCGTCGAAACTGCAGCCAAGCTCCGGTGAAGGGCAAAAATGGACTACATTGGTTCACAACGGTGTGATTTTTCCGCCTCCATACAAGCCTCATGGGGTTAAGATACTCTACAAGGGAAAGCCCGTAGATCTGACTCCAGAGCAGGAGGAGGTCTCAATCTGTCTCTGGCTGTTTGTGTCTCATTCAAGTCTTTGTGAATTTTTTCTCAGTACAGCAATTTCTTTCTGCCTGCAGGTTGCAACAATGTATGCCGTGATGTTAGACACTGATTACATGAGTAAACCGCAGTTCAAAGAGAATTTCATGAATGACTGGAGAAAAATACTAGGAAAAAATCATGTCATTCAAAATTTAGATGACTGTGATTTTACCCCAATATATGAGTGGCATCAAAGTGAGAAGGAGAAGAAGAAGCAAATGAGTACCGAAGTAAGTAAATGAATAAAACTATAAAGTTATGAAATATGAGAAGTTGTAGTTATTTTGTGACCTATACGGTGGTTTGTTCATTTTTCATATACTTTTCTACCTTCTAATTGCTGGTTAGCTTTCTGTATGAGTTGCGGAATAACTATCTTTTAAAACATTTCTTGTCTTGTTGATTCTCACAAAATGCTGAATTTGTTATAGCAGTTGTATGTTCTCATCCGATATAGCACAACTTATCCCAGCCAACTTTGCTCTGAAAAAGACATGGTTGCTTCATAGCGTCCAAATGCATGGATTTACTTTGTGTGGTGGATGTGTTACTTGCTAATCTCTTATGGTAGTATGTTATTTGTGTGGTAATTTTGTGTAGGCATTTGATGCCTACATTTGTCTGACCAGCATGAACATGGTGTTTCTGTCAACCTTCTAAAATAATTTTAGCTGCATTTGCTTAACCGAGAAGATTCGCGGCAGCTGTGCTTCATAGTTTATATTACCAACCTCTACCCATATCTATGCGCCATGGAGACTCTAAGTTCCAAATTGAGCATTGTTTTGCTTACTGCATAAAATGTGTAACTTCTATTGACATTTTTTAGTAGCTAATTCAAGATGGCACTTACCTTTCTTCCTCTTTATTGACGTTAAAGCTGGATGAATGTAGAATTTCATTTTCTATAGCAAGTGGAAGTCACTTAAGCACTACCCTTATTAGAGATCTAGGCAGAAATTCTATGATGGACCAAGTTCTTTGGGTCTGATCAAGTGGTGGTAACTATGTTTGTGGTTAACCTAGTAGCCAAGTACATAAAGCTTGTAAATGTTTAAATATTTTTCGGCCAAAAAAATGCCTATTTTGCAGGAGAAAAAGGCATTGAGAGAAGAGAAACTCAAGCAAGAAGAGAAGTACATGTGGGCTATTGTTGATGGTGTTAAGGAGAAGGTTGGTTCTGTTTATCATTAGTTTTTAGCATTATCTTGCTTTTATACATGATACTTTAAGCGAAATGACATGTGTTATCTTTTGTAAATTATGCAATGGGATTATAAGATGGTCTTATGTCTTATTTTCTGAAAAAGAAAAGGTCTCATGTCTTCCTTTTTTTTGGGGGATGTTCCTTCTCTTATGTCTTCCTTTTCTGGTGATGTGTCTTCTTTCTTTTTCAACATCATCTGCTTCTGTTCTGAGAATTTTAGCTTACGTTAGCAATGCGTTTATCCAGCTTGCAAAGTTTCTTGCTTGGAGGTCTGAAGCAGCCAATGATCTCTTATTTATTTTCATTTTTCTGTTCTGATGCTATTCCATGACATCCCCTTGACTGATCTTCAACAACTTTGAAGAGCTTTATTTCCTTTATTTTGTGTATAGTTAGAAGAACATCTTGTCTAGTTGATTCTTTGGTTCCATTCTTATGCTGTAACCTGCGCCATCAGTACATGCTTTTTTGACGTTAATTTTGTTTTCTAGCCGTGTGATATTGAGCCTCTTAGTTATCCCCAAATCTCAATCTTGAGCTTCCTTTCCTTTCAGTATGATATTCCAATATGGTGTTCTCGTTTCGTTCTTCACCCTGGTAGGTGTCCACCCCTAAAATCAGAAAAGCCCATGGTATAGTGAGCGAGATAACTTCCAAACCAAATGCGAATGGTCTGACCGTTTAGTTATGTGCAGGTTGGGAACTTTCGGGTTGAACCACCTGGACTCTTTCGTGGCCGTGGAGAACATCCAAAGGTAATTTTGACCTTATAACTGGCAAAAACAATCTACTATGTGCAGAGTGGTGTGTTTCTTGATGTTTTAGATACTTCAAGGTTTCACTGTGGTATTGATGGATGTTGCTTAATGGTACAGATGGGAAAGCTAAAGAGACGGATCCGGCCAAATGATATTACAATAAATATTGGAAAGGGTGCTCCAATACCGGAGTGCCCCATCCCTGGCGAAAGGTTTATTCATTCTCTCTCCTGTTATCCTGTTGAAAACAGCCTATCTTTGGAGGAGGTAAAGCTAGAATTTCACCTTCATTTATTTTTCTTCCCCTCGTTGGCTTGGCAGATGGAAGGAAGTAAGGCATGACAACACTGTAACATGGTTAGCTTTCTGGAATGACCCTATCAATCCAAGAGAATTCAAATACGTTTTCCTGGCAGCCAGTAGTTCCTTGAAAGGGCAAAGCGATAAAGAGAAGTATGAGAAAGCAAGGCGCTTAAAGGTACAATGAAAGCAATTGGCAAACTTCTGATCGATGAATGTTTCTTTTTTTAATTGTGACTGGTTGCACATGGATGATTGGTAGCTGTAACCGTCTCTTGGTTGCAGGATTACATTGAAGGCATTAGATCTGCATATACAAAGGATTTTACAAGTAAAGATCCTGTGAAGCGTCAGATCGCAGTTGCAACTTATCTTATTGATAGCTCTGAGGACAGGGAATGAGAAGGTACCAGGAAGGCAGGAAACACTAGCTTTTTATTTTTTCCCAGATATTTAGCTAGGAGCAGCATAGATTTCAAAAATAGTCTAAAAATTCCAAAGCTTGTTGCTGATGCTGGTTTAGGTCATGTCTCTTTTAGAAGCATTTCAAGCTGCATCGAAGCAGGAAATTTTAGCAATATATGTTACTTTCCTCTTTCCAATTGAATTAAGTTTACCAAGGGATACTAGCAAACCACATCACTAATAAAGAAAACACAAAGCAAAATAATTTTATCAGAGATCAATTTATCCAGAAGTACAGAATATGAGAGATCAGTATTCCAGTTTTTAGTATTATTTCTATGAAGCACCCATGCTTTTGCCTGCAGAGGCATGGAACAGTGCTAAGGTTGTTTAGTATTCTTAGTCATACTTCGATGCGGTGCAGGATGACGACGAAGCTGATACAGTTGGTTGTTGTACTTTAAAAGTAGAGAATGTAGAACCAGTACCTCCAAAAATATTTTGAAGGTATTATGGTTTTATCCAACAAAAGCTAAATTTGAAGAGCTCTAGGAAACTCGTTTACAGTTTCGTAGTCTCGTGCAATTAATTATTATGCATAGAATTGACTTTGCTTCGTTCAGTTCGATTTTCTTGATAAAGATTCTATCAGGTATCAGAATGAGGTGGCTGTGTATGAGCCAGTTTTCAAAGCTATTCAACTGTTCCGAAGTGGTTAGTAAATGCTGCTTCTGTGCTAGAATGTTTTCTTTAACCTTTTTCCTTCATGAAATACATTGATACACTTAACTGTTGATTTCAGGAAAAAAGGGCGGTGATGATCTTTTTGACAAGCTTGACACGAGTAAGCTTAATGCTCATCTAAAGGAACTCATGCCAGACCTGACTGCAAAAGTATTTCGTACATATAATGCATCTGTTACACTGGAGCAGCAAGTAAGTTGCTTTCTAGGACTGGAAGTTCTGTTTGACTACTGGGTTACCTGTGACTAGATGATGGTTTCAGATCATCTGACCTGTATATAAAATCTAAAAAAGAAGCCTCCCCACCAACCCCCCCAAAAAAAGGTTACTGTTTGTCAGCCGGAGGTATTTGGCTGTCAACTACTCAACTTACTGCAACTCTTCTCCCTAATCGGGTGTTCGGGTGTGAACTAGCAATCAGAGGCAGAGTTACCCCTCTTCCCTAAAAAAGAGGGAAGGTTGCGGTACTGTCTCTCGAATATTTGCTGATGACATAGTCCTAATCGACGAGACACGACGCGGCGTCAGCGAGAGGTTAGAGGTATGGAGACATACCCTTGAGTCCAAAGGTTTCAGGTTGAGCAGGACGAAGACGGAATACCTTGAGTGCAAATTTGGGGCAGAGCCGACGGAAGCGGGAGTGGAAGTGAGGCTTGATTCTCAAGTCATCCCTAAGAGGGGTAGTTTCAAGTACCTGGGGTCGTTTATTCAGGGGTCCGGGGAGATCGACGAGGATGTCACACACCGTATAGGGGTGGGGTGGATGAAATGGAGGTTAGCGACGGGAGTCCTGTGTGACAAGAAAGTGCCACTGTTACTGAAAGGTAAATTTTATAGGGCAGTGGTTAGGCCTGCTATGTTGTATGGGACCGAGTGTTGGCCGGTGAAGATCTCACACATCCAGAGGATGAAAGTTGCAGAGATGAGGATGTTGAGGTGGATGTGCGGGCATACAAGGAAGGATAAGATTAGAAATGAAGATATTCGAGAGAAGGTGGGTGTGGCCCCCATGGAGGACAAGATGCGGGAAGCAAGACTCAGATGGTTCGGGCACATTCAGAGGAGGAACACTGATGCACCGGTGAGAAGGTGTGAACGACTGGCGGTGGTGGGTACGAGGAGAGGTAGAGGGAGACCTAAGAAGTATTGGGGAGAGGTGATCAGGCAGGATATGGCGCGACTTAGGGTTACTGAGGACATGGCCCTAAACAGGGAATTGTGGAGATCCAGAAGATGAAAGTAGCAGAGATGAGGATGTTGAGGTGGATGTGCGGGCATACAAGGATGGATAAGATTAGGAATGAAGATATTCGAGAGAAGGTGGGTGTGGCCCCCATGGAGGACAAGATGCGGGAAGTAAGACTCAGATGGTTCGGGCACATTCAGAGGAGGAGCACTGATGCACCGGTGAGGAGGTGTGAGCGACTGGCTGTAGTGGGCACGCGGAGAGGTAGAGGAAGACCTAAGAAGTATTGGGGAGAGGTGATCAGACATGGCGCGACTTAGGATTACTGAGGACATGGCCCTTGATAGGGAATTATGGAGGTCGAGCATTAAGGTTGTAGGTTAGGGGAGAGTGTGAATATTTCTACAGCACAATAGAGTGAGACTATCCAGTTAGGAGTTAGACTAGGAATGTCATTGGTCGTCTATTGATGCAGGGCTTTACCTTCTAGTTGTACTATACCAGCCATCTATTTCGTATTTCGTATTTCGTATTCTGTATTTCATATTTCATATCTCTTATATATTGTTGTTATTTTTATTACGCATTTTTATGGTACTAATATATCATCTCCTATTGCTTTTTTGAGCCGAGGGTCTCCTGGAAACAGCCTCTCTACCCTTCGGGGTAGAGGTAAGGTCTGCGTACATATTACCCTCCCAGACCCCACTTGTGGGATTATACTGGGTCGTTGTTGTTGTTGTTGTTCAGGTTGCACAAAAATTGTAATAGGAGGATGAATATGCTTGGGTTGACTAATAAGTTCGGTCAGAGTTGGATAATTCAGAGAAGGTCCACTTATCCATTTATGTTCCGTTTGAGTTTGTTTGCTTCGGGTTAAAGTTGGATAACGCGCTGAGCTAAAGTTGTTTGTGCTTGGTTTATTACTAACGACCTGCTTGGTTTTCTTAGGAAACTTGATGAGCTATACTATGTGGTACTCTTTCTCTGTCTGCTTTTCAGTATCTAAGCTCAGTTTTTCCAGGAGAATGGATGATAGATGAACATGTTACTTAAAGAATTAAAATAGGATGGTTGAAATAGAGAAGTGTCTCCTGAGTGTTATGTGAGTTCTATAGAATAGCTGTAAGATGGACAATGTTATGTGAGAGTGAATCTTGGACTTGGGCCTCTAAGGCCCAACCTATCTGCAAGATGGGTGTCGCGGAGATGCGAATGTTAAATGGAAGTGTGGTCATACAAGATTAGAGAAGATCAGAAATACTCACATTCGATAAAAGGTGCAAGTAACGCACATAATTGATAAAATGAGAGAGGGTCGCTTAAGATGGTTTTATCATGTCTTATGTCGACCTCCAGATGTAGCTGTCTTTAGGTGTGAAACCATGATGATTGAAGGTGTTAAAAATGGGACAAGGTAGACCTAGAGTTACATTGAAAGAAGTCCCAAAAGACCTACAATCTCTTGGAATCCATGTAGACCTGGTGAATAATAAGGCATAATGGAAGGAAAAAACCCATATAGACGATACCAGTTAGTTGGGTGCTAAATTTTCGTTATCTTGGTATACGTTTTTTTAGGTCTAATGTTTGCTGAGAGTCTTCTAGTCTTGTTAGAAATGTATATACCATTAGAAAATGTAGATAATTTTAGTGCTAGAGAACCTACATTTTTTAATTTTGGATAGATTGATTGCATGCAGCGACATGAATAGTGAGGATTCAAATAGCCAACCCTAACTAGCTTGGGATTTAGGTGTTGTTTTCTTGATGTGGCATACTTTTGAATAGTATAGCAGAAATGGATGTTAAGATAGATGTGCGATTACACAAAGATTAGATAAGTTAGAAATGATCCATTCAACAACAGTATAATTAGCTTATATAGAGTAATAGAGGATAAAATGAGAAAAGGTTGTCATAACAAGATGTGTATTACTTGAGATCAGCAACACAAACATCTTGGAGCATGTCCTGATCTGCCGCAAAACATTGGTTGTGCTAATGGCTAACAAGAAAACGTGCGAAGTCTTCGATGAATACAGGGAATTGAGCAACAATATTGGCATCACCATACTTTGAACCATCTTAATTCCAAAGGCAGCCTGCATGGTGATTAGTACTAGTGTATTACTTCAAAAAGGAAGCAAGGAGAAGAAGTGAACGAGACTCAGAGTTTGTTAATTTTTCTTAGAAATGAGGGTGGCTCCATATAGTCGATTCAAACTAGTTTGGATTGAGTCTTAGTTATATGCTTTTGAATAGTTTTTATCTTAATAAATGGATGCTTACTTTGTCTAAAATATTTTCAGTTTGAGTCTGATGATAGATAATTTCAACTAGAAGTGGAAGTTTTCTGGAGTAGTCATATTATTGTCAATGCAAGGTCCTGCTAAATTTACTAAAGGGCCACTTTTGTTTTGTATGTATCTGCAGTTTCTTTTTAACACTGTCAGAGCCCTGAAGATTGGGAAATTTGTTGATATTCTCGTCTTTTTATAAAATGTACAAATACTGTTCTTGGTTGTCGCAAATGAATGGATGTTACTATTGGTTTTATGCAAAATTACTGATTACGTTCAAGTCCATTTAAGAATGGAGCAGTCGTTCACTCTCAACTTGTTAGTTTAATTGGGGAAAAGATGTTTGTTTTCTGATTGTAGTTGAAGTATGCGGTTATCCATGCTTGTGTAACTGGTAATGGAGATCCATTATGCCTTTCTCATTACCAGTGCACAAAATTTTGTTTCTCTGGTGCTGATTTGAATTGCTACTGATGGCAGTTGACCAAGCTGACACAAGGTGGAGAGCTCGCTGAGAAAGTTGCAGTATATAATTTGGCAAATAAAGAGGTGAGACTTCCATGAAGAATAGTACTAGTTCTGATATGGACACTGGTGATAAATATTTCAGTTATTATATCTATGTTTCTTGTTGCAGGTTGCAATAATTTGTAATCACCAGCGTAGTGTTTCAAAGTCGCATAGTGTACAAATTTCAAAGTTGAATGAGAAGATAGATGAATTAAAGGTGATTACTTTTGTTATCAGTGTTCATTGTCTCTAGTCCATTTCTCTCTGATAAGTTACCTTATATAATGCGAGTGGCTATTTTCCCCCCTTCCAATAGAAGAGAATTGAATGTTGATTGATGATATTTTATCTGCAGTTCAATTGTAGCCAAGTAAAATTTGCATTTACTTTAGATTGTAATTGTCTTATAGGCTCTTTTGGAAGAATTCAAAGTGGATTTTGCTCGGGCCAAAAAAGGGAAGCCTCCATTGAAGAACGTGGCGGGTGCATTGCATAGGCCAAATGGCATCCTCCGGAAGGCATAAATGCCATATGGGCAAGTGAAAGAGGTCTTTTCTCTATCCTCAGGTGCAATGGAGATCTGATTGTAACCTGAATACCCATCCAGAAAACAGAAGTGTGAACTCCCTGTCAGTCTGTCTAGCATCTGATCAATGAAGGGAAGTGGGAAGTGGTCCTTCCGGGTGGCCTGATTTAACTTTCTGTAGTCCATGCAAATTCTCCAGCCCGTGACGGTTCTCGTCGAGATCAGTTCATTATTATCATTTTTGACTACCGTTATGCCACCCTTTTTAGGCACACATTGAACCGGGCTAACCTAGCTGCTGTCAGATATTGGGAAAATAATTCCCGCATCTAACCACTTTATCAATTCTTTCTTCACCATTTCCTTCATGTTGGGGTTCAGCCTTCTTTGGTGTTCCCTGGAAGGTTTGTGGCCCTCTTCCAGCAGAATTTTATGCATACAGTAGGTGGGGTTGATCCCCTTTATGTCTGTCATGGTCCACTCAATGGCAGTCTTACACTCCTTGAGTTTGCAAGAGTTATTGTGCCTGCACATCTAACAAACTAGATGAGATAATAACAGGTAATGTGGAGTCAGGTCCAAGGAACTCATACCTGAGATGGTCGGGCAGTGGCTTCAACTCCAGCTTTGGGGGTTCTTCGATGGATGGCTTGGCTGGAGGAGTTTCTCTAATTTCTAAGTGCAAGGGCTCAAATTCAAGAGTTCTGTCCCAAAACCCTTTGCCCTCTAGTGCCAACACGCATTCTGTCAGTTCTTCTCCATTCACCTCATCTAAATTCATCATGCATGCAGCAAGGGTCCTCAATAGTCAGCATCTCATCATCAGTTTCGACAATTACATCCACAGCATCAATAAGAGAGCAATTGGCGAATTCACTTGGTCACCTCATACATTTCTGCACATTGAATGTTATCTCTTCGTCGTTCAATCTCATCTTGAGCTCCCTAGTCTCACAATCAATGAGAGCTCTCCCAGTGGCCAAGAACGGCCTTCCCAAAATTATGGGAATTTCTTCATCCACCTTGTAGCCCAAGATCACAAAATCTGCAGAGAACACAAATTTCCCCACCTGAATCAACACATCATCCAGGATACCAGAGGGTCTTTTTACAGTCCTGTCAGCCAGCTGCAACAACATAGAGGTGGGTCTAGCTCTTCCAATCCCCAGCCTCTTATAAATCGCCAGGGGCTTAAGATTAATGCTAGCCCCTAGATCACAAAGTGCCTTAGCAAAAGCAAAATTACCAATAGTGCAGGGAATTGTAAAGCTCCCTGGGTCAGATAGCTTCTCCGCAATTGGTCTAGTCACCACTGCACTGCAGGTCTGAGTAAGAGTCACCGTGGCCAGGTCTTGGAAATCGAATTTTCTCGACATTAAGTCCTTCATCATTTTTGCATACCCAGGCATCTCTTTCAAAGCATAAATCAATGGAATTTACCTGGATTTGTTTCAGCATCTCCAAGAATTTCTTGTACTGCTCCTCTTTCTGGTGCTTAGCCAGCCTCTGAGGGAACGGTGCAGGAGGTCTCTTCTTCCTAATGATTTGGGACTGCTCTTTATCAGCTGTCACCTCAACTACTTGTTCCTGGGTTGTCTCAGCTTCTTTCTCAGTCTCAATCTGAATGTTGTGTTCTTCCTGAGCAGGCTGGACTGTCACCTCTGTTAGTTTCGTTGACTCATCTAGCTCAATGGGCACTGGTATGAGAGTCTCAGTCTGTCTGCTCTCTCTGAGCCCTTTCTTGCTCTACGTCTAAATCTCTGTCATTCCGTAGACTCACTGCCATCAGCTGCTTCGGGCCTTGATCTTTGGGGTTTATTTAAGTGTCTGCAGGTAATGTCCCATGAGGACGATTGTTTAGAGACATTGAAATTTGGCCCATCTGCACTTCAATATTCTTGATAGCTGAATCGTGTGCATCTACTCTCTCACTAATTTTTGTATTAGACCCAATAACTTGCTGCATCATTGCCTCAAGTCTAGCAAACCCATCTTCTTGCCGTCCACCATGCTGCTGCTGAGGAGGGTGATACCCCTGCTGTTGATTCTGATTGTTATATCCCTGTGGCCTTGGATAAGGTGCCATATTGTTAGGAGGTCTCATACCTCCCATGTTCCCATTGTTGAACTGTGGTTGGACTGGCCTGTACGACTGATTTTGCTGGCCCCAATTCTGACTACCCTGTCTCTGGCCTCCATAATTAGACACATAGTTTATGTCTTCAGGGTAGTGATGATCATGTTCTGCATTCCATTGGTTACCAATTGGCTGACTAATGCAAGATGTGCACAAGCCCCCATTGGTAGTATCTACGATGTGTACCTGCTGCTTCTGCCTTGACTCTTCCACCTTTTTAGTGAGTATACTCATCTGTGTCAATAAGGTGGTCATGTTTTCAGCCATAGAGTTGGATGGATCTAAGGGCACTGAGTGAACCACTGGAGTGATAGGTGCATTCCTGGTTGTCCATCCCGAATTCTGCGCCATCTTATCAAGCAGACTCTGGCCTTCTCTCCATGTTTTGCTCAAAAATGCTCCACGAGCTGAAGCATCAACAATGTTCTTCATGCTATCTGACAATCCCATGTAAAACCGCTGCCCCAACATCAAATCTGGAATACCATGGTGCGGACATATAACCAGCATCCCTTTGAAACGTTCCCATGTTTAATGCAGTGTCTCTATTGGTCTCTGTTTAAAACTCAAAATTTCATCAATTTGTTGAGCAGTCTTGTTGGGTGGGTGGAACTTGTTATGGAATTGCTTGACTAACTTCTCCCAAGTTGTTATGGAATTTATGGGGAGTGAGTTTAGCCAGGTCTGGGCAGCTCCTGTCACTGAGAATGGAAACAATAACAACTTGATTGCTTCCGGAGTTACGTTGGGCTGCCTTTGGGTTTTGCAGATTGACCGGAAATTCTTCAAGTGTTGTTGAGGATCTTCGACTTGTGACCCCGAAAATAGTCCCTTGTTTTGCAACAAGTGCATCATGTTATTCGTGATTTGGAATAATTCAGCCTGTATCTGCGGGACTACAATCGCAGTAGCCAGATTTTCAGCTGTGGGCCGTGCCCAGTCATAGAGAGCAGCCTCTGGCACAAGAGGTGCCACAGGTGCTATTGGCGTTGCTGGGTCTACCACGTTGTCCCCCATGTCTGGTTCGATTTGTATAGTTGCTTGTTGTTGTTTGCTTTCCGGTTGGCCCGATTCAAGGCCTTGAAAACTTTCTCGGGATCTGATAATGCTTCAAATACTTCACCAGTTCTCGATGAGTTTCTAGGCATGCACCTGTACAACCAAGTCAACAAATGTTAAAATTTCAATGTAAAGATTGGGTATAGAGAAAACTGACTACACTAAGAATTTTTGTACTTCTTTCAATTGTAATTGATAACACCGTTAATTCCCCGGCAACGATGCCAAAATTTGATCACGCCCAACTATGCCTTATAAAAAGGACACGCGGACGTTGCAAATATAGTCTGAGTATTTAGCCCAGAGTCAAACCCATAAGGAATTAACCTATCAATTACTTTCGTTAGACTTACTAAATTTTCCGGAATCAACTTCCCAAATGTTGTCAATAACAATTGGTGGTATTTCTACTAACTACGAATGAAAGTAAATCAGCAACTGAAAACTAACTATGATTAAGTTGTAAACAATTAAGAAAAGGTTTTAAGGTTATGATTTCCCCTATTGATGGAATCCCTTCCGGTTATGTTTCATATAGATTCACCAAATCATCTCTATCAATCATGAGCACTCCTACTACCGTAAATCTCTCCCGAGTAATCACGATAATTTACTAGACGCACTCTCCCGAGATACGCTAGCTGGCTTTGTTTATTACAGCTCACTTTTGATTGCACCCAAGACTTCGTTATCCTTAATCCCGCCTTTAAACCCGCAGTTATTGATCCCTCATATACTTTGGGAGTGGTGTTGTTCAACAATTACCTAAATATGCATTCTCTCCCGAGTTATGCACACTAAATAAGCACAACTAATTGAGGATCCTGACAATTAACTATAACAAATACGTAGTTGAACAAATAGAGATTAAACTGGCAAACTATATTAACATCACAAGAAGTTCATCCTTTAATAGGTTCCATCAAAACCTTAGACTAAGGAATTAGCTACTCATGACAAAACAAGATGAAACTACTAAATTATTCATAATGTGTAATTGCAAGAAAATAAAAGAGATAGAAAACTCTAATGTTTGGTTGTTTTCACACACTTGTTCTTGCCTCCAAAGTAGCCTAAAAACAAGCTTAAAAAATTCTTGGGCGAGTTTCTAAAGCTTATAAGGGTTTGGAACAAGTTTTCCCGAATTTACACTTTGGTCCCCAAATTTGCTGACGAGTGAACAGTGCACCACGGTCGCGGCAGGACCGCGGTGAATGCTGAGTATTCTGCCTCGCCTCTTGATCTGCCGCGGTTACACCGCGGTCGCGGTGGAATTTTGCTCAATACATCTTTTTGCTTCTTTTTGCTCGGTACTTCTTGAGTGGGCGGTTTCTTCACATTATTGCCTCCAAAATACTCCGTGGTGCTTCCTCACTTAGAATATTTCCTGCGAAACAAAAAAACACCATTTAGAGCATTTTGTTGGCAATTTGCCGATAAAACAACAATAAAGTATGGTAATATTAAGGTGTAAATATCATCTATATAGCCTAATATCATTGCCTGAAGAAGGAAGAACGGAACACAAATTGTGTTTAGAATAGCAAATTCCATTTAATGAGAGGCTTTTGAACCAGATATATTAGTTGATTGCTAAATATGTGGTTTTGACTTGTCTCACTTTTCCGCTTTTAAGTTGATCAATCTCTTTTAGGTTTGAATCTTCTGAATACCTTGAATCCTACTTCTTTTTCCTCTTGCTTGTCTTCTATAATTTTTCTAATTGCTTCATCAATTTCTAAGTTTGTTCATAGTGAGTTCCTTTCGCGAATACCACAGCTTCATCTTGTGAATGCTTGCAAAAGGTATCTGAAGAATACAACTGTTGGCAAATATTAAGGTCTTCACTCTGATTGGTTCATTCGTAGTGGGAAAAAAACTGTCTGTCTATCAATTTATTCTGTTAATCCTTCCAAAAGGAAACCCTCTTGAGTGGTTTGCTAATCTTCTAATTTTGGGGCTTTCAATGTTAGCAGCCATGTACATAGTATGATAGTTCATGAATCCTGAAGATAACTAGGAATCATTAATCTCTTGGAAGCCACTCTCATGCCATTCCACATAGTCATTGGTAGATCTTGAACTGCTTCGATGTTGCTCTTCGAGTGAGTTGTATCTTGGTACTCATAGCCTGAGGGGATCATAGGACTCGTGGTGACGAAAGTTTGTCAAGAGATTTGATATCTAATTTAAAATCTATCAGTTTTTTCCCCTCAAAAACAATGATTATGTGTTATGAAACTTCTAGACAAGGTTAGACTTGAGAAGATGGATAAATAATTGAGACTGATTCTGTTAAGGGGCTGTGATTACTGTCTGAACAGCTTGAAAAGAGTGAAACGTGGAGTAGTCTAGAACTCCAAACTATAACTTTTCAAACTCCTAGTGCAGCATCAAGTTGGGGCTTTATCAGTGCTGTAATTGTCTTACCTCCAAATTTGGCCAACTCCTCAATCTAGAACTATAATGATATATGATATCTCTTTGTTGTATCTTGACGGCCAACTCTCCCATACTAAGCTCTGACAATTCCTGAAGTATTTTCTTTTATTTTTGTGCTTCTTTCAACTGCCTCAACAAGGAATTCGTGAACATACATCAGTTTCTTATGTTGCCAATATAAATCTAAATCCTTGAGCTTGAGGATTTTCTGTCCAACTTGTGACAGGACTTCTGATATTCCCTCAGGGAAGGACATAGTCCTGAATTTTTGCAAGTATTTAGGTTTATCTACACAAGCACATGAACATACCTATCTTATTTATATATTAGTGCTTTAAGTGACATTCATATTTTGTTTTATCAAAGCTTATAAACATTTGTTTTCTTTTCTTTTTTATGACATCCAATTTTGTCCCGCCTTTCTTCCAAACTATTTTTTAAGCTTCTAATATTACTAATAATTTAAGAATAATTATTTTACAGTTATTATTCCAAAATAGACCTAATTAGTATCATTATTAGTATTATTGTTATTGTTATTATCTCTATTATTATTATTATTATTGTTGTTGTTGTTGTTATTATTATTATTATTATTATTATTATTATTGTTATTGTTATTATCTTCATCATCATCGTAAGATGTTACTATTATTATTGTTATTAATTTTAATTTAATATCATTCTTATTGCCTCTTGCAAAAAGTGTATCACTTTCCTTCATTTAATCAAACAATAGTATTTATTTTAATTACTCTTTATTTCACAATTAATGTAATAGTTATTTTATAAAATCAAATACTAGCAAATCTTATGTTTTGATATGAAACATCAAGTAACTAAATTAATTAAGAGATTTAGTAAGAATTAGAAGCTCAAAGAAAGGCTTGAAGAAGGAAGTGGGTTGTACAATATCTAGTCACCTAAAACCCAATGCAATCCCCAACCCCAAATTCCCTGAAGCCCTCAGTTTCAGACCCACAAGAACAGGCCCAATTCGGCCAATTGATCAATCAGCCCAACTAGATTATTATTTTTAAGTGTCAAAAGCCCAATTCCAAAGATCACCTAGGGTCCCTTATTCTCTCTCAGAAACAGACGCCTCCCCTTTCCCACTCTCCATTGTCCCTTTCATTCTCTGCTATGACAGAGCTCTCTTGGCATTTTCCTCCATTTTTAGCCAAGCTTTGACCTTCAAATCCCTACTTGACAGAGCATATCTCACCATTTCGAGTGTAACCTGAAGCATATCCCTGAAGAATCACGTGAAGATCCAATCCATCCAAAAGGCTTCAACGTTAAAATTCAAACGGATCCATTTGACTTCTTTCGAAATCCGAATTTTAAATTCCCGCTCAAAGGAAGCAAGAACCCTAATTTTACACCTATAAATACCAGATTTTGTGACTATTTTCAGCACCTGGGGCATCCGCCGCTTTAGACCCTGTGCCGTTACTCCTCTCTCATTTTTTACTCCTTTAAACCACTTTTTAAAAGCTTGCTTCTCTCTTAGTTCTGTAAAAAATATAATAGAGGCATTACCGTCTTTGTTTTCGGAGTTTGACTGTCGTTCCAGTTAGCAGATCTTTGTCACGATTCGGATTTCACACCCTCGAGAGTCGTGATGGCGCCTACTGGTGAAAGCTAGACAAGCCAAATTATCCTAATTACTTAACCTTTTTTCAGTTTTAAACCATTATCAGTGATGAGTAGATATCATGCAAATAGCGAAAATAATTAAGCGGAAGACAAAATCTGACAATTTATCTTAATACAAAACTGCGGAAGTCTAAATACAACTCTACCCAGAATTTGGTGTCACAACTTCACAGACGGTCTAAGAATACTACATACAATGTTTGAAAGATAAAATATACATTGTTTCTGAAATGAGTAAAGGAAACAGGATAAAGGAAAAGATAGGAGGTGACGCCAAGGCCCGTGGACGTCTGCAGGACTACCTCGTGTTGCCTGTGTGGGTTGAAGACAACACCCTCACTGCGGTCCAAGCACTCCGGTATCAGTATCTGCACACAGTGCATGGTGTAGTATCAGCACAACCGATCTCATGTGCTGGTAAGTGCCTAGCCTAACCTCGGCGAAGTAGTGACGAGGCTAGGACCAGACTACCAAATAAACCTGTGCAATATAGCGTACAAAAATAATAGGAAGTAGATAACAATGATGACAACAATGATCAACCAGTGATATAAATAGCAGGCAACAAGAACACCATAAATGTTTCTCAACAAATAATAGATACAAGTGCAATCAATTTATCAAGTCCTTCAAATATAAATCTTTCGCCTATAAATCCTTCAAGTAATAATCTCTAATATAATATGCTTTTCAATGAATACATTTCGAATATATTTCCTTTAAATAAATATCTTTCAAATAAGCATCTTTCGAATATAATTCTTTCGAGTAAAGGTCACCTTGTGACGCCTCATTCACTTAACATAAAATAGAGTACAGTTTCCAACCCAATCAGGAAATCAACAAGAAAAGATGGAGTTATTTTTTAGAAATCATTTGATAAAGAAGATACCTTTTTCAATTAAAGTACAATATCGAATGAATCATTACCTTTAATACGAGAAATCAATAAATCAAACATAGTAGAAATTCCTTTTTAAGTAAAGTACAACTTCAAACAATTATTGAAATTTGGAGTATTGAACATATAAAAAAGAAGAAGGTAAAAACAGAATATCAAGAGAATTATAAAAGAATCAAAATCCAACCACTAACAAGAATAAGGAAAACAAAGGCAGATTTCACTTTTTTTTCACATCTTGTTGCAGGCGTGCAACCCGATCTCATTTCCTGTATCTCGTGGTAGGCGTGTCACCCGCTCCCATTTCATGTATCTCGTGGTAGGCGTACTACCCGCTCCCATTTCATTATATCTTGTGGTAGGCGTACCACCCGTTCCCATTTACAAGCCAACAATAATCACAAGAAATCCCGGCAAGGGAACAAGAGCAATATAACAACTTCCCGGCAAGGGAACAATACTATCAAAACAAACATCCCGGCAATGGAGCAATAATATCAAACAAACATCCCGGCAAGGGAACACTGGTGATAATAACATATGAAGCGCAATAAACCACAACGTAGTCATAATAGTTATAATACAAGACTCACGGGCATGCTTGACACCAATGTATAAGCATGTCAGATTTTTTCTTCCGCTTAATTATTTTCGCTATTTGCATGATATCTACTCATCACTGATAATGGTTTAAACTGGAAAAGGTTAAGTAATTAGGATAATTTGGCTTGCCTAGCTTTCACCAGTAGGCGCCATCACGGCTCTCGAGGGCGTGAAATCCGAGTCGTGACAAGTTGGTATCAGAACTCTAAGTTACATAGATCTCACAGTTCATAGACAAGCTTAGTAGAGTCTGAGGGATTGGTACGGAGACGTCTGTATTTATCCCCCAGAGGCTATAGAGTTAGGAAAAGTTTCACTTTCATTCTTCTCTATCGTGCGATTTTGTTCTCTCATTGCTAAATTGAAACCTCTACTCTTGTCCTTTCACGAATGGCGAAGTCACGTACCGCTTCTTCAACCAAATAACAGCACAGATCGGTGATAGATCAACTACGTCTTTGGAGGCTTTGCGGAGGTTGGATAGGTTTCACCAAGCTCTTCGCTACCACTTTCAGCGATGCATCTTTTGAGGACCCACAGGATTATCTTGACTGCTGCTATAAAGTATTGCAGAACGTGAGAATAGTCAAAAGCGATGGGGTTGATTTTGCTGTGTTTCGGATGACAAGTAAAGGTAGTGGAAAGATAATGTATTTACTAGACTAGTTGTGGTTCCGACGGAAGATGCAGACGTATCAAGAGATCACCTAATGAATCATGCAGGGGTTCAACAGACTTTGACGTCTGGCTGATTTATTTGAGTTGTAAAGGTCAAATATTGTGGATTATCAGATGTTGTGACCTATGACTTAGCGCCAAATGGGGAATTCCACTATCAGTGAATGGATCGTATGGTCATGTGTTATGTTAGTTTTGGCTTGAAATGTATATACATGCTACTGAAAGGTTCCCCAATAATTTACACATATTTAAAGGCCTGGGACTTTGTAGGGGGTAAGGTTGGAACTTGTGGTATATCTGCCTCCTTAATAATCCAACACTTCAGTATCAAGGGAGTTAGGGAAAGAACTTTAAATTTTCAAAAGGTCTACTTAGTGTGGAAGTCACGGTTGCGGATTTTGGGGTGCTTCGGAGGAAATACAGTGGTTGACGACCTTCTCGACTATGTGGTTTGTGCCAGATTTATCTGTATGGAGTTTTACCTTTGTGATCGTTGTGCATAAATAGGGGTAAGAGTTACCCCAGAGAATAATGAAGAGTATATGAATAAATGGGTAGCTCAGCAGTGTTAAGCCAGCATAGTAAAAGAGGAAATTGGTCGCCGGTGTTTGTGGCAAGCCTATGAAGAGGGCAGACTAGCCAATGTAACACCACCTACTCAGCTCTGTTCTAAGAAATGTTTTTGAAGGAGTTTACCTCCCGGATTCTCTGCAATATGTGGTATATGTGATCTTAACGGTTGTGTCAGGTCACCATGACAGTGTCCGAATATGTCATCAGGTTCAATAAGTTAGCCGAACCCTCAAAGGGATTGTTATGAATGTGGTAGTACTAGGCACATCATGGAAAAATTATCCTAGACTTGGGAGAAACATAATTTATAAAAGCACTCAGGCTACGTGCCTCATTGCAATCAATGCTTAGCTTACATGACCAGCCAGAGGTAGGGGTCAGGATGTTAGAGGTGGAGGTGGAGACCCAACTGTTGATATATTTTCTATGGTATGGCTGAGGTCGCAACACTAGATGGTGTCATTACAAGTACGGTTTCGAATAATTATAAAGTAATAATTTTCTTAATTTGATTCGGTTCTGAGTATCGAGGCAACTCCTCCTATTGTGCTCCACTTATGAGCGAGCTTCGTAATTCTGAGATCTGCTTATGTGAATGCTCCTGTTGGGAGATTCGACGGAGATGGCTAAGTCTATCATTATATGTTGTGATTTTGTTACACAGAAAATATTTGAAAGAAGAAAATGAAATATTTCGATTGGCACGCTGTGCATAATACTTGTGATTCAGAACTGAGGACGAGATCCTCGCATTTTAATATAATGAGAAATATTTAAACCGAGCTACAAGCTGCGGTAGATGTTATATAAGGACGAGGTCCTTGCGGTGAAAAAAAATTAAAACTATGTGTTTAAATGCTCCCTTTGTGAAATTAAAATTTGTACTATAGTACTTATAGAGAGTCATGCCTATTAGACTTATCTGGAAAAAAAAATTCTTGTATGAATATCTTTGTGCATGATTTGCCAAATTTATATTGTAATTATTGAGTTTTAGACTGCGAGATGTGGTTATGGTCATACATATGATGCGTTTTATGTCAAGATATCATTGTGATAATGTCGTGCTTGTAATGCGGAGGTTAGTGTTATTGATATATACTTTGTGGTGCTTTGTCGGGTTGTGGAAATGTTGTTAGGAGTTGTTTTGGTGTCACTCTGACAGGTGGATAGGCCCAATTACAAGGGAGACTGCCGAAATTTCTGAAAAATTTGGCAGTTAGAAAAATTTGGGATATTGAGATGTGCAAAGAAAGAGATAAATTACATTATGAGTTTGAGGACGGACTCTACTTCTCATTTGAGGATGAATGACCCTAAGTGGGGGAGAATATAATACCCCATATTTGATGGGTGCGTAAGCACGAGTTGCTATGGCCAGTCGAGACTAATATCGTGTGTTGACGTGAAAAGCTCTCGAAAATCGCCTCTCCCCGAACTCCAATTTGGTAAAAATGAAAAATGGGACAAAGTCCCATTTTCAGAAGTTACATTCTGTCCAGAAATTTTTCGGGTTTACTGTTCACAGATACTGTTCACAGATATTGTACACTGATATTGTATACGGATATTGTTCATGCATGTGCGGTCACTGTTCACACGTGCGAAAAATGCAGAAGCTGCCCAGAAAATTTCAGCAGCTAAATTCAAGTCCGAATTGATTCGTTAACCTTCTGAAATCCACCCGAGGCCCTCGGGACCTCAACAAAATATACCAACAAGTCCTAAAACATCATACGAACTTAGTCGAAATCTCAAATCACATCAAATAATGCTAAAATCGCAAATCATACCCCAATTCAAGCCTAATGAAACTAAGACTGTCTGACTTCTATATTCGATGCAAAAACCTATCAAATCAAGTCCGATTGACTTCAAATTTTGCACACAAGTCATAAATGACATAATGAAGTTATGAAAATTTTCGGAACTGGATTCCGACCCGATATCAAAAAGTCAACCCTCGGTCAAACTTTCCAAAAGTCTTCTAGTTTCAACTTTCGCCAAAATGCGCTGAATTGTCCTACGGACTTCCAAAGCCAAATCCGAACATGCTCCTAAGTCCAAAATCACCATACGAAACTGTTGGAATCATCAAAATTCCATTTCGGGGTCTTTTTCTCAAAAGTCAAATCTCCGGTCAAACTTAAGAAATCTTTAGCCTTAGATTTCTTGATTCCGTTAAATGGCGATAATTTGATCTAGGGACCTCCAAATTCAATTTAGGGCATATGATCAAGTCCCAAATCATGATAAGGATCTACCGGAATGGTCAAAACTTTTATCCGGGTTCGCTTGCTCAAAATATTGACTGAAGTCAACTCAGTTGAGTTTTTAAAGCTCCAGTTCACAATTTAATTCATTTTTTTTACATAAGAACCTTCCGGAAAATTATACGGACTGCGCACACAAGTTGAGGAATTATTGATAGCGTTTTTCAAGGTCTTAAAATACCGAGATAATTATTTAAATTAAAGATGACATTTTGGGTCATCACAATCTTAGGCCGAAAATAGTAGACCTATTTGCACGCCCCAAGTTCACTGCCCGCAAAAAGGTCAGTAACTTCGAAATCTTTCTTCTCGCTTTTTCCTATATTTGAAGTTCTGAAATGTTTGTTTGTTTGTTTTAAATATCTTATCTCCAGTTTACTTTCCATGTAAAAGGCGTGATTCAATATTTGTTCATGGATGAAATCATGAAAGTTTATGTGTTTAAACTATCTCTTAATTAATTAAAATAAAACGTCAATGGACGTATGAATATATTTGCACGTTAGTTGCTCTCTTTGTTGTTGTCTTTTTAATAGTGATATGTGCTGGAAACTACCTTGAATCTGAATGTATAAACACATGATTTGGGTTTCTGTTTAAGTATATATCTTTTAGTTGTCGGTTTTGTCGAAAAGTCAGTGAACTGAATAAGTTTTATATTGCTGTTTTTGTCGAAATCGTGATTTAGAGCTATACTTGTGTGTAGAAATCATGAAGTCACAGTTATTCTATTTGGAATATAAAAAAAATAAAAAGAAAAAAGAGTTCGACTAAGTATGTATAGATTCTGGAAACTAGCACCTTAGTTGTTAATGTTATGGCTTTTGCTCTAAGTATTACAATCTGCTCGTTTCTTTGGTCGAAGTTCTAATGTTACCTCTTCGTCCCAAATGTGCAAACTTTTGCTCTTCACGCCATGAATTTGGATTGTGTCTTAAAATACTACTTAAACTTTACTGGTTTCTTTAGTTTAAATGACGTAGAAAACATGTTGTTAGGATCTTAGGGATCAACTAGCTATATGCTTAGTTCAAGTATTTTTCTGTGTTTAAAGGGATAGTTTGCTTCACAGAATTATGTCTAAAAGCCAATACTTAGGATCTCTTCATATAGATACTACATGTATAGAAGTCAGCTTGTTCTTAGCATTTGGGTTCGAGATCATGTTTCTAAGATTTTTCTCATATTTCTAAAGAAGCAAAAATTGTAGTTATTTAAGGTGAAATGTCCTTTCGAGTTCTAAAACACTCCCTTGAGATGTATGAAATTCTAGTATGCGTCTCATACTTTGTTCTAGTGATCCTAATGCTGGGTAAAAGTGTTTTACTTTTATTAATTTTGATATAACAAGTTGAAAGCATCCTGATTTCCTTTGGTTTTATTTTCTCTTTAACAAAGAGGAAACATTATAAATATTACTAAAATATTACTTCACTGGAGGAATCATTTGTATGTAGTATATTTTTTAGCTTCGGGATCGTTACAAAACTAAAGAAGCAATGATATGTTTATCTTGTGTCTTCTATTTTTGTATATTACATAGAACTAAATCTTCCTCTCTAGTTCTGTTTCTTTATTTTATTTGCATATACACTTGGAGCAAAAATCTGAGTCTCACCCGAGACTCAGCACTACCGAGCATGGAGTCGTCATATCTCATATTCCTATAGATGCACCGGATAGCAAGAAAACAAGCGAAATGCTTCTGGACACCTATGGCGTCTTTCATTTTTCTTTTCCCTTATCATTTGTTTAATTTCTTTATGATTGTCGATTTATTTGGGGTTTGTCTTATATTAGATTTGGTAGCTAAATCTTATTTTGTTTAGTGGCAGTTACTCTAGTTAATAATAAATCGCTGATTTTATTTACATGAGTCTTAAGGGCTTTTAAAATAAACAATTTGAGATAATGGCTTTATTTATTTATTTCTAAAATATTTGCCCAAATCAATTTTGGAAATACTTAGCATTCTTTGTCAGCATTTGTCCATAAAAGCTTGTTTCTTTCTTACAATGTTCAAGTCTAATTAAGGTTTTCGGAAAAATGGCTTTTGTAGTGTTTTTTTTGCATATCAGACTCAAGTTTAGTATATAAAAAATAGTCACATGTTATTTTCCAACTATGTATAAAAATATTAAATTTTCTACTTATAATGAATTAACCTAAGTTTGATTGGTTAACCGTGATTAACGGATCATGTAGGGTGCTTTAATAACCTTCCCTATAGGATTAATTAGAACCCTTACCCATACTCTTAAGGCTAAGTAGACCATAAACAGAGTTAACTTTAAGCACCACTTAGCTAAAATTGGTGTCCTAATTCACCGTTAAAATAATTAGGTGGCGACTCTCTTAATTAATTAAACTTCAGATTTACCAATATGTTATACTCTAATTTGACCCGTGTTAAAATGGAGTATAACACTTCTTTCTTGAATAGGTGGGCGATTGTATATCTTGGACAGCTGAAACCACTCATTGTACCAGTTTTGAGCGAAGGGGAGTAAATACAACAGCGCGCATGGAATTTTGGAGGGTGTTGATAGTTACTTGAGATTGCTGCACCCCTAAGTATTCTTCTCTCAGGCTCTCTGTAAACTTTTCATTTGGTGCAAACAACTTATAAGATTTATTTGTATATTGTTCCCCTCTTGTAAAATGGTTCTTTAAGAACCACCATTATATCCTCAGCCAATTATGGTCTGAGGTTGAGGAATATGTATTTTTGGATTGGACCGAGTGTTGGATCGAGGGTGCTAAATAAACAAACGGTTGTATGCTTCTGTATTACTTTTTATTATGAGGTCTGGATTTGTTGACATAATGCAACTCATGGAAATTAGAAGTTTTATTTTTGTGCCTCATTTATTTGCTGATGATTTGGTATAATGATTTTCAGATATGTAAATAAAAACATTTAGTAGCAAGTAGCAAATGGAACATTCTGTGTAGAAAACAAATGGAATTAGCCACTGATACTTTTAGGGGAGGCTACCTACGCTAAATCCTATTGGGGTGTGGCCCTTCTTCGAACCCTGCATGAACGCAGAATACTTCATGCACTGGATTACCCTTTCATTACCGGTTTATTTGAACAAAAGATGAAAAGCTCCAGGTGCTTGATTTGCACCTTTTATCAACAATGTGGCAATCTCAGATGTTTTCAACTTCTATTAATTCTGAATTGCTTTTCTTCCTATCATTTTTCTCTTCTTCTTTTGGTTTTGTTCTGTTACAGCAACAGAGTTGTAATTAACAAACTTACATAATGAGCAAGAACTTTTCTCTTAGGACTACTCTCCATATTGCATGTTTAATTCTTTTCATTTTAGAATTTTCCGAAGTTAACCAACCTGGCTGTGGGTGGACTAATCTGTTGAGCTAATTGGGAAAAAAAATACTGATTTTAATTGCCAAAAATTAGAAAGAAAAATAGTCATTGGAAGTAAATGCATGCCTCCATCAGTATCAATGTACTTCTCCAATTATTAATCCCACTTATAATTGAGTTAAAATAGTACGGGCTAGCCAGTTTTCGGACAGGTCATTCAAAAATAGCCAGCGTTTGCAAAGTCATTGAAAAATAGCCACTATTTTGCTACAACAGGGACCGGTCCAGCATAATATACTGGAGATCGGTGCACATGTGTATGAACTTCCAGCATATTATGCTGGAACTCCAACACGCGGAAAGTTCAAGCATAATATACTGGAGATTGGAGCACCTATGTATGAACTTCCACAATATTATACTGGAACTCCAGTATATTATGCTGGAGTTCCAGTATACTTATGCTGGAACTCCAGTATACTATGCTGGAGTATTTTCCGGATTTTGAACAGTGTTTTCGTTCATATTTATCTTTACATAAAAAATGGATAAATTTCGATTACTTTTAAAACTGCGGTTATTTTTGAATGACCACTTGTAAATCTGGCTATTTTTGAATTTCTCCCTATAATTGAAGATTACAAAAGTTCTCTTTTGAGCGACTTTGCCATGCATAGAGTTTTTTAAACTGCAACTCCTTAAAGAGTCTATTTTTCTTCCCTTTTTCGAAATCAGTGTTTAGCCATGAAATTTTTTATTTTCGCTTGAAATTGAATTTCGAAATTTTTGAAAAATTTTAAAAACTCCAAAAAACTCTTTTTAAAAAATTTCACTTCAGATCACTATCAAAAATTGAAAAACAACTCAAAATTATATTCATGACCAAACACAACTCAAATACCATTTTTATTTTTAAAAAAATATTATTTTTTCGAAATTTTACCATTCTTATGTCCAAACGGCCACTAAATGTGTAGAACTCATATAAAGTTAAGGCAATAGTCAAAACAAAAAATAAGCACACTCCTTGAAATTTCATTCTTGAATTCATAGTACATACACAAGGAGTATCACATTTGGGGGGGGGGGGGGCGTAGGAGAGGAGGGGAAGAGACATTATTCTGACATGTCTAGCAAAGCTTAATTAGCTGCCACAACTCAAAACTCAACTGGCTTTTTTCACAGATGTGAGTGAACCAGAGGAGAAACTCACTGAATCATACCTTTGAAAAACATAAGCCACAATCAAAGAAGCAGTAAGAGTAACAACATCCTTAGCAGCACATTGTTTGTTTGATTCAGTTGGTCTCCCAGTCTGTGGTCCATTTGACCAAAACAAATAATTCAGCAATTCTTTCCCTTTTTCCTTTGTAAACCTTTCCAACACAAACTTTTCAGGATCATCAAACACCTTTGGATCTCTCATTACCAATGGCTGATATCCACAAAGAAGTTCACCTTTCTTTATCTCATAAACTGAATCATGTGAACTTAGCTTAAAATCTTTTCTTGCTCTTGCATATTGACTTGGCACAGGTGGACTAAGTCTAAGTGTTTCATATACAAAAGACTGAACAAGTTCCATTTCTTTAACACTCTCAAAACTCAAATTTTCTGGCTTTAATCCAACTTTCTCTCTCACTTCATTTTTTAACTTCTCTTGTAATTCTGCATTTTTTTCATCTCCAAGATTTCCCAAAAGGGTAGGCAAGAAAATAGTGAAACCACCAAAAGCATTGAACCCAAGAATGAACAAAAGGTTATGTATAGCTTCTTGTTCAGTAAGTCCAAACTCTGATTTTCCTCTGTTTAAAACTTCCTTAGCTTCATTTTTGACAAATTGTATGAGTTTTTCATAACTACCTTTGACAAGGAAATAAGGGTAACTAAAAGAGTGGACAAATATTTCTTCAAGGGGTTGAAGTACACCAATACTAACAGTAGGTGCAAGTTGAATAGCTAGCCACGTGTCAAGCATGACGTAGCCAGAATTGGCTATTTCTGGTGAGGCTGATGGATTGGCTCCTAAGAGAGTGAGGGAGAAAAAGTTGAAGAGGAATTTTTGCATAGTAGGGAGGAGAGAAGCTGAGTTTGATTTTGAGATATCTGATTCAAAAGTTTCAAACATGGAGTTGAGCTCATTGACAAGTGTAGGCACCCATGTTTTTGAGCTTCTTTTTAGAATGTCCAATGAAAAGTTCTTTATCTGCAATTCAACAGTATCAAAAAAAATTGTTTAACTACCAATGCATAATGATAAATGTATCCTATAATTTTTATTTTAAATCACCAAAATATTTTGTTATAGAAAATATACTCTTATAAGGGTCGGGGTAAGAGCTGCCCCTAAGGGTGTGATGTAGACAACCTATCCAGGATCCAGGGAAGGGTTTCCCCCTAAGGGTGTGATGTAGACAACCTATCTTAATGCAAGCATTAGTCGCTACTTCTACAACGCGAACCCGTGACCTATAGATCATACGGAAACAACTTTATCATTACTCTATATATGTAAGAAATTGTTAAATGATTAAATTAATCAAAATATTCTTAAACACATTAGGCAAACAATTCAAAGGGTAGTGCACAAGGATGGAAAATTTTGAGACATTTGTAGTGGATGTTCAATATATAAGGAACAAATGCCCTTCTACCGAGGCATTAGCCACATGAGACTTTAGTTATCCTTATCATGTGATTGTTAGGGGTGTTAATGGATATTTAAATTCGATTAAATCAATCATAAAACATAAATTTTATATAAATCTATAACCGTACGGATAATTAAGGTAGGTTTTTTATTTTATGAAAATAAACTGTAAAAATATCGAACCGTACCGAATAAATTTACATGTGAAAAATATATTTGTATATTAAATTTAAAAATAATAAATTATTAAATTTTTTCTTAGAATTATGAAAACAGTTACAAGCTAACAAGTAATTAAACTCAAAATCCTAATTCCCAAACTTATTATGCTACTCCTGTTAAAACTAAATTATTTTCAGCATATTCACTAGCAAGACACAAGGTATTGTAGCAGTTATGAGTAGCAAATCCAATATATTGAATATGTTTTCTTTCATATAATTTAGATTTATCTTTTTTGAATTTTTAATCTTCTATAGACTTTATTCTGAGTCTTAGCTTGGTTAATATCTTTTTACCTGTATGATTTGTATTTTCTTTCTATTTGCTTACTGTAAAATAATTGATGGATCTATACTCTGGCCATCTTTCATATTTTCTCAATTTGTCACCCTTTAAACTTTAAAAATGTCTAGAGAGTTTTGATAAGTCCTATAAAAGTATATATGTTATTGCATTCTACTTCTACTAGTGACTTTTATATGACATTCTAAAAAATATCAAAAATCACTCAAACTATACCTATACCGAAGAGAAACCAACATAATTGAAACGGAATCGAAAATTTTAATTTTGGTTATACATAATAGTATAATCGAAAAATTGATATAATATAAATTTTATAAAATAACTGATCGAACCGAACCAATTGCTATGACTATTTAGAAGTTAAACCACTGAAGACGAATCATGAATAAGTAGTAATTTTGTCTTTTTAAAACATTAGTCATAATTCTAGAAAAACATGGAAAAAAGATCTACTAGAGATTTAAGGAGATATTTTGAAACTAATATCTGTCATGTGTAAAATGTGGACGCCTAGACTTGTTGTTTCACTGAAATGCCAACTCTATTGTCATCTATTCCCATTTATGACTGGACTTCCTTAACATATATAGATATAATAGTACACAAGACAAATTAGTGTCAAAATTTCAAGTTGTGCAGCACATGCTCCTGTGGTCCTTGATATATAATTTCTCATCAGACTATCAGAGGTCATACTAATCAATTATCAACGAAAGTTATTACTACTAAAAGTTAACAGCTTGTTTGGATGGTTGTTACGCATCGTTTCATAATATATCGTATTATACTGTATTGTATTGTACTGTATCGTTTGATAAATACAATGTTTGGATAGATTGTGTTGTTTGTCATCGTTTCATAATATCACGCACCAGCAATATGAAGAATAAACTTGCAATATTATAAAGAAAAATTATGATATAAGGTAAAATTACTATATATAAAAGTAGGGTAAATGATAAAATAATTTAATAATAATAAAGGGTGAGATTGAGAGAAAAAGACAAGGTAACGACGCGACAAATATACATTGTTTTGGTTACTATTATTTAAAAGGGGTATACAGTATCATTTTCCCTTTTATCTTATTTATCTACACATTTGACAAATATCAAAAGTGTTTATAAACTAAAAATTGGACAAAGCCATAAGGTATTAATTTAACAATTTTTATTTTATTTTATTCCTAACATTTTTGTGATTCCCGAAATACCCTTGTCCATCTGTAACATCTCTCTCCTATTGTTAGGAGTGTACAAACCGAACCGGAAAAAATCGCACCAAACCGAAAAGTCAAACTAAATCGATAAAAAAATCTGATTAGGTTTGGTGTTGAGTAAAAAAATCCGAACCAAACCGCATATAAATATATAATTTTATATGTACTATTAAGATCTTATATAGAATTTTCTTTAAAAATATCTAGAAATATTTAGGATTCTCTTGCGGGATATAATATTTAATAGTATATGAAATGCTACATATTTATTAACCTTAAATAATATGTTAGTATAATCACTTTTTCATATAAGTGTTACTGACAAAGGTTATAACAATCTTTTGCGAACATTTCTTAGTCCCAAGACTCTCAACCACCAAAAAGAAAGCAACCTTTTGGCTTTTCAAACATGACAAAGGTTATGTGTTAAAAGTGTGCTATCATCTTACTTTTATTTATTTAGTTATGCATTCAATACGAGCTTGCTTGATTAGTTTTCTCTGAATCAAGCATGTGATTTTTTTTTTAAATAATAGGCGGCGATAGACTCGAACACGGGACTTGTGCCTGCTCTACTATCATATTAGAGTGTGTGATCATCTCATCTAAAAACGTACCTACTATCTCCTACCAATATAAGTACCTTACAATCAGTGGCGAAGGCAGAATTACAGTCAAGGGGGTTCAAAAAAAGAAAAATGGGAATAGAACCAATGACCTCACAAAGATTTTGAACCCCGTTGATCACTAAGATATGCTATATATAGGTAAAAAAATAGATTTTGCCTTTACTTTTGACAAAGGCCCCTAAATTCGCCCTGCTAACTCTATCTTTGACCAATGAGAAAAACTGACATTTTTGCTTCTTGGTGAGATTTAAACCTGAACAATCGGAATTCTCAACACACTTTTTTGATCAATAGGTTAATGACGTTGGGTGCCGGCGAGGCGACCTTAATGTTATATTGCAAAAGTTCAGCAACGAACATCCTCTTTCATATCTCAGTTTCCAAAGAGATACTCCCTCTATTCCATGAATATTTCATGTGAATGGATTCAGAGTACGAGGTCAAAACACATACGAACACAAATTCTTTACGTAATATATTTAAAAGCTATGGGAAAAAGGTACGTACCTGAGTATGTTTAGGTTCAGAAGTATCAAGATAAGCACAAACACGCATATCTCCAGTATACTTAACACTAGGCATGAAATCCCCAACAAGAACATTAGCTTTCTCTACAATCTCCATATCAAACAGATGTGAAAACGACTTGACGTCTAGAACCGCCACCACATTCGGATTAACACCAAGAAAAAACGGAAAACATGGAGGCACATTGGTTCTAAAAACAGTGCTCTTGTGCTTTTCAATTCTCTTGGTAAAAAAAGTGTTAGGTCCCTGAAACCAGTTATAGTCCAATCTATCAGATATTGGTCCTAACAACGGCCAACCGTAGCCGCCGGGAATTGTACGGACAGGAAGAGAAGCCGGCGGCGGAGTTAACGGCGGTGAGGATGTACCAGTGTAGCTATCAGGATTAATAGGAGTAGATCCGCTCATCATTTTCGCCATGAGTGTGGAGGTTCCTTTTTGTTTAATGTGCAGAAAATCAACGCAGAATGCTGGGTTTTTAACTCTTGTATTAATTATTTATGAGTGTGATTGAGAAATGGAAAATGAAACAAGTGAATACGATGGGATAGATAAGGATCAAAAATTGTGAAGCTCCGTTGTTTAAAATGTGGAAAGATTGGTGGAAGAAGTACAACTATATACTAATTAGTTTTTGCGTTAGCTAGTTAACGTCAACTTAGAAATATCATGCCACTTGTTTTAATGTATCCTTATTACTACTTCCTCATTCGATTTTATGTGCCAAAGGTTGAGAGTATACAAAGGTTAGAGTACTTAGTTTTCGGCATAAATTTAGATATTGATTTTAAAATTTTTAGAAAATAAATTTGTATATTCTATAATTATATAAAAAATACTAGTATAAGTCATGATAGTTAATGATAACAAAAGCGGAAGCAAAGTAACAAGAACAAAAATAATAGGATAGAAAGATAGAGATTTAGCATAGAACCAACTAAGGAAATTGAAAGAACATTTGAAATAAATAAATACCCACTCAATGTAAAATTTAATTGACCCAAAACTAATAGGAACAATCCTTTGAGGAAGTAATCCTCTTACAAGTTCACATTAACAAGGAATCAACTAGCATAAGAATTCATCATAAACACTGTCAATGAGTTTTCATAAGAATACCAAAATAAGCTAAGTCTAAAATGAGAGTCTAAAGGGCTATTTATACTAGGGAGCTAAGTATTACAACTATAGCCACCAAATGTAATGTAGTCTTTAATGGTTTGTTAAATTGCATGTATAGCCGCCCCGTTTTGAAAGTAGCCTCCACTTAAAACCCAAAGTGCTCAATGCTATCTAGATTGTATCAGTTAATAATTCAAAAAGAAGAATTTTAATAGTTCAATCGGTTAGCTACCTAAATTTTTACATTATTGGTGATGATTTAATTCTCCACCTTGTAACGCCCTCTCTCTCATTTCCCCCAAACAACTCCCATTTCCAAAAAAAAAAACTTTAGTAATTCAAAATATTAAAAAATATTTAAGAAGAGCATGATAAAATAAAATCTAGTTGGCTTTTCAAATAGCAATTTTATTACATAAATTTGGTACAAAGGGAGTACTACTTTCTAACCCTACTTGTTGCGGAAGTCAAATGTATATAGTGTGAATGAGTCACAACTACTATACCAAAAATTATGACAGCCACCAAATAATAAATAAGACAATAAAGCAACAATAAAAGGAACACCAGAATTTACGAGGTTCAGCCAATTTTGCCTACTTCCTCGGACACAACCAATATTTTATTCCACTCCAAAAATACAAGTGAAATAATACTAAAGAGAGAAGATACAAATGCTTTAAGAAGATAAGAAGACAAATAAGAGGTGTGTTTAAATCCTAAACATTAGGCCTTCTTTTATAGGTAGAAATTCTTCCCAAATTAAGCCTCCCACCGATGTGGGAGTTTGTCATTTTCAACAAATCTCCACCTTGGCAAAATTTCACATCTTCAAGTTTCTCTCGGTAACAAATTTTGGTTGTGTCTTCATCTTCAATCTTCAGTGTTCAACAATGTTGATCAAATCCAAACAATGTTGAAACTTGACCGCAGTCACACAAGTAGGATTCTCTGTAGTATGAATTTAGTAATTCTTGACCGTAGAGAAGAAGGTAGGATTCTCTGTAGTATGATTTTTTTTCACTATGACTCTACCTTCTTCTATGATTTCTCGTACGAAATGATACCGAACATCAATGTGCTTCGTCCTTGCATGATAAACTTGGTTCTTCGCTAATTGAATAGCACTTTGACTATCACAAAAAATTATGATACTTTTTTGTTCAACACCAAGCTCTTTTAGCAACCCCTGAAGCCAAATTGCTTCTTTCACAGCCTCTGTAATAGCCATGTACTCCGCCTTTGTTGTAGACAAAGCAACTGTTGACTGCAAAGTAGACTTCCAACTAACTGGTGCCTTTGCAAAAGTAAACACATAACCAGTAGTTGATTTTCGTTTGTCTAGATCACCCGCAAAATCTGAGTCACAATATCCAACTACAGACTGATTGCCTTCCTGCTCAAAAACTAACCCAACATCTACAGTATTGTGAATATACCGTAGAATCCACTTCAGAACTTGTCAATACTCCTTTCCTGGACTATGCATAAATCTGCTAATAACTCCAACAGCTTGTGAAATGTCAAGTCTCGTACAGACCATTGCATACATTAAGCTACCAACGATATTTGCATATGGTACCATTGATACATACTCATGTTCAGCTTCATCTTGTGGCAACATAGTAGTACTTAGCTTAAAATGGGGAGCAAGTGGAGTACTAACCGGCTTAGTATTCTCATCTATGCCAAAACGCTGCAATACTCTCTTCAAATATTATTTCTGAGCTAAACAGAGTTCCTTTGAACGTCTATCTCTTATTATCTCCATGCCAAGAATTTTCGTTGCCTCACCTAGATCCTTCATCTCGAACTCCTTCTTCAGTTGAATTTTCAACTTATCAATTTCTTCCGAATTTTCGGAAGCTATCAACATATAGGAGAAGATATACAAAGGAACCATCTTTAAACTTGCGCAAAT
Organism: Nicotiana sylvestris; assembly: GCF_000393655.2. Classification (NCBI taxonomy): domain Eukaryota; kingdom Viridiplantae; phylum Streptophyta; class Magnoliopsida; order Solanales; family Solanaceae; genus Nicotiana; species Nicotiana sylvestris. The sequence continues at coordinate 24,351,671 of NC_091063.1, read as the reverse complement.
ACACACAATGATCGGATTTGCTTATCTTGTACCCTTGCCGCAACATAAACTCGTCAAATCGCTTGTACCATTGTCTAGAAGATTGTTTCAATCCATACAATGATTTTTCAAGTTTGCACACCATATTTTCTTTTCCAGCAACTTTGAATCCTTCTGGCTGAGTCATGTAGATTTCCTCCTCCAAGTTTCCATGTAAAAATGCAGTTTTTACATCCATCTGAACTAGTTCCAAATCCAACTGTGCTACCAAAGCCAACATAATTCTAATGGAGGAATGTTTTACAACTGGAGAAAATATTTCATTGTAATCAATTTCCTCCTTTTGAGCATATCTTTTGGCCACCAATCTTGCTTTGTAGCGAACATCTTCTTGGTTAGGAAATCCTTCTTTCTTTGCAAATACCCATTTGCACCCAATTGCTTTCTTTTCCTTCGGGAGATTGGCCAATCTCCATGTATGATTCTGATGAAGGGATTGTATTTCATCATTCATGGCAATCCTCCACTTATCTTCTTCTGAACTTTGGACTGCGTCTTTATAAGTGGTAGAAACATCATCAGCTACATTGAGGCGGCATAAGCAACCGTCTCTATAAGACGAACAGGTTTTGTTATTGTCCTTTTTGGCCTGCTAGTTGCAATTGATTCAAGTTGTTGTTGAGGTCCTGAGTTGGAATCTCCCTCTCTACTGGCTCTTCTTCAGAGGATAATCTTCATTTGTTTCCTCCTCTGCTTCTTGTGTAGGAAAAATAAATTTTCCCTCAAACTCCACCTGCTTAGAAGCACCCTCATTTTGTTTGATATCTTCTGTTACCTTATTTACCATAGCAGATTCATCAAAGGTAACATTCCTGCTGAATATTATTTTCTTTGTCATAGGACACCATAAGCGATATTCTTTGACTCCAGAAGTAATCCCCATAAAAATAGCCTTCTTTGCCCTTGAAACTAATTTTGACTCTGTCACATTGATAATATGCAGTTGAGCCAAATACATTCAAAGAGTCATAATCTACAGCAGGCTTTCCATACCATTTTTCAAATGGTATCTTTCCATCAATAACAGTAGATGGTAGATGATTAATGAGGTGACATGCATATGTAACTGCCTCAGCCCAAAATTCTTTGCCCAAGCCAGCATTTGATAACATACACCGCACCTTCTCCAGCAAGGTCCGGTTCATACGTTCTGCCACTCCATTCTGTTGTGGTGTATGTCTGACAGTGAAGTGTCGGACGATGCCATCATTTTTACAGACCTTATTGAAATGATCATTTTTGTATTTACCTCCATTGTCTGTGCAAATACACTTGATCCTCCTGCCTGTTTGTTGCTCCACCATCGTCTTCCATTTGAGAAAAATTCCCAACACTTCATCTTTGCTCTTCATTGTATACACCCATACTCTTCGGGAAAATCATCAACAAAGGTTATAAAATAGTGCTTCCTACCCAATGAAGGTGTTTTGGAAGGACCCCAAACATCAGAGTGTACATAATCCAAAATGCCTTTAGTATTATGGATCGCTGTACCAAATTTAACTCTTGTCTGTTTCCCTTTGACAAAATGCTCGCAAAACTCCAAGTTGCAAGCCTTTACTCCTTTTAACAATCCTTGATCTGATAAAGTTTTCAAGGATTTTCCTCCAGCATGTCCCAAGCGCATGTGCCATAGCCTGGTTGCTTCTATCTCTTTTTCGTCACTGGATGTTACTGTCGCTGTCCCAATAATTGTATTACCGCGATAACGGTACATGTTATTGTTCTTCTGATTGACCTTCATTACCACTAGTGCACCGGATCATACTCTCATCACTCCATTTTCTGTAATGATTTTGAACCCTTTTGATTCTAGGGCTCCCACAGAGATGCGATTTTTCTTCAAATCCGGTACATATCGAACATCTGTTAATGTTCTAATCATTCCATCATGGTTCCTTAATCGTATTGAACCAATGCCATATGAGGTAAGAGGGTTGTTATCCGCTGTGTGGACGACTCCATATTCTTCTTCTTGAAAATCCACGAACCAGTCCCTGTTGGGACACATATGATAGTTACAAGCCGAGTCCATCAACCATATGTCTGATAATGTTGATGGCTCTGTTGTAACTAATGAGAAGTCTGAATCATCACCATCATCTATATTTGAATCCATAATGGCCTTTCCATTATTATGTTTGGCCTTATTCTTCAACTTCGGACAGTCTTTCTTCCAGTGCCCCTTTTCTCGATAAAAGGCACATTCATCTTTGCTGGGTCTAAATCTTGACTTGGATCTTCCTTTCTTTGTCCTCATTTGATTTTGAGGACGACCCCTCACAACCAGTGCTTCTCCTTCTCCGCCCTTCTGTTTTTCTCCCTTTCTTTGTTCATAGCTGTACAAAGCCGAACAAACTTCTCTGAGAGAAATTTTGTCATTTCCATGGAGTAGAGTAGTTTCAAGGTGCTCGTACTCATTAGGAAATGACCCCAACAACATCAAGTCCAAGTCACCATCATCAAAAATTGCATCCATATTTTGCAAATCTGTGACCAACTTATTGAAACTGGTGATATGTTCATTCATCGTGGTACCGGGAACATAGGTGAAGCGAAACAGTCTCTTCATCATGTACAATTTATTTTGACTATTTTTCTTCAAAAATTTATCCTCCAGTGCTTTCCATAATTTACTTGCAAAAGTTTCCTTTGTGTATGGATATTTCTGCTCTCTAGCAAGGTAGGATCGAATGGTACCGCAAGCAACACGGTTGATAATTCTCCAATCTTCTTCTCCAATAACATCTGGTCTTTTTTCTTCAATGGCAAGATCTAGCCCTTGTTGAAAAAGGACATCTAGAACCTCGCCTTGCCACATCCCAAAATGTCCTGACCCGTTAAAAAATTCTACCGCAAATTTCGCATTTGACACAATTCTTGTCATAAGCGAAGATGCCAATGATGACGTATTGTTGACACTTGATGTAGATTCTTCTTGTTTGTTGTCTCCCATCTATGACACAAATATTATTTAATAGCTGACGACACAAATCAAGATTATTTCCTTTCTGGTGTGGAAGATCAGACTAAGCTGCAACCACAAAGCATACTCAGACAGAATCTTGACTCAGTTACCAAGATAAATCTTTTCTGATGTGGAAGATCAGACTATGCTGCAACCACAGAGCATACTTAGACATTACCTTGGCTCTGATACCAATTGTTGCGGAAGCCAAATGTATATAGTGTGAATGAATCACAACTACTATACCAAAAATTATGACATCCACCAAATAATAAATAAGACAATAAAGCAATAATAAAAGGAACACCAGAATTTACGAGGTTCGGCCAATTTTGCCTACTTCCTCGGACACAACCAATATTTTATTCCACTCCAAAAATACAAGTGAAATAATACTAAAGAGAGAAGAAACAAATGTCTTAAGAAGATAAGAAGGCAAATGAGAGGTGTGTTTAAATCCTAAACATTAGGTCTTCTTTTATAGGGGAGAAATTCTTTCCAAATTAAGTCTCCCACCGATGTGGGAGTTTGCCATTTTCAACACTACTCACGTACAACATTATGAGCGAAAAATATTTGAAGACATGTTTAGACAGTCGTAATCTTTGTGAGTAATATTTGTTAAAAGAAGAATCTTTGCGAGTAATAGAATGTCATATGTAAAATCACAAGTTCTTGGGGTAGTTTTGAAACATACAAAAAAAACTTTTTTATTTTCTTAAACTTCATATAAACTCAAATACTGAGTATAAAATGGAGAGGATTGGTAGAAGTAGTACGATCATGTCTTTGCCTTGTCTATTTAACGTCAACCTAGAAATATCATGCCACTGCGTCTGCATTTATCACGTGCACTGGGTTTAGTAGTACTAATTACTTGATGTCTTCGTCAAATACGTGATCATGAAAGTCTTTTTAGTAGAGGAACAAAAGATTGTGAAGAAGGTTTTGAAGATTTAGAGAACCAAGAAAAGTACTGAGCCCAAGAGCTAGAAAATTATGAGAGTAATTCGCATGCTGCAGGAAATCATGACATGTATTTAGTTTTGGTAAGATATTATTTTGCTTTCTTTTTAAATGCGATATTTGATTTTTTTGTCAGTTTGTTCAAAAATAATTTCAGCTGGGTTTTTATGCTTTATTGTAATGTTTAAAAATCCCGATGGTGATTTTCAATATAGTTGTGAGTACGTAGCGCTTTTTGCTTCAGTCTTAATCAGCAAGTTATTTTTTTTTTAAGAAAATTGATTAGTTATGAGTTGAAAATAATTAGTTGAGAAAATCAATAATTTACTAAGTACTAACATGTTATTTATCTATATCGTTGTTTGTTTATAGTAACAATGTTTTTTGCTCTATCGCCATAACCTTTTACTTTTGTTATATTAGCACTATGAATTGAGATGTTGGAGATAGTAAAGATGGGGAAATTGATAAAAACAACTCTTATGACGTTCGGACTGTCCAGTGGCCCGACTCATGCCGCCAGTGAACTGTTACTAAGATCAACAAAAATAACAATATAGACTATAATCCCACAAATAGGGTATGTGAAAGGTATGTGTACGCAGACCTAGCCTCTACCTTGCGCAGGTAAAGAGACTGTTTCGGATACTGAGATCATTTACTGGTAAATTTAACCCATGAGATAGCCACAATTCTCCGAAAAACCCAAGAGAATAGATACCTTTTAATTTTATAGCAAAATATTTAATTTTGGTTACCTCCTAGCCCTAAGCCACTAAATACGCTAATCAGTTACAATATTTTCTTTCTCTCTTTATTCTGATACATCCCATTCTCTTCTCCATCCCATTAAAATTTCAAATTCTCTTCCTCTTTTCTGTCTAATTCGCTTGCGATTTTCTCCTCCATCGATATCCTCCATTGTAACAGTGCTTAAAGAGGAAGATTCTTTTTTTTTTGTGTGTATCACGGAATGCTTGATGCCTGACATTAAAAATCTACTTACAATTAGGGGTAAACTTGATTCTTCATCAACTTAATGTAAATTCTGGCCGCCTACGTCAAAGCGGAAATAAGAAATCAAAAGAGAAAAAATCCATTTCAAGAGGAAAGTAATGGAAAGCTGAATTAGTAGAAGTCACCCAGCCACTGCTGTCCACATTAGAGCAAATAGGCCTGCCCTGAATGGCTGGTGACACCATGATCAATTAGTCGTATGTCTTATTCTACCACTAAAATTCCGAGCACAGCGCTCTAACGCTCTGCATTAAAATTAGGGTTTGTTCTTGAACAAAGACGAGGAAGTTTGGGGCTGAGCAACTTGATTTTCTGTTAATATATTTTAATGTATTTTCATGTATTTCATTGTATTCATTGTCTTTTTTTCATTGTAATTCAATGTATTTCGTTGTATTTCATTGTATTCACTATTTTGTTTCCATTGTATTTCTCCCGTTGTATTCTATGTATTTCATTGTATTCACTTTTTTAATTAATATAATTTATGTATTCAGATGTATTATATAATTTCTCTGAAGATTGCTCTGTTTTTTGTGTATTTTTCGGTTGAACATCTTTTTTATAACTGAAAATACAAAATTTATGTGTTATAATTGAGTTTGTTAAATTATATTAGGAGTCTATTATGTTAATTGATTCACTTTCTGTTTTAAAAACAGTGTAATCCCCTATTTCACGTCGTGAATACAGTCGAATACAATAATCTGTCCAGCTGTAATCCCACGTTTCACTCCATGAATACAATCGAATACAACAACTGATTAGCTGGACTTCCCTAATTCACGCCTATTTTTGCTATTGTATTCATGAATACAATAGCTTAAATACATCTTATAACCACAGAAACGATATCTATAATCCGTAATATAGCAAGTGGTATCTATAAATGACTAATTACTACTAAAAGATAGTGTTTTATGAAATTTTCCCAATAAACATCGGACCCCCAGACTGCATCTACACAGATTACTGGTAGTCAACTCGAGGACAAGAATGACCACAAGGATACTGGTTACATTCATAACTGTTTGTTGGTATCTAATTAACCTATAACTTGGAAATACAATAAAACATTCACTCCAGGATCCTATACTGCTCCATCCCAGAAAGGAAAGCAGCATGTGCAATAAATGAGGCCAATCTACATCTGATATACATTACAGTAGTAAAAGCAAAAACTGAAAAAGATTGTTTAGGCCACAGCATTAGGGAGACTATTATTGTGAGCTTCGAGCTGTATACTGAGGTCATCCAAGTTGACACAACCTTGTATCCGTAATCCATGTTCATTTGCAAGATGCAACAAGCAAATAAAGCATAAATGTGGAGATATAGCCTCAATCGATGCTGACGCTCTGCATTCATTTGGAAAAGCAGCCAAGATGTGCTTGAAAGATACACTTTCTTCCTGTATATTAAGATGTGAATGAATATAGATGTCCAATAAACAAGCTAATAAGTAAACAAATAAAGCCCCGTCGATTAGAATGTCATGCTGATCAATTGAGGAACTGCTTAACAAAAGGAGTCTTTAACCACATCTATTAAGAAAAGATTCAACAACATACCCAGTAAAATCCCACTAGTAGGGTCTAGGGAGAGTAGAGTGTACGCAGACCTTACCCCTACCCCGAAAAGGGCAGAGAGGTTGTTTCCAGGAGACTCTCGGCGCAACAAGAGAGGCAATAATATCATAAAAGAAACAAGAGAAAAGACATGTAACAACAAAAGATACCAAAAAGAAAATAACCACAACAAATAAGTGAAAGGACAATAACACAAAACTATGCAAAACAACAATGTGAATACAACAAAGACAGCTATTAAGAAAAGATTGGTTAGAGAAAATGTTATATTGTCAGACAGTTTAGTAGTTCTACAATCGCATTAATGACTATGTAGTTATAATCATTTGCCTTACACCTTCCCATCCTATTGAGGGATTCAAGGTGGATCCACGGTCAATCAGCAAGCTTATTTACAGAAAACGAAAGGATCCTGTGCCTACAGACTTGATTTCCACGTCAGATATCCAGAAAATTTACATACTTGATTAGTTATCTACAAATTTCCTTCTCATCTACTTAGTCGCTCTGTTATATTGGAGTTTGAGATATAGAGCAAGAGCAGAGTACTATACTCAATTTAGGAGCTCGGAATAAGGGAGAATTAGGTGGTGTTCATGCAAAATGCAGAACAAACTCCTTCCATCCCAAATGAACCTACAAGTTGACTTGGCATGAATTTCTAGCTATGAGTTGAAAATGTACCCCTAAGAGTGTCAGGTAAACTACTTTATAATAATAAGTGAAAGAAATTATGAGCAAAAAGATAATTCAGCCCCATTTATTGCCTCCACCTTAGTTTATATCAAAATCTTTTTGTTTGGGACATCACTAACTGTTTGGCAAAATTTATTGTTCATTTTAAATACAACTTTCATAAGTTCCAAGAATTCAAATTCATTTAATCAATCAACTGCGTACTCTTTGTTTAAAGAGAAATGAAACTGTCACAAAACCAACCAACAAAAGATATATATAAGTAGAAGTAATCTTTTAGTTTCAAATAACATATCCACTTTCCACATGTATGTTAGTACAGAAAACGATGAATCATTTACTCATCTCTTTACAACCTTTTCACTTGCTATTATTTAAGAAGAGCAAAAAAGTAAAATGTTTTGACCTGTATGTTCCCGGGTAAGCATTAAATAATAATCTCTCCTTTTCATTTCATGTGGCATCATCACTAGGCATGGTCTTAAGAAGTCAATTCCAAATTATGTTGAATATTAGTAGAAATTCTACATGGGGAAAAATGCATAAATGCACTCCCATCCAGGCCAAAATCAGAATCATTTCTATGTAACCAAGAACACACTGCCAGTGAAGTAAAAAGTTTGAACTTACCTTAACTGATGTTTGATTTAATTGGTCCCAAAGCGTTTCCTTAAGCACTTGAACATCTACTTGTTTGGATGTTTTATCATACTGGACTTCAATCTTGTTTACCTGTTAATTCAGACAAGATAAACTAAGGGTTTCAGTTTGCGTCAAAAGAAGCTCTTCATCTAGCAGATTCTACACTGAGGAACAAAATTATTTTCTAATAGCAACTGTGCAAAGAAAGATGAAGTTTTACTGTGGGAATTAAGTTTCCATTAAGCAAGCAAAGTGAACATTTGACATTTTTCTTCCCACAGATTAATTGACAGATAACATGATTTGAAGTTTCTTTTCTTCCTTCCATTTTCAGCCTAAAGAAATAAAGGAACTAATACTTACCAGTTCCTTGAAGTTTCTCACTTTTAGTATTGCTATTTCTTTTCAACATAAAGAATGACTTATTACCAATAGTACCAAACAGCCAAAAAGACGAAGAAAAAAAAAAGAAACAGGCATTTAAAAGATCAGCCAATGGCGTGGAGTTCATCAAAATAAAAAACAGCAAACAGGGTTTTTGAAGCAATAGGGCCAGGTAATTGCATAAGATAATATTGGTCATAACCAGTCCAGTACAAGTTGCTTAAATGTTTAGATCACAGTTCTGCAGGAGATCTCAATCTGTATAAATCATACCTTATCTGCCTAAGTGTCCATGAGACCAAATCAGAGGGAAAGTGGATATAGAGTGGGATTCACCTCAATCTTGTTTCGACACCAAATTAGGACAACATCTTCAACTATTTAGCTTCGATTCTATTTGAGCTAAACTAGAGTATGCTTTTAACAACTTTTATTAAACGCTGGTCTTGTGCACACCTCGCCTATTTCACAAGGTACTTACCACCTCCCACCAGCACATGAACCGGGTAACTTTAGACATCAAGGCTTAGGCAAATGGGAAGAAATAACCAAAACTTTTTTCCTGTGATGGGATATTAACCCTAGTCTCTCACGGTTCTCATTCACTTCCGTTAACAACTTTAGCCATCCAAGAAATTGCCTTCATCATTAAAATAATATATAATGATCTCTTTCCTAATTCTAGGTCAAACCTAATCTAATCAAGATTCAAGTCTTGAGCTCCCCATTAGCCTATAGCAATTAAGTTACATTCAGAGGAATCTAGATTACTACAAGTAAAAATAGTCAACATTTGAGAGGAGGAACAAACCTGGCGAGGTTGAGACACAAGTGTACTTGACTCCTCAACATCACTAAATGCATTGCCATCATCAAAAGTATCATCAAAAGTCCCAGGAAATCCACCATCATCATCCCAAGATGGCATAGCTCCAAAATCATCACTTTGTTGACCGGCTTCATCTAACCAAAGAACCAGGTTAGTCAAGTTACATAATAACAAAAGTTTCATCTGTCACAATATGTAACATTCCTATTTCTGAAGAAAACTAGTAAATATGCAATAACAGGAGTACGCTACTTCTATAAGCAGTAGAAGACAAAATCTAGGAAATAGTTGAGAAGCCAATAGAGGAAATCTGTATATAGGGAAGAAGGGTTAAGGAAAGAAAAAGATATCATGGTAAGCACCATCATAGATCCAACTCAAATGCAACAACAACAACAACTCAGTATAATCCCACAAGTGGGGTCAGGGGAGGGTAGCGTGTATGCAGAACTTACACCTACCATGGGGGTAGAGAGGCCGTTTCTGAGATCCTACTCAGACGCAATAGCATAAATCATTTAAAACACTTAAAGAATTGTCATCTTTGTTAAGCCACACCTGCATTACTGTCCCAGTAGACGTGTACCAAGCAAAAATGTATTTGAATAAAAAATTCAGCATTTACAGTTTGAAATCAACTTGCCGCAACAGAATCTATCACCCATAAATGTTATGCATGTCCTTAAATATATCAAAGTACAAAATTTAACAACAGCAGATGGGCATAAAAGTTATCTCACCTGGGACTTTCTTTCCTCTCCTTCCGAGGCACTAAGGCAAGAGAATATAGGCAATCAGAATATTTTTAAGGTAATCAGCAGATAACAAACTCACAAAGCAACTAGAGTTCACCGTGACATTGGATCGGAGAAACAGCTTCACAAGATTCTCAGGTTGATAATGACAATCTTCTGGAAGTAACCTGTTACACGATGTTCTATTAGCTGGAAGGAGTAGTAACTTGGGATTCTTTGGAGGAGCAAAGACATGCGATAGATCAGTGTCCAATGCTTTTGTGAAAGAAATTTCAGGTTCTGCTTTTCTGCTCTTTGTTTTCTTAGTCTTTACTGGTGATCCATCTTCCTTGCAAGGCTCCTCTGAGACTGTGAATGTGATGAGTTATTAAACACCAAAGAAACTTAAAGTGCTAGAGGTTTCTCCCATGACCATGACGGGAGAGAGAGGAGAGATGAAAAAGTTAACATTCCTTTTGGAAGTCCTAAAAAAGCTTACCTTTCACCTTCCGATACTTCCAATGATCAGGACCAGCCCAGGAATTGTGCTTTGAAGAAAATCCTAAACTTAAAAACAAGTAATCATCAACTCTCTCAGATCTGTCATCATCTTCAGCATCGAGAAAAGTAAATGGTTCAGTGCCCTGCAAGACAAAGCCCAAAGAAATACCAGATTTCAGTTGTTCTCTTTTCAAAGGCCTCAATTACAAATTAGTGTTGAAGGCAACAACAAATAAGTGTGCTTGCCACCTCCTGTTGCCCTGATGAAATTTGATCAATATCGTGAGAGCCTTGTTCTGCCACATCTATTCCATCATCATGATCCATCGGCCAGGCTCCAGAATTGTCAAATACATCACCATCATCCACATCTAGGCCAAACGATTCAGAAGTTTGTTCTGGTGAAAGCTGGCTAGAAAAATCTGTTTCAGCTGGCACCTGCATCTCTCCACTGAATTGACTAATCATATGCCTCAGACTCGGTGATATCTCGTCCTTCTTGGGCATATTCAATACCATTTCTTCAACACAATCTATACTAACGGAAAAAGTTTATAGCAATCAATTGATAGTGGCTCACACACAAAGGAGCTTCCAGCATCTAAATACAAAAAGAACCCAAAACTACGTATAATTCCAAAGCCACAAACCTTTAGCAAAACATATATCAATGGAATCTGTTCTATCATTCCGAATTTCTTCTGGTATTGACTTCCCAGGTATCTCGCATGAATCAAAAAGGACACTGCAAGTACCATAGATTCCTAGGTTATTCAACAAAAGACCCTTTGCACCACCTTCATCAAACTGAGCTGATGTCTGATGATAAAGAGGATCAACAGCAAAAGCGGCTGCAAAATACACAAATGAACCGTTTATAAAGTGAAAAAGGATAAATTCAGACAAAGAACAAAAATACCAAAGATAAGAAGCGTGTATACCATCAAATTTCTTCACATTGATAGAATCGAATGATGACTCTAGTGTTGATAAAGGCGATAGCTGCAATTGTCACTCAAATTAGTTTAGGAACAAGAAATTATTTTGTGTTTGTCATAAAGAGAAGAAGAATGTGAAGTATTAACCTTTTTTTCTTGCTCTTCTCTAGGGTGACCTTCCTCCTGCTCATTTTCAGCATTGGCATCCTCTACAACAGGATCTGGCATACAAGCAAAATATTAAGAGATAGAAGAATAAATGCACCAAGCGTCTAGGCGACTCCGCATACATTCAGCACGCACCTAAGAAGAAGGCAAATAGGGAGGGAGAGAGAGAGAGAGAGAGTAAACAACGTCGAGAAAGGTTTGGAAGCATAAATAATTAGATCAAAAAGATAAAGAGTCGTTCCAATATTTTGAATGCCTTGGCATGAGAAGGCACACGATTAAAATGAGAAGATAAAAGAGGAAATAAATTTTGATTCACGAAGTATTCTTCAGGGAAGATTCAAACTAGAAAGACAATGTAATTTGGAAAAATAACAAACAAAAAAAACAATTAAGCATAAAGAAAGCTACCAATGATGTAGAATTATTCTTATAAGGCATTACCCAGCTAGAAACCTGATAAAGAGTGCATTGTATGCACAAAATCAAAACATACCTTGATCATTTCCTTTACCAACACGATTGATTCCTCCAAGAACTTTATATGCCTCTGAATGTACTGAGTCCACCCTCATTGAGTAAATCTTAACTCCAGCCTCAAGAGTACAACTAGCCTAAAATCATAAAATCACAAATAGCAAACAAACATGTCAGCATAGTATGTTTGTGCCTGCAAAATGAGAAAGTTATGATTTTAAGGTTAGCGATCCGTGGTTTGCATTTTATATATATGTTACAAAGTGCAATAGGATGGCATCATATCCATAGGCCATTGCCACTGCTCGTGCACGAAATTCAGTGGAACATCCTAGAAACATATCTAACTAAGTGTACATTCACACTTAAGTTTGAAACTTTAAACCAACCGCCGCCCTTCCAAACACACACACACACGGTATAACCAGAAATCAAAAAATTGTGTCTGCGTGATAAGATCAAAAAGCTACCTTCTGAAAGTTGGTCTCAGAATCATTCTCTTGTTCAACTTTAACGATTTCGCATAGATGATCAATCAAACCTAGCTCCCAAGTATTCTTCTGATTAATTTTCTGTTTCCAAGTAGAGATAAAAGTCAAATGAATATTCATCTATAAGGAAATGTGAACAAAACTTAGTAGAAGTGAGACATTTTCACTGGCGAGTTTGATGCAATTCTGGAAGAGTTCGAGAATCTGCTGCTCGTCAAGGCAAGTAGATGACGGAGGCGGGACAGGGAGTGGTTTGCGACGGATAACGGCAGCACGGGCGGCGCGTGCCCGAGCACGTTCAAGCTTGTCATCATTGGAGCCCAAGACAAATTTTGTCGGAGAAAATGGGCCTTTCTGTTTGGTATTAGGGCTTAGGGTTTCGGCCATTGCTGTTGTCAGTTTACAGATTTAGTGGACTTTACGGTCACCGGAAGTGAAACGGAGAAGTGGTGTGGTGTGATTTTGAAAGTGTGGGACGGTGGATGTTTCCGGTGGGGGTGTGGAGAATGGAGCTTCTGATTGTCGGCCGGATTTGGGAAAGTAAATCGAGTTTTTCCCACCTTTTGAAATTTTGAATTTGGGACGCTGGTGCAAAGCAATTTTATCTTTTTTCTTTTTCTGTTTTGCCAAGAGCGGTTTGGTTGGTATATGTAGAATATACTCCTTCCCTCTCGTATTAACAAGGTTACCAAAAATAATTGTTTTAAATTATTTGTTATTTTAAAAATTTAAGACAAAACTGATTATTTTTGTCCTTTTTTACCCTTAGTAAGTAATTATTTTTGAAGATGAAGATAATATATAAATAGAATAAATACTTAATAAAGAGAGATTATATGTTATGACATAAATAAGGGTAGAATAGTCCAATCTATTTTCTATTAATATTTTTTAGGGGGTTGTGTAAAAAAAAACTCAAACGCATAATATGAGACGGAGGGAGTAGTACTGTAGCAAATTTAATCCCAACATAAAACTTCATAATACATTAATACTAATTAATTAATTCGTTGTTAAGTTGTTAGTCTTTTCATAAATACCGCAAAAATGTATGTATCATTTTAATAGCCTATTTGGCAAAGTTTCTCCAATCCTAAAAAAATTTTTCAGAAAAAAGTGTTTTTTTTTTCATAGTTGAAGTATTTAGCCAAGCTTTTGGAAGAAAACAAAAGTATTTTTGAGGAGAAACAGAAGCAGTCTTGGAGAAGAAGAAAAAGATAACTTCTCTTCAAAAGAACTTTTTTGAAAAACACTTTTGAAAAAAAAAAATACACTTAGAAGCAATTTTTAAAAGCTTGGCCAAACACTAAATGCTGCTCAGAAGTATTTTTCAAATTAATTAGCTAAACACAAACTGTTTCTCACCTAAAGTACTTGAGTAGAGCACTTTTAAGAAAAAAAACATTTCCGTGGCCAAACAGACTATAAATATAGTTGAGTGTGAAATAAGAATATGAGTGTTAGTAATACACGACCAAAAATAGAAAATGATAAAAAAAATCTCTTATAATCCTCATCAGATTTATTTCCTCATTTTTCTTTGAAAGTATTTAACAAGATATAATCTCTACGATACAACTTTAGTATTAGTACTAATTTGCACATTACAACTTTTGCATAACTTATTTGCAAACCAAATGACCCATTATTATTGTTATTTAGAAGCCGAACTTATGATGAACGGACATTGGGACGAACATTGAGATTTCAAAAAATTTAATGGTAAATAGGTAATCATGCATGTCTTCTCACACGTACACGTGTGCTACTATTAATTTGAGCAAACTACGTGTAGTGCACTTACATTCAACAATAGTCTATAGTAGTAAAGCTCACAATTTCTCCCTTATTTGGAAGACCAAGGCCATCTCGGTTTGTGAGTATCTGTGAGACCCATGTGTTTTTTTCTCTTCTCTTACGTAAGATACGTAACGTGGCGTGGTTATATTAGGTATATACGATTGGGTATAACACATTGGGAGAATAAGACTGAAAATGTTTGGTAATATCAAGGAACTAACTAAAGCTTTAGGTCAAAGGAATCCCTTAAACAAAGGTTCGTGGATAAAGAAATGGCTCGGGTAGCACCCCGCCCGTTCGGAAGGTTTAAGTTAACTTACACCTGTGGGATAAGACTAAAAGTGTCTAATATGCTAATAATAGTGTGTTGTGAGGTATTATAATATCACACGGGTCACATGCTAAGTTTTGGAGTCAAGCAAGTTGCGAAATAAAAGTCGGCAAAGGTTATCGTAAATTTCTCTAATAATTTTTCTAAACTTTAGGTCAAATGTATCAGATCATTTCTCCCAATATATAATGATTTATGGGACCCACAACCTATCGAATCGAAGGTATACAAGTCTAGTTCGCAACCAAGAAAAACCTCACATCAAACGGACATTGGAGTAAAAAGTTATGATTGTTTTACCCCGAACTGTCCAGGCTGAAACCAGGTCGCGAACCGAGTAGGGTCAAACAAGTGGTATAAGTCGGCAAATCCGACTTGTAATATCCCAAAACATTTCATTTTCGTCCCAAAACAGTGAGGGAGCTGAAGAGAGAGTTTCATGGTGTTCTTGAGTGATTAAGGTACGTTTTTAACGATTTCTACCATTAAAGTTTGTCCCCGTGCCTAGAAACTCAATCTCTACGCTTTGCAATCGTTTTCCCTTTCTATTAGCTGTGTTTGGAGCTATTTTTTGAAGATAGGAATTTGTTGTTCTTGCTGGTTCTTCAGGTTTTATACTTGATTTTCCAAGGTAATCATCTTGGGACTCTTTTATGATCGTTTTTACAAAGTTCTACGGACGTTTCGTCAAGTTAGGGCCATATGGCAAATCTGCCGATTTAAACTCAATTATGAATTGTTTATAGGTGCATATAAGATGCATATATATAGTTTTTATGAAGCTTAGGACGTAAGGAACAACTTTCGTGAAGGAACTACAAGCATTCAGACGTTCGTTGGAAAGGTATGTTAAGGCTAACCTTCGTCCTTCCTTTTTGCACGAATTCTTGGAAATTCCTAAGACGTCAAATGTGATATTTTACTATTCTATTGCTAGAAAAATCTTCTGTGAAAGGCATTGGGATCATAGCTGAAGTATTTTCATGATGCTATTAGGTTGATATTCCACTTGTTCGGTTAATTAGGGTATTCGACATCTATATATGTCATTTTGTCGGCTTTCTTATCCATATGTCTATATATATATGAATTCTTATTCGTCTTTGGGTTGTGTGACTAAACAAAAATAAAGGCATTTAGTATTTACGATCAGTCTTTCTTCCTTGTTAAAGTATATTTTAAAATCTCTAAAGTGACACATCGATTTCCAAAAATCTCAAATATAAATTTTACGTTTAAACTATTAAAACACTTGATTTTTGATATACTTTCCTTTACTAATTATCAAGAAATCAGGTATAAGGACTAAGTGAAACACCTTAAGCTTTTTATGAACATCTTCAGAGTTAAGTTATCTTCCTAAAAGTCGAGTTAAGTTTTCAAGCTTATTTATTTAAAAAAAACATATGAGGTTCCACGAGACAATTGTATGCGATACGAAGGTGATTATGAGATTATAAGAATAAGAGTACCAATGAGCCAAGATAGGCTAAGTTGTTGCTATGGCCTATTATGTGCATTCAAAGTTCATATCATACATGGCATATTATGCATGGACTTCGAGCTATAATCGGAGGTAAGGGGCCTATTTGCCCGGAAAACTATATATATTGTATAGATGGCCACAGGTTGGCAATATGATACCGGTTAGCTACCGGGAGAGACCGCCATTGCTAGCATTTGGTTGGGTATGTCATGCATTTGCATCAATATATATGTATTCACGATATACGATTACACGAGCATACCATGCATATTTGATTACTATGAAGTCAGATGTTGGCCATGGAGGCTATTAGAGTTTCAGTGTCACGTGGTATCTCTATTACCTTTTTTTTACATCAGCTATGTATGATTCTACTTTCTACCTTACATACCAGTACATTTTTATGCGTACTGATGTCTCGTTGCCTGGCGACACTGCATTTTTGTTTCGTGCATGCAGTTCCAGGTAGGGACTTTGATCGACCTCTCTGCTAGAATTTCGGGGTTCAGCTGTGAGTTGGTAAGCTCCACCTCTTCCTGGAGATTTCATAGGATGGTTACTTTAGTGTACAGTTTGGGTATAGTCGGGGCCTTGTTCCGACAGTGCTTATGACACTCTTAGAGGCTATTATGGACACAGTATTCTGGGTTTCTTTTTGCAGCTTTCAGTATCTAGCCCATAGGCTTGGCATATATATATATGTGTGTAGGCATGTATGTCTCCAATCGCGGCCTCGTCGGCCAACTAGTACTTTATTATTTTGGCTCGTCTACCTTTGTTTATATGGCTTATTGTTATTCATGTCATGACTTTAACGGTCCAGGCTTAGTATTTCAGATGTTGTGCTGCTCGATCTGTTGGGCCCCAGTTTAGTTAGCTAGTATGTTTAGTGGCTAACTCGATCAAATACAGTATCGAGTGCCAGTCGTGCCTCCCCTAATTTGGGGCGTGATAAACTTGGTATTAGAGCAGATCGTATCCCAGGGAGTCCACAAGCCGTGTCTAGTAGAGTCTTGCTTATGAGTGTGTTGTGCACCACACTTATAATCAGGAGGCTATGAGGCATTTAGGAATGGTTACATTTCTTTCAATTAATAAATCATGCTATAGAGCGAAGTTATAAGAACATATGAAATCTAAATTGTGCTTTGTGTTTCTTATCTAATAGGCTACCTACGCTGAGGAGATGGCACATCGAGAGATAGGTATGGATCCGGAGGAAGGTACCAGTTGTTCCCCACCGGGTCAGAGGTATAGATTTCCCTTAGAGGCACACAGTGAGTCTCCAGTACCCCTAGTTTCAGCTTCCCCGGCACTTGTTGGAGCCTAGGGAGATGCAGTACCCCCAGCCTCACCAGTTATATTAGTACCTGAGGCAGCAAGAGACACAGGACCTCTAGCACCTGTTGTTCTGCCATCAGAGACTGGGGAGCAGGGGATGAGGAAGGCAGTTCAGTTGCTGACTAGGATGGTTTCTATTCATGAGCGACAACTAAAGTCGGGAGCAGATGCCCAGAGAGATCGGACAGGAAGCTCGACGGTATGAGAGTTTCTTCACTTGGCCCCTCCATTATTTATAGGATCCAGTTCCACTGAGGATCCCCAGGACTTTGTAGACTAAATGTATAGAGTATTGAGGATGATGCATGCCTCCGTCACCGAGGCTGTGGAGTTGGCTTCTTTTCGACTACGTGATGTAGTCGTCCTATGGTATGAGGCATGAGAGAGATCTAGAGGACCTGATGCTCCGTCAGCAGAGTGGGAGGACTTCTCTAAGGCTTTTTTAGCCCATTATTTGCCACTGGAGGTTTGGGAGGCCCGTCTTGACCAGTTTCTTAGCCTGAAGCAGGGGGATATGAGTATGAGGGATTATAGCTTAATTCTTTGGCGAGGTATGCACCAGATATTGTACGTACCATGAGGGCTAGATTTCATCATTATGTGGATGGTTTGGGGGATCATCTGATTAGAGACTGTAGGGTAGCATCCCTATCGGATGATGTAGATATTTCCCGCATACAGGCTTTCGCTCAGATTACAGAGGACCTTTCCCGTCAGATTCGTGATACTCGCAGGGATAGGGAGCAGAGTAAGAGGGCTTGTACTATGGGGTCTTATAGGGAGCCACAGTGTGATTTCAAGCCCCCACTCCATCAATATCCACCTTGATTAGCAGGTAGTTTCCCACCACAGATGCAGGGCCAACGGTTTGATCGTTATATTCAGTCAGGACCGTGGCAGAGCTCAGGCGCCTGAGGGCCGTCGACAGGAGCATTCCGCACAAAGGAGACAGCCTATTCCTCCATGTACTGAGTGCGGTAAGCTGCACACCAGGCAATGTAGACAGGGTTCGAGTGCATGTTATCATTGTGGGCAGATAGGACATTTTATTAGCCGGTGCCCGGGGTTAGGTAGAGGTGCACCAGCTCAGCCTTCAGGATCCACAGCAGCCTCTTCGCCCTCAGTCCGTGCTTCCCGACCAGTTCCACAGTCTACTCAGGGACGTGGTAGGGGAGAGGTGGAGGAGACACCTCAGGTTCTAGTGGTGGCCAGAACCGCTTTTATGCACTCACAGGGCGACAGGATTCAGAGGCATCCCCAGATATTGTCACAGGTATATTGACAATACATTCTCATGTCATTTATGCATTGGTAGATCCCGGCTCTACATTTTCATATATTACTCCATTTATTGTTGGTAAGCTTGACATGAGATCTGAGTTGTTGCCACAGCTAGTTGAGGTGTCTACGCCAGTTGGCGACTCTATTGTAGCTAATCATGTCTATCGAGGTTGTACAGTGTTAATTAATGACCGTCCAACTTTTGTTGATTTAGTGGAATTGGTTATGCTAGACCTCGATGTCATTATAGGTATGGATTGGTTGGCAGCTTGTTATGCTAATATTGATTGTCGTGCAAAGTTTGTCCGATTTCATTTTCCAGGTGAGCCTGTCTTTGAATGGAAAGGTAATGCAGCCACGCCCAAGGGTAAGTTTATTTCATACCTTAGGGCTCGGAAGTTTATTGCTAAAGGTTGTATATACCATCTGGTTCATGTCAGGGATATATATAAGGAGCCAGAGACTCTTCAATCGGTTCCTATTGTGAATGAATTCCCGACGGTATTCCCTGACGAGCTTCCAGGAATTCCCCCCAAAAGAGAAATCAATTTCGCTATAGATTTGCTTCCTGATACGCAACCTATATCCATTCCTCCCTATAGAATGGCTCTTGCAGAGCTAAGGGAATTGAAGGAACAACTGAAGGACTTGCTCGATAAAGGCTTTATTAGTCCAAGTACATCCCCATGATGAGGTGCTCCGGTGCTCTTTGTTCGAAAGAAAGATGGCTCCTTGTGGATGTGTATTGACTACAGGCAACTAAATAAAGTCACTATCAAGAATAAGTATCCTCTTCCACGGATTGATGACTTGTTCGACCAGTTACAAGGTGCCAAATGCTTTTCGAAGATCGACTTGCGATCCGGTTATCATCAGCTACGAGTCAGGGATATAGATATCCCAAAAACAGCATTTAGGACAAAGTATGGCCATTTTTAATTCCTTGGCATGTCTTTTGGGCTTACAAATGCCTCAGCAGCCTTTATGGATCTTATGAACCGGGTATTCAAACCATTTTTAGATGAATTTGTGATTGTGTTTATTGATGATATCTTGATATATTCACGATCGGAAGCCGAGCATGCGTTGCGAGCTGTATTGCGGACTCTCCAGGACTGCAGGTTATATGCTAAATTCTCTAAATGTGAATTTTGGCTAACTTCTGTAGCTTTTCTTGGTCATATTATTACCAGCGATGGTATCAAGGTTGATGGCCAAAAGATTGAAGCTGTGATGACTTGGCCGAGGCCCTTGAATCCGATAGAGGTTCGTAGCTTTTTAGGCTTGGCAGGGTATTACCGAAGGTTTGTGGAAGGATTTTCCTCTATTTCTGCACCATTGGCGAAGCTGACACATAAGGGAGCTAAGTTTCAGTGGACTGAGGCATGTGAACAAAGTTTTCAGGAGCTAAAGAAAAGGCTTACGACAACACCTGTCTTGACTCTTTCGGATGGCACCGAGGGTTATGTTGTCTATTGTGATGCCTCGAGAATTGGCTTAGGTTGTGTTCTTATGCAGCATGGTAAGGTTATCGCGTACGCCTCCAAACAGTTGTGGAAACATGAACAGAACTATCCTACGCACGATCTTGAGTTAGCCGCAAGTGTCTTCGCCCTAAAGATTTGGCGGCATTATCTATATGGGATTCATATTGATGTTTTCACCGACCACCAGAGCCTTCAGTATTTATTTAAACAGAGGGAGATGAACCTACGACAAAGAAAATGGCTAGAATTACTAAAGGACTATGATGTTGATATTTTATATCATCCCGGCAAAGCTAATATTGTTGCTGATGCTCTTAGCCGGAAGTCCATGGGCAGTCTAATCCATGTTAAAGTTGATAAGGTCAAGATGACAAAATATCTATGCCAGCTAGCTAGTTTGCAGGTGCGTTTGGTAGATGTAGAGGGTGGACGCATTCTCGTTCAGAATACGGCAAAATCTTCTTTTGTTACTGAAGTGAAAGAGCGACAACATGAGGATCCTAAGCTTATAAAACTGAGGGAAAGTATTCCACAGCAGCGACAACCTTTATTTGAGATAACTAGAGATGGAGTCCTTAGATACCAGGGCCGCTTATGTGTACCGATAGTCGGAGAGCTCCGCGCCAAGATGCCCATTATTCTAGATATGCAATTCACCCCGGAGCGACAAAGATGTATCGGAACCTTCGACAGATCTATTGGTGGAATGGAATGAAAAAAGATATCGTGGAGATGGTAGCCCAATGTCCTAACTGCCAGCAAGTTAAAGCCGAACATCAGAGGCCTGGAGGCCTAACTCAGTGTATTGAACTTCCATTATGGAAATGGGACATGATAAATATGGACTTTATCATCGGTTTGCCTCGCACTCCATGGAGGTATGATTCTATTTGGGTAATTATTGATAGGCTTACAAAATCTGCTCATTTCCTGCCAGTTAGGACAACATATTCAGCCGAGGATTATGCCAAGCTTTACATTCGGGAGATTGTGCGCCTTCACGAGGTAACATTATCTATTATCTCTGATCGAGGGGCTCAATTTACAACACATTTTTGGAAATCTTTTCAGAAGGGTCTAGGCATGCAGGTAAATCTTAGCACAGCTTTTCATCCGCAAACTGATGGACAGGCAGAGCGTACTATTCAGATAGTTGATGATATGTTACGTGCCTGCGTGCTAGATTTTAAAGGAGTTGGGATGATCATCTACCTCTTATTGAGTCCGCTTATAATAATAGCTTCCAAGCTAGTATTCAGATGTCCCCTTATGAAGCACTATACGAGCGGAAGTATAGGTCATCGATCGGTTGGTTCGAGGTCGGGGAAGCAGAGTTTCTAGGTCCTAAGTTAGTCCAACAAGAAATGGAAAAGGTAAAACTTATTAGAGACTGGCTGCGTACATCATAAAGTCGGCAGAAGTCTTTATGCAGATGTTCGACGACGAGACTTAGAGTTTGATGTAGAAGATTGGGTTTTATTGAAAGTATCGCCTATGAAAGGCACCATGCGATTTGGAAAGAAGGGGAAGCTCAGCCCCAGGTATGTTGGATCATATAAGATTATTCCGAGGATTGGTAGGGTGGCGTACGATCTTGATTTGCCTTCAGAATTGGGAGCAGTCCATCCTGCGTTTCATGTATCTATGTTGCGGAAGTGCATTGGATATCATTCACGTATTACGCCCATGGAGGATATTCACATTGTTTAAGACTTATCTTATGCAGAGGTACCAGTAGCTATTTTAGATCGGTAGGTAAGAAAGTTTCAAACTAAGGAAGTGGCTTCCGTGAAAGTGTTATGGCGAAATAACAACATCGAGGAAATGACCAGGGAAGTTGAGAAGGAAATGAGGAAGAAGTACCCCCACCTATTTATGACTTAAGGTGAGTCGCATTTAAATAATTGGCAATTATTCCTTTACAACAACTTAATTGGATTTTAAATGACTTGAAAGTGCAATTTAAATTTCTTATTGTGAGATAGATATACGAAGCCTAGTAGTTGGAATCTTCAGAATTTGATTTATGCTCTGCAATGTAACAAATATAGCCTCGCAAATAACGTATTAGCGGAAAAAAATGAAACCAAGGAATTGACTTGACCCATTCGCGGATGAATGTTTTTAAGGGGGGAGACTGTGAGACCCCATGCGTTTTTTTCTCTTCTCTTACGTAATATACGTAACGTGGCGTGGTTATATTAGGTATATACGATTGGGTATAGCACATTGGGAGAATAAGACTGAAAATATGTGGTAATATCAAGGAACTAACTAAAGCTTTAGGTCAAAGGAATCCCTTAAACAAAGGTTCGTGGTTAAAGAAATGGCTCGGGTAGCACCCCACCCGTTCGGAAGGTTTAAGTTAACTTGCACCTATGTGATAAGACTAAGAGTGTCTAATATGCTAATAATAGTGTGTTATGAGCTATCATAATATCACACGGGTCACATGTTATGTTTTGGATTCAAGCAAGTTGCAAAAAAAAGGTTGGCAAAGGCTATCGTACATTTCTCTAATAATTTTTCTAAACTTTAAGTCAAATGTATCAGATCATTTTTCCCAATATATAATGATTTATGGGACCCACAACCTATCGAATAGAAGGTATACAAGTCTAGTTCGCAACCAAAAAAATCTCACATCAAACGGACATTGGAATAAAAAGTTATGACTGTTTTACCCTGGACTGTCCAGGCTGAAACCGGGTCGCGAACCGAGTCGGGTCAAACAAGTGGTATAAGTCGGCAAATCCAACTTGTAAGACCCCAAAACATTTCATTTTCGTCCCAAAAACAGTGAGGGAGCTGAAGAGATGGTTCCATGGTGTTCTTGAGTGATTAAGGTACGTTTTTAGCGATTTCTACCATTAAAGTTTGTCCCGTGCCTAGAAACTCAATCTCTACGCTTTGCAATCGTTCCCCCCTTCTATTAGCTGTGTTTGGAGCTATTTTTTAAAGATAGGAATATGTTGTTCTTTCTGGTTCTTCAGGCTTTATACTTGATTTTCCAAGGTAATCATCTTGGGACTCTTTTATGATCGTTTTTTACAAAGTTCTACGGGCGTTTCGTCAAGTTAGGGCCACATGGCAAATCTGCCGATTTAAACTCAATTATGAATTGTTTATAGGTGCGTATAAGCTGTATATATATAGTGTTTGCGAAGCTTAGGACGTAAAGAACAACTTTCGTGAAGGAACTATAGGCATTCAGACGTTCGTTGGAAAGGTATGTTAAGGCTAAGCTCCATCCTTCATTTTTGCACGAATTCTTGGAAATTCCTAAGACGTCAAATGTGATTTTTTACTATTCTATTGCTAGAAAGACCTTCTGTGAAAGGCATTGGGATCATAGCTGAAGTATTTTCATGATGCTATTAGGTTGATATTCCACTCGTTCGGATAATTAGGGTATTCGACATCTATATATGTCATTTTGTCGGTTTTCTTATCCATATGTCTATATATATGAATTCTTATTCGTCTATAGGTTGTGTGACTAAACAAAATAAAGGCATTTAGTATTTACGATTAGTACTTCTTCCTTGTTAAAGTATATTTTAAAATCTCTAAAGTGACACATCGATTTCCAAAAATCTCAAATATAAATTTTACGTTTAAACTATTAAAACACTTGATTTTTGATATACTTTCCTTTACTAATTATCAAGAAATCAGGTATAAGGACTAAGTGAAGCACCTTAAGCTTTTTATGAACATCTTCAGAGTTAAGTTATCTTTCTAAAAGTCGAGTTAAGTTTTCAAGCTTATTTATTCAAAGAAAGCATATGAGGTTCCACGAGACAATTGTATGCGATACGAAGGTGATTATGAGGTTATAAGAATAAGAGTACCAATGAGCCAAGATAGGCTAAGTTCTTGTTATGACCTATTATGTGCATTCAAAGTTCATATCATACATGACATATTATGCATGGATTTCGAGCTATAATCGGAGGTAAGGAGCCTATTTGCCCGAAAAAC
The DNA here is from genome assembly GCF_000393655.2 of Nicotiana sylvestris. Classification (NCBI taxonomy): domain Eukaryota; kingdom Viridiplantae; phylum Streptophyta; class Magnoliopsida; order Solanales; family Solanaceae; genus Nicotiana; species Nicotiana sylvestris. Next base: position 24,327,522 of record NC_091063.1, on the reverse strand, counting down.
TATATATATTGTACAGATGGCCATAGGTTGGAAATATGATACTGGTTAGATACCGGGAGAGACCGCCATTGCTAGCATTTGGTTGGGTATGTCATGCATTTGCATCAATATATATATGTATTCACGACATATGATTACACGAGCATACCATGCATATTTGATTACTATGAAGTCGGATGTCGTCCATGGAGGCTATCAGAGTTTCAGTGTCAGGTGGTATCTCTATTACTTTTTTTTACATCAGCTATGTATGATTCTACTTTCTGCCTTACGTACCAGTACATTTGTATTCGTACTGATGTCTCGTTGTCTGGGGATACTGCATTTTTGTTTCGTGCGTGCAGGTCCAGGTAGGGACTCTGATCGACCCCTCCGCTAAAATTTTGGGGTTCAGCTGTGAGTTGGTAAGCTCCACCTCTTCTTGGAGCTTTCATAGGATGGTTACTTTTGTGTACAGTTTGGGTATAGTCGGGGCCTTGTTCCGACAATGCTTATGACACTCTTATAGGCTATTGTGGACACATTATTCTGGGTTTCCTTTTGCAGCTTTCAGTATCCAGCCCATAGGCTTGACATGTATATATATGTGTGTAGGCATGTATGTCTCCAATCGCGGCCTTGTCGGCCAACTAGTACTTTATTATTTTGGCTCGTCTACCTTTATTTATATGGCTTATTGTTATTCAGGTCATGACTTTAACGATCCAGGCTTAGTATTTCAGATGTTGTGCTGCTCGATCTGTTGGGCCCCAGTTTAGTTAGCTAGTATGTTTAGTGGCTAACTCGATCAAATATAGTATCGAGTGTCAGTCGTGCCTCCCCTAGTTTGGGGCGTGACAGTATCTCAACATTCTTACACTCTTTTTATGTTCTTCAATCTTTTAAATTGTGAAATAGTTTGATTGATTGGTTTGTGGTTGCTTATGGCATTAATTTTATTGCATTTGTAATTTTTGGTAGATTCTACTTCATTCTCTTTTTTTGTTGCACCTATTTCTTGGTGATGTGATTTTGATAGATCCGATTTGGTTTTCTTCATATTTTAGATTCCTTTTGTTGATTTTCTTACATGCAGGTTGGTAATTTGTATCTCTTTTGCTCCTCATTTTTCGAAATAGATTATTGGTGCATATGTCAGATTACATATTTATTCCTGCTTTATATCTAAGAAATTAGCAAATTTTGGAGTGAGATGGCATTTAAGGGGAATAGTCCTTGTTAATGACAACTATTTTTAGGTGCAACATTATTAGGATACCTATATGTATCCTTCAATTTTGGCTTTATTCTGGAGAAATTTAAGTCCGGCTATTAGTTCCTATAAAAATGACCTAGAAGTATGTTATATAATTATTTTTTATCTTTAAGGGTGTTTGAAACAACGGATATAGTTTAGTCACTCCTATCAGATCCGAATATGAAAGGACTCTTTTTTGTCCGCATAAGAGATGTTACTATATGAATAGGACAAATGTTAGATAAGTGGATCTGTTGATGCTATGTAATTGAGAAGTTATTGGTGAAGTTCATGAGATATTAATGATTCGACTAACTTCAGTCCGAGGAAGAATACAATGTAGTTTGCAGCGGCAATAAACTTAGACTTGATATTTAAGGTAGTTTTTAAATACAGTGTAGTTTGCAACTGCAAGTTCTGCTGTCTCCTCTTCAATTCTTCCTGAGGTAGGACTGTTCATTCATGTTTTAAAATTTTTATTGACATTGATGAAAATTTCACTTGCAATATTAGTAAACAAAGTTCATTAGCATCTCTTATTCGAGATTCAAAGTTAATTGTTTGGGATGAAGTCTTAATGGCAAAACAAATTGATTGAGGCTTTTGATACATTTTTAAGAGATCTCATGGATACAAATATACTCTTTTGTGGGAAAGTCATAATTTTTGGGGAAGACTTTAGACAAACACTTTCTGTTGTTCGTAGCAGGAAAAATGAAGACTTTATTTCCGAAAGCATGTTGTACTCTAATATTTGGAATCATTTGGAAAAATTATGTTTATCTGAGAACATGCGTACCAAAAAAGATCTTGCATTTTTTGAATATTTAATGAGAATTGAAAATGGATAAGAAAGAACTAATAACTACAACAGAATTGAAATTTCACATAATTTTATCATTCATGTTACTAATAAAGTAGAATCGTGAGATCTTTTATTTAAAGTAACATATTTTGGTATACATACATTCCTTTCTGATATGCCTTCCATATTTTCTTGTATTATTCCGACTACAAAAAATCATTTTATTAATAAAATAAATGATATGCTTATACATCGACTTCCCAACGATGCTAAAGTGTATACTGCCATTGATGAAACTATAGAACCAAATGATCAATTCCAATTTGAAGATTTTTTACATACATTACATCCTGTTAACTCACCACCTTATAGATTAACCTTAAAAAAATTGTCCAGTTATATTATTAAGAAACTTAAATCTTTTTGAAAGGTTATGTAACAATACACGATTAATATGTCATAATTTTAAAATGCATGTCATTAGTGCTACTATTGCCAGTGGTGATTTCAAAAATAAATATGTATTTATCTCAAAGATATTATTAGTAGCATCTTTTTCGAATCCCACACATAATAGGAGCTTAGTGCACCGGGCTGCCCTTTTTGTACTATTAGTAGCATCATAAGATGAGAAGTTACCAGTTCCTTTTAAAAGAACACAATTTCCAGTAAGATTATGTTTCACTATGACTATAAACAAAACTCAAGGTCAAACGTTAGATTTTGTTGGAATTTATTTGCGTGAATCGGTTTTTTCACGTGATCAACTTTATGTTGGTTTATGTAGAGCAAAAAATTTAGAAAACGTAAAAGTACTAATACGTCCACCCACAGTTGAAGACACAGATGAGCATTCTACATATAACGTAGTTTATGAAGAAATCATCCGAAAATCATTCCCATCTTGATCATCAATGACATGTTTTTGCTATATTTCCTTAATAAATGCCATGTCTAGATTTATTTGGAAAACCCATTTCACATTGTCTGCTTGCTCTTTGAATTGAATTAGAATAAATAATCTGTAATTTATCCGAAAGATTTGTGACTAATTTAATGGGCTGAGATTTTTCCGAATATGATATGCTAATATTATTACATTTTACTTACTCTTGTAGGTTGCTATTTACATTGAAAAACTAAATTTTTTGTTTACTCCACTGACTTAGCTCCTGTGAAGCTATACATAATGCTTGATTAAAAATCTAAGCTCCCAAAAACAGATGCTCTTCAATTGCTACTCTTTCCATGCTTGAAAGTTCCATCTCTCTATATAATGAGTTTTTTAAAACTTTTTTCTGCACTTCCCTTTTTTCTCCAGTCTTTGATGTCTCAACAATATGTTTTGCTGAGTTGCTTTGGTTTTTTAAAAGTGCGAAATAAACTCTTTTGACGGTCTCTAATAAGCTCTTTATTTCTCATTTTTTATAAATGTAGTTTGACCTTCTTTCACACTTGAGTATCTAAGTTCACCTAAAAGAAGCAATTGAAGAATTTGAATTTTCAAACAAGAAACACAATTAAGAACCAATAACACTATTCGTAAAAAAAGGCACAAAGGTGAGACGTGCTCTCTCTTTCTCTCTCCTGCTTCTTCGTTGTTTCTTCAGAACTGCTGGAGAAATTTAATGTGTCAAAAAATACAGTTTCTTTCAAAATGTGCTTACCATGGCAAAGACGAAGACTTGATATAATCATGACTAAAGTGTCGTAGGAAAGTGTACCAACACTGCATCATAAAATAGTACTAAAGGCAACATAAAGTGTACACTAAGTTTGAACTCTTTCGATGTCAACACGAGGAGACCACTTAATATCCATGTAAAACGTATTATTTGGCTCTTAGTAGTCTTCAAAAGTAGAATTGAGACACAATTCCCATGCAATTTCTTCTTCTCCAGCCTTCGCTCCCCATCTCTGTATAAGTTTCTCAATTCTTCAGCGCTTTTATTTCTTCTTTTTTCTTTTAGTGTTTAACCTACATATTTGAGTTTTGCCCTTCTTTTTTGTCTCCTGATTTTGCTTGTTACTAATCTTCCATTGGATATTAATTTTTCCGTTCTTTTTAATAATTTCTTGCTAGATGTTTACATGCATATCCGAAATTAAATATAAATTTTAATTACATGTTTGGAATACTGAGTCTTATAAAGAGAGTGTACTGGACAGTCTAATAAGCGCAATTTTTGTCGTGGAACACCACTGAAGCTAACTCTTAGAGGGCTTTTACTTATGTAAGCTTTTTTCAAATTAAGTTAATGCAATTCAATTATTTTAAACATGCTTGCTTTATGATGGCTAAGGCTTTGATTAACCACAATTTATTGGTTGAATGCTTCTCGTGTAACAAAAAATATAATATGAACGAAACATATTGTTTGACATTCGTCATCTTGAGTGCACAATGTATCTGTCTCTCATGAGAATGAGAAAATCAAGTACATCAACATAGGAGTCAATCAATTTACGACAAGCTAAGTTTAGTTTTCCTGGCCAAGAATCACTCTGATTTGTTATGTCACGACCCAATTCTAATTTAGGCTATGATAGGCCCAACACCATTGCTAGGCAAGCCAACAATGAACTATATAGTGATTTCCATTTATATTAAGTTATTCGAATACTTAACTTTCCTTAAATTTAAATGATTTAATAAATAATGGATTTTTAAAGCAATCAAAAGCGAAAATAACTAAATAAAATAATAACTGTAGAAATACAACCCAAAATTATAAGTCTACTAGTGTGTGCCAAGACCTGGTGTCACAAGTATATGGACATTCTAGCAGAATATACAAAAGAATACTAGTCTACTGTCTGAAATGAAATAGACAGATAAATATAACAAAAGGGAGACTTCGGCTGCTGCAGTACGACTCGAAAGGGGCAGCTCACACTATAGTCTCAAACCAGAGTCAAGCTTGCGCGCCGGACTGGTAACCAGATGTACCTGCCTCAGATCCTGCACAATTAAGTACAAAAGTATAGTATGAGTACATAAACAATATGTACCCAGTAAGTATTTAGTGTAACCTCGAAGAAGTAGTAACAAGGGGTCGAATCCGACACTTACTAAGAGCCAACAATATAATAATATGAAATTCTAATTTAAAACATGATACATGTAGAGATGGCAATAAAAACTCAGAGTGAGGGATGACTAAACAATCCTTTCACCATATTTAAGAACCGAATCATTTCTTTCATTTTAAACAATAATCTCCCAAACAAGTGAATTAATACCAACTATGAAAGGGACTTCCAGTTCTATTATCACACACGAATTCTGCCAAGGACGTACGACCCGATCCAACATAAATATAACTGTGCACTACCAAGGGTAGAACGGCACGAACCATAGATGTATCTATTAACCTGCCAACGCGAATGGGCCACTCCCATGAGAGTAGTAGAAAGAGTCACCCCACTCGCGGAATATACTTGCGACGCAGTTAAATATAAATAAAACATAACCTTTCTCAATTCTTTTCAAAATAAGAATTTCAACTTGAAACTTTTGAAAACTTAAAATCCTCAACTTAGTTCCATTCAACAGTATTAATAAATATAATCAGATAACGGTGTCCACAAAGCATGGTGTAAACTTAAAACTACCCGGACATAAACAAGAATAGTAGCTATGTACGGACTCGTCACTTCCTGTGTACGTAGCCCCCGCAAATAACAATACATATTAATTTAAGTTCACCTATGGGGTAAATTCCCTTTTACAAGGTTAGAAAATAGACTTACCTCGCTCAAGGCCTACTTCCCGGTTCAGAATGTGCTCAAACCTCCAAATTTGGTGCCAAACGATTCGAAACTAGTCAAATATTATATAAATTAATCAATTTATGCTCAAAAGTTCATACCCCCATTATTAAAGTGATTACTCAATCCTAAATACAAGATTCCTAAAATTCACCCCGGACCCACGTGCCTGGATTCCAGAAATTTTCAAAAAAAGTTGTTACCCAAAGAAAGTTATTACCCATAACCTTAGGAACATAAATATATGATTTTTACTAAGTTCCATAACCAATTACATTGTCAAATCTCATTTTTATCAAAAACCTAGGTTTTCATCTAAATCCTCAATTTTCACTAATTTTTACATGTTAATCTATCCATAATCTATGTATTTAACTCATGTTGTGTAGAAATTACTTATATCAAATTGCTAGGTGAAAATCCTCTTCCAAAAGCTCCAAAAATCGCCCAAGAGATGAAGTGACATGAGATAAATGACCTAAGTTTCGCATTAAATGAGCTGGGCACAGGCCTCTAATGTTGCATTTGCGACACCAGGTTCGCAAATGCGAGGTTTGCAAATGTGAAAAGCCTCTCGCAAATGCGAAGCATGGGCTTCAGCTGATGAGGTCGAAAATGCGAGCAAAGAGTCGCAAATGCGGGCTCCGCTGGGATCGCAAATGCGGAAAATGTGTCGCAAATGTGAACACTGCCTAGGTCGGGCTCCTTCGCAATTGTGAAGCCCTTCTTGCAAATGCGAGGTTAGCATTTGCAAGACCTGCAACTGCTGCCAATAAACACCAGAAAACTGATTTGTTTTCATCCCTTCCGAACGTCCGAAACTCACCCGAGCCCTCGGGGCTCCACACCAAATACCCACACAAGTCTAACAATATCATACAAACTTGCTCGCGCGATCTGAACACCGGAATAACATTAAAAACTACGAATTGGACGCCAAAATGCATGACTTTACTCATGAACTCAAAAACTTCTAAAAATACTTCTGTGCATCCGATTCCTATCAAATCAACTCGGAATGACGCCAAATTTTGCGTGCAAGTCTTAAATGACATTACGGACCTACTCCAACTTCCGGAACTAGAATCCAAACCCGATATCAAAAAGTCCACCCTCGGTCAAACTTTTCAAAACTTCAAATTTCTAACTTTCGCCAAATGACTCCGAAACGACCTATGGACCTCCGAATGATACGCTCCCAAGTCCAGAATCACCATACGGAGATATTCCTAGGCTCAGACTCCCAAACGGACGTCTTGAATGTAAACATCCATTTCAACCCAAACTTATGGAATTTGCTCAAAATGCCAGCTTTCACTTTAGGCACCGAAATGCTTTCGGTTCATCCAAAACCCGATCCGAACATACGCCCAAATCCGAAATCATCATACGAACCTATTGGAATCGTTAAATCCTGATTCCGAGGTCGTTTACTCAAAATATTTACCGAAGTCAAACTTAGTCTTTTAAGCCAATTTAAGGAACCAAGTATTCCGATTTCAACCCAAACCCTTCCAAATCCTAAACTAACCATCCCCATAAGTCATAAAATAGTAAAAGAACGTACGAGAAGTCTTATTTAGGGGAACAGGATTCTAGAAAGCAAAATGACCAGCCGGGTCGTGACATTCTCCACCTCTTAAACAAACGTTCGTCCTCGAACGGGTTTAGAATCATACCTGTATTGCTGAATAAGTGTGGACATCTGCTTTGCACGTCATCCTCGGACTCCCAGGTCGCCTCCTCGACTGGTTGGACCCTCCACTGAACCTTTACCACGGAGATCCTCTTGTATCTCAACTAGCGATCCTGTCTAGCAACAATGGCAATTGGCTCATTCTCATAACCTAGGCTCTCATCTAACTGAATAGTGATAAAGTCTAACACATGTGACAAGTCGGAGTGATACCTCCGGAGCATAGACATGTGAAAAATCGAATGAACTCTTGATAGGTTGGGAGGTAAAGCAAGCTCATAAGCAACCTTCCCAACTCACCTCAACACCTCAAATGGGCTTATAAACCTGGGGCTTAGCTTGCCCTTATTCCCGAATCTCATAATAACCCTTCATCGGCGAGACATTCAAGAGAACCTTCTCGCCTACCATAAATGATACATCACACGCCTTCTGATCCGCGTAACTCTTCTGTCTAGACTGTGTTGTGCGAAGTTGCTCCTGAATCAACTTTACCTTTTCCAAGGCATCATTTACCAAATCAGTACTATATAACTTAGCCTCGCTGGGTTCAAACCACCCGATGGGAGAACGACATCGCTGACCTTATAAAGCTTCAAATGGAGCTATCTTGATACTGTACTAATAGTTGTTGTAAGCATACTCGTCCAAAGGTAAGAATCGATCCCACTGCCCTCCAAAGTCAATCATACATGCTCTGAGTATGTCCTCCAAGATCTGAACTGTCCGCTCCGACTGCCCGTCAGTCAGCGGATGAAATGCGGTGCTGAGCTCTACACAGGTTCCCAACTCACTCTGTACGACTCTCCAAAAATATGAAGTAAACTGAGGGCATCTATCTGATATGATGGAAACAGGCATACCATGCAGCCGAACTATCTCCTGAATATAAATCTGGGCCAACCTCTCTGAAGTATACGTAGTCATAACCGGAATGAAGTGTTCTGACTTGCTCGACTTGTCGACAATGACCCAAACTACATCAATATTTCGCAAGGTCCACGTCAACCCAATTACGAAGTCCATAGTAATGTGCTCCCACTTCCACTCTGGTATAGTCATCTACTGGAGTAGGCCACCTGGCCTCTAGTGCTCATACTTAACCTGTTGGCAATTTAGGCACCTAGATATATACTCAGCCATGTCTTTCTTCATCCACCACCACTAATAATGCTGCCTCAGGTCACGATACATCTTCATAGCACTTGGATGAATGGAATATCCAGAACTGTGCACCTCCTCTAGAATCCTCCCTCTTAAGTCATCGACTTTAGGAACACATAGACGACCCTGGAATCGTAAAACACCATCCTCGCTGATAGAAACCTCCTTTACACCACCCTGTAGTACCATCTCTCTAAGGACTATCAAATGCGGATCATCAACCTGTCAAGCCTTGATCTGCTCTAATAGTGAAGACTGAGCAACAACGCATGCAAAAACTCGGCTGGGCTCTAAAATGTCCAACCTCACAAGTCTGTTAGCCAAGGACTGAATGTCCAAAGCTAATGACTCTCATATGATGTAATGAAAGCCCAACTACCCATACTCTCTGCCTTTCCGCTCAAGGCATCTACGACTATATTCACCTTGCTCGGATGATAAAGAATGGTGATGTCATAATCCTTCAATAACTCAAGACATCTACGTTGCCTCAAATTGAGATCCCTTTGCTTGAACAAATGCTGTAAGCTGCGATGATCAGTGTAAACCTCACATGACACCCCATAAAGATAATGCCTCCAGATCTTAAGAGCATGAACAATCGCGGCTAACTCTAGATCGTGCACAAGGTAGTTCTTCTCATGGATCTTCAACTGACATGAAGAATATGCAATAACTCATCCTTCTTGTATCAGTACACAACCCAAACTAGCGCGTGAAGCATCGCAATACACCGTATACATTCCCAAGCCAGAAGGCAACACTAGAACCGGTGCTGTAGTCAAAGTTGTCTTAAGTTTCTAAAAGCTTGCCTCACAATCATCAGACCAATAGAAGGGAGCACTCTTCTGAGTCAATCTAGTCAAAGGTGCTACAATGGATGAGAAGCCCTCCACAAATCGGCGGTAATAACCTGCTAACCCCAAGAAACTCCTAATCTCAGTCACCAAAGTTGGACGAGGGCAGCTCTGAACTGCCTCAATCTTCTTGGGATCCACCTTAATGCCCTCGCCTGATACAACATGCCCCAAGAATGCCATAAACTCTAGCCAAAACTGACACTTAGAGAACTTAGCATATAGCTTCTGTTCTCGCAATGTCTGAAGCACTACTCTCAAATGTTGCTCGTGCTCCTCCATGATACGTGAGTAGATCAAGATGTCATCAATGAAGACAATGACAAACGAATTAATATAAGGCCTGAACACCATGTTTATCAAATCCATAAACATCGCTGGGGCGTTAGTCAAGCTGAAAGACATCAAGAGAAACTCATAATGGCCATATCTAGTACGGAAAGCAGTCTTCGAAATGTCCGAGTCCCTAATCTTCAACTGATGGTACCCCAATCTCAAGTCAATCTTAGAGAACACCTTAGCACCCTGCAACTGGTCAAACAAATCATCGATACGCGGCAACGAGTACTTGTTCTTGATGGTAACTTTGTTCAACTGGCGGTAACTAATGCACATCCGCATAGTCCCATCTTTCTTCTTTACAAATAAAACTAGTGCACCCCAAGGTGATACACTTGGTCTGACAAACCATTTTGCTAACAACTCCTCAAGCTGCTCCTTCAACTCTTTAGGACCATACGGTACGGTGGGATGGATTTGGGTACCTGGAGCCAGGTCAATACAGAAATCAATATCACGATCTGGTGGCATGTCTGGAAGGTTAGAAGGAAACGCATTGACGATCTCCCGGACCACTGGCACTGAATCAATCGTTAAAGACTCTCCGGTGGTATCCCAAGCATAGGCTAGATAAGCCAAACAACCCTTCTCAACCATATGTCGATCCTTTAGAAAAGAGATAACCCGACTAGATGTACTAACAGATGAATCCTTCCACTCCAATCTCGGCATCTCTAGCATCACTAAGGTAATAGTCTTGGCATGACAATCAAGGATGGCATGATATGGGGATAACCAGCCCATGCCCAGGATGACCTCAAAGTCAGTCATATCAAGAAATAGAAGGTCCGCTCTAGTCTCGTAACCACAGTAAGTGACCACACATGACCGATAGATCTGGTACACCAGTACAGAATCGCCCATAGGAGTGGATACATAAACTCCAAGGAATCACGAGGAATATCACGGAAATGAGCAAACAGAGATGATACATATGAATAGGTAGACCTTGGATCAAATAATATCGAAGCATCCCTACCACAGACGGAAATAATACCTGTGATCACGACATCTGAGGCCACTGCATCTAGTCTGGCCGAAAAAGTATAGAATCTAGCTGGAGCGCCGGCTGGCTAGCCTTCGCCTGACTGAACAGTAGCTGGCTGACCTCCCCCTGCCTGGCCTCTACCTCTAGGACGGCCCCTACCTGACTTCCCTCCACCTCTGGGCTGTCGGACGGTCGGTGCTGTAATCATGGGCTGATGGCCCTGCTGTACTGCCTTGCCCTGAAGTTTGGGACAAAATCTCTTTATGTGACCCAGATCTCCACACTCATAACAACCTCTCGACACCATAGACTCCTACCCCGAAGTCTGACCCTGATGGCCTGAATATATTCATTGGAGGAAACCTGGATGGCCGGTGGGCGATATGAATTCTCTGGCATAACATTGAAATAGGCGCTGAAAGAACCCTGATGACTCGAGTACCCACTAGAAGAACCCTGAATACCTGGTGGGTGGTAAGAACTCTCTAACATAGCACTAAATCGCATTGGAGCACCCTGAGGAGGTGGTGGTGCTGGATATATGGGCCTGCTAGGCTGACCCCTCCCAAACCGATCTCTGCCCTTAGTTGGGGCACCTCTAAACTCTCCAAAGAAACATGTCTTCTTGTCCTACGACATCTACTCTCTACCCCTCTAGTGGTAGCCCCCAATCCTCCGAGAAATCTCTAATACTAGCTGATAAGAAGTCCCTATCTCAACCTCCCGGGCCATATTAGCCCTAATACCCAAGTGCAACCCCGCAACAAACCTCTAAACTCTCTTTGCGTCCGTAGGAAGTATCATAAGTGCATGGCGAGACAACTCAGAAAATCTTGCCTCATAATCGGTCACTAACATCTGACCCTACTCGAGCTGCTCAAACGGACACCACAACTCTTCCCTCTGGGAGGATGTAATATACCTATCCAAGAAAAGCTGTGTAAACTGGTCCCAAGTCATGAGAGGAGAACCCACTGGCCTGCCGAGAAGATAAGACTACCACCACCTATGGGCCTTGCCCTCCAACTATAAAGTAGTGAAATCCACCCCATGAGACTCCAATATCCTCATGTTGTGTAGTCTATACCTGCACCTATCAATGAAGTCCTGGGGATCCTCATGTCGCTCACCTCCGAAGACAGAAGGGTATAGTCTAGTCCATTTATCCAAAAGCTTCTGTGGCTCGCCAGCCACAACTAGTCTAGGCTCAGGTACAACCGTCGCAACTGGCTGGGCTCTGCCCACGGGTAGTGTACCCGGAGTCTGATATACTACAACTTTATGCCCAGGAGCCTGAGTAGTATGGGTCTATGCTCCCCCTCCCTCTTGAGATGTGGCTGAGTCTGCTGGAAATAAATCAGCCTGGGTCATAGAATCCATGAACCGCAGCATACGACCCCTGACCTCTTAGAAGCCCAATGTTGACATGAAGTCTATCGGGGCTGGCTCTGCTGCGGGCACCTCGCCCTGCTCCTCAATAATGGGATCCTCTACTGGATCCGCTGGTGGTGCAACTGGGACAACTCTGGGACGTCCTCATCCCCTACCTTGGGCCGGTGCCCTCCCTCGCCCTCTACCTTAGCCTCTAGCAATGGGTGGAGAAGCTCCTCTCGTGTCCGGAATCTCTACCGCATGCGTCCTCACCATCTGTGAGAGAATAGAAGAAGAAAACTTAGTATACCATCCACTGCACGATAGGATATGAATAAAGAGTAGTTTCCTAACACCCTATAACCTCTCGAAGATAAGCACAGACGTCTTTGCACCGATCCGCAAGACTATATTAGGTTTGCCCATAACTTGTGAGACCTACATGAACCTAGTACTCTGATACCATGTTGTCACGACCCAATTCAAATTTAGGCCGCGATGGCACCCAACACTGTTACTAGGCAAGCCAATAGTGAACTATCTAGTGATTTCCATTTTTATTAAGTTATTCGAACACCTAACTTTTCTTAAATTTAAAGGATTTAATAAATAACGAATTTTAGAGCAATCAAAAGCTAAAACAACTAAATAAAATCATAAATGTAGAAATACAACCCAAAATCATAAGTCTACTAGTGTGTGCCAAGACCTGGTGTCACAAGTATATGGGCATTCTAGCAGAATATATAAAAGAATACTAGTCTACTGTCTGAAATAAAATAGACAGATAAATATAACAAAAAGGAGACTTCGGTTACTGCAGTACGGATCGGAAGGGGTAGCTCACCGTATAGTCTCGAACCAGAAGTCAAGCGTGCGCGCCGGACTGGTAACCAGATGTTCTTACCTCAGATCATGTACAATTTAGTACAGAAGTATAGTATGAGTACATAAACAATATGTACCTAGTAAGTATATAGTCTAACCTCGAAGAAGAAGTGACGAGGGGTCGAATCCGACACTTACTAAGGGCCAACAATATGATAATATGAAATTCTAATTTAAAACATGATACATGTAGAGATGACAATAAAAACTCAGAATGAGAGATAACTAAACAATCCTTTTACCATATTTAAGAACTGAATCATTTCCTTCATTTAAAATAATTGTGAGCACGTGATTTTTGCTTCACGGAAAACTACTCCAAAAGAAATCGAAAAATATAAAAAATAAGTAAATAAAACAAGTTACCTTCGGGTACAATTTTGAGAATATGCGTGACATTTTGATAATTGTTCTGTCCGTAAACACTCACCTTGCAATAGTTGAAAATACAAAAATACATGTTGCATGCATTTAGGAATTAATGGTACATTCAGAAATTAATTAACCATAATTTGGTTAAAAGAAAATAAAAAATATATGCATGTGTGTTTCTTGTCATTGAGTGATTTTATTTAATGTTAATTTGTGTGTTAATTAGTATAGGTGTTACATAATATGTGTGTAATTTTTTTTTTTGATTTTACAATTTATTTAGGAGTTTTGTTTAATTTTGGTAATTAAAGAAAAAGAAAAGAGTTGAGAAAAATGAAAGAACTCGGATGGGGCCGAAATATAAATGAAAAGTCAGGCCCAAATCAATTACCCCAACCCAGTCCAAACCCAGGCTTCCCAGGCACGGACCCAAACGACGTCGTATCAGCGTGCCCGTCTTGAGCCGTTGATTTGATTCAAATGAACGGTCCCGATCAGGCCACTCATTTAACCTCAACGACGCCATTTCAGGAAAGTTGATCTGAGCCGTCCAACCCCATTGATCCAACGGATCCAGGCTTTCCCCTAGACCCGTTAACCTGACCCGATCCATTCCCACACCCGGTCTCACCCACCACTACGCCCAAACGACGTCGTCCCCCTCCTGTGAATAGATCCTGGCCATCAATCTCACCCGATCCAACGGCCAGGATCTAAACCCCTAATTCGTATATAAGCCTAACTCTTTTACCCCGCCCCCCCTATCCAAGCACCCCACCCTGTTCCTTTGTCTCTCTCAGAAAAGATCCCAAACCCCCCGAAACCCTAGCAGCCGCCCTGGTTCCCTTTCAACGTAAACCCGGCGGCAAGGATGTCGGTGACTACCATAGCTACACCACTGGACCTACAAGCCACCCTGAACACAAATCCCTAGTCACTTAACTTCGAATCACCTCCAGGGTGCTCGAATCTTCGATCAAAGATTCGAGCCAAAACCCTAAGTCACCTGATGAGTCCCAAATTCACCCCAGTCACTCCCCTAACATCCCTCATACCCTAATCAACTTTGGTTTCGTTCGAATCTAGGTAGAACTCTTCGAACCACAAATCTAAGCTCAAGAACCCTAAAAAATCGAATCCATGGGGGTCTGTCCAAATCAATAGCAGGTTGGGGTCTAATAGACCTTAATCGAGGTGTTCTCAGTCGAGAACACTTCGATTAAAGTCCGCTCGACCTCAAAAAAGGGTCGAGTCCAGTTCGAGCATGGGTCATTTTGTTTTTAAGTTTCAAGAGGTACATTTCCCTTTCTTTCCTTCTGTTTGTGTGCTATTTGTGTTTGTTTACATGCTAGTTTAATTTGTTTGATTTTTCTGTCATTTTTCCATTAATTCTGTTCCGTCCTCATAAGCCCCTTTTTGTGGTCGATTGTTATTTTGTTTGTGTTTGAATACGTTTTGTGATATACATGCTCGAGTTAATTAATGTCGTCAGTCATATAGATTCCCTATGTCGTGCAAAATGGTTGAAGGCAGTTGATGCCCCGTTCATGTCATTTGTCTGATTGACTGATTATTATACGTCGTGATTAGTATAGTCGATTAGATAAACGTCGTCGATTAGCTTTATTGGATTGAATGTTCAAATATTCTGAGTCGTATAGCTTCATAGGATGGATTGAATCATTTGTTGTTCATTGGATGTTTGACATTGTTTGAAAATGGTTTATAACTGCATTGCAAATAATTAGAACTCAGTCTAGGGCAACTTTGAATTTGAATTTTCAGAAGTTCAAAATGTCCTACTGTTGCAGTAGGACAATACAGTAATAATCAGGGTTTAACAGGGGTAATTTGGGGGTTTGAAAAGAGCAGAAATGACTAGTTTAAGTGAGCTGACGATAGGGTACTGAAAGAGGATTTAAACTAATATAATAGTAGGGAATCAAACTTGGCAGCATGGGGGTTGATTAAATATTAAAGGCTGCCCATACCTTTGGGCAGAAAACACATGCTAGGGGGCTGTCAAGAGGATGGACATTGGGGAGTTTTGATTAGTTTAAAGGAGTCATGGGCAGAGTGGAAGGCAAAAAGGATCAAGGCAGCCTGGGGGCCTGCCATTTTCTGCCTATAAATAGGTTTATTTAGAACAAAAAGTGGGCTGGTCTTAAAAACTTTGGGAGGTCAGTTTAGTATTGAGAGCATAGGCTAAAAGAATTATTAGGGATTCAGAGAAAAAAAGTTGTTAGTCTTAAAAGAAAAGGTCGAGGCTGGTCTTCCAATTTGGAAAGTGCAGTTTAGTTTTTGAGAGCATAGGCTGTGCTATTACTTTGTTAAGTCAGTACTAGGCTTTACATAAAAGAACTTCAGTTTTTCCCTGAGTGTTTGAGAAATCAGAAGTCACTGTTTTTCTTTTTCTTTTGCCCCTGTCTGTGTTCTTTTGGTGCTGTTGGATTTCAGCTGGATATTTCCTAGTGTCCTACTGTCGAGCATTGTTCCATTGGGTTACTGTTTGGTTTATTTCCTGGTTTTCTTTAACTCTGCCACGGGGTGTCTACTACTGTTTATTGGCTTCATTGGTTGGTGTTGTGTCGCTGCATCTGCTGTGCTGCTGTTTATACTGCTGTCGTTACTACTGTCTGGCTGCTTGCTGCTGATATTCTTATTTTCTTCTTCTGGTTCTTGTTATCTAAATCCAGGTACACATACTAAGCTGATGTAATTCCATGTTGAAGTTGACATTTGAAGCATGAATATACACATGAAGAAGTTGAAGTTATAAACTGAATTTAGTTTTCTTTACTGATTGTACTAAAGCCATTTTATGTATCACTAATATGTAGACTCCTGCCAAGGAGCTGTATAACTGGACAGTTTTCACATACGCAGTCATTTAGGTTATGAGCTCCCTATGTAGGCCCTTAGTTAAAAGAAAGATAGGAAGCTAAAGGAGCACCCTGCTTATTGCAGTTTGTTTGTAAAGATGCATGTCAAACTAGGATTAGGCCAATATACTTCTAATTGCCATGACAGCCTAATTTCAGTGCGCAAATGGTTTGAATTAGGATTAAAACTAGATCTTTAAGTTCTCTCATGCCAACAGATCGCTTGCTTTTAAATTTACTACAAACTATTAAATGAAATAGTATCAGTTTATCCTTCAGCTTTGCAAGCTCATGAATATGTGTAGAAACTATTAAATAGGCCCAATTTGAAGTAGGATGGCCCAGGTCCGGTCTTACCCCTTATACGTTGGACCTGGGCCTATAAATGTCTAATAGACTACTCTTGCTACGGACATTTTAGATCTAACGAATCATGTTCGAAATTTAACTATAATACCTCATAAGTATATGAATAATGTAGGACCTCTTTCTTCATTTATTTTAGAGACGAACTTAATAGAAAATATAGTTGCGGTAAGTTTGTCCTTAAAAACAAAAATAAGACGAGCCTCGCCAAATAAATCACACATCGCTGGGGCCCTCAATAAATACATAATCATTGACTAGACTTTGGATTTGGCCGTTTAATGAACCTTTACGGCCTCTTCCTAAAATAACAATAACAATACGTTAGTCTCTTTAGGACGCGCCTTAATAAATCTTACATTCTTAAACTCGGGTGCATATTTATGTGACCCAAATCCAAATCTCAATGGAATCGAAATGTGGCTCTAATCACGGGTACATTGATTGTGACGTAGTCCGAGATGCATGTCCACGACGTTGCAAATTCCTTTAAAAAATAAGAATGAGATGAGCCTCGCCAAATAAAAATGCAAAATTGCGGGGCCCTCAGTAAATATTTGCTTTAAAGTTGCTTAGACTTCGGGATGGACCGTTTAGCAAAATTCCACGGCCCTACCCAAAGTAGATGATACGTTAGTCGCTTTAGGCGCGCCTTTAATAATTTAATTTTCTTAAACTCGGGTGCACATCGATGTGACCCAAATCCAAATCTCAATGGAGTCAAATTGTGTCGACGACCACGGGTACATTGATTGTAACGCGGTTCGAGGTACATTTTCACAACGTTGCAATTCCTTGTAAAAAAAATAATAATTATGAAAGTGGTAAAAAGTTAAAATTTGCACATAAGTTCATATTTGTATAAAATCAGATAATCAAGCTGAATATAACAGTTGAGCGACCGTGCTAGAACCACGGAACTCGGGAATGCCTAACACCTTCTCCCGGGTTAACAGAATTCCTTATCCGGATTTCTGGTACGCAGACTGTAATATGGAGTCATTCTTTTCCTCGATTCGGGATTAAATTGGTGACTTGAGACACCCTAAATCTCCCAAGTGACGACTCTGAAATAAATAAATAAATCCCGTTTCGATTGTCCTTTAATTGGAAAAAACTCCTTGTACGCTCGCGGGGGCGGAAAAAGGAGGTGTGACAACAATAATCTCCGAAACAAGTGAATTAATACCGACTATGAAATGGACTTCTAGTTCTATTATTACGCACGAATTTGCCGAGGACGTACGGTCCGATCCAACATAAATATAACTGTGCACTACCGAGGGTCAAACGACACGAACCATAGATGCATCTATTAACCTGCCGAGGCGAATGACCCGCTCTCATGAGAGTAGTGGAAAGAGTCACCCCGCTCGCGGAATATACTTGCGACGTAGTTAAATATAAATGAAACATAACCTTTCTCAATTCTTTTCAAAATAAGAATTTCAACTTGTAACTTTTGAAAACTTAAAATCCTCAACTTAGTTCCATTCAATACTATTAACAAATATAATCAGATAACGGTGTCCATAAAGCATGGTGTAAACCTAAAACTACCTGGACATAAACATGAATAGTAGCTACGTACGGACTCTCATCACTTCTTGTGTACGTAGCCCCCGCAAATAACAACACATATTAATTTAAGTTCACATATGGGGTAACTCTCCAAAACTTCAAATTTCTAACTTTCGCCAAATTACTCCGAAATAATCTATGGACCTCCGAATCCACTTTCGGACGCACTCCCAAGTCCAAAATCTCCACACGGAGCTATTCCCGGGCTCGGAATCCCAAACGAATGTCTTGAATGTAAAAATCCATTTCAACCCAAACTTGTGGAATTTGCTCAAAATGCCAACTTTCACTATTAGGCGCCGAAATGCTTCTAGGTCATCCAAAACCTGATCCGAACATATGCCCAAGTCCAAAATAATTATACAAATCTATTGGAACCGTCAAATCCCAATTCCAATATTGTTTACTCAAAATATTGACCGTAGTCAAACTTAGCCTTTTAAGCCAACTTAAGGAACCAAGTGTTCCGATTTCAACCTAAACCCTTCCAAATCCCGAACTAACTATTTTCACAAGTCATAAAAAAGTAAAAGCACGTACATGAAGTTTTATTTAGGGGAACAGGGTTCTAGAAAGCAAAAATGATGGTCAGGTCGTTACATGTTAAGATTTAGCTTTATTGGACTCTAATTTATATTTCTATCATTATTTTGAAAATTTTGCAGAGTATAATATTTATGAATATTTTGTATTGAATACATCTAAATAGGAATTCATCAATTGATGATAATTTGAATTTAGTTTCTTTGTCCAACGATCATTCTAATTATGACAGTTTACGTTATGCTAGCAGACTTTTATGATTTTGCCTTATTTGGTTCTGACGTAGATTTGTTTTTATCGTTCTGAGAATTATGTGGATGCTTTATTATTCTTTATGTCACGACCCAATTTAGAATCATGACCGGCGCTTAGGAGCAAGTGCCCCCAAATAAGCCTCATCGGTATTTTACAGAAAATCGGACAGAATTTTTCCTGTTTTAGGACTATCCAAAAAAAATTTCCTGTCTCATAAACAAATAACAATTAACCAACATTCACCTAAATCAGTCATAATCTTAATCAACTAGCCAAAAAGAGTTTTCACCAACATTACAAACCTTATCAACATAATAATACTAAACTCAAGCTAAAACAATGCAATACTAATAACTAACCCAATATATCGAATGAATATCCCATAAGACTAATAAAAATGACTATGGAGCGACTTTAAGAGTTCAAAAGAAAAGACGATAACAAATAAATAAACTCTTCGCCCATGCGAACAAGTGCGGGGCTCACCAGGAACTATTAACTCGTATACTCTAATTAGTGAAATCCTTACTCGCGTCAACTGTTGTCTCTGTAAAAAAAGAATAGCGGGGAGTGAGTCGCTAGCTCAGTGAGTAATAACACTTAACCACAACCGTTTTTAATGGGGACAAGTCAGAAAACATGCTTGCATATTATCAGAAAATATCATGAAATAAATGCCCTTTTTCAGATTCGGTAACAACAATCAATCTTGTCGGTTTTCATGTGAGCAAGAACAAATTAATAATTCAGTAATAAACTCTATAAACACTGTCATATCAAACCTTATGTTTGGGAGATTTCCAAGAAAGGATCATGTAATCTGTATCTCTGTGTGAACCCCTTCGTAAAAAGGAGTCAAATATAATTGTAGGTCCCTACTTGAGGGAAAAACTGTAACTGTATGCTAGTTCTACCTTCCCACTAGCGAGGCTATAACTGTAATCGGTAATCTGTAAATACAAGGTGCACCAAGTCTAACGAACCCGCCGTTAGCTACAGGATCCTTCAAAGTTTACTCCCATTTATATTTGTCTCTGTATCCGTATATACTCATAGGAAAATATTTTAAAACAACATAGGGCATTTCGGTTCTTATAAAATCATGTAATTTCTTTTCGATAACAGTAAATTCAAGTAACGATAAACCATATCTAGTGACAACAAGAATATTTAAAACAACGGTGATCATCTCAAACAACTATTTCGGTATCATATCGAGTAAAAGACTTGTCCCACTCAACTTAAAATAATTGGTAACATATTCATATCAAAATCATGTGTAAATCATGCGAGTTATGAAAACACAAATTGCGGTAAAATTACTACTCACCGTACTCGTGTCACAATACCAAACACCTCAAGCAATTTGTACGACTTCTTATCGATCCAAATGCTCAATTCGTGAGAAATCTATAAATTAATATAAGTTCATGTTACCGTCTGCTAATCGCAAAATTCAGTAAGTTTAAGTGATAGCGAGTCACAATTCCGATTACCCATGTCTCAGTGTTACTCAAAATATCATCTGTTAGACTACCTATAATGCTATCAAAACTAACTCTTAATAGCTTTTCCTTTTCTTTTTTTTTAAATTCCAGGTTCATGGTTATTCAAGAACTAGTATATTTCACCATGAAAATCCATGTTACTGTTACCCACCATAGTTAAATACCAAACTCAATTCTAGTATTGCAATAGAAGAGTTAACAATATGAAACCAAAATTCTTCTAGAAGACTTACGTTCCTAGTTCTTGTAGTTTCTTGTTGAAATTCTTTGATGCTAAACATAGTACTTTTACTCAAGAAAAAGAACTGATGCGTCTTGCTCTTCTTCAAGCATCATGTCCCAGCAGCAGTTTGGGCTTTTGACTCCACGTTGCTGTTAAATTTCTCGTTCTCACTTGCTTATGGATTAGAGTTGTAGATATTTCCCCAATTTTCCAAGTTGTACTATATTTGTTGGACAAAAAGTCTTTCTACAAACCCTTATTAAATCCACGCCACACATCTGATGGGCTTTGGCCTCTTTCCTTTTTTTTGTTGCTAAATGACCAATTTGTCCTTGGTTAAAATTATGGGTTATTACATTCTTCCCCTCTTATGAAATTCAGTCCCCGAATTTCAAATTAATTGCATTCATGTAGATTAAAATATACCAGAATATCTGACTCACATAGTATTTTCCACTTCTTGAGTAGCTTTTTCAATGAAATAGGTTCCATAAGACCTTCACGAACATAAATTCTATTGATCGTAACTTATTTGTCTGTCAACACTAGCGATTGACGCTTCTACAAGTTAATTTCTCATCAAAGTTGGATAATCGGTACTTCAAGTACATAACAGAAGTCCAATATACATTTTCTTAGAATGGGAACACCGAACACTAGATGAAAAAAATAACTTAGGAAGAAGTGTCAAACGAGAAGCACGATTCCTATCCCTTGAAGTAACTCTTATAATCTTATAAACCTTGGATTCATCTTCCCTCTTTTTGTTTTTTCAAATTGCATCACATTTTTCATAGGGGAGACTCGTAGGATCACTTGGTCTCTTGCTATAAATTCTACGTCTATTTTTCTGTTATCTGCACCAAACTTTTGTCTGCTTTGTGATGTGAGCAATCATATTTAAGTCAAATGAACTTATCAGTAGCTTCTTATAACAACTCTAGTCCTATTTTGTTTTCCTGTAAGTATAGTCTTAAGACTTTAGTATCACCGACTTAAAACAATCCGACAAGGCTTTATATGGATCCATCTGGATGCTTAACTACAAGCTATTGTTATAAACAAACTCAAGTAAAAAGGTCAATAAGCATCTCAACTATTTTATTCTCCAAGGTTTGTGCATTACGTTTTGGTTACCCATCTGACAGAGAATGAGAGGCATTACAAAGATCTACTCGTATACTCAACACTTGTTGGAAAGATATATCAAAGGTATACGGTAAATTGTGAATCTCTATCAGAAATGTGGGACAATAAAATCCCAAGGAGTCGGATTTTTTTTTCTTTTCCATTCATGCATATATGTGCATATTTTACCTCATTTCTTGAAGTTTTGACTAGCAAGAAATGTGCCCACCATGCAACCAATTTACATTTTTTCAAACATAATCATAACCTCTAAATATTTGAGGTAGTTCTATCATAAAATTCATTATAATTCTGTTCAATTTTTACTTTGGAATCTCGAGTTGTTGTAATGGCCTGCGAGTCGCAAATGCTTGCCTTGACATGCTAATAAGTCAAATAGTCAGAAACAAGTTAAGGATTTTTATTTTTTTTTGTCTTTCTTTTCTCACAAATATCATTTTCTTCTAGTCATGGTACATCTTATTGGACCCCGAATATACGGAGTATATAGAGTTGTGAGCTCCTCAATAATAACTCTATTAATCCGTCTATATTTTATACACATAAGTGATTACCTAGCCAAAGAATACCATGACTATCAATAGTCATATCCTTCTTGTTTTTTTTTTTTTTGTACTAGCTAGGACCTCATCTCGATATTTACTTAATCGCTCATCTTTATATTTAGTGGACTTTATGTGCTCTGCTAGTGAAGATTTGGCTTTAACACAAGCCAATAATATCTCTACATTCTCCACACTAAATTTGATATGTACCCTTTAGTCTCTACCTATTTTTAGCCAAAGGTCCTTTTGGTATAACTATATGTGCTAAGCTGCCCATAAACTTTTTCGTTCAATATATCAGCCACAATATCAGTCTTTCCATAATGATACCCAAAGGAACAATCATGGTCTTGAAGAATTTTCATCCACCAACACTACCGAAGGTTCAAGTTTCTCTGCTGGAAAATATACTCTAAGTTCTTGTCGTCATTATGAATCTCATAAGTTTCGCCGTATAAGTAAAGCATCCAACCTTCAGAGCAATAACCATTGCGGCTAACTCCAAATCATGAGTAGGATATTTTTTTCTCGTGATTTTTATAGTCTTGGAGCATAAGCTATAATGTGACCATTTCTTACATAAAAACACATCCTAATCTCACGCTCAAAGTATTACCGAATATCGTGAGTCCTTTAGAACTTGATGGTAAGGCTAATTCTGGAGTTGTTGTCAAACATGATTTTTTTAAGCTTATAAAAGCCCTCTCACATTCCTCTATTCGCTAGAATTTTTCATTTTGATGCGTTAACTTGATTAGTGGCACTGCTATTCTAGAAAAAGAAAATCATGCACGAAGTGCCTGCAATAGCCTGCCAAGTTCAATAAGTTGTGAATCTTTGTAGGAGTAGTAGGTCTTGACTATTTTTGAACTGTGTATGTCATTTTGACCACCATAATTCCATCTTCGGATACAACATGCCAAAGAAAAGCTACTGAGTCTAGCCAAAATTCGCACTTGGAGAACTTAGAATAGAACCGATATTCTTGTAACATTTACAATGCAATTCTCAAATAATCTTCATATTCTTCTTGGCTACAAGATTATAGCAGAATATCATTAATAAAAGTTATGATAAATCTGTCTTAAATAACATGAACAACCTATTCATTAAGCCCAAGAATGCAGCTGGAGCGTTGGTAAGTCCGAAGGGAATCGCAAGGAACTCATGATACCGTGCCGAGTTCGGACTATTGTTTAAGGAATATCTTCTTTTTGGATTCTAAGCAATTGATTAAGCAAGTCAGTTATAGGAGGTAACGTATACATATTGTGCAGTATTACCTTATTCAAACTGCTTTTAGTCGATGCACATCCTAAAGACCTGCGATTCTAGCAATGTATACATGTGGTACAATATTACCTTATTTAAACTGCTTTTAGCTGATGCACATCCTTAAAGACCCATGTTTCTTTTTCACAAATATCTCCGGTGCACCCCAAGAAAATATAATCGATCAAATAAACTCTTATCTAGTAGTCTTGCAATTTTTCTTTTCTTCCTTTAGCCCTTTCCAACTCCGTTCGTGTCATAAAGTACGGGTTTTTTTTCTTTTTATATAATGTCATGTGTCAAATAAACTTTGTATTTCACACTAGAAGTAGTCCTATTAAATCTTCAAAAATACATCAAAGAATTCTATTGATATTGGTACCTTTTCCCCGCTAGGAGTCTTATCCGTTATCTCTTTTATCATAGCTAGAGAACCCTAACAATTATTCTTTAGTAATATTGAGCTTTTATATATAATCTAATCTTATATCTTTGCAACTTGTACGAAAAAAATAGATTAATTTTGATGATTGAAACTCAACTACATTTGTATGGCATTCAAGGGTGTCATAATAAGAAGCTAATTAATCCATATCTATTGGCATTTCAAAGTAGATCATATAAAGTAATATCGAGCCACCTAGGATAAATTTATGCTCAACTTAAATTTGACAATCTTGTTAAACATGTTTGGTTACCTCGAATCCTAAAACATGAGCAACAATCTAAACAATTTATTCAGCATTTCATTATCCTTGTTTTCAATTGTTCGACCCGTATTAAAATGCTCATCGAAGGAATTTCCCAGTCTTGTGCTTTGCCTTTAAAACTTGCATATCACGTCATGTTTTTAGTTTTTCTAGAAGGATCTTGTTTACAAGACTAAGCAACTCTTAGACAAGCCTCTAAACTTGAGATGATGTGTATCTAAGCTAGCTGAGAAAGTCTAATGCCATCTATCAGTACATCTGTTGCCTGAACTAATTTCTTACCTAGTAGATTCACGCTATCGACTTTCAAAAGAAGGTGATTCATAAATATATTAGTAAACTCGTTCCCAGGTTAGTTGTGTGCTCCTAAAATACATAACATACCATAAATTGACCATATATTAGTAAACTCGTTCCCAGGATGTAACTAAAATACATAACATACCATAAATTGACCATGTTCTTCAGTCTATAAGTTGTTAGCACCGCCCACCTCTGGCTACATCCTAGAGTCCATAATGCTTTAAGTTTTCCATTATGACATCTGAGGATTCTTCGAACGATTAGAAATGGTAAATTTGATAGTTTCAACTTTCGGAATTATATTAAGAATAGTTCTCTCTTTTCAATAATCTTAGTTAGTTTAGGTGCCTTAAGCCTTTAAATCCCTGTTTTTCTTTCCCATTCTTCTCTTATCTATTCATTATATCCATCAAGATCTCAATTTCCTTTTTCATCAAAGTAAATACCTTTGTGAAAACACTTTCCTATTGTTATAGTGGTGGACTAGTGGTAACTTAAGGAATTGACTTTATTACACATCATAGCGATATGAAAGTTCCTCATTGTGGTACAACAACACCTTTTATTCGCATTTCTACTACGGTTGCTTTCCTTTTCTAGGAGACAGTTGGGTGCCTAGTGACAACACTTGTATCTTTGAACCTCTAGCCAAGTTCTATTATTGGGTGATTGGACCTAGCAAAACAGGAACAAAATAAAAGGTGATATATTCAGTTAACCATAATCGTCACACACGTACGGAGGAACAAGAAAGAAAGACCAGACACATCCTATCACGCCCTCGCAGAATCACGATTATGGGAATGGCCGGTTACATAACCATAATTGAGATTCTACTACCGACGTGCGCTCCATTAATCACAAGAATAACCTACGCTCTGATACCAACTTTGTCATGACCCAATTTAGAATTATGACCGGCGCTTAGGAGCAAGTGCCCCCAAGTAAGTCTCATCGGTATTTTACAGAAAATCAGATAGAATTTTCCCTGTTTTAGGACTATCCAAAAAAAATTTCCTGTCTCATAAACAAATAACAACTAACCAACATTCACCTAAATGAGTCATAATCTTAATCAACTATCCAAAAAGAGATTACAAATGTTATCAACATAATAATACTAAACTCAATCTAAAACAATGCAATACTAATAACTAACCCAATATATCGAATGAATATCCCATAAGACTAATAAAAATGACTATGGAGCGACTCTAAGAGTTCAAAAGAAAAAACGATAACAAATAAATAAACTCTTCGCGAAAGCGAACAAGTGCGGGGCTCACCAGGAACTATTAACTCGTATACTCTAATTAGTGAAATCCTTACTCGCGTCAACTATTGTCTCTGTAAAAAAAAGAATAGCGGGGAGTGAGTTGCTAGTTCAGTGAGTAATAACACTTAACCACAACCGGTTTTTAATGAGGACAAGTCAAAAACATGCTTGTATAGTATCGGAAAATATCATGAAATAAATGCCCTTTTTCAGATTCGGTAACAATAATCAATCTTGTCTGTTTTCATGTGAGCAGGAACAAATCAATAATTCAGTAATAAACTCTATAAACACTGTCATATCAAGCCTTATGTTTGGGAGGTTTCCAAGAAAGGATCATGTAATCTATATCTCTGTGTGGACCCCTTCGTAAAAGGAGTCAAATATAACTGTATGTCCCTACTCGAGGGAAAAACTGTAACTGTATGCTAGTTCTACCTTCCCACTAGCGAGGCTATAACTGTAATCGGTAATCTGTAAATACAAGATGCCAGGTCTAACGAACCCGCCATTAACTACGGGATCCTTCAAAGTGTACTCCCATTTATACTTGTCTCTATATCCGTATATACTCATAGGAAAATATTTTAAAACAACATAAGGCATTTCGGTTCTTATAAAATCATGTAATTTTTTTTCGGTAACAGTAAATTCAAGTAACGGTAAAACATATCCAGTGACAACAAGAATATTTAAAACAACGGTGATTATCTCAAACAACTATTTCGGTATCATATCGCGTAAAGACTTGTCCCACATGCAACTTAAAATAATCGGTAACATATTCATATCAAAATTATGTGTAAATCATGCGAGTTATGAAAACACAAATTGCGGTAAAATTACTACTCACCGTACTCGTGTCGCAATACCAAACACCTCAAGCAATTTGTACGACTTTTTATCGATCCAAATGCTCAATTCATGAGAAATCTATAAATTAATATAAGTTCATGTTACCGTCTGCTAATCGCAAAATTCAGTAAGTTTAAGTGATAGCGAGTCACAATTCCGATTACCCATGTCTCAGTGTTACTCAAAATATCATCTGTTAGACTATCTATAATGCTATCAAAACTAACTCTTAATAGCTTTTCCTTTTCTTTTTTTTAAATTCCAGGTTCATGGTTATTCAAGAACTAGTATATTTCACCATGAAAATCCATGTTACTGTTACCCACCATAGTTAAATACCAAACTCAATTCTAGTATTACAATAGAAGAGTTAACAATATGAAACCAAAATTCTTCCAGAAGACTTACGTTCCTAGCTCTTGTAGTTTCTTGTTGAAATTCTTTGATGCTAAACATAGTACTTTTACTCAAGAAAAAGAACTGATGGGTCTTGCTCTTCTTCAAGCATCGTGTCCCAGCAGCAGTTTGGGTTTTTGACTCCACGTTGCTGTTAAATTTCTCGTTCTCACTTGCTTATGGATTAGAGTTGTAGATATTTCCCCAATTTTCCAAGTTGTACTATATTTGTTGGACAAAAGGTCTTTCTACAAACCCTTATTAAACCCACGCCACACATCTGATGGGCTTTGGCCTCTTTCCTTTTTTTTTTTTTGGCTAAATGACCAATTTGTCCTTGGTTAAAATTATGGGTTATTACACTTTATCTCATTTAGACTGAGTTATAGATCTTCGCTGGTAAGCATCTTAATATTAGTTTTGTTCTATGATACTGATTTATAAAGCTTTGTGAGCTCACTGTTATTTGTACAAATCGAATTTAAAACTTTAGCCATGGACCATAAGATTTCTAAATACCCATATTGTTAAAAAAATGGATTTTTACGTATCTATACCATATATCAAATATTATTACCAAAAATGCTCATAATTTGTTATTTACCCGTGTAGTCCACACTTTTACTACAAATTATATACCAATCCAAAAATAGGTAGATTTTGCCATTAAAAAAGCCCTAAAATGAAGGCACCAGATCTGATGTGATTCTGTCAACGATTTTATTCGAATTTTGAAACTGAAGGAGATCTCTCTTCCTGATGAAGGCACCAGATCTGATGAAGGCACCAGTTGCGTAATTCTCTCCTTCCTCAACAGAAAGAGATCTCTCTTCTCTCACTCAACTACAATTCTCAAAAAACGCAAGCTACTGAAGCTCAATACAAATTGTAGAATACAAAATTGCTCTTCGTCGATATCAGTACTCAAATTGTCGAAATTATATCTGTTCTTCGTCTTTTTTCCTATCAACTACACGAAATCATGTCAAAAATCCCAATAATGCTGAAATCGAATGGTAATTGGGATAACTATGGCAGATTTAG
Organism: Nicotiana sylvestris; assembly: GCF_000393655.2. Classification (NCBI taxonomy): domain Eukaryota; kingdom Viridiplantae; phylum Streptophyta; class Magnoliopsida; order Solanales; family Solanaceae; genus Nicotiana; species Nicotiana sylvestris. The sequence continues at coordinate 24,299,126 of NC_091063.1, read as the reverse complement.
AGATTTTGAAGTTGATGCCATTGTGGTAGATGATAATGCAAGCTACGGAATTCTCAGTTCTACAATTGCAGAACAATTATCGATTGATACATCGGATAAAATTATAGAAATCAAATACATTGTGAACGAGAATTGTCCTCCAATGGAGATTAGGAATGATATGGGGGTTCGTGTGTACATGGAAACCAAAAAGGAGAATAAAAACTTAGGTTCGTATCCTTTATGTATAAGCGTAAGAGATTTCAATATGGAATTGGCAATCAACAATGAAAGCACCAGTGCAGGTATGTTTGATTCGACATTGCAGAGAGTTATGGTGTTACTATGTTATCTACAATATTACTACAATTACCTACAATTAAACTACAAAGCTCACATAGTACTGAAAAGGATAAAGCAATGTTGCTTTCAAAATTATCTACATAGAAACTACATTTATGAATTTATTGTTTGCAGGTTCGTCTGGATCCCTAAACTTACTTGAATTTCCATCCTCACCAGCTATAGAGGAATATCAAAGTGAAATAATAACTGAATCTACGCAAACATATATTGAAGAAGGACAAGTTTATCAGGACAAGCAAACAGTAGCTGCTGCAATGAAGAATTATTCAGTGATGCACAAGTTCCAGTTCAGAGTAAAAAGATCTAGTCATAGAAGGTATGTAGTTATTTGTGGATAATATATCAGCAAAATCAGTGTATGATTGAAGATAGGTGGGTTTTATAAATTGTAGTTAAATTGTAGTCAGTTTGTAGTTAATTGTAGTTTTTCATAAATTTGTGTAAATATTGTATTTCTTTTGTAGCTACTGGCTTATATGTGTTGCTGAAAGCTGTAAATGGCATTTCAAGGCAACGTCAATTAATGATTCGGCAATGTTCAAGATAAGAAGTTTCAGCCGTCAACACACATGCTGCCTAATGGACGAAACATTCATACAACGCAAACGTACTGCAGCAGTACTTGGTAGCATGGTCGTTCCAAAGTATTGTGATCCTAAGACTGTTTACACACCAAAGGACATACAAACTGACATGTTATCCGAACATGGACTGAACCTAAGCTACATGCAAGCATGGAGAGCAAAGGAAAAAGCTTTACAGTTTTTGAGAGGGAATCCGTGTGACTCCTACAACAAATTACCCAAATATTTTTATATTCTTGAGAAGAATTATCCTTGTTCTGTTGTTAAATTGAAGAAGGCAGCAGATGATTGCTTCTTATACGCATTTGTTGCTCTTTGTACATCAATAAATGGTTGGCAACATTGTAGGCCGATAGTAGTGGTTGATGGGACATTCTTAAAGTCAGCCTACAGGGGGATTATGCTGACAACAAGCACAATGGATGCAGCAGGTAAATAATGGAATAATTTTGTACTTATTTTGTAGACAGTCTTTAAAATGCAGTTAAATTGTAGTTATGTTGTAGTTATTTTGTAGTTATATAAAAGAATGTAGTTAACTTGTCTATATTCTCAATATATATTGTAGTTGTTATTTAATCATATTTTATGTCTAAAAAATATAGGTACTGTCACACCTCCTTTTTCCGCCCCCGCGAGGGATGCAGGGAGTTTTTTCCAATTAAAGGACGATCGAAACAGGATTTATTTATTTATTTCAGAGTCGCCACTTGGGAGATTTAGGGTGTCCCAAGTCACCAATTTTAATCCCGAATCGAGGAAAAGAATGACTCTGTATTACAGTCCGCGAACCAGAAATTCGGATAAGGAATTCTGTTAATCCGGGAGAAGGTATTAGGCATTCCCGAATTCCATGGTTTTAGCACGGTCGCTCAATTGTCATATTTGGCTCATTTATCTGATTTTTAAACAATTAAGAACTTATATGCAAATTTAACTTTTAAAACCGCTTTTATCATTATTTATTTTATACAAAATTGCAACGTCGTGAAAACGCATCTCGAACCACGCCACAACCAGTGCACACGTGATTTGTTGACGCATTTTGACTTCGTCAAGATCGTGATTTGGGTTACATAAATGTACACCCGTATTTAAGAAAATAACCTTATTAAATATGCGCCAAAATACTACGCGTTATGATACTATTAGGTAGGACTGTGAATTTTACTAAATGGCCCATCTCAGAATCTAGGTATTTTCTTATATAAAAAAAATAAATAAATAAGATTGGAGGACTGCAACTTTTTGTATTATTTATAATTTTTTTTTTAGCGAGATCCTCCCTTATTTTATGAATACCCTTTAATGACTACATCTTTATTATTACTAAGTTTGTCTATAAATATGAAGCCAATCTCTACATACTTAAAAATAACATATTAATTACTAATTTAAAACAAATATTAATGGAAAGTAATATTACTAAAATTATGATTACAAACAACATGGAATTGTCAAAAAATAAAATAAAAAAATTATCCCATAGTTGGATTAAAATTCATATTGTTAGTATGACTTAAGCTTATTGAAATTAATTATTTACAAATACTGAAAATTGAAAAAAAAAAACTTGATTACTAAACCATATTTCTAAAATTAAACAATTTAACCTTAACTAACCTTGTTTTAATTCACATCATGTCCTAATACTTGATTCGCAAACTAATTCATGTTTTAACTGAAATTAACTACATGATTCCGATTAACTTAACGTTGACAAAAAAAACCTTATGAATAAGGAACTTAGTCAATTTTTGCCAAACTGATTCAATAACGCCATTTTTTACGTTATTTCTTCTATTTTGATTATTAAACAGTTTTAATTAGTAATCAGGCTTAAATATATTTCCTAATAATCCGGTTAAGGCGTTATTTAATATATCGCTATAACATGCCTAATTATGCCAAATGACAGTGATTTACAGAATAATAATACATGAATAATCTAAATACAATACAAAAAAAATTAAAACTAAATTAAAAATTTAACATTCCGTTCTTCATTTCAGCTTACAAAATGCCAAAATTACAGTTGTGTACCTGGTATTGCCAATATAAGAAGAAGAAAGTCAGCCACGCAGTAATAACAATACAGCACAGCAACAAAAGTCCAATAACAGTAACAACCCAGGAACAAAGTTTGCAAACCAATGGAGCAGTAATCCCAAAAAAAATAAAAGCTTCAAGCTTTGATGAAACAACAACTAATTCTGATTTCAAACAATGAAAGAAAGCAGAAGATTTTTATTTTAGTTTTTTTTTTATTTTTGAAAGTTTAAATATTTTTCGGAATTTTCTCTCTCTTAAATGTTTAGCCCTTTTTTCTCTCTCTTATTTTTCTTTCTGTTCTTCTCTATATTCAGATTCGTTCCTCTCCTCTCTCTATTTTTGTTCTCATTATTCAAGACCTTCTATATATAACACATCCCATAAATCTTTTAATCAATTAAAATCAACCCATTTTCTCTACCAAACCCATTATCTTCTCATTCATCCCCATTACATTAAATAAATATATCACACCACCCCATTATATTTTGTCCCCCATGCCTAACATAAACAAATACAAGATTCTCCCACACTAAAATTTGTCTTGTCCCCCTTTATATTAAATAACTATATCACAACCCACCCCATTTCATTTTGTCCCCCATGCTTCACATAAAAAATTACAAAATGTACAATTCCTAAACTACCCCTCCGACCTTATTGCAATTACTATTTTACCCCCAAACGTACTGCGATTTACCAAATTACCCCATCAGCTATAACAAATCAATTAATCAAACTTAACCAAAATATAGTCAATATGACCAATTTCTAACAATGTTCAAACAACAAATCACATGAACATGATTTCTTCAACATTTCAACAACAAATCACATGAACACAAATTGAACAACAAAGAACAACTAAAATTTTGATTGAACAATATTTTTAGCAACAAACAAACCTATTTTCAGATTCAACAACAACAACAACAAACAAACAAATATATTCAAATTTCTAAATTCAATAATATTGAACTTAAAATCAACTCTAACAACATTACAACAACAATTCCTATATTAAACTTAAACAAGATTATGAAACAAATTCAAGAAATAATCATAAATGATAAACAAGAAATCAAACTATACAAATTTCGGATTCAAGATCAACCAAACATAATATGAACATGAATTAAATCTAAAAATAAAAACGACGGATTCAAATGATTAAAACCAACATACTTCCCTATTACAACTAAATTCTTTTAGGCAAATAACAAAACAAAACCTAAGAAGAAACAATTATGAATTTAAACTTGAACTTAACAATATTAACAATTTCTGGAAAATACATAAAATACATGAAACAAATTGAAGAAACAATTAATTAAACTTCAATTTGTATCTAACTAACATTAAACTAACAACATTTACCTAAACAATAAAACAAACATGAAATAAACATGAAAAAAAACTAATTAAATTTCCATTTAAAATCTAAAAATTAATTCAACAAAACATATGAACAAACTAAAAAATTATTTCAACGACGAACAAACAAAACAAGAATTGAATTATTTAACGATTTTGGATCCGGAAAATATCAAACAAAAATATGGACAAAAATAAAACTTAGAACAACTAACCGATTCAAAACAACGACGAAGAAACGAAGAAGACGAAAGAACAACAATGTTTGGTTGTAGCAGAAGCCACAACAATGGAGGACAAAGAAGCAGCAGCAGCCCGAAGGAGATGACGTGAAGCAGCAGCAGCCCGAAGCAGCGAGCAGCAGCACGATGTGGACAGCAATGGACGACGACATGGTCGACGTCGAAGCTCGTCCATGGCTGGACGTAGTAGAAGGCAGAAGAAGTTGGAACGCAGCAACGACAGTGGCAGCAGCTGGAAGAAAATGAAGCAGCAGAGGCGACGCGGGCAGCCATGGCGCAGACAGCAGTGGCATGACGACGATAGTCGTTTGGAGCGAAGAACGAAGAAGAGCAGCCGCTGCGTGTGTGTTTTTTCCGTTGTGTATGTGTGTGTATGTGTTGACGTGTGTGTGTGGCATGCGGGTGAGGGGGAAAGGGCAGCCATGGAAGGGGGGGGGGAAACCATGGGAGGGGAGCTTGAGGAAGAAGAAGAAAGAGAGAAAGAGAAAAGGGGGGGTAGTTTAGGTTAGTTTTTAGGGTTTTTCATTTTTTTTTTGAAATGTAAGATAATAGGGGTGTTGGGTTATGGGGTTATGAACCGTATCGACCCGGTTTGAAATGGACCGGGTCATGGGGAAGATTGGACAATTATTTGGGCTTGGGGTTGAAATTTGAAGAAATGGCCCAATCCGATTTTTCTTTATATTTTTGCTCTTTTTCTTCTTTTATTTTTCTAGAACTAAATTATAAAAATACTTAAATTATTATTAAGAACTAAATTAAGTTATAAAAGCGCAAATTAATTCCCAATAACAATTAACGCATAATTAAGTAGTAATTAAGCATAAAATTGTATATTTGGACATTAAATGCTAAAAATGCAAACGATGCCTATTTTTGTAATTTTTGTTTTTTGTAAAACAAACTTAATTACTAACAATTGTAGGATTAAATCCTACATGCAAAATGCGATATTTTTTATATTTTTATTAATTTAACAAATAAACATGCACATACAAACATACAAATAATTACACAAAAATACCACAATATTGCGCACCAAGGAAAATCATTTTATTTTTTTAAATTTTTGGGAGTAATTCTCATATAGGGCAAAAATCACGTGCTTACAGCTGCCCCTCTTTGCCCGAAGACACGAAGGGTTTTCGTGCAAAGATAAAGCGAGCGATTTTTGCCCATCCGAGTACTCCGTGTGAAGCATTTTTTGAAAAAGATTTGACCGAACCTTTGCTTCAAAGGTTTCCTACATATCCTGGGCTAAACAGGAATCAGGTCAATGTAGTTCGGGAAGTTTTGGTAGCTGGGACTACCGTGGGACTGCAATGTTACTGTTGTTGCATGCTATTACCACTGCTTACCGATCTCCTTGTTACACCGTGCTTAAAAGAAAACAAGAAGCTAGGCTAGACTGCAATTTGTTCCTGTTGCCTTGCTTTCTTGTCTGTTTGCGTTTCTTCTGGTGCTTTTCTTCCGATGCTTTTCTCCCTTTTGACACATGCACTTGAGTTTGTGCTGGGATCTCTTGTTGCAACCTTTTGTTTCCCGGTGCTGGGGATTTTTATTGTTTCCTGCTGGGGATTCCTATTGTAACCCTCTGTTTTATTGTCCTCTGACTTGATCTTGAAATGTATGCCTCTGTTGTATGAGCGGGCTCCCAACTTCAACACTCTGGAATAAAAAGACTGAAATGTATTCCTCTGTTATATGGGCGGGCTCCCAACTTCAACACTTGAAATGAAAAGACTGAAATGTATTCCTCTGTTCTATGGGCGGGCTCCCAACTTCAACACTTGAAATGAAAAGACTGAATGTATGCCTCTGTTATCTGGGCGGGCTCCCAACTTCAATGCTTGAAATGTAAAAACTGAAATGTATGCCTCTGTTCTATGGGCGGGCTCCCAACTTCAACACTTGAAATGAAAGACTGAATGTATTCCTCTGTTTTATGGGCGGGCTCCCAACTTCAACACTTGAAATGAAAAGACTGAATGTATTCCTCTGTTCTATGGGCGGGCTCCCAACTTCAACACTTGAAATGAAAAGACTGAATGTATGCCTCTGTTCTATGGGCGGGCTCCCAACTTCAACAACAACCTTAAAAATGCCACTCCTTTCTTTAGGTTGACGAGATTTCAACCAATAAATCGCTATTCTATTCTTCAGGGGGGCTCCTGACTACTTAGAATTTGAATTGTATTCCCTTATTCTCCAGGTGGGCTCCTGATTGTTAAATTTGAAATTGAATGTCTCTATTCTCCAGGCGGACTCCTGACTTTTAAAATTTAAACTGTATGTCTCCGTTCTTCAGGCGGACTCCTGACATCAAACTTGAAAAGTATGTCTCTGTTCTCCAGGCGGACTCCTGATTGCTAAATTTGAAATTTGAATGTCTCTATTCTCCAGGCGGACTCCTGACATCAAACTTGAAAAGTATGTCTCTGTTCTCCAGGCGGACTCCTGACAACTTGCATTTATCCTGATTAGTGCTTGTTTTTCCCTCCTGGAGAATTCCTCTTCAACAACTAACTTTTCTCCCCCTGCTCAATCAAAGAAAATTTCGTCAGTTTAAAACGGTGGTTAGTTGATGGCATTCTTGCTGAAAAATCCTTCCACTGCCTTGCTTTGTGTTGACTAATTTCCACGCACTGACCCTGAACCGCTTGACTTTCTGACCAACTTTTAAATTTCCCAACCTCTGGCGACCTAAATGTTTTACACCCCTGCTGTTATTTCACTTTTCTGACCTTTTTGTTTGAGCTTTCGCCTTTCCCACGACATTCCCCAATCATTTCACCGATGAAACTTCCGTTAATTCCCTGTATTCCACTTGACATCAAGTTGTTTTTGACATGCTCTGACCACGTTGTGCTTTACAATTCTAGAAGCTGGTAGTGAACTTTGAAGTCCTTTCTGCTTGCATTGAACAAAACTGGCACTGAAACATCTCAGCTAGATAAAACCCTCAAAAGAAAATGAAATGCAATGATTCTTGAGTTAAGGATAAGAAGAATCCAAAACCAGATGACTGTTTGAAAAGAGAAGGAAAAGAAACTTATCTGAGCGAGACAACTAGTACCAATGGTCATGACATGCATTTTGGATTAATCAGCCCAATCTGTCCAAACAAACAACTCTCAATTGCCGTACCTCATTGCCCAGAACTTCCATCACTTGTTTGATTTATCTAGACCTTAACCTTGTTTCCCTGCGGTACCGCGAAACGGTTTCTATCAACATACCTTTCTCAGTTTTCCATTTCTTATCTCACCTTCGCCTTGAGGTGCCCGTAAAGGTTTTCACCAACAAGACTCTCTCATTTATTTTTCTCTCAGCTCCCGTCGCCTTACGGTGCCCGTGAGGGTTTTCACCCATAAGACTCTCTCATTTATTTTTGTTCTTCTTGCTCGAACCAGAGTGTTGCCCCTGTCGTGGGTTATTCCTACCTGTTCATCTTGGCATTTCTCAAAACTGATCATAAGGTCTTTCTTTGGACCGTAATGTAGGCTTTTGGATTGAGTTAGAAAGAAAGGTATAAAAGGCTCAAAACAATTCAAATGAGTTCAAATTACAACTTTCGGAATCCAACTTTCATAACAATCACCACTTCTGCCCCAGTTTCTTGCTTGGGGATTTTTGGATTTCTATTTGGTATGACTGAACCTCGGAGTAAGGCTGCCTACGTACCCTTTCGGGATCAAGTCAAACGTAGTTCACTTCATAGAGACTACGTTGTTATGTTTCTCTTCTTTCCCTTTTTTTTCTTTCACTTTTCTTTCTTTTCTTTTTCTTCTTTTCTTTTTCTTTTTCTTTTCTTCTTCTTTTTTTTTCTTTTCTTTCCTTCTTTTCTTTATGTTCGGCACTTGTGTTCTCTGATAGTGCCGCTGATTCCGAAAGAGGTGTATGAAAAATAAATAAGGCTCGAAGGGGATAACAAGGGATAGGAGTGTTTGGATAGCAGAACAAAATGCCTTCATCATTTCAATCTTTAAGATATGCCAAATACGAACAGATACATTCAGAAAATAAAGAAATCATACATAATATCTCTTGACCGCATCGGAATTGATGGTCATTTCTACACATTTTCCTTCCACATCTGTCAAATACAATGCTCCATTAGACAACACTCTGGTTACCACAAATGGTCCCTGCCAGTTTGGGGCAAATTTTCCTTTTGCCTCAGCCCAATGAGGCAAGATCCGCCTCAGTACTAATTGCCCGACTTCAAATTTCCTTGGACGTACCTTTTTGTTGTATGCTCTTGCCATTCTTCGTTGGTACAGTTGGCCATGACACACTGATGCCAATCTTTTCTCATCGATCAAACTCAACTGCTCAAGACGGCTTTTCACCCATTCATCATCATCGATCTCAGCCTCTGCAATGATTCGCAGAGATGGGATTTCCACTTCTGCGGGTATTACTGCCTCGGTACCATATACCAATGAGTAAGGAGTCGCCCCTACCGAGGTACGCATGGTGGTGCGATATCCTAACAATGCAAAAGGCAATTTCTCGTGCCATTGTCTAGATCCTTCAACCATCTTCCGGAGTATTTTCTTTATGTTCTTATTGGCCGCTTCAACCGCACCATTTGCCTTGGGACGGTACGGAGTAGAGTGCCTGTGAGCAATCTTAAACTGCTCACATGTCTCCTTCATCAAATGACTATTAAGATTAGCCCCATTATCTGTGATGATTACCTTTGGGATCCCAAACCGACATATGATATTTGCATGCACGAAGTCAACTACAGCCTTCTTGGTCACAGACTTGAATGTCTTCGCTTCCACCCATTTGGTAAAATAATCTATAGCTACCAAGATAAACCTGTGCCCATTTGATGTTGCTGGATCAATTGGCCCAATAACATCCATGCCCCATGCAACAAAAGGCCATGGCGCGGACATCGCATGTAATTCTGATGGTGGAGCATGAATCAAATCTCCATGTATTTGGCATTGATGACACTTACGCACAAAACTGATACAATCTCGCTCCATCGTGAGCCAATAATAACCTGCTCGGAGAATCTTCTTTGCTAGAACATACCCACTCATATGCGGTCCGCAAACTCCGGAATGCACCTCAGTCATGATAGTTGTGGCCTGCCGTGCATCTATACATCTCAACAAACCGAGCTCTGGCGTTCTTTTGTACAGTACTCCTCCACTAAGGAAAAACCTACTTGCCAACCATCGAATTGTTCTTTTCTGATCACCGGTGGCTTGCGTTGGATATACTCTCGCTTTGATGTACTCTTTGATATCATGGAACCACGGCTCTCCATCGATTTCCTCTTCTATCACATTACAGTAAGCATGCTGATCACGGACTTGAATCTGCAATGGATCAACATAGGCCTTATCTGGATGGTGCAACATTGACGCCAAAGGTTCCAAAGCGTCAGCAACCTCATTATGAATCCTTGGAATGTGTCTGAATTCTATGGCCTAAAAACGCTGGCAAAGCTCATGCAGACACTGTCGATACGGTATAAGCTTCAAGTCCCGTGTTTCCCATTCCCCTTGAATCTGGTGTACCAGTAAGTCCGAGTCACCCATGACCAAGACTTCCCGTACACCCATATCCACAGCTAATCTCAATCCCAATATACACGCCTCATATTCTGCCATGTTGTTTGTACAGTAGAAACGAAGCCGAGCTGTAACGGGGTAATGCTAACCTATTTCCGAAATAAGTACCGCACCTATTCCTATGTCTTTCATATTGGCGGCCCCATCAAAGAAAAGTTTCCATCCCGACTTCTCAGCTTGTTCTAATTCTTCAATGTGCATTACCTCTTCATCAGGGAAATAAGTTTTCAAAGGCTCATAATCTTCATCAACGGGGTTCTCAGCCAAGTGATCGGCTAATGCCTGTGCTTTCATGGCAGTCCGTGTCACATAGACAATGTCGAACTCTGTAAGTAAGATCTGCCACTTTGCAAGCCTTCCTGTGGGCATGGGTTTCTGGAAAATATACTTCAACGGGTCCAAGCGAGATATAAGGTAAGTGGTGTAAGATGACAAGTAATGTTTCAATTTCTGTGCCACCCAAGTTAGGGCACAACATGTCCTTTCCAGATGAGTATACTTGACCTCGTAAGATGTGAACTTCTTACTGAGATAGTAGATAGCCTGCTCCTTTCTGCCCGTAACATCATGCTGCCCCAGTACACAGCCGAATGAACTGTCCACAACTGTCAGATATAGAATCAAAGGCCTCTCTGGTTTTGGTGGGACCAGTACGGGTGGGTTTAACAAATACCCCTTTATCTTATCAAAAGCCTCCTGGAATTCATCAGTTCATTTGACCGCGACATCTTTCTTTAACAATTTGAAAATTGGTTCACACGTTGCCGTGAGCTGAGCAATGAACCTGCTGATATAGTTCAGTCTTCCCAACAAACTCATCACCTCGGTTTTGTTTCTTGGAGGTGGCAACTCCTGAATAGCTTTGATCTTTGACGGGTCTAATTCAATACCTCTCCGGCTAACTATAAATCCCAACAACTTCCCAGATGGCACCCCGAAAGCACATTTCGCAGGATTGAGCTTAAGATTGTACCTGCGAAGCCTTTGAAAGAATTTTCTCAAATCTTTGACATGGTCGGATTGCTGTCTAGACTTCACGATCACATCATCCACGTATACCTCGATTTCTTTATGTATCATATCATGGAAGATAGTTGTCATGGCCCTCATATAAGTTGCCCCAGCATTTTTCAAACCAAACGGCATGACCCGATAACAATACGTTCCCCACGGCGTGATGAATGCCGTCTTTTCTGCATCTTCCTTGTCCATTAGAATCTGATGATAACCCGCATAACAATCCACAAAAGAGCCAATATCATGTTTGGCACAATTGTCGATCAGTATATGGATGTTGGGCAGTGGGAAATTATCTTTTGGGCTTGCCTTGTTAAGGTCTCGATAATCGACGCACACCCTGGTCTTGCCATCTTTCTTTGGCACAGGCACGACATTGGCTAACCAAGTGGGGTACCGTGTAACCTGAATGACCCTTGCCTCAAACTGCTTGGTGATCTCTTCTTTGATCTTCACACTTATGTCTGTTTTGAACTTTCTCAACTTCTGCTTGACAGGGAGGAGTGCTGGATCAGTGGGCAATTTATGAACCACCAAATCGGTGCTTAGACCCGGCATATCATCATATGACCATGCAAAAACGTCTTTGTACTCATGCAATACTTTAATTATCTCCTCCTTGAGTTGTGGCTCCAAATGAACACTTATTTTAGTTTCCCGTACATTGTCTTGGTCCCCTAGATTAACTGCTTCTGTGTCATTTAGGTTAGGTTTGGGTTTTTCTTCAAAGTGACTTAATTCTTTACTAATTTCCTCATAAGCTTCATCATTATTACAATCCACCCCATCATCACACTCGATCTCTTGTATTATTACTTATGAACTAGATTGACTTTTAAAACTGGGCCGAAGATTCCTCATGCATGTCATGTCATTGATATCAGCATAAAAATAACTGTACAAAGAAAAGAAAAGAAAATGGAAAGAGAATTAGGGATGAAGAAAATTGCATTTCATTAAACGTAAAGACAACAAGGTTTTAACTCATCCAAACGGACGGAACATAACAACTGGATTACAAACCCTGGAATAATCCAGGTGACAAAAAGGAAAACAAAACCCACTACCACGACTCCCTCCGAACTGGAAGAGGAGTAGCTTCCCAATTGTTGATGTTAGCACGTGGTCCGATGTACTGTATGTCTGCTCTGCTTGACCCTTCCCCGGCCTCAACCATGTTTACTTCAGCAAATACTTTCTCAAACACCTTATCCAAATTCCCATCCGCCTCAATTAACGAACCTGACATCTTTGCCAATGATTGTTTCTTAATACTCGGTCTGACGAAGGACCTGGACAATCGAGGAATTGGTTTAGGGAGCACCCAAGCTTTCTTCTTCAATTTACGGGCCTTTCTGACATCTGCCGCTGTTGGTTTGAACCCTAACCCGAAGGTGTCCAGATTTTTGGGCAAAGACACAGGTTGAGTAATGCCCTGCAGTTCAACCCCCAAACCCTTCCCGGGCACGAACCCGTTATTCAACATTTCTGACACTACCATGACGGTCGCAGCTGACACCCTGGGACATGGCATGCTTTTACCCTCAGTCACCCTGCTCACCGGAACCGTCTCGAGGATCTGATACACCCATGGCCCCTTATCATCTTCGGTCTCTATAAAGGGTACAATGGCATCATTTATGGCGCATGTGGGATCTTCCCCATGTAACATAATTTCTTGTCTGTCCCACTCGAATTTGATCATTTGGTGCAGTGTGGAGGGCACGGCTTTTGCCGCATGAATCCACGGTCGACCCAATAAAAGATTATAGGATACTGCAGCATCCAACACCTGAAATTCCATCGTGAACTCGACTGGGCCAATAGTCAATTCGAGTACAATATCCCCTACCGTGTTTGTTCCCCCTCCATCGAACCCTCGAACACAAATGCTATTTTTGCGGATTCTATCCTCATCAATCTTTAACTTGTTCAATGTGGATAACGTGCAAATATTAGCGCTCGACCCGTTATCGATTAGTGCCCGAGTAACCATTGAACCTTCACATTTGACCGTCAAATAGAGAGCCTTGTTGTGTTCTGTGCCTTCCATAGGCAATTCATCATCAGAAAATGCTACCCTGTTCACTTCAAAGATCTTGTTGGCAATTGTCTCTAAATGGTTTACTGAAATTTTGTCAGGCACATGAGCCTCATTCAATATCTTCATTAAAGCTCGGCAATGCTCATCAGAGTGAATTAATAATGACAACAACGAGATTTGGGCCGGTGTTTTTCTCAGTTGCTCAACAATGGAATAATCTTGTCCTTTCATCTTTTTCAGAAACTCTTCTGCCTCTTCTTCTGTTACAGCTTTTTTAACTGGCACTGGATTGTCTTTTGCGCCTTTAGCTTTTCTCAACTCTTCAGGGGCGAAACAACGTCCTGACCGGGTCAGTCCCTGTGCTTCACAACTTTCTTCCTCAATTTCCTTTCCTTTGTATGTCACCACTACTTTGTCATATTTCCAGGGTACGGCTTTGCTATCAACCATGGGTAACTGGACTACCGGTTTTATGACAACCGGCTCTATATAGACTCCCTTCACGACCACCACGGGCATGGATACTGACCTTGGTACCACTATCTTGACTGGCTCCTGCTTTTTCTCGGCCGTAAATGGTCCCTTTCCCATTACTAGCACTGGCTTGTCTTTTATTGCTTTTAACTGAACCACTGGCCTTGCACTCACTGTCTTTTCTTTGGTTTCCGTAGAACGAATCACCATAACCACCTGCGAAGGTTTCTTAGGCTCTGCCCCCTTATGTATCAGTTCGATCATGTTGGCCTCATAATGCGCTGGTAACGGATTTTGATTGATGTTCGGGGCCTCTGGAGCCTGTACCTCAATACGGCGATTATCAATGAGCTCTTGGATTGCGTTTTTCAACTTCCAACATTTTTCAGTATCGTGCCCCGGCATCCCTGAGCAATACTCGCAGCTAACAGAGTGGTCCAGGTTTCTGGGAAGAGGATTTGGTGCTTTGGATTCAACTGGGGTCAACATCCCCAACTGTTTCAATCTGTGGAAAAGAGAAGTGTAAGATTCTCCCAGCGGGGTAAATGTTTTTTTGTTTGGGGCCTTCTCATTTCTAAAAGCTTGGTTTGGGCGGAAGCTGGTTCCTGGTCTGTTAGCCCTGGGAGGTGGATAGGTGTTTTGTGGGTGTGGCTGTGTATTTTGGGGACTTGGTGTACGCCATTGCAAGTGCACTGGGGGTTGAGTGTAGGTTTGGGCGAGGTGAATAGAAAAGTGTGGTTCTGGTGGTGGATAATAGTGTTGCTGTGGACTATATGGGGTATATTGATAGTTTGGGTGGTGGGGTCTGGGTTGGTTGTAGTAGAGTGGATGATTATTGTGCCTGGACCAAATATTAGCTTCAACTATAGCAACTTCTTCTTTCTTCTTCTTCCCCAGCACACCACCAGTACCGCTTTGGATGGCCTGGGTGGTTGCTTTCAACGCCGAGTAGCTCAAGATCTTGTTAGATTTCAATCCTTCTTCAATCATGGCTCCCATCTTTACCACTTCATTAAACGACTTCCCGACAGATGTCACTAGATGACCAAAATAGGTAGGTTCCAATGTTTGCAAGAAGTAATCTACCATCTCACTCTCCCGCATGGGAGGATCAACCCTTGCAGCTTGTTCCCTCCAGCGGAAACCAAACTCTCTAAAACTTTCCCCAGGCTTCTTTTCTAGTTTCAACAATGACAGACGATCAGGGACTATCTCGAGGTTATATTGGAAATGGCCAATAAATGCCTAGGCCAAATCATCCCATATATACTATCGGCCGGGGTCTTGCCTCATGTACTATTCTAGTGCTGACACGCTCAAGCTTTGCCCGAAATATGCTATCAACAACTCATCTTTTCCCCCGGCCCCTCTCATTTTGCTACAAAAACCATGCAGATGGGCTACTGGGTCACCGTGCCCCTCATATAAATCAAACTTCGGCATTTTAAACCCCGCATGCAACTGTACATCAGGAAAAGGGCACAAATCTTTGTATGCGACACTAACTTGGTTTCCTAAACCATGCATGTTCCTGAAGGATTGCTCCAGGCTTTTGACTTTACGAATCACCTCCTCTTGTTCTGCATTCTTAACCGGTTTCTCAACTTCTCCCGGGATTTCAAAATGGGGAGAGGAGGTATATGGCTCAGGCGCTTTGAAAGTGGGTTCGGGAGGGTAATATTGGGTGTCGTGAGCTTGGAATAGCGGCTCACTGGATGATCTATGTAGTGGAGCTGGGGGAGGTGCCACAAAGACGGGAACATTTGGTGGAGGAGGGTTTTGAGTGGGAGGTGGAGCTTGGGAATCATAAGCCTCTCTTCCCTGATAATAGTGATGGCTTGGGAAACTTGTTGAAGGACCGGGAGAGGGGTATTCCGGCGTGTGTACTGGTTGGAGGGTAGGAGTAACGGGTAGTTCTTGCCCCTTCTGGGCTCTAGCTAAGGCTATCTGCATTTCATTCATTTCTAGCCTCATTTTTTCCATTTTCTCCAGGGCTTCCTTCAGCATCTGATTGGCCGTTTTTTCTGACTCAACGCTGTTGTCTGACCCAGTCATGCTTTCTGGTATAGGACCTTTTGATCTTGTTTGATAATGGTACGGTGCCAGTAATTGCCAATCAATTAACCACCTGCCTGAGATCACACATTTAGACAACCACTTTGTTAGCGATTAGGTCTTAACAGATTTAACAACCACACATTGGCATGAATGCACCTATACAGTTATTCCTTTCTATTATGCGTTTTCCCGATTGCATGCGTCATCCCGGCATTTCATTCCTTGTTTCATTTTTCTTCTCCTCGCCTTATCCCTCTCTTGTGCTTTTTCTTTTCTCTCTCTTGTTTTTCCGCTCTTTTCTTTCTTTCTATTTTTCTTGGTTTTCCTTATATTTTCCTTTTCATTCTTTTTGTTTTCTTTTCGGTTATGGTCGAATCTTATGGAGATTGCCTACGTATCGTGACCCCGCACGAATCAAACCAAGCGTAGTTCATGAAGATAAATGTAAAAATAAGGGTGGAAATAAAATGCTCAACTTTCATTAATAAACAGACTCTTACAAACTCGACATCTTTTGTTTTGGAAAGAAACTAACAAACGCAATCTGAAAGCAAACAAAAACTCTAAGCTTGCAAACATACTCAATCCAGAAAGATAACGGACGTACAAAAGACTGACTCAAAATGGTAGACACTCACAGACACGGACTATGCATATTCTAGTGCTTCAAACTTAGGTATCCGCGGGGCGTCGTTCGGCCTCGCCGCGGGTCTGGGATCCAAATCCCTTTCAAGCTGCTCTAACTCATTCATGGTTCACTTCACATAGATCATCACTGCTGAGATAAAAGTAGTACGGGTCATGTCTTCACAAACCCGGCATCTCCTGACAATAGCATGAGCAATGGCTCTAATCCTGTCTTTTGTTTGCGTCTTTTCTATGAGCAAGCGTCTTATCTGATCGCTGCACATCTTTAAAACTCGGGAGTCTTGCAAGTGCTGGTTTTGCAGCTGTTGCACTTCTGCCTCCATTTGGGCTAACAAGTTGTAACAATGTCCGCTTTCAGTTTCAAAGTCTCTAGCCTGCCTAACCGCTTTACCTTCAAGGGCAACTACTTTTCTCTTTAAATTGGCAACAATTTTCTCATGGTCCCTTTTCAACTGATTCAAGTATTGGCGACGCTCTTCGGTTTTTGTCGCCCACTGTGCTTTAAGTTCTGCCATGACGTTTTCAGCTTTTCCTAGCTCATCCCGCCATTCTCTGACTTCGCCTTCCAATCTTTTTACCAATTGTTCATCGGATCGGCTCCTCGGTTGCTTATCGATGGTTATCTTCAACTGTCGGACTTGGGCCTTAAGAGCGTCATTTTCTCTGGCTAGTCTATTCTTTTCACCTTGATCCTCGGCAACCTGTACACTGTTCTCGAATTTCAGACTCTCGACTTGTTGCTTTAATTTACCAATCTCAACTCGATAGCTTTCTTCCTTTGCTAACCAATCCCACTGCTCTTGGGACGACTTGGCGAAATCTTCGAGATGAGGTCTTTTAGCCGGTCTTCCATATGCCACGTCACCTCTGAACCATTCGTGATACCCTGGAGCAATTTCCCCTCTGACCCTATCAGACACACAAGTGTTTGCCATCAGATATTGACACTCACTCCAAATTTGACGAACCTCTTCCTCGGGGAATCGACCGTCAGGACTAATTTCGACCACTTGGGTACTCAAATCTTCATCTCTTGGTATTACTTGATATCTACCGAGTTGCCTCAGAACCCGATATGGTGCATAAGGTTGTATGCTTTTGAGTCCCATTAACAAAAAATGCGGTCGGGCTGCTGGCATATATATGACTTCCTCGACAGACAACCATCCAAGCACCCACTGTATCTGGCTAGCCTCGAGGTTCCGAAATAATAATGCCCAAGCCGTGACTCCTTCAGGTAGACCAGCCCCTTTGATTCTCGTACAAAATTCCCCTATACAAGTTTTCTCAGCCGAGCCATAACTCAATAACTGAGAGCGCGGGCACAAATGCTCAATCATCCACATTTGTAACAATAAGTTACATCCCTCAAAAAATTTGCCCCCAGCTTTGCACGCAGTGAGAGCTCTGAAGATATCAGCCACAATCATAGGTGCTAAAGTGCTTTTCCCCATGGTTTGCAAAGTACTGACGACGCCTGCTACTTTCAAATCAATATTACCATCTTTCCTTGGGAATATTACGAGACCCAAAAAAGCTACCATAAATGCCACTCGCCTGTGTTCCTCCCATTTTTGTCGGCTATTTCTGCTGCAAAGCTTAAAGTCTGGATTATTGAACCCGCCCACATGGCCATATCTATCATACACGAAGCGGAAACTGCAGAAACCCTTTGCAAAATCTGAGTGATGAACTGTCCGGGGTACTTTCAAGGAATCCAGGAATCGATGTATGGTAATGGCCCTAGGAGCAATCAAGTATTTGAATCTCAATGGAGCTTGGTCACTTCCAATGTACCCCGCTATTTCCTCTATTGTTGGGGTGAGTTCAAAGTCTGAAAAATGAAACACATTATGTGCCGAATCCCAATGGGCGACCAATGCCCTAATGATATCCCCCGAGGCTGAATGTCTCATAAATCCGGAAGGTCTTTCAAATATTTTCTCACTTCGTCTTGCCCTTCTTTGCCCAAATCATTCCACCACAATTGCAGCTCAAAAGGGATTTTGGTCATTATTGAAAAAGGCTCATTTATTGTCGTGCTCATCCTGCACATTTATTAAAGCGTTTAAGCAAAAGAAAACTTTTATTTAACTCCAAAAACTACTATCTATATTATCGACTCAAAATTAACCCTATATTTCAAATGAAGAACTCAATTCTTAATTCTAATATTTTTAGATAAAAGACCCGATATTGCGACACGGCCTTCCTGCGCCTCAGGGGCGAAAATTTTAAGGCTGTGAGGGTCAAAAATCAAAATACGACTAAAGGTGATTGTTTATGCAAAGTCAGCCTTCCGGCGTTCCTTTCGGGAACATTCGGCTATTTATGACATAACAACATCACCTGACTTATTTATGACTCTTTTTATCGTTTTTCAAATTAGAAAACTCAATATTGCAAACACGGCCTTTCAACGTCTCGGGGACGAAGATTTTTAAGGCTGTGTGGGTCAACTGGACCAAATCTTAAATATGACCCAAAAGTGGCTGTTTATGCAAAGTCAGCCTTCCGGCGTCCCCTTCGGGAACATTCGGCTATGTCTTGATAAAACAGCGTCACCCGACTTCTTAGAAATTTGACATATATATTTTGCTATTATTTTTTATTTTTTTTGTAAAAGGGGAAGTTGGACATCACCCGACTTATTTATGACAAAATTAAAAATCTTGACATGTTTTTTTTTGTTTTTTATTATTTGTTTTTGGCTATTTTAGCAAAAGGTGGGGTTGGACCCGATGAGGGTTGCCTACGTATCTCACATCCGGTGAGAATCAAACCCGCGTAGTTCGGGCAAATTAACCGAACTATTTTAAAACATGACTCTTTTCCATTTTTATTTTTTCCTGGCAAGACAATCTATTTTCCTTTTCTATTTTTGAAAAAGACAAAATAACGATTTTTTTTCCATTTTCAACAAACAATAAAACAATCTATTTTTCCAAAAAAATAAAAGACTCTTTTTTTTTTCTATATTTTTTAGTAAAACAAAATAAAATATTTTCTTTTCTTTTTTCAAAATTTCGGCAGAGTTTCGCCAGTAATTGGTCATTGATTTTTTTCTAAAATAATCAATTAACTCCCTAACTGATATATTCTTTTTCCCTTTTTTTTTCAATTTTCCAACATTCCCGAGATTCAGAAACCGGTCAACATGCAAGTTCGAAACAAATATATGTACAGAGCAAGTAGGATGCATCAGAATGGTCTTTTCATTTCAGGTTGTTAGTCCTAGACGGACCCAACCCCTGTGTTGAGTCCCCTAAGTCAAATGCAACGTGATGCAAATAAGCGTTCCTACTAGGGATCCGGCATGAAGTCACGTTATTCTATATTCAAAACCTGGGTCAGTGTACTAGACTGTGTACCCGAGCGGACAACTCGAGTCGAGGAGGGGGCAACTTACCGGGAACCAAAAGGCCATCCGGCTTCGTAACTTGTCCGACCTCTTTCTTATTTCAGGGTATAACACTAACAGAATAGGGAGTCTCAACCAGTAAGCACATTCCTCGGAGGTGAAGAGAGAAGGGTTCGACACAGTTTATATATACAGTCAAATAATATCAAAGCGGTAAAAGCAGCATTTAGCACATTAGGCTCAAACATGTAAAAATCAGATAAAGCCAAATATAACAATTTATCTAAGCTCGAATCTCTAACCCCGAACCAGTGGTTCTGGGTTACCAAAATAATCCCCAGCAGAGTCGCCAGAGCTGTCACACCTCCTTTTTCCGCCCCCGCGAGGGATGCAGGGAGTTTTTTCCAATTAAAGGACGATCGAAACAGGATTTATTTATTTATTTCAGAGTCGCCACTTGGGAGATTTAGGGTGTCCCAAGTCACCAATTTTAATCCCGAATCGAGGAAAAGAATGACTCTGTATTACAGTCCGCGAACCAGAAATTCAGATAAGGAATTCTGTTAATCCGGGAGAAGGTATTAGGCATTCCCGAATTCCGTGGTTTTAGCACGGTCGCTCAATTGTCATATTTGGCTCATTTATCTGATTTTTAAACAATTAAGAACTTATATGCAAATTTAACTTTTAAAACCGCTTTTATCATTATTTATTTTATACAAAATTGCAACGTCGTGAAAACGCATCTCGAACCACGCCACAACCAGTGCACACGTGATTTGTTGACGCATTTTGACTTCGTCAAGATCGTGATTTGGGTTACATAAATGTACACCCGTATTTAAGAAAATAACCTTATTAAATATGCACCAAAATACTACGCGTTATGATACTATTAGGTAGGACTGTGAATTTTACTAAATGGCCCATCTCGGAATCTAGGTATTTTCTTATATAAAATAAATAAATAAATAAGATTGGAGGACTGCAACATTTTGTATTATTTATATATATATATATATATTTTAGCGAGATCTTCCCTTATTTTATGAATACCCTTTAATAACTACATCTTTATTATTACTAAGTTTGTCTATAATTATGAAGCCAATCTCTACATACTTAAAAATAACATATTAATTACTAATTTAAAACAAATATTAATGGAAAGTAATATTACTAAAATTATGATTACAAACAACATGGAATTGTCAAAAAATAATAATAAAAAAAATTATCCCATAGTTGGATTAAAATTCATAATGTTAGTATGACTTAAGCTTATTGAAATTAATTATTTACAAATATTGAAAATTGAAAAAAAAAACTTGATTACTAAACCATATTTCTAAAAATTAAACAATTTAACCTTAACTAACCTTGTTTTAATTCACATCATGTCCTAATACTTGATTCGCAAACTAATTCATGTTTTAACTGAAATTAACTACATGATTCCGATTAACTTAACGTTGACAAAAAAAACCTTATGAATAAGGAACTTAGTCAATTTTTGCCAAACTGATTCAATAACGCCATTTTTTACGTTATTTCTTCTATTTTGATTATTAAACAGTTTTAATTAGTAATCAGGCTTAAATATATTTCCTAATAATCCGGTTAAGGCGTTATTTAATATATCGCTATAACATGCCTAATTATGCCAAATGACAGTGATTTACAGAATAATAATACATGAATAATCTAAATACAATACAAAAAAAAATTAAAACTAAATTAAAAATTTAACATTCCGTTCTTCATTTCAGCTTACAAAATGCCAAAATTACAGTTGTGTACCTGGTATTGCCAATATAAGAAGAAGAAAGTCAGCCACACAGTAATAACAATACAGCACAGCAACAAAAGTCTAATAGCAGTAACAACCCAGGAACAAAGTTTGCAAACCAGTGGAGCAGTAATCCCAAAAAAAATAAAAGCTTCAAGCTTTGATGAAACAACAACTAATTCTGATTTCAAACAATGAAAAAAAGAAGAAGATTTTTTTTAGTTTTTATTTTTATTTTTGAAAGTTTAAATATTTTTCGGAATTTTCTCTCTCTTAAATGTTCAACCCTTTTTTCTCTCTCTTATTTTTCTTTCTGTTCTTCTCTATATTCAGATTCGTTCCTCTCCTCTCTCTATCTCTGTTCTCATTATTCAAGACCTTCTATATATAACACATCCCATAAATCTTTTAATCAATTAAAATCAACCCATTTTCTCTACCAAACCCATTATCTTCCCACTCCTCCCCATTACATTAAATAAATATATCACACCACCCCATTATATTTTGTCCCCCATGCCTAACATAAACAAATACAAGATTCTCCCACACTAAAATTTGTCTTGTCCCCCTTTATATTAAATAACTATATCACAACCCACCCCATTTCATTTTGTCCCCCATGCTTCACATAAAAAATTACAAAATGTACAATTCCTAAACTACCCCTCCGACCTTATTGCAATTACTATTTTACCCCCAAACGTACTGCGATTTACCAAATTACCCCATCAGCTATAACAAATCAATTAATCAAACTTAACCAAAATATAGTCAATATGACCAATTTCTAACAATGTTCAAACAACAAATCACATGAACATGATTTCTTCAACATTTCAACAACAAATCACATGAACACAAATTGAACAACAAAGAACAACTAAAATTTTGATTGAACAATATTTTTAGCAACAAACAAACCTATTTTCAGATTCAACAACAACAACAACAAACAAACAAATATATTCAAATTTCTAAATTCAATAATATTGAACTTAAAATCAACTCTAACAACATTACAACAACAATTCCTATATTAAACTTAAACAAGATTATGAAACAAATTCAAGAAATAATCATAAATGATAAACAAGAAATCAAACTATACAAATTTCGGATTCAAGATCAACCAAACATAATATGAACATGAATTAAATCTAAAAATAAAAACGACGGATTCAAATGATTAAAACCAACATACTTCCCTATTACAACTAAATTCTTT
The DNA here is from genome assembly GCF_000393655.2 of Nicotiana sylvestris. NCBI lineage: Eukaryota > Viridiplantae > Streptophyta > Magnoliopsida > Solanales > Solanaceae > Nicotiana > Nicotiana sylvestris. The sequence continues at coordinate 24,276,313 of NC_091063.1, read as the reverse complement.
TAGGCAAATAACAAAACAAAACCTAAGAAGAAACAATTATGAATTTAAACTTGAACTTAACAATATTAACAATTTCTGGAAAATACATAAAATACATGAAACAAATTGAAGAAACAATTAATTAAACTTCAATTTGTATCTAACTAACATTAAACTAACAACATTTACCTAAACAATAAAACAAACATGAAATAAACATGAAAAAAAAACTAATTAAATTTCCATTTAAAATCTGAAAATTAATTCAACAAAACACATGAACAAACTAAAAAATTATTTCAACGACGAACAAACAAAACAAGAATTGAATCATTTAACGATTTTGGATCCGGAAAATATCAAACAAAAATATGGACAAAAATAAAACTTAGAACAACTAACCGATTCAAAACAACGACGAAGAAACGAAGAAGACGAAGGAGCAACAACGTTTGGTTGTAGTAGAAGCCACAACAATGGAGGACAAAGAAGCAGCAGCAGCCCGAAGGAGATGACGTGAAGCAGCAGCAGCCCGAAGCATCGAGCAGCAGCACGGCGTGGACAGCAATGGACGACGACATGGTTGACATCGAAGCTCGTCCATGGCTGGACGTAGTAGAAGGCAGAAGAAGCTGGAACGCAGCAACGACAGTGGCAGCAGCTGGAAGAAAACGAAGCAGCAGAGGCGACGCGGGCAGCCATGGCACAGGCAGCAGTGGCATGACGACGATAGTCGTTTGGAGCGAAGAACGAAGAAGAGAAGCCGCTGCGTGTGTGTTTTTTCCATTGTGTATGTGTGTATATGTGTTGACGTGTGTGTGTGGCATGAGGGTGAGGGGGAAAGGGCAGCCATGGAAGGGGGGGGGGGGGAAACCATGGGAGGGGAGCTTGAGGAAGAAGAAGAAAGAGAGAAAGAGAAAAGGGGGGGTGTAGTTTAGGTTAGTTTTTAGGGTTTTTCATTTTTTTTTGAAATGTAAGATAATAGGGGTGTTGGGTTATGGGGTTATGGACCGGGTCATGGGGAAGATTGGACAATTATTTGGGCTTGGGGTTGAAATTTGAATAAATGGCCCAATCCGATTTTTCTTTATATTTTTGCTCTTTTTCTTCTTTTATTTTTCTAGAACTAAATTATAAAAATACTTAAATTATTATTAAGAACTAAATTAAGTTATAAAAGAGCAAATTAATTCCCAATAACAATTAACACATAATTAAGTAGTAATTAAGCATAAAATTGTATATTTGGACATTAAATGCTAAAAATGCAAACGATGCCTATTTTTGTAATTTTTATTTTTTGTAAAACAAACTTAATTACTAACAATTGTAGGATTAAATCCTACATGCAAAATGCGACATTTTTTTATATTTTTATTAATTTAACAAATAAACATGCACATACAAACATACAAATAATTACACAAAAATACCACTATATTTCTCAATATATATTGTAGTTGTTATTTAATCATATTTTATGTCTTAAAAATGTAGGTACTATTTTTCCCTTGGCATATGCTGTGGTTGATTCTGAAAACGACGCGTCTTGGAAGTGGTTCTTTGAGCAATTCAAGGAGGCATATGGTGAAAGACCTTCAATGTGTGTTGTTTCAGATAGGCATGAGAGTATACTGAAGGCAACATCAGTTGTCTATCCGGGATTGGCACACTACTCTTGCATGTGGCATATATGGACAAATATAAGGTCAAAATTCAAGAAGGGACATCTACAATTACATGAATTGTACTTTGCTACAGCACGGTCATACACTCTGGATGAATTTAATGAAAGGATGTTGAAGATTGAAGAGGTAGACCTGCGTGTAAAGTCTTACCTATATGATATTGGCTATCATAGATGGTCAAGAGTACATGCAACGGTGAATAGAACTTTTACTATGACGTCAAACATTGCCGAGTCGTTGAATGTTGTAACAAAAGATGCAAGAGAGCTGCCAATATTTGATATATTTGAGTATATGAGGACTCTTCTTGAATGTTGGACAAAAGAAAAGTTATCGAAGGCAAAGGGTACTTTCACATACCTTGGTCACAAATACAACAAAGAATTGGAAGACAACAGTACATTATCTCAGAAACTAAGGGTAAGATATTTTTTTTTGGTGCAGTAGAATCAAAAAAGTACTAGCTGCAGTTTTTCCAGATTGTAGTTAAACTGTAGTCAAATTGTCGGTAATAATAGTTTGTAGATGAGCTGTAATATATTTGTTGCTGATTTGTAGGTAAATTGTTGATAATCCATTTTAATGATTGATGTATTATTATTTCTGTTTGGTCTTCAATTGTAGGTGAGGGCTTCAACAGATCATATACATACTGTGTTAGATGGTGTGAAGCGGTACATTGTGTGTCTAGAAAACAAGAAATGTAGCTGTGGACAATTCCAACTTGATGAACTTCCATGTGCGCATGCTTTGGCAGCATTAAGGCATAGGAATGAAACATACGAAAACTATTGCTCTCCGTATTACACAAGGAAGAGCCTTCTGCTTACCTATGAAATGCCAGTAAATCCTCTTCCTGATGAAGGCAAATGGGAAGTGCCACAACATATTTTGGATGAGGTAGTAAAGCCACCGGCGGGAGATAAAAGGCAGCCAGGGAGACCTCACAAGGAAAGATATAAAACATTTGATGAAATAAAGTCAAAGAAATACAAGGTGTCATGTGGCAATTGTGGAGGTGAAGGGCATAACAAAAGAACTTGCAAGAATGCGCCGAAAAAGAAATGAATATCATGTAGTTAGAATAGTTATTCAAAATAAATGTTAGTGAGCTCAAATTATCGGATTTTCTTGTGTAATTGTTTAAGTTTTTGAAGATGAATAAGAAGTATAAACATCAATTTGTGTATCTGCACTATTTATGTTTTTATGTATTCTGTCAAGCATCTAAAGTTGTCTTTTTTTATAGAATAGTTAAACTTTAATATTTACTGTATACAAAAAACTGATATTAATAAAGAATGCATTCAACGTAAATTGTATGCAGATTGTAGTGAATATGTAGTTTAACTGTATTAGAACTGTAGTCCTGTTATTCATATGTAGAGGAGTTGTAGTTAAAATGTAGTTTAACGTAGTTTATATGTAGATAAATTGAATTTTTTTGATAAACCTTGTTGATAAAAGATGGCTAAATTATTTATATGATTCCTGTATTTATTTTATCTTTATGCTGTGTAACAAATGACAGTTATATACAGATATTACTTGGCACTTGAAGGTATTTATAAAAATAACTTGAAGATTAAAGTCAAATTGTAAGACAAAGCTGTTGCTGTAAAAATGTAATCAGAGTACTCGAGTATAATGTAATCAACAAAAAGTGTTGTAGAAAACCAAAACGACATATTTCCTACATTGTTTTCCAATTCAACTACCAAATTTCACAGACCAAACTAGGAACACAATAGTCTATTTCTTCTTTCGTTGCACTCTAGTCCTCTCGTTTTTTGCCGGAGCACCCTTCCTCCTTGCTAGCCTGCCAGTAACCTCACTCTCACTGATTGACCCATCTTCTTGCTTCTTTGTTGCATAGTCCCACAGTAGAGCTCCATAGCGTCTACGGTGTTGGTCAATATCAGAAAGATCTTCCTTTGGGATTGCCAAATCTCCAAGGCTAACATACTCCGCAAATGCAGCCACAAATACACCACAATCACTGCATAAGATGAGAATTTTTTATTATATAACAAATGATTAAAATAAAATAATTAAACATATAGAAAAGGAGATTATTTTTTACACTGAGCCTTCCTTTTGTTGTGGAATCTCAGCAACCATCCACTGTATGTCGAGAGGGTCCGTAACTGGTTTCTCGATGTATGCCTTTGTGGTCTTGAAGTCAATGTCTTTACGTTTACCATAGAAACCAGTGCATGACAAATACAGAGGGATAATGATTGAAAACTTTTCAACCAATGTCTCAACTGTTTTATGACGGTTTGTTCTCACCATGGAATCATAAACATAAAGTTGTCTGTCCTTTATGTCAAAAACTAGCAACAACCAATGGAAGTTCTCTACAAGGTTCACAGGTATGAGCACATAGTCAACAAGATCCCAGGCAACATTAGCAAGAATTCTGTACCCAAGAATATATTCTCCAACATCATCCTCGGGTTTAACAACCGAATACCTTTGTTCCGGTGGAGAACTTATGAACTTGTCATAGATTCTTTCAATCTTTGTCTTGAACAAGCAATCCGTGGTTGTGAACCTAGTATTATTGTTGGGGCCATATTTGCCTCTTTTTCGCAGATAATACATAATAACATCAATGTGCTGCCAAAATAGAATAAACATATACAATAAGGTACGGTGTAACCACACTTGTCTACAAAACAACTACAGATTAACTACAATTTGAATTTATTAAAAACTCTAACAGATTGCTGCAAATTAGCTACACTATAACTACAGAAATATAACAGTTAGTCCAAGTACCTCACAAAATGTAATTTAATTGTAGTTTGTATGAACCATAGTGAACAAGTACTATATGTACAATTGACCCATCAGACTACAAAACAACTACACATTAACTATATTTATGCACTGTCTACATTTATTCACTATACAGAGGAACAAATGAAACATACCACCTAACTTAAGGTCCCAATAATCAGCAAGTTCAACCTACAGTTAATATTAATAGGCACAATCACAAGCTCTACAATATTACTACAAGGTAACTACAGTTGTGGTACACAGAGATTCCAAGTCAGTCAAAAGTACCAAAATTCCAGTTTGTACATACAATCATCATCACATATGATACATAAGGTCCATAAAAAGCAAAATTTCACAGCTGAGACATAAATATAGTAACATATATATGTTGTCTACAATATTACTACAATTACACATCATAGCTGAAAAATAAACTACAATTACACTACACAACTAAGACAAAACAGATATTGTGAATGATTCTGTTCTTTATACTTACTGTGTTATTGATGACTTGTCCGGGGTGAGCAAGGGCATAAAACCAGTCCTTCTTATCAATCTTTTCACAACCAAAATCCAACCAAGGCTTGATTTGGTTATCCTTCTTGGAAAAGTAATATTTCCTCCCGTAATAACAAAAAAATATCAAATACAAAAAATTGACAAAATGAATTACAATTTTAAAGTATAAAAATGCTGAACAGACAGTGTAAAATGAAGCATTCATACCTCCTAGATACTTTATCACTACGAATATATAACCAGTTGGTGAACCTTTCTGTCAATTCAGGATCTACATTTTCACCTATGACACTTGTGAACGGGTGCTTGAGGTAAAAAAATTTAGGTCCAACAGATGTGCTGCCTTCAGAACTATATAAAGATGTGAAAGGTGATCGTGCATGTTTTCCCGGTTGCCTGGTTCTACCGGGATGAACATGGGTTGATTCATATGGTATGGGCTCGCCATACATGACCAACTGTGATAAGTTTTCTGGCAGCTCAAAGTCATCCAATGTCAAACCTTTGTTGTCAATGCCTTCAGGAACAACTTCAGGAACAACTTTTTTATCAATGCCTTCAGGAACAACTTCAGTCACAGTCACACCGTGAATTGGCGACTGTGGAACTTCACCTTCTGTAGATAAGTGTAGATCTATGTAGTTATGAACAGTATTATGGAGTTATAGAGAATATAGAGAATATATTACCTGCTTGTTGTGCCTCAACTACTTCATCAATTACTGGTTCTTCCTCAATATTTCCTTGTAGATGTTCTGCTGAAACTTCAGCTTGAATGAATAATTGGAAATGAGAATTGTAGATATATGTAGGAATATGTAGTTAAGGTGTAAATTATTAAAATTTTGCATAAAAACCTTATTGTAATGAAGGAATGGTTCTGTACCTGCTTTATATGCCTCAGCTGCTTCTTGGAAGTCAGGATATAAGTCAACATGTGGTTGAAAATGTTCTGGAGAAATTGTAGCTGCAACACATAGTGAAAAAGTGATTAGTATAATTAAATAATGATGTCTTGAAATTTTGTAGATATGTATGTAGGAATTTTGTAGATACCTGTATTGCTTGTGCTTCCATGCAGTTGATCACCAGCATTGAACTGGAATTGCTGGTTGTTCTCTCCTTGATGTTGGTAATTATTTTTTGTTGAACTACCAGCAAACTACAATTTTGGGGAATATTTGAGACTACTTTATTCATATGTCTTAATTAGTCTTCCTCAAAAACAGCCTTCCTATAGGCATCTAACTTTCCATCAACCTAAAAATTAAATATATAATTAGTTGGTAATCTTATTCTAACTGCTACAGTTACACTACAATTCAACAAACTATAATTGTTATAGATTTATACCACAAATTAACTACAATGTATAACATACTATAATTGTTATGTAATGAAGTCAAAATGTAGCAAATTATGTCAATATATTGTAGTTATTCATAATACCTGCACAATCCCCTTTTCCAACTTCCTGAGCTTGCTACTGACAGATTCAATGTCCTCTTGACAATCTGTATATTTGGGTTCAAATGATGGAGAAGCAGCAGTTGGAACATGTGATGGTTGAGCACCATGTTCATCTTCATATTGAATCTTGTCTGGCAGATTAAGCACTCCAAGCTCTTCTCCAGATTCAATCATGTTTGTGAACTGAATGATGAAAATAACAGTTAATTCAAGTGACAAAAAAAATGTAGATTCAATGTAGTTATTATGAATGTAATTGTAGCATCATACAAAAGTGGAAAAAAATACCTTGATCCACTCAGGCTTGATCATCTTCTCTTCAATTGCAGTTAACCAAATCTGCCCCTTTGTAGCTGACCATCTTAAAATGCGAGGTATAGATTCAGAACATCTCGTAGCAAGCTCGGTGCTGACGGACGAGCAACACTCATATAGCCACACTTGCAAGGCTAATGAGCATCCCCGTATCAGATAAGAATGTACATGGGGATTAAGACGATGTCGGACAGATTCAATAACCTGCTTGAAGGATTTGATACCCCATGGGTATGACTCAAAATTACCAGACTCTATTAGAAAGAACATAAACTTGTCTATGAAAGTCACATGGTCTTTATCAGAAGGACAAACAAAAAATTCCAACATATAAAGAATGCACAACTTCACCGCATCCACATCGTTTGCCCATGCTTTATTAGTCACTACATTTTTCAAATGCCATTTCTCAACCCTTTCTTTGTTCGGAAAATATGTATTCATTAAAGGGCTAACATAGGTGGAAGTGTAACCATAGTCTGAAAACTTATTCACACAATTAAGACCAGTTATCAACCCAAATTCTCTCAAGGAAAAATTCAATTTTTCACCCTTAAATAGTACTGAAAAATATGAGTCAGTAGACTTTGTCAATTCATACTTCATCAGAAGATGAAGTGATTGGTTTTGCATACAGATTGTGGGGAGACCTAATAAGTAACCAAAACAAGTTTTTTTGAAAACCCTTAAAGCATTCGGAGAGAGTAAAGCTTGTATCTGGCTAGATATGCTAGGATCACACAAACTGTGGAATCTAAGCACACCATAATCAATATTTTGTTGTGCAAAGTAAGGGCCATTCTGTAGAAAATATAAAATTAATGAACATTAGTAGTTTGCATAAAAAGGAAGTAGTAATCTACATATACACATCAACTACAAACTAACTACATTTATACACTGTCTAAGAGTCACAGTTCCAATTAAACTACAAAATTGAGACAAAGAATCTACAAAACAGTTACTTCAAGTATCTCACATAAATGTAGATTAACTGTAGTTAGAATGAAGTTAAATATATGAGCTATACAGGCTACAATAAAAAATATCATATCTACAATTTAACCATCAGACTACACATCAACTACAAACTAACTACATTTATACACTGTCTAAGAGTCACAGTTCCAATTAACCTACAAAATTGAGACAAAGAATCTACAAAATTAGGACAACACCATATTTTACCAAAATACACTTGAACAATCAAAGAAGAACAATGCACGTGTAAACATTATCTACAGAATGTAACAGTTACTTCAAGTAACTCACAAAATGTAGATTAATTGTATTCAGAATGAAGTTAAATGTAGCAGCAATACATGTTGCAATGAAAAATATCATCTCTACAATTTAACGATCAGACTACAAATCAACTACATACTAACTACAGTTATAGACTGTCTAATAATCACAGTTCCATTAAACCTACAAAATTGCGACAAATAATCTACAAAATTAGGACAATACCACATTTGGCCAAAAAATACTTGAACACTAAATTAACACTTGAACAACAGATTTTTACAACCAAAATCAAACTACAAAACAGTGAGGAAAAATAAATAGTATTTACCTTTATTGAAATTTTTTGGTGAACCAATTTTGGTACTTTTTTTTAGAGTTTCTTCTTTTTTGGTTTTGATGAAGAAGGAGATACTTTGGATTTTTTCACAGATGGAACTTTGGGGGAATCATCTACAAAATCGTCATCTACACTCAACTCTTTCTCCTTGCGTTTGAGTTGTTTCTCGACTAGTTTATCAACTCCACCAGCATCAACATCGTGCAAATGCTTGCTTCTCATTTCTGCACGAATTTGTCCAGGAGATGAAATACCAGTAGTTTGTTCACTTGCATGCGTCGATTGTGGGTTTTTGGGTGGTGATTTTAGTGTTAAAACACCCAAATCAAAGGTTGGAATATCAGCTAATATAGCTTTTGATGATTTTTTTTGGGAGTGTTGGTTTTTTTTCATGATTTAGGAGTTGAAGACAAAGATGAAAGTGAATTCAAATCGTGGGGGATACAACTGAAGGTAATTAAGTGGAGAAGAAAGTGATGGTAATTGTGGGTGAGAAGAGATTGTACGAGAATGGGGGAAAAACTAAAGGTAAATCGTGTAGGGGGGGGGAATTAACTGAAGGTAAATCGTAGGGGGTGTGGGGGGGGGGAGGAGAGAGAGGCGGGTAAACGAAATAACGTGAAAATACGGTCCTAAAATCACGCCTACAATAAATGAAGGAATAATTATACCCTTAATTTGAATCATGGTATATAAATGGTAATTTGATATGCTTAAATGTAATTAACACAATTCTTAAACAATGAAGGTAATAAGGTTTGATATATGGTATAGATAGGTAAAAATTCCTTAAAAAAATTCCTCAATTTTAACTTGTTGCTTCTACTGCGGGCGGAGACCCAAAATTGTTTGATCTTTATACAAATTAGCTCTTCATAGCATGTTGCTTGGGAATTTGCTAGATTAGATGTCTTTTATTTGGTTTGAACAAGCTTGGTAAATCATTAACCAAATTATGTTGTTGTTTCTCTGTAATTTTATTTTGTTTGCCAAAATATTATGTAGGGCCCGTGCATAGCAGGGCTTCACCCTACTAGTATTTTTAAATAACAATGTTAAATTTGTTAGGAAATAATTGATCATAGTAAAATTATGTGAATAAATTGATGACAGAAATGTGATTTACAACTTTACATCAAATTAATGGAAAAAATAAATTATAAATAAAAAATTACATAATGTAAATTCCCTTTCAATTGAACTATTATTATTTTTATATATATAAGAATATCTCTAGTTGAATTTTGTTTATTTTTGCTTATTTGTTGTTTTTACTCGGTACACACTTTAGATTCACATCAAGATCTTTTTCTTTCTCATGGCTCGAATCTTATCCATATTAAGATTATTATATCGTAGCATCTTTATTTAAATGTAGTACGTAATTGCTTTGAACCCATCGAAAAAAACATGAAGGTGTTTCGGTTCAATATAACCTTCATTTCAAACTGGACATTATGTTAGTATAATAATTGAAGGTTGTAAATTATAATAATAGTCAAAATGTAGTTAGAAGACTATCAATTTACCTATCAAATGAAAATGTGTTTAGAAACTATATAAAAGAAGTTATAGCTAAGATCAATTTCTGCATCCAAGAAATATAACAAATGCTAATTAAGCTACAACTTTGTATGGTAGAGAGTACTACAACAATAACAAGCTAGTAAAATCCTACAAGTGGAGTTTGGGGAAAGTAGTGTATACCCAGACCTTACCTTTACCTCGAGGGCGTAGAGAGGCTGTTCAGATAGACCCTCGGCTCAAGAAGACGAAAAGAGACAATATACCAGTTCCATCAACAAAAACCCATAGAAATAATGACAACATCACAAGAACCAGTAAATAGATGGAAAGCAAAAAATAACCATTAAATAAGGTACGACACTATAAAAATGGAAGAGTAGTGTAAACACAACATTGACCACTAGCAGTCTAAGACTAAATTCTACCAGCCTAGCCTCACATTAGTAGACTAGATATGCTCAACTACCTCATAACCTACAACCTTAATGCTCGACCTCTATAGCTTCTTATCGAGGGCAGTGTCCTCGGAGATTTGAAGCCTCACCATATCCCGCCTGATCACCTCTCCCCAATACGTCATAGGCGCCTTTTACTTTTCTTCGTACCCACCAACTCCAACCGCTCGCACCTCCTTACCGGGGCATCCAAGCTTCTCCTCTGTACGTGCCCGAACCATTTGAGCTTTCCCGCATCTTATCATCCATGAAGCCACGCCCACCTTCTCCGAATATCTTCATTCCTAATCTTATCCATCTTAGTATGCCCGCACATCCACCTCAACATCCTCATTTCTGCTACTTTCATCTTCTGGATATGTTAGTTCTTAATTGGCCAACACTCAGCCCCATACAACATGGTCGGTCTAACCACCGCTCTATAAAATTTACCTTTGAGTAGTGGTGACATTATTTTGTCATACATGACTCTAGATTCTAACCTCCATTTTATCCATCCCACCCCTATACGGTGTATGGCATCCTCGTCGATCTCCCCATCCCACTGGATAACCGACCAAAGGTACTTGTAACTGCCTCTCATGGAAATAACATGCGATCCAAGCCTCACGTCCATACCCACTTTCCTCGGCTCGGTACTGAACTTGCACTCAAGATATTCCGTCTTTGTCCTGCTCAACTTGAAACCCTTAGACTCAAGGTAATGTCTCCAAACCTCCAGGCTCTCGTTAACGCCACTCTGCATCTCGTTAATCAAAACTATGTTATCAATGAATAACATACACCCTGTGTAATGACTCGATCGGTCATTTTTCTTTCTAGAATCCCGTTTACCTGAGTAAGACTCACTATATGTGATTTTACTATTTTATGACTTGCGGGGATGGTTAGTTCGGGATTGGAAGGGTTCGGGTTGAAATCGGAACACTTGGTTCCTTAGTTTGACTTTAAAAGGCTAAGTTTGACTTCGGTCAATATTTTGAGTAAACGATCTCAGGATTCAACGATTCCACTAGGTTCATAGGATGATTTTGGACTTGAGCGTATGTTCGGATCAGGTTTTAGATGATACAGGAGCGTATCAGCGCTTAATAGTGAAAGTTGACTATTTGAAGGTTTTAAAGTTCTTTAAATTTGGTTTGGAGTAGGTTTTGGTGTTATCAAGGTCCCTTTGAAATTATAAGCTCGTGAATAGTTCCATATGGTGATTTAAGACTTTTACGCAAAATTTGGTGTCATTCCGAGTAGTTTAAGTATGTTTCGGCCCGTTCGGAGTAAGTTGAAGAAATTGAAGTTCCTAAGTTGGTTCAATTTGGTTTGAGGTGTGATTCTTAGTTTTGATGTTGTTTTATGCATTCCAAGAGTTTAAGCAAGTTTGTTTTATGATTTCAAACTTGTTGATATGTTCGAACGGGGCCTCGGGGGCCCCGGATGCCATTCAAACAATACGCGGATTGAGTTAAGCCTCAAAAGGGGCTGCTGGTGCACCAGTTTTGGTGTACCTGCACATGCGAGCTTTGGACCGTAGGTGTGAGCCCGCAGGTGCGTTGGTTGGGTCACAAAAACAGCTTTGGTACATTTGGTCATGGATGATGCAGGGTTTCGTGTGCACTTGCGAACGTGCAGGTGCAATTGAGGAGGGCGCATGAGCGACTCAAGCCGCAGGAGTGGCACGCTCGCCGCAGAAGTGGGACTGCAGAAGCAGAAATCCTGTCCACCGAAGCGGCCCTCGTTGGGCTTGAGGAACTCCATAGAAGCGGACCTGGCATCACAGGTGCGAAAATCGCAGAATGCAGAACACTTCATTTAAGTCGGGACTTAGGTATTTTGACCTCATTTATTTCATTCCTTGGGCGATTTTTGGAGATATTAGAGTGGGGTTTTCTCCTAACACTTTGAGGTAAGTAATTTATACACAATGTGAGTTAAATACATAGATTATGGGTAGATTTAACATGAAAAATTTGTGAAATCATTAGTTTAGATGAAAACCTAGGTTTTGATAAAAATGAGATTTAACCACGAAAATGGTTATGGAATTTAGTGAAAATAATATATTTGAGTTCATGAGCTTATGAGTAACAACTTTCTTCAAAATATTTCGGCATCCGGGCATGTGAGCCCGAGGATGAATTAAAATTCTTCAATTAGGGATGGGAAATCACTTTAATAGTTAGGATATGAACTTTTGAACATATATTGATTATTTTATATAACTTTTGACTAGTTTCTAGTCGTTTGGCACCGGTTTGAGGGTTTAAGCACAATTGTGGACCGAACAGTAAGATTTGAGACTAGGTAAGTCTCTTTTATAATCTTGTAAGAGGGAATTAACCTCATAGATGAACTGAATTAATATGTGTTTCTATTTGTGAGGGTCTACGTATGCATGGGGTGACAAGAGTCCGTACGTAGCTACAAATTATGCTTATGCCCGGGTAGTTTAGGACCCAAATCATGTTATACATGCGATGCCTGCACCCTACTTGTTAATTTAAGTGCTTAAATCATGTTGGAGCTTGATAAAGGAATTGTAAAAGTCAAATTTGATCTACTTGAGTTTTGGGTGTGTTACTTGACCATTAATAAGAACTGGCGCTTCTTTGAATGTTAGTCTCTTAACTATCTTTGAATTGGTTGTTTATAAAGTATTTTCTCTTATTGTGGAGCGGGCTGAACGCCTTGGCAGTAGAATAGATGCATCTATGGTTCGTGTCATTTGACTCTCGGCAGTGCACATTATACATGTTTTTATTCTGGATCAGGCCATACGACCTCGACATAATTCGTGCGGAATAATACTTGGAAGCCAATTATATTTGATATTGTTCCATTGACTTGAGAGGTTAACTTGTTAAATGATGGAAATTAGTTTGGGATGCACTATTAGTGAAAGAATTGTCTATTTATTTCTTGTTATTGAGTTTTCAGCTTCATTTATGTAGCCCAGGCTTAATTATAATTTCGGTATTTTATTGTTAGCCCATAGTAAGTGTCGAAGTCGACCCCTCGTCACTACTTCTTCGTGGTTAGACTAGTACTTACTGGGTACATGTTTTTTATGTACTCACGCTACACTTCTGCACTAATTGTGCAGGATCTGAGGCAGGTGCATTTGGTTATCAGTTCGGCGCTGTTAACCCCATGTTTTTATATGTAAGAGTACGTCGTAAGTCAATTGATGTAAGCTCATAAATGAAATCATCTTTAAAAAGTTTACAAAGTTAGTTAATCATGTTAACGTAAAGGTTACAAATATTTAAGTTCATGAATACCAAGTACCAAGAGGGTTTGAAGGCTTAGAAGCTACAAGAATTGAAGGAAATAAGTTTCGTCGAAAGTCGACAAATTGGGAATATGTTAACATGTATTCTTTGGGTAAGTCTAGGGGGCTTAACATTATAAGGTGATTATGTTATGAGTTATTTTACTCGTATGATAGCCGTGTGTTACGTTTTGAAGTCAAGCGAGTTGTGGAACAAAAGTTGGAAAATGTCATCCCAAGTTACATTCATAAATGTGTTAAAACTTAGGTCAAATATAGCTGAGTTTCCTCCCAATATACTTTGAATTATAGGGTGATCCACCTATAAAATTGAAGATATACAAGTCTAGTTTCTAACTCATTAAACTGTTCATCGATACAATATCAGAGCAGAGAGATATTTGCATTTTCGCAAGACTACGCCAAGCAGCTCTCTATGGGACCCACATATGTGGTTGAGATATATTGATATATATATAAGATGCCTCAACCCCATTTTAACTCACTATTTTTTGGTATCTTCAGACCCTAGACATATAAAAACACTCTCTCAAGGTTCTCTCATGATCTAAGACCCAAACAAAGGGCAAACAACACAAATCACGTGTCGGGAATCTCGTCGCGCTAGTAAGTTTCTTGTTCTTCTTATTGTTGCTGATTTTTAGGTGGTTACAGCTCGTGTGGGAAGTTGTTTTAAGTGGTTTAAAAGTTCTGTAAAATACTCTCCTATGGTTTTCATATCAACCCTAGTTTATTTTTATTCTTGCAAATGGATTACACCATATTTCAACATCAAAAGTTAGTTCTAGTGAAGAACAACACCTCTTTGAGATTGTGTTGTCATTGAGGATAGTTGTGGGCTATGTTTGGCTGAAGTTTCAAGTTGTTGCTACTGGATAAGGTGAGTATAACAACCTACTAATTGTTCTTAAGCTTGCTTGTTTGTTGATTAAGTTTTTAGGATGATAAAATATAAAATAATACTTGGATTAGCTTAAGTCACTTCTATGATATTGTATTACCATTGAGGGCTATTGCAAGCTATATATAACTTGTATATAGACTTGAAGCTACAATAGTAGGTATGTGTATTGTTTTCTTTCATGTGCTTAAGGTTATCTTGATGTTGATTTAAGTTAAAAAAATGGACTAGACATGAACTAGTGAATAAAGTTGCTAATTGAAGATAGTTGGAGTTGTGGATTGTTTCCTTTGTTATAAATATATGGTATAAGGATGGATAATTGACGAATTACTTCATTATCATATTAAAGATGTTGTTAAGTTAATGTAAGAACTCTATAAAGGGTGATATGGGTTATACATATTCTAATAGGGCCTGCCGCTCGTCGTGAAGTAGTTGTGACTTGTTGTTGTTATATGGTGTCTTGTTATTGATATTTATATGTTGCTGGATTTCTCTGGTAGTTGTTGTTGGTATATGGTATTGGAGGAGGCCCTTGTTATAGGGGGATGCTGCCCAAATTTACATAAACAAGCTACTAGTTTAAGTTGTGGACTTAGCCTTTACTCAACATTGATTTTGGAAATCCGTATGCTATGGTAGATTGAGTTGAGTTGTTTGATGAATTGCTTGGAAGCTATTAAGGACTCAACGAGGTTAAGGTATGTTAAGGCTAAACCTTTCCTTCATTTTGGCATGATCCAGTAACTACATGTGTTTGATAACGAGACATAAAGGGAAGTTCATATTCCTGAATTTATGTATATTGTCCTAGTCTCATAAGTTAATACATTTTCCCTTATCGGGACTTCATATTCAGTTTAGTTTTGTCTTCTTTCAGCTAAGAGAGCAGAGAGTCTATATATATAATGTATTACAATATTTTCACCATCATTGAGCTATAATCGATGGGCAAGCCCCTATTGGGCAACCTCTGATCAAATTGTAAGTTATATACAGAGCCTACTTTGGCTGACTATGAGTGAGCCCAGAATAGCCGAGATACAAAGCCTAGTATTGCCAAGTGTTGGTACCTAATTTTTTCCTTATATATTTTAAATATATATATATATATATATATATATATACACACACACACACACACACACACACTCTTTCAAATAGTGCACATTCATTATCATTGGGTTTACAAGCATGTACAAGTATTTTTTATAATTTTTCTATAATTTTAAGGGCTTTAAATCAATTTATTCCCACATTTTATTAGATAAATACTCATTAATTGCATCATAAATTATTTTATGATGATTTTATCATCTAACTTCATCATTTACACCCATACTAGGTTTTAAATATTTTTGGTGCATTTGTGTTATAATTACATTTGCTTTTTTAAAGGTTAAAATTGCACATTTTGTAATAATAGCCATATACACTTATAATTACCTTATTTCTACAAAAAATAACTTTTTATATTTCAGAGTGTTAAATTATTGTCATTAATCACTTTTATGCACAAATAATATTTTTACTATTTACTTATCATTTTTATGAATTATTTACTAATTTAATTGGGTATTTAAATAATAGCCCATTTTTCCTTAATCACTTTCGGACCTAAGCTACCTAAACCAACCCATTTACCCAGTCCAACTACTTAAATCTAGCCCAAATACCCCAGCCCAAACGAAATAACACAAACCCCTAAACCCAATACCCGTTTTACCCGACCCAAATCCCTCCTTCAACCCTGACTGTTGATCTTTCAAGATCAACGACCCACATTCCTCACACCCCTTTTAACTTAACTCCCTCAACCCTAACCCCTCATAATCTCTAAACGACCGCCCTTAAACTCCCTCATTTCCTCTCCTCTGAAATCCTAGGCGCCATCACCTCATCCCTCCCTAATCCTTCTTCGATTCCAACCGGATATGGAATCCCTCGATGATTTTCTTAGTTTATTGGTCTTATCTTGCTACTGGCTACTCGATTATGGTATAACCTAGTAGCTTGCCTAATATGGCAAGCCGATTTCCCCATTTTGGGACCAAATCTGGTTCGAACTCTCCTCCCTTTCTCATCTATGTTCATTTTTCACCTCTTTGGGTGCGAATCTCTGAGATTCTTTTGATTATGTGTTTACCCTAAAACAGGGTTTAGATCTTTTAAGATCTTCTTAAATTTTTCTTACTTTTATTTATTAAAAACCTCCTTTATGTTTCCGCGTGTCTATTTTCTCAGCTATTTTTTCTTCATTAAAAGTTTTTGCCTAATATATTTGACCTAAAATTAGGGCTCAGATCTTTAAGATCTGTTCTAGTTCTATTTATGGTCGAATATCTTCTTAAATGTTCTGTTTACCTGTGATTTTCGTACTGGTTTTACTTACCCTAAAATTAGGATCAATTTTTTTTAGATCTGTCCCGGTTCTACTTTGTTGAGTATCTCCTTTAATGTTCCCTTATATCCGTCTATATGCATTCTATTGCGAATTTTGTGAATTTCCTGACCAGTTTATTTGCCCTAAAATTAGGGCTTAGATATGTTATGATTCTTATTTTGTTAACGTGTTTTCTTCAATATTTTCCTATAGCTGTCTATATGCATGTTATTTTTCTTTAATTATTCTGACTGATTTTACTTACCTTAAAAATTAGGGTTCCAATTCTTATTTCATTTTTTCTTACTGATTCTGTCTATCTGTTCTTGCCTTAATTATTACCTGAGAATCTTTGATTCCCAGACTTGTTTGATTACTGTTATACACGTCTATGCACTGTCATTTCTGACTTGCCTTAATAATGTGTTGAGTTTTTCCTTAAATAAGTTGATTGATTATTTCCATGTTTGTGTACCCTAGCCTAAGGCTATTTAAACCCCTCCCCTCTTTCCCCTTAGAACAAGATTAAGAACTCGAAATTACTTTCACTAAAAAACTTTATACTCTATTCTACTACATTCTATTTTGATTCTGGCCGGCTGAAAGCCAAGGCTAGAAATCTGCACTGTCACTCGCTGCTATTGATGTTCATTGCCTCATTACTTAACCTTTTCCTGTTGCATCTGAATTAGTAAGTCACTTAAACCTCTCTATCATTTGATTGCTCAATATGCTACTGTACTCGATTCATTGCTCTATACATGTTAGGCTTATCTTAACTTAGTGATGAAACCTATTTGATTATGTGCACTCAATGCTGTCATTAAGTGTGTTTAATATCATTCCCTAAAACTAGTCTATCATGTACCCCTTAATCTATTCTGCTAGCATATTATTTTGTGCTCACTATGCTATTAGTTCTTACTAATCACCAGCACGCTATTTTCATAATCTGAATTCTTTACTGTCTTTGTGAAGTATGTTTTGATCCCTTGTTAAAGTTTCAAACTTGTTAGTTTCAAAACTTATTAGTTTCAAAGTGTTTGTCTCTGTTTCTGTGTGTGACTCTATCCCTAAGTATGGTTCCTAATCCTCTCCTGCACTTTTCTGAACCCTAATCCTTGCTAATCTGAGTACTGTCCTTAGCCTTCTTGGTGTGAGCACTGCTCAGGGTTCCTATGAGACTCTTATGAACTCTGACACACCAGGATTTAGTCTCTAATCTTCCCTTGAATTGGTTCTGATTTTTCACTCTAGTGTGAGCACTTCCCGGGGTTCATTAAGCCCTTGGGAACTCTGACACACTAGAGGATTGGGCTTGGTAAGCTTGTGCTTTAAAACAGAATGTCACGACCCCGGTTCGCCCTCCGTGAACCATCGTGACGACACCTAGTGTCTATGACTAGGTGAGCCTAACAATGCAGAATATAAACAACAGTTGCGGAAGAAATAATTTAAAAACTGAAATAGTAAAATAAAATAGTGTTTAAGATGCCGCCTAGCACATAACAGTACAAAATCTCAACCTAACACTCTAAAAATCCAGCACCCCATGAATCACAAGCTAAGAGATACATAAGAAGCTCTAACTTCAGAAATGTCTAACAAAAGGAAAACTACTAAAGGGCTATACTATTACAGAAAGATAAAAAGGGACTCCTCGGTCTGCGAACGTGACAGATATACCTCAAAGTCTCTACAAAAGTGCCTCGCCTCAAGGATGATAAGACTGAGTAGAAATACCTGGATCTGCACAACAAAAATGTGCAGAAGAGTAGCATGAGCACACCACAACGGTGCCCAGTAAGTATCAAGACCAACCTCGGTGGAGTAGTGACGAGGAACAGTCAAGACACCTACCAGTCTAATAAACTGTACAAATATAGGAACAATGGAACATGATGTATATATAAAGACTACACGAAATGGCTAACAATTCTACAATCACAATAAGGGAAGAAAACTACAAGTAACAACGAAAATACTAAGAATAATGACATAGAAGAGCGAGCGAAAACACAAACCCAAATCCTAAAGTCATAATACAGTAAAGGTAAGAAATAAATCAGATCCTACGATAGTGTTCACATCAGGTCTTATCCAACAATTTCCACGAAGTACCGAATCTCGGACAAATTACAGCTCACGAGTCCCAGTACCTGAAATCTAACACTTGGCATCCTGTGCCCCCATCAACCTCATGGTCATGCTGACAACTCACTTGCTAACTAGAGCCACTGTCACATATATAACAAGTACACAAGGGTATACATCTATACTCACTTACATATATAACAAGTAAACGAGGGTGTACATCTATACTCAGCAAAATTAGGAGGACTTCACATCCAATAGGAGTGTTCAACTACGTGTATGCTTGTGCAAGTGCTTTCACATAGTTCCTACAAACTAATAATTGTAAGGAAAAGAACGAACAACACGTAAGTTGTTTCCTCACAACTTCCACGAGATAAAGCTCATACAGGTAAGCGTACCACAACACAATATTAAATAACAAGAATGCCCCCAGGCCATCACAAATCCTCACAATCAATCCCTGACATAGCCCACCTTTTCTCGCCACGTGTGCAAATAATAACATAATAAGTGCCCGCCTTGTTTCGCCACACGTGCATCATAATGTTCCCACCTTTATATATATATATATATATACCCTGCCTTGCTATACATCATGTGCAATATATCAATAGTAGAAATAGCACAGCATAAACCTCGTACAACCCCATAACAACAGCCGCACAGCAGAAATCTTGTGCATCACAATATCAACAACCGCACGACAGAAACCTCGTGCACCACCACAACAAGTACAACAACAAGAATGACAATATTGACAAGAACACAACAAGTAAATCAACTCAAGAACTTTTGATCACATGAAGACGGTAAAACTCACAAGGAATAACTACAATAGAGAATACTAAGCGTGATAAGAACAGCTCAACATGGAAGAAAATAATATGAAACAACGATCCCGCAACATGTATTTTAAATAACAAGGAAGCTAACACGAATCAAATAATTTCAAATAAGGAAATGTCGACCAAATATAGCTTATCTAAACTTCTTTTAAGGTTGGGCAATTTACGAAGAAAATACAATAATTTCAATTAAGGATGGGCAGTGGGAAGATAATCATCACCTCAACCGAGACTAAATAATTATAGGAGAGATAATAATGATTTCCAATAAAGATGAGCAGTTATGAAGGATAGCATGACAATAGAAGAGGTAAAAATGTTTGGTTAAGCAAAATAAGAGTCAAGTAGGCAATAAGAACGAATCATGAGCATGTAGAGGTGAAACTAGTAAGTGAAAAACTCAAGCATATCAAGTACACATTCATATACAGTGAATATAAGGACCTAAGAACCCTAAAAGGCCAATTTTTCCAAAAATAAGTCCGAACACGCACTCGTCACCTCACGTATATGAATTACAATCAACATAGCAGACTCAAATCCTAAAGAGAAGTCCCCCACACAAGGTTAGGCAAGATACTTACCTCAAAGACGACAACTCGGTACTCTAAAATGGACTTCTCAGGCGAAAAGACCTCCGGATAGCTCAAATCCAACTATAACAACTCCAAAATACACATAAATCGAATAAGGAACTATTCCGAATAATAAAGTTTCAATCTTTACAAAAATATAAAAATCGACCCAAGAGTCGACCCTCGGGCCCGCACCTCGGAACCTGTCAAATTTTATGAAATCCGATCACCCATTCCAAAATGAGTTCAACCATACAAAATTTATCCAATTCCGATTCCATTTGGTCCCTCAAATCATGATTTTTCATTTTGAAATTTTTCTTCAAAAACCAACTCTTTCCCTAACCCAAAACACAATTTAAATGATAAAAATAAAGACAAATTCATGGAATATATTTAATTCTAGTTTAAGAACAATTACCCAATCGAATTTCATGAAAACCCCACCAAAAGTCGCCAAGAACCGAGCTCTAGAAGTCAAAATATAATTGAATGGTGTAACCCTCGATTTTGGAATATATTTTGTCTGGTCGGGTGTTTGTTCATTGCGATCGCGGGAGAAGTGATGCGATCGCATAGAAGAAAATAGCTACTGGCCCAAAATGTCCTATACGATCGCGGGCAAATCAATGCAATCGCATAGAAGAAAAATGTTGCTGTCCAAATTTGTGATATGCTATCGCGAACAAATCAATGCAATCGCATAGAAGGAAAATGTTGCTGTCCAAATTTGTGCTATGATATCGCGGAAAAATCAATGCAATCACATAGAAGGAAAATATGGCAGGTTAACATTATACTATGCGATCGCGGCTACGCCTATGCGATCGCATAGAAGGAAATACCAGATAGCAGAACAGTAGTTCAAATATAGGGAAAAATGACCCGTAGCCCATCCGAAACACACCCGAGGCTCTCGGGACCCCGTCTAATCATACAAAAAGTCATATAACCTAACATGGACTCGCTCGAGGTTTCAAATCACATAAAACAACACCAAAAAAATGAATCAAACCAAAAATCAAACTTATGAATTTCCAAATCTTCAAATATCAAATCTCATGCCGAAACATATCAATTCAACTCGAAATAATGCCAAATTTTGCAGACAAGTCCAAAATGACATAACGGAGCAACTCCAACTCTCGGAATTGCATTTCGAGCCCGATATCACAAAAGTCAACTATGGGTCAAACATTTCTTTTTTCCAAACTTCAACTTTTCCAACTTTCGCCGAAATGCCTCAATTTACCCTATGGACCTCCAAATCCAAATCCAAATCCGTACGTGCGCCTAAGTCCAAAATCACCATACGAAGCTGTTGGAATCATCAAAAATTCATTTCGGGGCTGTTTACTCAAAAGTCTAGTTCCGATCAAATTCTCACCGTTCAAACTTCCAAAACTAGATTCCTTCTTCCAATTTGACTCTAAATCATCCATTAACTGAATTCAACCATGCACGCAAGTCGATACTCATATTATAAAACTGTTCAAGGCCGTGCGCCGCCGAACGAAGCTTAAATTCTCAAAATGACTGACCGGGTCATTACATCCTCTCCCTCTTAAATCCAACATTCGTTCTCGAACATGACAAGATTCGCCTCGAAGTCCTCAAGTCACCGAATGCACACTTCCAACAAACACCCGCGGGTGATCCCACGTCACCCCAATCCACACAAGCCTGACGACACCATCTCAACTAAAATTTAGCCTTTCTAGCAATACCAATAAGCCTTAGAACCAGAATTCTCAACTTCCATCCATTTCCGAAAGACCCGATTCTAAATCCATACCCGGTATCAGTCTCAACCAGCTGCATCAATTCATACCAACGCCCATATAGTACAACTTTACAACATGACACATCACATATAGGCCCACAGTAATATTTCTAATCACAATATTTGCCCAAAATCAAATTTAACACCGACCATAAGCCTCATATTCAATAGAAACCCATTTCAAACCTCCACAACTAGTGATGATACAATAACCACGAAAGCCACATAACTGAACACCCGAATCACCAAATCTCAGCTAATACCAATAGGCACACACCCCACAATCTAAAACTCAAGAAGCACAGAACGAAAATGACTGAATATGGAAAGGGAAACACATAATAGAACTATCAAACAAGCCCGACAAGCACAAAATTTCTTTCAACACTAATCTACAAAACAATCTAACAAGAAAGAATTAAAGCATATAAAAGAATCACAAGGATCTCATATTGATATAACTCTCATCATGGTACACAGACCGGTCTCAACACATCAAAACACATGAAATCACGAGGGTCACGCCTCCACTCTAAATCACAAATAGGGTGTACATCAAACCAGTTGAAACCTTTCACTAGATCAGTTCCGTCAACAAGATTACAACACGTACTAGCTCCCACACTGTTGGAACATAAAAATCACAGCGCGTAGCCAAAAATACTCAGAAATCACATCAAACCTACCGAAATGGACAACATGAATTTACTACTAGTCTCATAACTCCCGACAATGGCTAGAAACAGACGATAGACATGACTATCACTCATAGAACCTCCCAACATGGTAATCACATAAACAGAGTGCTAATCATGAAACACACCCATAAATGGAGCAACAAATAGAGGAACTCACCCTAATAAGCAAAACTATAATGAACTACGGATGAGGCTCCTCTATAACAAGCAGAAATCATACCTGAATGACATTCAACTGGCGTAACGGCCTTCAGCCTACTGTATGAAACACATCAACGAGCCGGGCCTCACCCTCTTGGGTGCCCTCTACTCTCCTGAATACCTCGCTGTGACACATCGGCCCGAAGTCTGGGACAATCTCTTACCATATGGCTAATATCTCCACACTCAACGCACCCTCTCCGCTGACGAGGTTGTGAGAACTATGTGGTACGGATACCCCGAGACCCATGAACATCTGAGTCACCGTGCAAAGCCTAAAGCGCGACCTGAACTGGTTGACTCACAAAACCTCTACCATGTCGCACCCTGCCTCCAAAATAAGGACCAGTAGATCTCCTCGATCTACGAGGCCTTCTCGCCTCCACAAACTCTCTCTCCTGATCTGGTCTGCCCTCTCTCTCATGGCCCCGCCTGTCCTCTCTTTCCCTAGCATGCATACCCTATATCCTCCTAGCAATGCTTACCACCTACTAATAAGAAATATCCATCTCCAACTCATGAGCCCTGCTAGACTTGATACTGGGAATAAGCCCCTCAATAAACCGGCGAACCCTCTTGCGAACAGTAGAAATCAAGGCTGGGGCATGTCTAGCCAAGCTTGTGTAACAGACAACATACTCCAAGACAGTCATAGTACCCTAGCGCAAATGCTCAAACTCTGCGCGCCATGCATCTCCGAGGCTCTGAGGGACAAACTCTCTTAGGAACATATCTGAAAACTGGGTCCAAGTCAGTGAAGCTGCCTCATTCAAACTGTCTAACTCATAGGTGCGCCACCACTCATAAACGGCTCCTCGAAGCTGGAAGGCGGTGAAAGAAACCCCACTCGATTCTGATATACCCAAAGTACGGAGGATACGATGACACTCCTCTAGAAATCCTAAGGCATCATCTAATGCTAACCCACTGAATATAGAGGGATCATACTTCTTGAACCTCTCAAGTTTCCGTCGCTCATCCTCTGTAGCTGCTGCCCTGTCCTCGGGCTGACCAAGAACTACAGGTTGTATAGGAATTATCTCTAGGACCTGATCAACCTGCACCCTTTGCTCAGGAGTGCAGGCGGCGAGAGTTTGTGCTCCTCCTCCGGCCTGAGATATGGCTACAGCAAGGGGAAGCAACCCTATCCGAGCCAAAGTGGTGTACATGCTCATGAACCGTGCAAGAGTCTCCTGAAAAAATGGAGTAATAGTAGCAGTAAGCGCATCAGGTGCCTGGACTCTAGCTGGGACTACTGGTGGTACCTCGGTGGCAGCTCATGCGGGTACTTTGGCTGCACCACGTACGCGTCCTCGGCCTCTACCCCAGCCTCGGCCTCTGACGGCAGGAGTAGGGGGTGCGGGTGCCTGATCATCTCGGGTAGCATGTGTCCTCACCATCTGTGAGAGAATAGAAGACAGAGGTATAGGATTGTGATGTCAAAAATCTCGCACGACAGGGAAATCAAATGAAGTGGAATTTTCCTAATGGTTACATAGCCTCTCGCAGATAAGTACAGACGTCTCCGTACCGATCCGCGAGACTCTAATAAATCGACTTGTGATTCATGACTCCTATGAACCTAGAGCTCTGATAACAACTTGTCACGACCCGGTTCGCCCTCCGTGAACCATCGTGACGGCACCTAGTCTCTACGACTAGGTAAGCCTAACAATGTGGAATATAAACAACAGTTGCGGAAGAAATAATTTAAAAACCAAAATAGTAAAATAAAACAGTGTTTAAGATGCCACCTGGCACATAACAGTACAAAATCTCAACCTAACACTCCCAAAATTCGGAACCCCATGAATCACAAGCTAAGAGATACATAAGAAGCTCTAACTCCAGAAATGTCTAACAAAAGGAAAACAACTGAAGGACTATACTATTACAGAAAGATAGAAAGGGACTCCTCGGTCTACGGACGCGGCAGATATACCTCGAAGTCTCTATAGAAGTGCCTTGCCTCAAGGATGATAAGACTGAATGGAAATACCTGGATCTGCACAACAAAAATATGCAAAAAAGTAGCATGAGCACACCACAGTGGTGCCCAGTAAGTATCAAGACTAACCTCGGTGGAGTCGTGACGAGGAACAGTTAAGACACCTACCGGTCCAATAAACTGTACAAATATAGGAACAACGGAACATGATGTATATATAAAGACTACACGAAATGGCTAATAATACTACAATCACAATAAGGGAAGAAAACTGCAAGTAACAATGAAAACACTAAGAATAATGACATACAAAAGCGAGCGAAAACACAAACCCAAATCCTAAAGTCACAATACAGTAAAGGTAAGCAATAAATCAGATCCTACGATAGTGTTCACATCAGGTCTTATCCACAATTTCCACGAAGTACCGAATCTCGAACAAATTATAGCTCACGAGTCCCAGTACCTGAAATCTAACACTTGGCATCCTGTGCCCCTATCAACCTCATGGTCATGCTGACTACTCACTTGCTAACTAGAGTCACTCTCATATATATAACAAGTAAACGAGGGTGTACATCTATACTCACTTACATATATAACAAGTAAATGAGGGTGTACATCTATACTCAGCAAAATCAAGAGGACTTCACATCCAATAGAAGTGTTCAACTACATGTATGCTTGTGCAAGTGCTTTCACATAGTTCCTACCAACTAATAAGTGTAAGGAAAAGAACGGACAACACGTAAGATGTTTCCTTACAACTTCCATGAGATAAAGCTCATACATGTAAGTGTACCATAACACAATATTAAACAACAAGAATGTCCCCAGGCCATCACGAATCCTCACAATCAATCCCTGACATATCCCACCTTGTCTCGCCACGTGTGCAAATAATAACATAATAAGTGCCCGCCTTGTTTCGCCACACGTGCATCATAATGTTCTCACCTTGTCTCGCCACATGCGCAACCCACATATAAGCTTATACATATATATATATATATATGTATATACATACCCCGCCTTATTATGCCGCATGTGCAATATATCAATAGTAGCAATAGCACAGCAGAAACCTCGTGCAACCCCATGACAACAACCACACGGCAGAAACCTCGTGCATCACAATATCAATAACCGCACGGCAGAAACCTCGTGCACCACCACAACAAGTACAACAACAACAATGACAAGAACACGTCAAGTAAATCAACTCAAGAACTTTCGATCACAAGGAGACGGTAAAACTAGCTCACAAGGAATAACCACAATAGAGAATACTAAGCGTGATAAGAACATCTCAACAGGGAAGAAAATAATATGAAGCAACGATCCCACAACATGTAATTCAACAACAAGCAAGCTAACACGAATCAAATAATTCCAAATAAGGAAATGTCAACTAAATATAGCTTATCTAAACTTCTTTTAAGGTTGGGCAATTTACGAAGAATATACAATAATTTCAATTAAGGATGGGAAACGGGAAGATAATCATCACCTCAATCTAAGGCTGTCCAACGGGAGGAGCCATCCCGTCCCGCTTCAAGTTAAATGGGATGGGCCAATGTTAAACGGGACACATGATGGGATGGGACGACCATTTCGTCCCATTTGTCCCGTCCCATTTCGTCCCGTCCCGTGTCCCGCCAGAAATTATTTTTTTAAAACTAGCCGTTGGACAACAGTTTAAATGGCAAAAATAGCCGTTGCCAATGGTCCAAACAGCCCCTACACCCCCCAAAACACCCCTACCCCCCAAACGTTTAATATAACCCCTAAGTTTATTAACTTCGGCCCTAATTTCTACTATAAATACCCTCCATTCTTCTTCATTTTTTCCCTTAAAAAATCAATATTCTCTCTCAAATCTCTTATATTCTAATATTCTATCTATATTCTATATTATTCTCTCAATTTTGTTACTATCAAGTATCAAGTGATATCTTTCAAGTTTCAACTTTCAAGTATTTGGAAATTTTTTTGGAGCAACTTTCAAGCTTGAAATTAATTCGTCAAGTATTTGGAGCAATATTTTGGGCAATTTATTCAAGTTTCAATATTTAATCACGGTGCACTAGTCCCATCTCCTAATTTTAATATATAATTTTTGCGTATCATTTTAGTGCTTAATTGTTTTGTTTACTTTACGTGTTATATTTTCGTATTTCATTTGTGTGTTTAATATTTGTGTTAGCTTTTTAATTTGATTTCATATTTAAATTATGGCACCTAAAAATGTATTTGGTATTTTTAAAAAAAGTAATAAAAAAAATAGTAAAGGTGAAAGTAGTAGTAATCCTAATCCTAACCCTTCTCCTAGACCTAGAGTTAGAAAGCATAGTGATGAAATGAATCATGTTGATGAAACTTCATTTTCCCAACCCCCAACACTTTATGATGTTCATGTCGGAGAACAATTAGATCATGAAACTTTACAAAACCAATTTGGTAATGATATTTTTTTAGAGGATGAAGAAAATGAGGATGAAGAAAATGAGGAAGAAGAATTAGATGAAACACCCACTAGTCCCGCAACACAAGCTCCAACTCAGAGTCAATCTCAGTCTGGAGCTTTACCCCTGTACCCCCTGTAAGGGGTAAGCCTAAGGCTGAACGTCCCAAAACATTACTTGTACAGAAATTTTTAAACATGATAAAGTATATCATCGTGCTATATGTGAAAAATGTAAGCAAGTATTTGCACACTCAACAAGTGGTGGGATGGGGGGTTTAACTAGCTACTTAAGAAAG
The DNA here is from genome assembly GCF_000393655.2 of Nicotiana sylvestris. NCBI lineage: Eukaryota > Viridiplantae > Streptophyta > Magnoliopsida > Solanales > Solanaceae > Nicotiana > Nicotiana sylvestris. The sequence continues at coordinate 24,248,499 of NC_091063.1, read as the reverse complement.
GATCACACATCTTTATGGATACAAGCTAACATAGAAGCCGGAAAAATTATAGATCCTACCATCAGTTCTGGCACTCCTAGTGGATCTGGTTCTAATCAAATTCAACAACAACTTGACTCTGCTTCTGGTCATGTTTTATGCAAATATAACAAAGATAGAGATCGTGAGAACTTAGCAAAAATGGTGGCTGTCTGTGACTTACCTTTTACTTTTTCTTCTCACCCTGCTTTTGTGCATTATATACAAGAACCTTATAATCCTGCTTTTCAAGGTTTTCCTAAGACCACGGTTAGAAATGATGTTTTTAAATTTCAAACCGAATATATATTCATTGTGTATTTTTTTACTTAGGTTGTAAAGTGTCTATCACATCTGATATAGATCGTAGTCCTAAAGGTTGTGATTATTTAACTGTTACATGTCATTGGGTTGATCATCACTGGAACTTGCAAAAACGTATTATTGGTTATAAATTTGTTGATTCAAAACACACTAGAGCATATATTGCAATTACAAATACTTGATTTTTATGGACTCATTAATAAAGTTTTAACTATTACCTTAGATAATGCTTTTGCTAACACAACCGCAGCAAATAACTTAAAATCTAGACTTTGTCCAATTAATCCAATAATTTTTCATGTTAGATGTGCATGCCATTTTTTTAACTTGGTAGTAAAAGATGGTCTTAATTTATTTTCTGATGCTTGTAGTAAAATACAACATGCTTGTGGCTATATTTTTCGTGCTCATAAACAAAGTCGAATTCGTGAATTTGCTTAACAATGTGCTAGTGCTAGCCTTCCATTTAGAAAAGTTCCAAAAGATGTTTGTACTAGGTGGAATTCTACTTATGAAATGCTTAAAGTTGCTTATGATTATCGGGTGCCAATCCAAAAGGTATTTAATATGCATAATGCTCACCTTGTTGATCAAAATGTTGATTCTGATTGGGATGCGATCAGAGAGCTCACTAAATTTTTAGAATTTTTTTATTATGCTACAAAATAATTTTCTGGTATATATTATCCTACTGTTAGACAATATTATGGTATATTTGTGGAATTTCTGTTGTATTTTGTAAGTATAAAAAAATCCAACTTATGCACCGACCATTAAAGAAATGATTTTAAAATTTAAAAAGTATTTTTTCCCTATTCCCGAAGTTTATTTAATTTCTACTCTACTTAACCCATATTTAAAACTAAGAGGTGCAAAGCGACTTGTTCGTAAAATTTATGAGAATTTAGAAATTCAAGAAAATGAACAACCATCTCTCAAAAACTGCCAAGCTAGCATATATTCTTATGCTAGATCAATGTTTGATAAATATAAATCTATGGATACAACTGGTTGTGAAACTGCTCCTTCTACTTCTAAGTCTAGAGCAGAAGTTTTATGGGAAGATATGGATGATATAACAGGTTTTGATTCCTCTACTGATGATGAACTTGATTCTTATCTTAATCAAGGATTGAGAAATATTAAAGACGAAGAAGGCAAGGAACACTTTTGTCATGGTGGAGGGAGTGTGGCAAGACTTTTCCAACACTTGCAATTATGGCCCTAGATATCCTGGCTATTCAAGCATCATCAATAGCATCGGAGAGTGCTTTTAGCACGGCAAGATTTCAAATTGAAGATCATAGACATTCATTAGCAGAGGACAGTCTAGAGAGTTCCGTATTATTCAGAGATTGGATTAATTCAGAAAGAAGAAATCTTGGTTTTAAAAAATTAACCACTAGGGAAGAAGAAGAATACAATGAGATACTAACCACTGGGAGCGATGGCGACATGGAGCACATGGAACACCAATCAACATAGCCAATTCCAGCAAAATGTCCGAGAGATATTATTGATAAGTTACAAAGAAGCTATATAGGAACTTACAAATATTGGTATGATAATTTGTAATTGGCTACTAAGAGGCCTAGTTCAAATAGAATCCTTCCTAGAAGGTGGCTACGTAGATTAGGTGCTCTTCAAAAGAATTATATTTGTATTTGAGATTTAAAAGTTCTATTAATAAAATAAAAGGCTCTAAGCGTTGAATTTTATTTATGAATTGTTTTAGTTACTTAATAGTTGATACTTTGAAATTACATTAAATAAATTATAACTCGATTATAAATTTATAATTAATAGAATATTTCATTACAAGTCTTTTGTTTTAATATTTTATAATTCTTTACATAGTTTTCTAATTTTCATTTTAACATAGTAACATTTAAGTTTATTAAATAATTAGTCAAAAATCTAGCCATTGCAAACTTTAAAAACAAAGTAATTTTCAAAAAAGTAGATGTTTTTAAAAAAAAAATACACTTAAGGACCACGAACCCGTCCCGTTCTGTCCCGTTCCATCCCGTCCTATCCCATTTGTTAGCGGGACGGGATGGGACGAACATTTCATCCCGTTTGTCCCTTCTCGTTTCGTCCTGTCCTGTCACCGTCCCATTTAAATGTCGTCCCATGCCGTCCCGTTAATTTGGTCCCGTCCCGTTGGACAGCTATACCTCAATCCAGACTAAACAATTACAGAAGAGATAATAATGATTTCCAATAAAGACGAGCAGTTATGAAGGATAACATGACAATAGAAGAGGTAAAAATATTCGGTTAAGAAAAATAAGAGTCAAGTAGGCAATAAGAATGAATCATGAGCATGTAGAGGTGAAACTAGTAAGTGGAAAACTCAAGCATATCAAGTACACATTCATACACAGTGAATATAAGGACCTAAGAATCCTAAAAGGCCAATTTTTTCACAAATAAGCCCGAGCACGCACTCGTCACCTCGCGTGCATGAACTACAATCAACATAGTAGACTCAAATCCTAAGGGAAGTCCCCCACAAAAGGTTAGACAAGATACTTACCTCAAAGATGACAACTCGGTACTCTAAAATGGACTTCTCGGGCAAAAAGACCTCCGGACAGCTCAAATCCAACTATAACAACTCCAAAACACACATAAATCGAATAAGGAACTATTCTGAATAATAAAGTTTCTATCTTTACAAAAATATAAAAATCGACCCAAAAGTCGACCCCCGGGCCCGCATCTCGGAACCCATTGAATTTTACGAAATCCGATCACCCATTCCAAAATGAGTTCAACCATACAAAATTTATCCAATTCCGATACTATTTGGTCCCTCAAATCATGATTTTTCATTTTGAAATTTTTCTTCAAAAACCAACTCTTTCCCCAACCCAAAACACAATTTAAATGATAAAAATAAAGACAAATTCATGGAATATATTTAATTCTAGTTGAAGAACACTTATCCAATTGATTTCGTGAAAAACCCACCAAAAATCGCCAAGAACCGAGCTCTAGAAATCAAAATATGATGAAAATGGTGTAACTCTCGATTTTGGAATATATTCTGTCTGCCCAGGTGTTTGTTCATTGCGATCGCGGGAGAAGTGATGCGATCGCATAGAAAAAAATAGCTACTGGCCCAAAATGTCCTATGCGATCGCGGGCAAATCAATGCAATCGCATAGAAGAAAAATGTTGTTGTCCAAATTTGTGCTATGCTATCACGAACAAATCAATGTAAATCTCATAGAAGGAAAATGCTGCTGTCCAAATTTGTGCTATGCTATCGCAGACAAATCAATGCAATCGCATAGAAGGAAAATATGCAGGTTAACATTATACTACGCGATCGCGGCTACGCCTATGCGATCATATAGAAGGAAATACCAGATAGCAGAACAACAGTTCAAACATAGGGAAAAATGACCCGTAGCCCATCCGAAACACACCGAGGCTCCCGGGACCCTGTCTAATCACACAAACAAGTCATATAACCTAACATGGACTCGCTCGAGGTTTCAAATCACATAAAACAACACCAAAACAACGAATCAAACCGAAAATCAAACTTATGACTTTCCAAATCTTCAAATATCAAATCTCATGCCGAAACCTATCAATTCAACTCGGAATAACGCCAAATTTTGTAGACAAGTCCAAAATGAAATAATGAAGCTGCTCCAACTCTCGAAATTGCATTCCAACCCCGATATCACAAAAGTCAACTATGGGTCAAACATCTCCATTTTCCAAACTTCAACTTTTCCAACTTTTGCCGAAATGCCTCAATTTACCCTACGAACCTCCAAATACAAATCCGGACGTGTGCCTAAGTCCAAAATCACATACAAAGCTGTTGGAATCATCAAAAATTCATTCCGGGGCCGTTTACTCAAAAATCTAGTTCCGGTCAAATTCTCACCGTTCAAACTTCCAAAACTAGATTCCTTCTTCCAATTTGACTCTGAATCATCCATTAACTGAATTCAACCATGAACGCAAGTTGATACTTATATTATTGAGCTATTCAAAACTGTGCGCCACCCAACGATGCTTAAATTCTCATAACGACCAGCCGGGTCGTTACAAGAAGTGAGTTAATCGCTTTGTGGTTCTATGAACACTAGCTTTTGGAGAAGTTGTGATTGAAGGGCCTGGCCCATCCAGATGTTGTTTTAGGCCTGCTGAAGGCTTCCTATCGAGCACACACTTTGTAATTTATTCAGTTAATTTTGGTCTATAATAATTATTTGTAATAACTATTGGGGGTGATAATAAAATTGGGAAATGGGTTTATTTGATTTTCTGTGGGTAGATAACATGCCTATAAGTTTTTTTCTATTATTATGTGAGATAACATGCCCATGGATTTTATTTTATGCCCTAAAATTGTGTGCTAAAATTTGTCTAAATGCTTATGTTTGCCATCGCATGTTAGAAAACCTGCCTATGGGGATTTTATTCTGGTTCATATAAATTCTACGAGTATAATGTCTGTTTTGTTTCGCATAATTAGATACCATGCCCATAGAAATGCAATAATTAGTTTAAATTACATCATACTCAGATCTGTTTATTTGGAAATCATGTTTATAGGCCTTAATCAATCGTCATAATCGCTTAGTTGATACGCATGTCTTTAGGAATTAATAAACAGACTGAATCACTAAAAATAGAACGCACGCTCATAGGGATAACTGCCATTGGTGCCCAAATGCTAAAACCAGAACCTGCCTAATGCCTTGTCAATTACCATTAAAAAGCATGCCTATAGGAGTAAGTAATAATTCTGAGCTTTTCTATTGTCAATTGTCACTTAGATAACCTGCCTATATGTTCAAATGCTCTAATTGAGATATCACTTAGGTATTACTGTCAGCACGTTTACATTACAGAATTACCTAGAGATACTTTGCATAAACTGTTAGCATGTTTAAAATCCAGAGTCACGTAGAAATCATGTCTATAGGATCTAATATCCTTAACTGATTAAAATGTCAATACACCAATATGTTTTGCGTGCATCTGTTGCCTTATGTGTGGAGGCTAAATTGAGCCTTTATCTGCTTTTGCATGAAAAGTCCAACATGTTTTGTATGTCGCTTAGTTTTACAATTTTGAGCAACCTAAGCTGAGTCTAGAACCATCCCAAAATAGAGGTCCCAATGCCACTAGGACCATAGGTAAGGGACGGGTAGTGCATGCATAGGACACGAGTTGGAATTGATTAGAGCGCTTTAGGTAAAAATTCAAAGATAATAATCGGGTAGCAGAAGATGATAGTCTCTGCCCGCTGAATAATATGAGTAACACCCCTATCTTGGGGGAGCTAAGAAGTACTATTTATGTTGCACGGGATGATCCTATAGGCTAAAAAACTTAGGACCCCCCATCCCTATTAAATGATTCCTTCGCTTTCTTTAGACTAATTCACATAAGTTAAGTTCGGCCAGGACCCATCATTGTGGACCTCGAGGGGTGCATAACACCTTCCCCTAGAGGTAATTTGAGCCCTTACCCGATCTCAAGTGATGCAAACTGGTATAATCTGAGTTATTTGCAATAGGTGCCCTAACACACCTTAATCCGTTAGGTGGAGACTCTCCTAATAACCAATCCCTTTCCCTTCTCAAAAGGAGTTGTCAAATGTCGAAACCCGATTTCATGAGAAAAAGGGGTGCAACACCGAGCACCTATGAGAGAGCCTACTATGGCATATCAGTTACACATACCGAGCCTTATAGGACCGGATAGCTATTTTACATACTATATTGAAAGAGTTGAGTTAGTATCAGCAGGTAAGTATATCTTCAGATTATCTTTGACTCCCAGTTACTTTCAATTTTTATATTATCAGTTCAGCTTCAGATTTTAGTTATTTAGTTGCCTTACATACTCGATACACTATTTCGTACTGATGTCCCTTTTGCCGGGGATGCTGCATTTCATGCCTGCAGGTCCTGATAGATAGCTGGATAAGCCTTCCTAGTAGACAGAGTCAAATATCAGCTTAGCTGGTAAGCTCTACTTCCTCGGGGTTACCAGGTCTAGACCTTGGAGTGCATTATATATATAGGTTTGATGGGTAAGCCGAGGCCCTGTCCCGACCATGATACAATTCTGCTCTAGCTAGAGGCTTGTAGATGAGTCCTATATATTTTGTATATCAGTAGATGTTCATAGAGGCCTTATCAGCCTGCACAGTATATATATATATATATACCTCTCAGATGAGAGAGATGATATTTTCAGATGATTCAGAGTATGGCCTCATCGGCCTAAGTTGAGGGTTACCCCTCCAGAATTCATAGTTACAAAGTGGTACGCTCGAGCCAAATATGGCACCGAGTGCCGGCCACGCCTCCCTAGGTTTGGGGCTTGATAAACTTGGTATTAGAGCAGTTTTATCCTAGGGAGTATACAAGCCGTGTCTAGTAGAACCTTGTTTATATATGTGTTGTGCACCACAATATATAAACAGGAAGCTACAAGGCATTTAGGAGGCTGTTACCCTTCTTTCAAATCCAAATCGTGCTACAGAGCTGAGTCATAAGAGTTCGAGCCAGGACTTATGTTTGCTAATGATATAGAGATACTTGTAATTAGATAAATTATAATTAGCCAGAGGGCTAATACAGAAGTAGGTAAGGGCACTAGTAGAGAGAGAATTCTTGATGATGTGGCCCATTTTGAGACCCTATCAGATCGTGCATACCGGATTTGCGAATTTCCTACTTAAGACCCGAAGATAGGAATATCAAACACAACCCGTGAATAGCAAGCCATGGGAGTATCAGAAGGTAAAAGAATAAGTTTCAACATGTAATAAAAGCAAGTTGAAGGAGGGTACGAGGTGCCCTGTTAGTGAAGATTATCCGAATTTCCAATTTAGGCAGAGAAATATAAGGATTCTAAGTTACCTTCAACAGAAATAGAGGTATATACAATTGGATACACCCATCTCAGTTATGCCCTGTGGGAGATAACACATATAGTTTGTGAGAAGGATGGGATATCAGGATCCAGCTTGGGTTAGAGTAACCCGAAATAGTGGATTGATCCAGGGGAGCTAGAAGTGAAACAAGGTTTTATTGAAATTTTCAGAATAATGTGATAGACCGAAATATTAGCAGGAGAATAAGAAGAGGTTAAATGAAGCATTATAAGTAAGGTGTGATAAATGGGTGATAACGGTAAATCAAAATATGACAAGACGACAAAGTCTATAGTCACGTGAAGGAAAAAACAAGAGGTGACATGCCTTGAGACAATAAGAGAGTATAAGCTGGTGACTCCAACGTGATTACCAACAAGCTAAGTTAGACCTTGGGAGTAGTAAAAATTAGTATGGGCTAGTAAACAAGATAAAACCGAACATGATTTAGGGAATGAAGGATTTGATAATAGTCATCATTGTGAGAATTTCATAGATCGCATTTCGGCAACGATAGAATGGACAACAGAAGAATGACCTTTAAAGTTCATTCAGGAAGATGCTTCCCTAAAGCAAGCAATGTAACTAGAGTTATGTTTGAGGGATTAAGTGTGCCAGTTACACTAGGTGTCACCCTCACGCATAAGAAATTCAGTTACCCCTGTATAGAAGGGTTACCACAAGGCGAGTAAGAGTCAGTGAAGATGTGAAAATATGCCAAAGATGAAGAGGTAACTATGGACTAGTAAATGAAGAATGTGGTAAAAATGCGAAAGGGGTGAGATTGCACTTATTCAGATCCTACAGATATGTTATGACTCCAGAACATTATACAAGCACGATGGTGGGGAGATGTAGTAAGGGTTCCCTCCCATGATATTATTGATAAATAAGTGCGAATGAACACTTGATACATAAAAAGCCAGTGCGAGAGATAAATTAAGACAATGGGAATAACCCAAGAGAGATTACACTGTATATAGAGGTGAGAATGGAACAATGAGTAGTTAGTAGTTGATTTAGGAAGAGTATAGTTATGGCTAAACAAGAGGATATAGATAAATCAACAAATCATGCAAGATAAACATAGTGAACCCCAGCATAGGGAATTTAGTCTCGCAGATATGAGATTGTAATCATTGAGAAATATTCATATAAGAGTTGGGTAGTTAAAAGTACTATATAAGTGTTACGGAAATAAAAGAGAGTGCCACTTGGGAGATAATCAAAATTTGAGTTCAAAAGTAAACCTACGAGCATAAGGGCACAGAGGTAAGTAACTAAGGATAATTATAGGCGAGTAAGAACGTCGAAAATTTCGTCAGGTATACGATGTAATAAGCTTGCAGCTTTATGGGAGTCAGAGGATCTCCCCTAAGTACTACAATGAAAGACTAGCTGAGGAAATAAGGAAGAATAATTCAACCTAAGCATAGTGACATAAAGGAGAAATGATCTTGTAACAACAGTCTCACTACAATATTGTATGCACTCCATAATAAAGTGGCACCTATTGTGAATAATGAACGGGAAGTTAAAAGTAATATTCGAGATCATATGAGTTTCACAAAATTCCAATAGGTGTGGGCACTAAGATAAGCCAAGTATTCGTGCAACAAGTGGCAGAATGACCGGGAAATGTAACTGCTTACTTTTAACAAAAGCTGAGAAGGCACAAAAGGAATTATTCAATTAATGACCCAGAGTTAGTTATGTTATGAACGCACCTAAGATTCTGAGTATTATTCGTGCAGCATATATGTTGACATTCTTACAGTTATAATAGACTCCAATATAAGTAAAAAGAAAGAATTGAGTCCATGTCACAGATAAAGGCTTGAATTGTTAGAAGATTATATCATGGATGTTCCATAGCGCCCATAAAAGGATAAAGTAATAACTAATACCCTGAGTCATAGATTGGAAGATAGCTTAAGCCTACATAAAGGCTGAGAGAGAAGAGGAAACTAAAGAGTTACATCAGCTAAGTAAATCAGGAGTCTGATTATTAGACCTAGATAATTATAGAAATTGTGATTGAGAACATTGCAAAATCACTCTTAATATCAGAGATACAAAAGATATAGTACAACAACCATATTCTATAACGGCTCTATGAGAAAGCCAGTTAGAAGAGTACCGAACTCATAAGAAGTCAGTATGGAGCTCCCACCGAATTATGTATGCACCAGAGGTGCAAGTATTATAGTAGAGCTTCAAGTTGTGTATGTGAATCCTACCTATGTGGAATGGAGTTTATGAAAGAGATAGAGATACAATGCGAGATTTAATGGTAAGTAAGGTAAAAGTACAAAAGTTTGTGAATAGTCAATACTTTAGGTAGAGTGCTAGAAGTGTTGTAATTCAATATCCAGAAATGATACTGGTGTAGTCAGTAGCATATTTTCTAGCCTATAGTTTCCAGGTACAGAGAGGTCTAGTTAACAGAGTAAAGAATGTTAGAGACGATGTGATGTCTCGCTTGAGGTTCCAGAATAACATAAGGAAATCTAGGGTGCTAGCAAGTTAAAGGAAGGTTCAAGTAGTATAAATAGATATGCGTAGGTCATAAGCTAAAGTATGGTAGAGCGATAAGGTTTTAGGTAGGCAGGAGTAAGGATAAGAAAAAGGTGAATGAGAATGTGACGAGAATAGGTAAGTCCTCGAGATTAAACCCATCAAACAAGAGAGCGGATGGTTTCCGTAAGTTATAAAAAGCTCAGTATAGCTTGAATGAACTCAGAGTATTTTAAGACTATGTGCATTTAGAAGAGATGGAAGGCTGCCTTGGTTATAATGGTGTAATATGATAGATAAGAGGATGATGTTTAGGCCTTTGATTGAGCAATGATTCAAAAAAAAGTATTTCATAAATTGCACAGGATTAGAATACCCCCATAAGATGAATTACACTGGGATGCTATGAAATACATTTATTGAAGTATAGTATTGTCCCTAGGTGGATCTGGAAAATAACTTCAAATGTTCCCCAATGAGATGTGATCCTTAGTGACAATGTATTATGTAAGAAGTTTCAAGTTATCAATGGTTGATTATGGTCAATATTAAGATGAATCAACAATGGATGGAAAAATTTTACAAAGTATGAGATGAAATTAGGCCGTCATTATTAAGATGAACAATAATGAAGAATAACTAAAGGATATAGATTTATACATATAGGATAAGCAGCGAGAGCGTAACCTAGAGTTGGGTAGCAAACCTTGGTAATAATAAATCAAAGTGTTATGATATAGTATAGGCTACTTAGATATAGTAATGCCATAAGCAAAGCTAACCAAGGCTATGAAGCAAGATATAACAGTAGTCGTAAGTTCGATAAGTATCGAGTGAAGAACTTCAGTACACCTATAGATGCCTATATGGAAAGCTTATCATAGTTCTGTATATATTCACAAAGTGAGGCCTAGAGATTGGCTAAAAGCTAGAGGATAAAAGAGATAAGAGTCACATAGGTGCACATATAAGGACAGAGTCACACATGCTGCTTGACACATGGTAGCAACAGTTACGAGATTGGAAGAATTCCGAGCACAATTTGTGGTGTGAGAAAGAGGCCTAAAGGGGGATGCCCTGACCTTTGGATTTATTCACAAAACAATTTCCTAGATGGAAAGGACAACAGTAAAGTATTTGTAAGAGCTATTGGTTATGAGACTGATAAGCGCATCAGTCAACATTCGAGGATGAATATTCCAAAGGGGGGAATGATGTTACACCTCATGTTTTTGTACTCAAGAGTACGTCGTAAGTCAATTAATGTAAGATCAGAAATGAAATCATCTTTAAAACGTTTACAAAGTTAGTTAATCATGTTAACGTAGAGGTTACAAATATTTAAGATCATGAATACCAAGTACCAAGAGGGTTTGAACGCTTAGAAGCTATACGAATTGAAGAAAATAAGTTTCGTCGAAAGTCGACAAATTAGGAATGTTATAACATGTACTATTGGGGTGAGTCTAGGGTGCTTAACATTATAAGGAGATGATGTTATGAGTTATTTTAGTCATATTATAGTCTTGTTTTATGTTCCGAATGAGTTGTGGAACAAAAGTTGAAAAAGGTCATCACAAGTTACATTCATAAATATGTTGAAACTTTAGTCCAATAGAGCTGAGATTTTAACCCAATATACTTTGATTTATAGGGTGATCCACCTACCAAATTGAATATCTACGAGTCTAGTTTCTAACTTATTTAACCGTTTGTCGATACGATATCAGAGTAGAGAGATATTCACATTTTTGTGAGACTGCACCAAGCAGCTCTATAGGACCCACACAGGTGGTTGAGATATATTGATATATATAAGATGCCTCAACCCCATTTTAACTTATTACGTTTCGGTATCTTCAGAACCTAGACACCTAAAAACACTCTCTCAAGTTTCTCTCATGATCCAAGACCCAAACAAAGGGCAAACAACACAAATCAAGTGTCAGGAATTCTGCCGCGCTAGTAAGTTTCTCGTTCTTCTTGTTGTTACTGATTTTATGTGGTTCCAGCTCGCGTGGGAGTTTTTTTAAGTGGTTTAAGTTCTATAAAATACTCTCATATTCATATTAACCCTAGGTTATTTCAAGTATTGCAAATGGATTACACCATATTTCAACATCAAAAGGTTATGTTGTCATTGAGGATAGTTGTGGGTTGTGTTTGGCTGAAATTTCAAGTTGTTTTTACTGGATAAGGTGAGTATAACAACCTACTAATTGTTATTAAGCTTTCTTGTATGTTGGTTAAGTTTTTAGGATTATAAATACAAGATAATACTTGGATTAGCTTAAGTCACTTCTATGGTATTGTATTGCCATTGAGGGTTGTTGCAAGCTATATATACCTTGTATATAGACTTGCAGCTACAGTAGGAGGTATGTGTATTGTTTTCTTGCATGTGATTAAGGTTATCTTGATGTTGATTAAGTTAAAAGAATGGACTAGACATGAACTAGCGAATAAAGTTGTGAATTGAAGATAGTTAGAGTTGTGGATTGTTTCCTTTGTTATAAATATATCGTATAAGGATGGGTCATTGATGAATGACTTCATTATCATATTAGAGATGTTGTTAAGTTAATGTATGAAGTCTATAAGTGGTGATAAGGGTTATACGGATTCTAATCGGAGCTTGCCGCTCGTCGTGAAGTAGTTGTGACTTGTTGTTGTTATATGATGTCTTGTTATTAATATTTATATGTTGCTGGATTTCTCTAATTGTTATTATTGGTATATGGTATTTGAGGAGGCCCTTGTTACAGGGGAGATACTGCCCAAATTTACATAAATGAGCTACTAGTTTAAGTTGTGGACTTAGCCTTTATTTAAACACTGATTTTGAATCTCTGTATGCTATGGTAGATTGAGTTGAGTTTTTTGAAGAACTTCTTGGAAGCTATTAAGAACTCAACGAGGTTAAGGTATGTTAAGGCTAAACCTTTCCTTCATTTTGGCATGATCCATAACTACATGTGTTTGATAACGAGACATAAAGAGAAGTTCATATTCCTGAATTTATGTACATTATCCTTGTCTCATAAGTTACAACATTCTCTCTTATTGGGACTTCATATTCATTTTAGTTTTGTCTTCTTTCAGCCAAGAGAGCAAATGTCTATATACATAATGTATTACAGTATTTTCACCACCATCGAGCTATAATCAATGGGCAGACCCCCTATTGGGCAACCTCTGATTAGATGGTAAGCTATAACCAAGCCTACTATGGTCAAGCGCCTATGAGCGAGCCTAGAATGGTCGATACAGAGCCTAGTATGGCCGAGCGCCAATGAGCGAGCCTACTATGGCAGATAAGTTACACATACCGAGCCTTATAGGGCCGAACAACTATATACATACTATATTGAGAGAGTTGAGTCAGTATTAGCAGGTAAACATATCTTCAGATTATCTTTGACTCCTAGTTACTTTCAGTTATTATATAGTCAATTAAGTTTCAGATTTAAGTTATTCAGTTTCCCTACATACTTGGTACATTATTTCATACTGACGTCCCTTTTGCCGAGGATGCTGCATTTCATGCCTGCGGGTCCTGATAGACACTTGGATAGACCTTCCCAATAGATAGATTCAGACATTAGCTTGGTTGTAAGCTCCACTTCCTCGGGGTTACCAAGTCTAGACCTTAGACTCCATTTTATATATACATGTTTGCAGCAGATGAATGATTGTTTTGACCAGTTGTAGGGTTCCAGAGTGTTCTCTAAGATCAACTTGAGATCGGGGTACCATCAATTGAAGATTTGGGATTCAGATATTCCAAAGACTGCTTTCTAGACTAGATATGGCCATTATGAGTTTCTAGTACTGTCCTTCGGTCTGATTAATGTTGCAACGATGTTTATGGATTTGATAAACAGGGTGTTAAAGCCATATATTGATTCATTTGTCATTATCTTCATTGATGATATTTTGATCTACTCCCACAACATGGAGAAGTATGAGCATCATTTGAGAGTGGTGCTTAGACCTTGCGAGAACAGAAGCTATATGCTAAGTTCTCCAAGTGTGAGTTATGGTTAGATTTTGTGGAATTCTTGGGGCATGTTGTATCAGGAGAGGGTATTAAGGTGGATCGTAAGAAGATTGAGGTAGTTCAAAGTTGGCCTCGTCTTGCTACGTCGATTGATATCAAGAGCTTCTTGGGGTTAACAGGTTATTATCGTCGATTTGTGGAGGGCTTCTCATCTATCACAACACTTTTGACTAGATAGACCCAGTGGGTGCTCCGTTCTATTGGTCCGATGATTGTGAGGCGAGCTTTTAGAAGCTCAAAATGGCTTTGACTATGACACCAATGCCTCGTTCTACTATGGAGATTGAGATCAAGAGCTTCTTGGGATTATCATGTTATTATCATCGGTTTGTGGAGGACTTCTCATCTATCATATCACTTTTGACTAGATAGACCTAGAAGGGTGATCTGTTTCGTTGGTCCGATATTTGTGAGGAGAGCATTTAGATGCTCAAGATGGCTTTGACTACGACACCATCTAGTGTTGCCTTCTGGTTGGAGATGTATATTATGTATTGTGACATTTCAAACATTGGCTTGGGTTGTGTATTGATGCAGCAAGGGCGAGTTATTGTATACGCTTCACGTCAGCTGAAGCCCCATGAGAAGAACTACCCTGTGTATGATTTAGAGTTGGTTGTGATTGTTCATGCTCTTAAGATCTGGAGGCATTATCTTTATTGGGTGTCCTGTGAGGTTTACACCGATCATTGCAGCTTGACATTTGTTCAAATAGAGGGATCTCAATTTAAAGTAGCACATGTGGCTAGAGTTACTAAAGGACTATGATATTACCATTCGTTATCATCCGAGAAAGGCGAATATAGTTGCGGATGCCTTGAGCAGAAGGTCAGAGATTATGGGTAGTTTGGCATTCATTTCAGCAAATGAGAAGCCACTAACTTTGGACATTCAGTCCTTGGCTAACAAACTTGTGAGGTTGGATATTTCAGAGCCCAGCCAAGTGCTTGCATATGTCGTTGGCTAGTCCTCACTATTGGAACAGATCAAGGCTCATTAGTTTGATGATTCATACTTCTTGGTTCTCAGAGAGACGGTACTACAGGGTGGTGCCAAGGAAGTTATTATCGACGATGATGGTATTCTGTGACTCTAGGGTCGCCTATGTGTTCCTAATGTTGATGGGCTGAGGGAAAGGATTCTATAGGAGGCACACAGTTCTCGGTATTCTATTCATCCAGTGCTACGAAGATATATCACGACCTGAGGCAGCATTATTGGTTGCGGCAGATGAAAACGGACATAGTTGAGTATGTTGCGAGGTGTCTAAATTGCCAACAGGTTAAGCATGAGCACCAAAGTCTAGGTGGCCTACTCTAACAGATGACTATAACTGAGTGGAAATGGGAGCACATTACTATGGATTTCGTAGTTGGGTTGCGGCGGACCTTGCAGAAGTTTGATGTAGTTTGGTTCATTGTTGAAAGGTTGACCAAGTCGACACACTTTATTCCGGCTGTGACCACGTATTAGAGAGGTTGGCCCAGATTTATATTCAGGATATAGTTCGGTTGCATGGTGTGCATGTTTCCATCATATCAGATAGAGGCCCTTAGTTCACTTCATATTTTTGGAGGGCAGTAAAGTGTGAGTTGGGGACCGGGGTAGAGCTCAGCACAACCTTTCATCTATAGACTGACGGGTAGTTGGAGCGGATAGTTCATATCTTGGAGCACATGCTCAGAGCATGTGTGGTTGACTTTGAAGGGCAGTGGGATCAATTCTTGCCTTTGGCCAAGCTTGCTTAGAACAATAGTTATCAGTCCAACATCGAGATGGCTCCATTTGAGGCTTTATATGGTCGGTGATGTCGTTCTCCTATCGAATGGTTTGAGCCTAGCGAGGCTAAGTTACATGGTACTGATTTGGTGAAGGATGCCTTGGAAAAGGTAAAGTTGATTCAAGAGTGACTTCGCACTGCACAATCTAGACAAGAGAGTTACGCGGATCAGAAGGCGCGTGATTTATCATTTATGGTAGGCGAGAAAGCTCTTTTGAAAGCCTCGCCGATGAAGGGGATCATGAGGTTTGGGAAGAAGGGCAAGTTGAGCCCAAGGTCTATAAGTCCATTTGAGGTGTTGAGACGAGCTGGGGAGGTTACTTATGAGCTTTCTTTGCCTCCTAGTCTATCGGGATTTCATCCGATTATCCACGTGTCTATGCTCCGGAGGTATCATGCCAGTAGGTCACATGTGTTAGACTATTGTACGATTCAGATAGATGAGAGCCTGGGCTATAAGGAGGAGCGAATTTCCATTGTTAATAGGTAGGTCCGCCAGTTGAGGTCCAAGAGGATTTCCATGGTAAAGGTTCAGTGGAGGGGCCAACCAGTCGAGGAGGCGACTTGGGAGTCCGAGGAGGACATGCGGAGCAAATATCCACACTTATTCAGTACTCCAGGTATGATTCTAGACCCGTTCGAGGACGAATGTTTGTTTAAGAGGTGGAGAATGTAATGACCCAATCGGTCATTTTTCTTTCTAGAACCCCCCTAAATAAGACTCATCGTAGATGCTTTTACTATTTTATGACTTGCGAGGATGGTTAGTTTGGGATTTGAAAGGGTTCGGGTTGAAATCGGAACACTTGGTTCCTTAGTTTGGCTTTAAAAGGCTAAGTTTGACTTCAGTCAACATTTTGAGTAAACGACCTCAGAATTGGGATTCGATGGTTCCAATAGGTTTGTATGATAATTTCGGACTTCGGCGTATGTTCGGATCGAGTTTTGGATGACCTGGGAGCGTATCGGCTCTTAATAATGAAAGTTGACTATTAAAAGGTTTTAAAGTTCTTGAAATTTGGTTTGGAGTAGGTTTTGGTGTTATTGAGGTACGTTTGGAATTATGAGTCTGGGAATAGTTCCATATGATGATTTAAGACTTGCACGCAAAATTTGGTGTCATTCCGAGTAGTTTATGTATGTTTCGCCGCGCTCGGAGTAAGTTGAAGAACTTGAAGTTCGTAAGTTGATTCAATTTGGTTTGAGGTGTGATTCTAAGTTTTGATGTTGTTTTATGCATTCCAAGGGTTTGCCCGAGTTCGTTTTATGATTACAAACTTGTTGGTACATTCGGACGGGGCTTGGGGGGCCCCTGATGCTATTCGGACGTGCGCAGATTGAGTTAAGACTCAAAAAGGGCTGCTGGTGCACCTGTTCTGGTGTGCCCGCTCCTGTGAGCTTTGGGCCGCAGGTGTGAGCCCGCAGGTGCGTGGGTTGGGTCATAAAATCGGCTTTGGAACGTTTGGTCATGGACCGCAGATGCAGGTTTTCATGTGCAACTACGAACGCGCAGGTGCGATTGGGGAGGGCTAAAAAGCGGCTCAAGGCACATGAGCGGCACACTCACTGCAGAAGCAGAAATCTCGTCCGCAGAAGCGGCCCTCACTAGGCTTGAGGAACTTCGTAGAAGCGGACCTGCACCGGAAATGCGGCTAAAGCACCGCAGGTACGAAAATTGCAGAAGGCAGAACAGTTCATTTAAGTCGGGACTTAGGCATTTTGAGCTCATTTATTTCATTCCTTGGGCGATTATTGGTGTTGACACCCAATTTTTCCCATAATATTTTCAAAACTATGCCTGGGCATCAATCAGTATTTTTCACACAATTTCTGCACTTTTAAAATATTGTAATTAATTTCTCCCAGCATTTTATTTATAAAACAATCACTGATTGCATCACAACTAGTTTTATAATAATTTTATGGCTTAATTTTGTCATTTGCATTTGTACTAAGTTTCAATTATTGCACAAATAGACACTTTTATATTTTTAGGTCACAATTGTAATTACTTTGCAATTATAGCCTACATACGCATTATTACATTATTTTACAGCCTTTTATATTTTTAAAATATTAAGCAATTATTTTAAAACATTTACATGCATGAAAATCATTTTTTATAATTTATTAACTATTTTTTAAAAATTATTTTAGCGATTAAATATGTATTAACAAATAGCCCCTATCATTTGGACCTAGCCAATTAGACAACCCAATTTTTACTCCCACATTAGCCAAAAATCTACCCAGGCCCAAATCCCATCTGACCCTAACCCAATTTAAGTCTACCCGACTCAATACCCCAGCCTATCCTGGCCGTTGATCATTTTGATCAATGGTCCAGATCTCCCCTTACCTTAATTAAACAAATATACCCCCTTCTAACCTAATCATTTCCCACCCTTCCCCACCGTTATTTGTAACCCTCCTCTCTCAAATGCTCTCGACCAAAACCCTAATCTCCAAACTCCGTCATCGGCTTAGCCCTCCGTTATACAATGTTTCTCTGTCATCTCAAGCCTATATCGGCCTCCTGCTTGCCATGGTATATCCATTTCTTGATCCTTGAGGAGATCCTCAAGGGACCTAGGCGGTCAGTTTACACCTAGGGTTTTTCTTGCCTGTTTCAGGCTATTTGGCTTGATTTTGAGTAAGATCTTTCTCATTTGTTGTCTTGATCCATGATTTCTTAAGTCTATGCTCGTCTCTGTTGCCTTCTAAAAAATCCTAATTTTTATACTTTGATCTTCTCAGATCTGTCCAGATCTGAGATGAAAAGAATCTATTTCACATATTTTCACGAAGGTCTTATGGGTTTTGATCGATTCTTTGTTTTTCCTAAAAACTAGGGTTTACTGAACTCACCTTTTTCAAAGCCTTTCTAGTTTTCAAATGTTTAATCGTGGTTCTTAAGTGTTACTAACCGATTCATGTTAATATTGTTTGAACCTTAGTCGATTTATTCTAAAGCCCTAATTTCTTACATTTTTTGCTCCGATTCTGAGTCTTTCCATGCTACCTGTTACATTATTTATTTCTTTGCTTTGACTTTCATAATTTTTTAGTCTAATTCAGTATCATGTGACTTTTACCCTAGTTCATCTCTGCTAGGGTTTCTGAGTCGATCTCTTGGATAGTTTATGTATGTTTATGAAGTTTTTGTTCAGCCTACTCATCTATTTGTGGAAAATTGATATTTTTCCCTCTCTTTAAATCAATATTATTTTGAATCTCGATTTATTGATTTTCTTGGTTAAAACTTATGTGTTGATTCTTGATTTATTCATTTGTTTGAGACTTTAATTATTCTTACTCCCTTATTGCCTGTAATGATTCTTCACGATTATTTCCTTAATTAAACTCCTGTTTGTTTACCTCTTTACTTAGGTCTGATTTGATTTTCTTGCCTTAAGTGACTCCTATCCTTTAACCGTTGAGTAGTTGTCCTTAATTAAAGGAAAACTACGCTAATTTCGTGTGTGATTGATTTTGTAATTTCCCTAATTGCTGAGATTGGATTTCTTTTACCTTATTCTGCTCTACTCCTAAACTGCTATATATACTCTCCTCTACTCTCAGTTCAAAACGAACATTAGTTCACCATTGCTCTTACACTCTAAAAAAACTCTTTGTTCCTTTTGCTACTTGTGATCTTCATTAGTCTTGCCAGTTGTAAGCCAAGGCTAGAAACTGCACAACACTTGTCTTATATCTTGTGTTCTCTTTCCCTTAATTGGTATGCCTCTGATTAAATTTTAGAATCTAAACCCTATGTCTTTTATTACTGCCTTAGTTTATCAGTCCTGAATTCATTCCTACTCATGTTTACTGTTTATCTAGCATGCCTAATATTGCTTTGTTCAATATATGATTAGCATACTTGCCTATTTACTGTTTATTTAGCATGCCTACCACTGCCTTGTTCAATATATGACTAGCATGTCTCAACTATGCTTACCTGTCTACTGTTTATCTAGTATGTCTAAAATCTTGTTTTGATCAGTGTGTAATTAGAATGCCCACAATATGAGTATTTGTGTGGTGTTTTGCTTAGTCTGGTTATTTAAGTCCCTTCCTACTCTACTTTGTTAAGTCATCTAGAGTCTCAAGGCAACTCTACTTGTGTGTTTGAGGTTTATGTGTTCTCAACATCTCTGCTCCATGTCTCAATCACCTACCCTTGTAACTAACTTAGTAATTCTGTACATTTGTTTGCTTCTGTGCTCCACTATACACTAATATGCATTCTATGTATCCCCAACCCCTCTCTCGTTGTGTGGAACCTGTTTGCCAAGTGTTTTTAAATATGCTTTTGTTCTGTGAGTTTTGTTTTGATTTCAAAGTATTTTCATACTTTTCTCAAGCTGTTTTACTACCAAATTAGTTATGGTTTTCAGAAAATCTTTTCACCTCTAAGAGTCTTCTTTCTACTGTTTACCAAAACCCCTTTCAAATCATTGCACTCTCACTTACTCTTAGATTATTATGTCTTGCCCCTCTGGTATGTGTACTGCTTAGAGGTCCTTGAGATCTCTCTGAACTCTATAGCTTAATTTTATATTTTACTTATTTAATTCATTCAATCATTTGTCTATAATAATTGATTATAAACAGATATTGGGGTGACTAGTGAAAATGGAGGGTAGTTATATGGTACTATGGGTAAAGATGGGTAAATAACATGCCTATAGGGTTTATTTTGGCTCAAATGTGCATTGTTATATAACATGCCTATAGAGTTTACTTTGGTTTACATGTGCTGAGTAGATAACATGCCTATAGGGTTTACTTTGGTTCAAATGTATTTTGTTAGATAACCTGCCTATAGGGTTTTCTTTGGTTGAAATAAGTCCTCCCTACTTTACTTTACATGATTAGACGCCATGGGAATGAAATAACTAAGGTTCAGTTTTTCGTTACAACATATATTCAAGTCTGTCTCTTTAGAAATCATGCATGTAGATTCAATTGGTTGTCACAAAGGATCAGTCATGTATGCATGTCTAATGAGAATTAATAGTAGTTTCACACATTAGAACTCATGTTCATAGGGTAATTATCATATGCATTAAGTACTAAAACTGGAACTCCATACAGTATCTTGTTAAATGTCACTAGAAAGCATGCCTATAGGATAAAAGAACTTCAAACTATTTCCCAGAATTGTGACTGCATGTATGCACTTAGGCAGGCCATATGGCGTTTAAATTGTAAAACCAGTTCTGTTTTATGTGTGAAATTATCTAGGCTTAACAAGCTATAAAACCAGTAGAAAAACTGGTTAGGATTTTGCCACTTTCTTTATGCATATCCTGAATCTGTAACATTCATCTAGCTATAATGTTCTTAGGATTTCTGAACCTCTTCACAATCTGTATTTTAGACGTGCTGTTTGTTTGCCTATATACTTGCGGAGGTAAATATGAGCCTTTTAACTGTTTGTCCCTATTTGTTTGTCCTACATGTTATTTTCTTGTCGCCTAGATTTTTACCTTTTAAAAATCTTAGGTTGTCTAGAACTGTCTAGATTTAGAGATCCTAAATTCCTCCAGGACCATAAGGAAGGGACGGGTAGCGGCACGCTTAGAGGTCGTTAATTAAACTCGCTCATATAATCAATAAGGGGAGGGTAATGGGTAGTAAAAGGATATGATGATCTGCACGCTAATTTCACGTGTAGCCCCTCATTGAGGAGTGATTACCGGGCATTGCATAGGTATAATCTTGTAGGATAATCAACTTAGGACTTCCCTTTCCCAATTCCCATATGTGTTTAAATTCTCTAAACTTCCTTTTCTTTACATATGCATGTTGTCCAAACCTCTCTCTTACTTCCATTATCTGAATTTCCTTAATCATATATGTATTTATAATGTGAAAACTACCCTTATTTGCAAATATGTGTTGAAACTATTTACTTGTTAAAATGAATAATTCACATAGTTTAAGTTCGGCAGGGACCCACCATTGTGGACCGGATGGATGCCTAACACCTTCCCCTCAAGGCCATTTCGAGCCCTTACCCTAATCTCTGGTAATGCAAACTAGTTACATGAGTTAATTACATTAGATTCCCTAATGCACCATAATCCGTTAGGTGGCGGCTCTTCAAATACCCAGTTCTCAAAAGGAAACGAGTTGTTCCCCCATGAATGTCGAAACTCGGACTCCCGCGAGGGAAAATGGGGGCGCGACAGCATGGCTACTCTGCTGGGGATATTTTTGGCTCTTACCATAACAAACTTATTTTTGTGAATTAGTCCAAGCATGCTCTATCCCAAAACACATTCCCCTTATTTGAATTTAATTGTGTATTTTCAAGCATTTATGATTTCTTGAAACTAACTTGTCTCTTTATTTTCTTTTTCCGTAACTGCCTTTCAATTATTTAAATACTGCATTTATCATTTTTACCTGCAAATACTTGAAAACGTGCTATTTATTATTGCATAAATCATGCTCAACATCATATTCTACTCGTGCGTAATCAATCCTATAGCAACGCTTGATGAGTATTTGCGCTCTTCCTATATATCCCTCTTTAAATTCGGAAAGGCGTATTTGCGATAAAACTAGTCGATCAATGGCGCATTCGACGGTTCCGTGCCTTTCCCCCTCAAGTTGTCTGCTTGAGGGTCCCAGTCTAGACCTCTATAGCAGCCTTACTCTGATTAATTGTACATGCATTATGGTCAAACCTAGCCGGGTTAATATATTGTCTGCATAATAACTCTTTAAGACAAGCCTCGTCTAAAAGTCCATCGGGTTTTCCAATATCCCAACGGACGTAACCACGATTGTGTGCATTAATTTGGAGAAATAAATGCCAATATGCTAATCATTACTGTATAAATAGATGAACCTGGAGGGGGAAAAGTCCTAACTCTTTTTTGTTTTTGCAGAAAATGAGGCACGAAGTCCCTAAATTCAGTATGGTCGGTAGCATTCCTCCACTTTTGATATATTGGTGGAGGAATCTTCCCTCAAGCGATCAAAATCATGTTAAAAGAGTCTTGGGTAATTTACCCTCACTATTGGATCTTCAACCAAACAAGATGCTAATCGAGGCTGCCACTCCGTTTTGGAATAAGGAAAGGGTTGTGTTTCATTTTAGAGACATAGAAATGACTCCCCTTCTAAAAGATAATAGGGGGATTTGCTGGGTTGCCTTGGGATAGCCCTGGTCTACTAGCACCTGAAAATCGCACCACTAGAAGGTTCCTTAAGATGATGGGGCTAAGGAAAAATGATGATTTGGAATGCCTAAAAAACTCCTACATACCTTTTGATTTCCTTTGTGAAAGATACGGTCACATTAGCTCTTACTGTATTTTTGATGACAAGTTCTCAATCACTTCTTTGGGATGGGTTCATCGCAGGGTCTTCGTGTTCATTGTGTGCTTCTTGGGCATGCTGGTATTCCCAATCCAAGGAGATACAATCCATACTAGGCTGGCCATGGTGGCCAAAACTCTAATAGGTGGGATAGAGGGGCAGACATATACTATTGTCCCTATGATTATTGCGGATATGTACTGGTCCTTGGAATGCTGTCAGAAGGGGTTCAGATTCTTCGAAGGTTACAATTTGCTGTTACAAGTCTGGCTGTTAGAATATCTCCAAAGGGGTCAATACCGTCAAGAGTTTCGACGAAGGCCGTGGAATGACCACATAGCCTTCCATCACCCTAAAAGGATGATTACATTCCGGACATGTTCGATCAACCTAAGGATGCTGTAGGATGGGTGCAATATTAGAACAAGCTGACTAAAGACTAGGTTCAGTGGATGTTCGAGTGGTTCCCCACCGACGAGTTCATTATAAGATCTAGAGATGTCCCATATTTGGTACTGATCCGGTTAAGAGAGATATACCCTTATGCTCCCCTTAGAGTTATGAGGCAGTCAGGTAGGAGACAAGTCATACCACAGGTTGCTAAGATGAGCTACTTTAGAGCCGATTTCTATGGTGATGCCATCCCATATAATAATGAAGCGCAACATATGTGGACTTTGAAGATCATTGTGGAGAAGTATACCATCGATCCAGACCGATACCATGCGGGTACCTCATTCTTTTACCCCTCATGGTTGGAGAATAATCTGTTAGGAGTCTTTGAGCCAAGGGTTGGTCCAGGAAACAGGGTCATAGATGAGTTTGCTGAAGCAGAGGTGAAGTATAACAAGCTGTGCAAGAGAGTTCGAGAGTCTGAAGCTGAGCATATGTGCAACATAAGGCTGATATGGAAATGATTAACGAGTGGAAAGAAAGAGCTGTTAAATCCAACTAGAGGCTCAAATATCTGGAGTACAATTTGATGGAATTGGATGGGAAAATGAGGAAGAGGGTCACCGACTACCAGAACGCTGAAGGAAATGAAGGAGGGAATCTGGCAAGGGCATTCCTACTGCTGAACTTGTGTGAGTTGGGAGAGTTGATCGACAACAACATCCGGTCTGGAGAGGGTCCTTTTGGGACCAAGTATATTAGATTTACTTGTTTTACTTTTAAATGTAATAAGGCCAAGTGCCACTAGCAACATTATCTTATTTAGTTTCGTTTTGGGTCGTTTATTTTTACATTAATGACATGAGGCAATTATTGGCACTAAAATTCTCTAAATTTATTTGTCGATAGGCCTACCTCGGGCACAACAAGGTTCCCAAATTAGGACGCGAATTTACATTCATGCAAAATGTGTTTAACTACTACAAACATTTCAGAACCTTTACTGACTTGTTTACCTTTTTGTTTTTCTTTATTCTTTATTCCAATCCCCTAAGATTGGTTCGCTCATACTGGCATCATCAGCATATCACACCAGATCTAGAGGCCCTCCACCTCCAAGCAATACAAAGAGCAAAGGGAAAGCTAAAATGGACGACTTAAGCGGTATTCGAAAAGAGAATGTGGAAAATGCAGAAACTTCAGACGATCAGAGTACTCTAACACCAAATGATCTAGTTTTGAGGTTGGAACAAAAGATATTAGAGTTACAAGGAGAACTTGAGCAGGTTCAGAACTTGGAAAATCTATCACTTACCCTGAATGTCCCCGACATCAATTAACAAAACACCAAGAACCTAGCACCTCCCCAAAATACACTGAAACAACATCCACAAAACCCTTATGCACATCATCAATATGTAACACCACCTCAAAATCTCTATCCCTTACCAATACCAACTTCGCCACAACATCGCCATCAACCAATCCAGTACCCACCAACCGCCACTTATCACCCCCCCAGAATGTACCACAACCCATTCCTGATCCTCAAAACTCAACCAATGACTATCACTACACACAATTCCCTAGCACTCACCAAAATAACCCTATATATGTGGAAACCGTACCTCACTCTACTCAACCAACTTCATATACACCAGAATCTACTGAGAAGGACCTGCTCATCAAAAATATGGCTGAAGAACTCAAAGAGTTAACAAGTCGAGTTTAGGGTGTCGAAGGCGGCAAAGGAATAGAAGCTTTGAACTATGAATACCTATGCATACAGCCAGATGTAGAGCTGTCAGAGGGGTACAAACCTCCCAAGTTCGAGATGTTTGACGGTACAGGTGATCCCAGGGTTCATCTAAGGACTTATTGTGACAAACTGGTCGGGGTCAAAAATGATGAAAAGATCAGGATGAAGCTTTTCATGATGAGTCTTATGGGAGATGCTTTGTCCTGGTACATCAGCCAGGATCCTAAGAAATGGTCCAATTGGGTGAGTATATCGTTAGATTTCATGGACCGATTAAGGTTTAACACAGAAAATGCACCAGATGTTTTCTACATTCAGAACCTTAAGAAGAAGCCCACCGAGACTTTTTGCGAGTATGCCACCCGTTGGAGGTCAGAAGTAGCCAAGGTCAGGCCATCTTTGGACGAGGAACAGATGAACAAGTTCTTCGTCAGAGCACATGATCCATAATATTATGAAAGGTTGATGGTTATTGGAAATCATAAATTCTCTAATATATTCAAACTCGGGGAAAGAATCGAGGAAGGAATCAAGAGCAGGATAGTAACAAACTTTGAGGCATTACAAGCCACAAACAAGGCATTACAATGAGGCGACATATCAAAAAAGAGAGATTTTGGGGCAGTAATGGTGGCTCAAGTCTCAAAATCTCCACTTACATATCAAACACCTCCACCCACATATCAAACACCTCTACCCACGTACCAAGCACCACCACCCACATATTAACCTTCATCTCCGAGATATTCCTAACTAGCCACTGCCTATCATACCTATAATTCCCAACCATCTCATTTCCAGTCACCTCCAACTCGCCAAAATTATCCAAGACCACGACCCAATTTTGACCGCAAGCTACCCAGATAATACACTGCTATTACTGAACCCATCGACTAGCTGTATGAAAGGTTGAAAGCCGTTGGTTACGTCACCCCTGTTCCCGCTGTGACACTAGAGAATCCATACCAATGGGTCAACCCAAACAAAACCTGTACATACTATTCCGGTATGAAAGGGCACACTATTGACGAGTGCCGAACATTGAAAGATAAAATCCAGACGCTGATTGAAAACAATGTCATACAGGCGAAATAAGCTACACCCAATATTCGCAACATCCCTCTCCCGGATCATAGGGGTGGTGGGATATATGTGATAGAGATAGATGAAGAATGGGATCCTGAGGGTTCAATTGGGCTTATTCGAGAAGGCGATGACTTTAAACCCTCAGTCACACTTACTCCTACTGTAGTACAGACTCAGTCACCAATTGAGGTTGAGGTAGCTACATCAGTTCCATTTGAGGTAGAGGTAGCTCCACCTGCTGCCACCCCTGCTCCATTTGAAGTAGAAGTGGCTATGCCTTTCATAGTAACAGTATCAACCACACCTCCTTTCAACTCAATCGCAATACCTTGAGATTACGTTGCTGAGGCTAGGCGAAAAGGAAAGGAAAATATTGAGGAATCCGATGCTGCGCAAGGAATGACTAGGATCGGGAGAATCTATACACCTGAATACCTGGGAGGACTAAGTAAGGATACCACTACCAAGTAGCCTGTTATTGAAACAGGTCCAGATGACCTTTGGAGGAAAGTACAAGCAAGGGAATACTCCATCATCGATCATCTGAACAAAACCCTAGCTCAGATATCCATACTGTCACTATTGCAAAATTCAGAAGCGCACAAGAATGCTTTGATAAAGGTGTTGAGTGAAGCTTATGTACCCAACAATATCACTTGCAGAGAGATAGCCAATATGGTAGGGCAGGTGCTGGAAAGTCATAAAATAATCTTCCATGAGGATGAACTACCGCCTGAAGGATTGAATCACAACCGAGCATTGCATATCACGGTATAATTTGAAGACAAATTCATTGCCAGGGTCTTGATTGATGGGGGTTCAAGCCTCAATATTTGCCCGCTGGATACTCTCAAAAGATTGGACAAAGGTTTTCATGAAATACGGGCAGGGAGTATGAACGTGAAAGCTTTCGATGGTTCTTAAAGGGCCACGAATGGGGAAATTAACCTTTGCATGCAGATGAGGCCAACTTGGTTCGACATCGAGTTTCAGGTGCTCGACATACTAGCCTCATACAATCTTCTGTTGGGCCGTCCATAGATACATGCTGCTGGGGCTGGGGCTTCTACACTATATCAAGCCGTGAAATTCGAATGGAATCGTCAGGAGGTAATCATTCACTGGGACAAGAGTAACCCCATTTACACAAACCATCCCCGTTGCCGGGAACAGAAAAAGGCTAGGAGGGGAAACCTATTATCACATCGAATGTGTCAATGCCATTGAGAAAGACAAATGGTGGAGTAGAAAAATAGAAAGCATACTGGCATGGTTTGGGTATGAACCCGGCAAGGGGCTGGGGAAGAATCTTTAGGGTATTACTAAACCGATAAAGTTGAAGGGTCATGTTACTACCTTAGGGCTCAGATACCAATACATATGGTAAGAGTGTAATTATTAGTCACCTCCATGGCGCGAACCTTATTACCTTCTCGAGCAACCAGTGGCACATCTAGATCAGGCTTTTTACTAAGCTGATACAATATGGGGAACTGCAGAAGAAGAAGCATTAGATGGGATGAGAAATCTGTTCTTGGAGGATGAAGACAAGGACTGTAGTGCAATAATTAAGGAGGAGGAGGAGGAAAAAGGCCTCACTATTCAGACTGTGGAGAAGGGAACTATTCTTAAGAACTGGACTGCCACACCATCCCGGGCCCACCGAGTCCCTGGATAGCTTGGCAGATTTTATTCCTATAGCCATTCTAGGCATTTAAGATTTTCAGTAATTTTATTTTAAAAGAAAAAATTACTTGTTTTAAAATAAATGCTCGATTCATCGAGCCGTACTTGTCTGGATAATTTTTAGTTTTAATCAAATGCATTGCTCTTTATTATTCATTATTATCTTCTACACTTTTTCTTTCTACAACGTTATTATTACTTTTCCTGATGAACCGATGACTGTGACATGTAATGAGGCAACACAATATGAGGTAAGTGATTCGAATGAGGAAGATGAAATACCTGAGAAAGTTGTCAAGGAGGTTGAAAACTTCGAGAATAAGCCTAAGTCCAATTTGGATGAAACCGAAGCAGTACATTTGGGGGACGCCGAGACCGTCAAGGAGACTTGCATCAACATTCACTTGTCACCAACAGAGAAAGAAGAGTACATTCATTTCTTAAAGGAATATGAGGACATCTTCACATGGTCATATGATTACATGATCGGTTTGAGCATGTCCATAGTGGCTCACAAGCTGCCTACCAATCCCATGTGTTCGCCGGTGAAGCAGAAACGTAGAAAATTCAAACCAGATATGAGCCTGAAAATCAAAGAGGAGGTTATTAAGCAGATCAAAACCAAAGTTCTCAGGGTGGTTGAGTACCCAACTTGGTTAGCCAATATTGTGCCAGTTCTGAATAAGGATGAGAAGGTCAGAGTGTGTGTTGACTATCGAGACTAAAACAGAGCAAGTCCCAAGGATGACTTTCCACTGCCAAACATACACATCCTGATCGACAATTGTGCCAAGCATAAACTTTAATCCTTAGTAGATTGTTTCGCGGGCTATCACGAGATCTGGATGGATGAAGAAAACGTAGAGAAAATAGCTTTTATTACACCGTGGGGGTATACTGCTACAAGATGATGCCATTTGGTCTAAAGAATGCTGAGGCTACTTACATGAAAGCCATGACAACCATCTTCCATGATATGATACACAAAGAAATAGAGGTTTATGTGGACGATGTCATTATCAAATCTAAGAGGGTCATGGATCACATAGTGGACTTGAGAAAGTTCTTTGACAGGTTAAGAAGGTACAACTTAAAACAGAACCCAGCAAAGTGTGCATTCGGGGTTCCCATAGGAAAGTTACTGAGATTCATTGTCAGTCGTCGAGGAATTGAGATGGATCCGTATAATGTCAAGGCTATTCAGGAGTTACCGCTGCCTAGGAGAAAAAAGGACGCGATGAGCTTCCTATGATGTCTAAAATATATTAGTCGCTTCATAGCACAGTCCACAGTCATATGTGAACCCAGCTACAAGATGCTGAGGAAAGATGCCGAGACAAGCTGGACCGAGGATTGTCAGAAAGCTTTCGACAAAATAAAGGAGTACCTGTCCACACCACCAGTTTTGGTCCCGCCAGAACCAAGACGACCTTTGCTACTCTATCTATCTGTATTGGATGGAGCATTTGGATGTGTTCTGGGACAACATGACGAGACAGGGAGAAAGGAGCAAGCCATATATTACCTAAGTAAGAAGTTCACACCTTACGAAGCACGGTACTCTCTAATGGAATGCACTTGTTGTGCTTTGACCTGGACGGCCCAGAAGTTGAGGCATTATTTTTGTACCTATACCACATACCTCATATCTAGGATGGACCCTTTGAAGTACATATTTCATAAACCCATGCCAACTGGGAAGCTAGCCAAGTGGCAGATACTGTTGAGTGAGTTTGATATCATCTACGTAACTCAAAAGGCGTTCAAAGGACAAGCATTGGCAGCCCATCTTGCTAAAAATCCGGTGGGAGGAGAATACAAACCCCTAAAAACATATTTTCCCGATGAAGAGGTGTCATTCGTGGGAGAGGACATTACTGAAGCATACGACGGTTAGAGGATGTTCTTTGACGAAGCTGCAAATTTCAAAGGAGTGGGCATTGGAGCAATTTTGGTATCAAAAACAGGTCAACATTATCCAGTATCCGCTAAACTAAGATTTCCCTGCACCAACAACATGGCAGAGTATGAAGCCTGCATACTAGGACTCAACATGGCAATCAACATGAATATTCAGAAGCTGCTTGTAATAGGCGATTCAGATCTGCTTGTGCACCAGGTACAAGGAGAGTGGGCTACCAAGAATTCAAAGATATTGCCATATCTACACCATGTATAGGAATTGATAAAGAGGTTCACGAAGATAGAGTTATGGCATGTGACCAAAATTCAGAATGAGTTTGCCGATGCATTGGTTACTTTGTCATCTATGATACAACATCCAAATAAGAATTTCATTGATCCTATCCTAGTAAGAATTCATAATCAGCTGGCATATTGTTCCCATATTGAAGAGGAAACAAACGAGAAGCCTTGGTTCTATGACATCAAGAAGTACTTGGCGAAAGGAGAATATCCGGAGCATGCAAACCACACTCAGAAACGCACACTCCGAAGATTGTCCAATCACTTCTTTCACAGCAGAGGAAACTTGTACAGAAGAACTCCTGATTGGGATTGCTAAGATGTGTTGACACAAAAGAAGCTTCTAAACTACTTAATGATATACTTGCTGGGACCTGCAACCCGCATATGAATGGTTTTGTCTTGGACGAGAAGATACTTAGGGCCGGTTACTTTTGGATGACCATGGAGACAGATTGCGTCCAGTATGTCCGCAAATGCTATCAATGGAAAGTGCACGCCGATATGATAAAAATGCTGCCAAATGAGCTCAATGCAACAAGCTCACCTTCGCCATTCGCCGCCTGGGGAATTGATGACATCGGTCCGATTGAGCCCACTACTTCAAACGGGCACATGTTTATTCTAGTGGCCATTGATTACTTCACAAATGGGTAGAGGTTGCATCTTACAAAGCTGTAACGAAGAAAGTCATCGCAGATTTTGTCAAAGATCATATTATTTGCCAATTCAGAGTTCCCGAGTCTATTATCACTGACAATGCCGCCAATCTCAACAATGATCTGATGAAAGCCATATGTGAGACTTTCAAAATCAAGCACAAGAATTCCATAGCCTACAGACCTCAAATGAATGGAGCCGTAGAAGCCGCCAACAAAAACATCAAGTAGATACTAAGGAAGATTGTAGAAAACCACAAACAATGGCACGAGAAGCTACCTTTTGCTCTGTTGGGATACCTCACTACAGTCCGCACATCAACTAGGGAAACTCCCTATATGCTGGTTTATGGTACCGAAGCTGTCATCCCAGCCGAGGTAGAGATTCCTTCTTTAAGGATCATATAGGAAGCTGAACTCAGCGATGCAGAATGGACAAGGAGCTGCTATGAACAATTGGCCCTTATAGATGGAAAAAGGATGAATGCAGTATGTCACGATCAGCTTTACAAGAACAGAATGTCTAGAGCTTTCAACAAAAGGGTCAAACCAAAGCAATTTGCACCAGGACAGCTGGTGCTAAAGAAGATCTTCCCACATCAAAATGAAGCCAAAGGAAAATTCTCTTCCAACTGGCAAGGTCCTTATATGGTTCATAGGGTGCTAATAGGAGGAGCACTCATACTTGCAGAAATAGACGGAGAAATTTGGCCAAAACCAATCAATTCAGACGCAGTCAAAAGATATTATGCTTAGATGTTTCACATTCACATGATGTAATTGAACTACGCTCGACCTGATTCCTGTTTAAGAGGGGATACGTAGGAAACTCTATGGGTTCGGTCATATCATAATAAAATTTCCATTCCCCCAAAATCCGAAACTAGGGCAGAATTTTGAGAAGGGTTCTCAAAATTCCAAAGAATGTTCAACAAGGCTCGTTACCCACAAACGGCCGAAGGATCATCTACCAAACTGGGACAAAATTTTGAGGAGGACCCTTAAAATTCTAACACGAGAAAGCTGTGATGTCTCTGAGATGTGTTATAGTCACTGGTTCCTCCAAAAAATATTTGATAATTTCACCATGTTTCTAAAAAATAACTTTATTTTTATTAGTAATTGCATATTTTCGAAAACTCTATTTCCGTAACAGTCAGGTGTTACCCAGGGTAACTCAAATAAGGCCTCTAGAACGGAACAAAGCAAGGCCAACAGACAGAAGCACGAACCAACCTTCCCTCACAAAACTTACAATTTTTCATTGAACGCAGGCACATCTGATGCAGCGATAACATTTAGAAACATGTATACACGAAGCAAAATCACTATCAAACATTCCACCAGACACTGAACGTATCCCCAGCTAAGAAACATTCTACCTTTATTTGCTATCTTCATGAGGCTAATCCCTGCCTCCATATTTGCATGAGGCTAATCCCTGCCTCTATCTTGCATGAGGCTAATCCCTGCCTCCATATCTGCACGAGGTTAATCCCTGCCTCCATATTTGCATGAGGCTAATCCCTGCCTCTATCTTGCATGAGGCTAATCCCTGCCTCCATATCTGCACGAGGCTAATCCCTGCCTCCATATTTGTACGCGGCTAATCCTTGCCTCCATATTTGCACGAGGCTAATCCCTGCCTCCATCTCTGCATAAGGCTAATCCCTGCCTCCATATCTGCATGAGGCTAATCCCTGCCTCCATATCTTCATGAGGCTAATCCCTACCTCCATATTTGTATGAGTCTAATCCCTGCCTCCATATTTGCATGAGGCTAATCCCTGCCTCCGTTTGCATTAGGCTAATCCCTGCCTCCACATTTGCATGAGGCTCATCCTTGCCTCCATTTTCGCATGAGGCTAATCCCTGCCTCCATATTTGCATGAGGCTAATCCCTTCCTCCACATTTACATGGGACTAAGCATTGTCTGTCATCGCATAAATATTGCTCTATTCCGGTACTATCTATCTGCTTTTCTATCGGGCTAAGCTCTGCCCTTCGTTTCACAAGACTGAGCCTTGTCTTGTTAACATCATATTATCACATCTTATGGGCTGAAATATCGCCAATCTATCCAAAGGCGTCATAGTCTAAAGGCATCATCCTCATAGCCGGAAGACACCATGCCATGGCCTGAGGATCTCTCAAATTTGCATATCATTATTCAAAGGTGTCATGGTTCGGAGGCACCATCTTCATGGCTCGAGAATATAATTTCATGGCCTGAAAATCCCTCACTGAACAATTTATGGCCCAGGAAATCATGGTCTGAGGACGACATCCTTAACCGTCTGAAGACGACTTTCATGGTCCAAAGGGAATCTGCATCATGTTTAAATCTTGCACAAGTGCATGTAGCATCTCTTTACTTGTAGGTGGCAAGTAAGCAACTGCTATCCTAGCGGGAGCAGCCTCGCTCTAGTTCCTTTAACTATCTCAAGCTTGACCGTTCACCATAACCACTCTTCCACCTATCCCAAAATCTCGTGTCCATTCTTGCATCGCCTTCATCAGTGTATTCCGTCGATGGATCCAGAACTACACATGGCCTGATTCCTGTAAAACCAGGGATATGTAGGCAGCTCAAAGACTAGAGTCCGATATCTATCTTTCAAAACATCCCATCCGGTCAAAATTGGCCATCATTTCTTTACCCGAAAACTCTTTCATCCTTCCCGGGTAAAGAGGGGCAGCTGTTGATACCCAATTTTTCCCCATAATATTTTCAAAACTATGCATGGGCATGAATAAATATTTTTCATACAATTTATGCATTTTTAAAATATTCTAATTATTTCTCCCAGTATTTTATTTATAAAACAATCACTGATTGCATCACAGTTTTATAATAATTTTTATGCCTTAATTTTATCATTTGCATTTGTACTAAGTTTCAATTATTGCAAAATAGCCACTTTTATATTTTTAGGTCGCAATTGTAATTACTTTGTAATTATAGCCCACATACGCATTATTATATTATTTTATCGAAAAATAGCCTTTTATATTTTTAAAATATTTTCAGGTATGAAAATTATTTTTTATAATTTATTAATTATTTAAAAAAATTGTTTTAGCGATTAAATATGTATTAACAAATAGCCCCTTTCATTTGGACCTAGCCAATTAGACAACCCAATTTTTAATTCCACATCTGACCCTAACCCAATTTAAGCCTACCCGACCCAATACCCCGGCCTATCCTGGCCGTTGATCATTTTGATCAACGGTCCAGATCTCCCCTTACCTTAATTAAACCCATATACCCCCTTTTAACCTAATCATTTCCCACCCTTCCCCGCCGTCATCTGTTCCTCTCCTCTCTCAAATGCTCTCGACCTAAACCCTAATCTCCAAACGCCATCACCGGCTTAGCCCTCAGTTCTACGATGTTTCTATGTCATCTCAGGCCTATATCGGCCTCCTGCTTGCCATGGTATCTCCATTTCTTGATCTTTGAGGAGATCCTCAAGGTACCTAGGCGGTCTGTTTACACCTTGGGGTTTTCTTGCATGTTTCAGGCTATTTGGCTTGATTTTGAGTAAGATCTTTCTCATTTTTTGTCTTGAATCCATGATTTCTTAAGTCTATGTTGCGACCAAAACACTCACGCAAGTGTACGCGATCGACAAGTAATATAGTAGTAAGTAAAGTATCGTTCCCACGAGGACTTGTGATTAACTTATCAACTGATGCAAATTCAAACAATTATCGATTTAAGCTAATTTATTACAAAATACATAAATAACCAACTTAAAACTTTGACTGGTAATTTAACAATAATATTACACGAAGTTACTATACCACTTATACAATTTTTCTTTTAACAATTAATAAGAGAGATATTCCGGGGTCATGGGCTTGATAGAGATCATGCTACGCTTTTAGCTTAAAGATAATTTATTGAATTATCTAGGTTATTGATTATAGGGTTAATAATACCCATAAGAATCTGTCAATTTCTTATGCGCCTATTCAAGTTAAATTAATACCTATATTTCTATGGTATTAACATTAACTCAAATACATTTACAAATCCTATTTCTCAACCAAGCAAGGCAATTAAGTATAATTCTATCTTAATTGCGAATCTTTCACCCGATGCCCAGGATCCGGATCTTGCTCTATTTGACTCTATATGCAATCAAGAATTTCCTTTTTCAAGTTTAATTCAATATTCGTAAATAGTATTTCACTGTTAGCTACGCAATAAAATAATTAACAACAGAATCAAATAAACAACCCATAATGATAAATTCAAGATCATCAATTTAAGCTTCAAACATCATAATCATCTAACACTCATAACCCTAGAATACTTGGGTTTTTAGCTACTCATAATTATACAAATATCAACAATAAAAGTCTTAAACATAATATAAGTAAATACAAGAAGAAAGTTTAGAAAAACTCTTTTAGTTCTTGCTTCAAGATTGTAATCCTCTTCTTTTCTTCACTTCAAGATTGAGTCTTCTCTTCACTTTCTCTCTCTAAAATTATTTCTTCCTCTCAAAATCTGATTATCATCCATAATGGAACTTTTACTTTATGGTAGTTTAGTGGATTACTCCCAAATTGACCAATTTACCCCTCAATAATTGCTTTTCCGGACAGGACTAGCGCGGGAGCGCATGACCAGCGCATATCCCGTGCATATCGAGTTTCTTTCTGTCCAAATCATTGAACTAGCGCGGGAGCGCATGACCCGCGCTAGTGGGGTTTTCTCTTGTTAAGATGTTGCTGCTCAACTTTTCATCATTTGACTCCATTTTTCACTTGATTACCATCATAAATCCTCATTTGTTTATTGAACTCTTGTGAGACATTAAAGTCATGATTAGATCCAATTTTTGCATTATTTGAACATTTACAATAGTAAACCATCCTTAAGTTGAGCTAAAACATAGGCTATATTAAACAATTTAGCCTATTATCAATCTATGACCGTCTTCGTTGCCTTTTAAAAAACCCGAATTTTTATCCTTTGATCTTTTCAGATCTTTCCAGATCTAAGATAAATCAAATCTATTTCACATGTTTTCACGAAGGTCTTATGGGTTTTGATCGATTCTTTGTTTTTCCTAAAAACTAGGGTTTACTGAACTCACCTTTTTCAAAGCCTTTCTAGTTTTCAAATGTTTAATCATGGTTTTTAAGTGTTACTAACCGATTCATGTTAATATTGTTTGAACCTTAGTCGATTTATTCTAAAGCCCCAATTTCTTACATTTTTTGCTCCGATTCTGAGTCTTTCCATGCTACATGTTACATTATTTATTTCTTTGCTTTGACTTTCATGATTTTTTAGTCTAATTCAGTATCATGTGACTTTTACCCTAGTTCATCTCTGCTAGGGTTTCTGAGTCGATCTCTTGGATAGTTTATGTATGTTTATAAAGTTTTTGTTCAGCCTACTCATCTATTTGTGGAAAATTGATATTTTTCCCTCTCTTTAAATCAGTATTATTTTGAATCTCGATTTATTGATTTTCTTGGTTAAAACTTATGTGTTGATTCTTGATTTATTCATTTGTTTGAG
Organism: Nicotiana sylvestris; assembly: GCF_000393655.2. NCBI lineage: Eukaryota > Viridiplantae > Streptophyta > Magnoliopsida > Solanales > Solanaceae > Nicotiana > Nicotiana sylvestris. The sequence goes on along the minus strand of NC_091063.1, from coordinate 24,212,206 downwards.
ACTTTAATTATTCTTACTCCCTTATTGCCTGTAATGATTCTTCACGATTATTCCTTAATTAAACTCCTGTTTGTTTACCTCTTTACTTAGGTCTGATTTGATTTTCTTGCTTTAAGTGACTCCTATCCTTTAACTGTTGAGTAGTTGTCCTTAATTAAAGGAAGACTACGCTAATTTCGTATGTGATTGATTTTGTAATTTCCCTAATTGTTGAGATTTGATTTCTTTTACCTTATTCTGCTCCACTCCTAAAATACTATATATACTCTCATCTACTCTCAGTTCAACACGAACATTAGTTCACCACTGCTCTTACACTCTAAAAAAAGCTCTCTGTTCTTTCTGCTACTTGTGATCTTCATTAGTCTTGCCGGCTGTAAGCCAAGGCTAGAAACTACACAACACCTGTCTTACATCTTGTGTTCTCTTTCCCTTAACTGGTATGCCTCTGATTAAATTTTAGAATCTAAACCCTATGTGTTTTATTACTGCCTTAGTTCATCAGTCCTGAGTTCATTCCTGCACCTGTTTACTTTCTATCTAGCATGCCTAATATTGCTTTGTTCAATATGTGATTAGCATACTTGCCTGTTTACTGTTTATCTAGCATGCCTACTACTGCCTTGTTCAATATATGACTAGCATGTCTCAACTATGCTTACCTGTCTACTATATATCTAGCATGTCTAAAATCTTGTTTTGATCAGTGTGCGATTAGCATGCCTACACTATGAGTGTTTGTGTGGTGTTCTGATTAGTCTGTTCATTTACGTCCTTTCCTACTCTGCTTTGCTAAGTCGTCTAGTCTCTCAAGGCAACTCTAGTTATGTGTTTGAGGTTTATGTGTTCTCAACATCTCTGCTCCATGTCTCAATCACCTACCCTTGTAACTAACTTAGTAATTCTGTACATCTGTTTGCTTCTGTGCTCCACTATACACTATGATGTATTCTATGTATCCCCAACCCCTCTCTCCTTGTGTGGAACTTGTTTGCCAAGTGTTTTTGAATATGGTTTGTTCTGTGAGTTATGTTTTGATTTCAAAGCGTTTTCATACTTTTCTCAAGTTGTTTTACTACCAAATTAGTAATGGTTTTCAGAAAATCTTTTCACCTCTAAAAGTCCTCTCTATACTGTTTACCAAAACCCTTTTCAAATCATTGCACTCTCACTTACTCTTAGATTAGTAAGTTTTGCCCCTCTGGTATGTGTACTGCTTAGAGGTCCTTGAGATATCTCTGAACTCTGGCATATCAGGGCTGGCTCTTCCACAGTGCACATAAATCAGTCTTTATTTGAGAAAGGTCTGGGTGTGAGCACTGCCCGGGATCCTTGAGGTCCTTAGGGAACTCTTACATATCTGGACATGAACTTGGATATGAAATCCTCGACATTTGAGACTAGTGAAGGCCTGGTACACCAGGATTTGCTTTAGGCCTACTTTAGGCTCCCTATAGCTTAATTTTATATTTTACTTATGTAATTCATTCAATCATTGGTATTTAATAATTAATTATAAATAGATATTGGGGTGACTAGTGAAAATGGAGGGTAGTTATATGGTACTGTGGGTAAAGCTTGGTAGATAACATGCCTATAAGGTTTACTTTGGTTCAAATGTGTTTTGTTAAATAACCTGCCTATAAGGTTTGCTTTGGTTGAAATAAGTTTTGCCTACTTTACTTTACATGATTAGACGTCATGCCTATAGGAAATGAAATAACTAAGGTTTAGTTTTTCGTTACAACATATATTCAAGTCTGTCTCTTTAGAAATCATGCATGTAGGTTCAATTGGTTGTCACACTGGATCTATTACGTATGCGTGTCTAATGAGAATTAATAGCAGTTTCACTCATGTTCATAGGGTAACTATCATATGCATTAAGTAATAAACTGGAACTCCATACAGTATCTTGTTAAATGTTACTAGAAAGCATGCCTATAGCATAAAAGAACTTCAAACTGTTTTCCAGAATTATGACTGCATATACGCACTTAGGCAAGCCTTAGGGCATTAAAATTGTAAAACCAATTCTGTTTTATATGTGAAATTATCCAGGCTTAACATGCTATAAAATCAGTAGGCAAACTGGTTAGGATTCTGCCACTTTCTTTATGCATATCCTGAATATGTAACATTCATCTAGCTATTATGTTCTTAGGATTTCTGAACCTCTTCACAATCTGTGTTTTAGACGTGCTATTTGTTTGCCTATATACTTGCAGAGGTAAATATGAGCCTTCTAACTGTTTGTCCCTATTTGATTGTACTACATGTTATTGCTTGTCACCTAGATTTTTAGCTTTTAAAAATATTAGGTTGTCTAGAACTGTCCAGATTTAGAGGTCCTAAATTCCTCTAAGACCATAAGGAAGGGACAAGTAGCAGCACGCTTAGAGTTTGTTAATTAAACTCGCTCATATAACCACTAAGGCGAGGGTAATGGGTAATAAAAGGATATAATGACCTACGCGCTAATGTCATGTGTAGCCCCTAATTGAGGAGTGATTATCGGGCATTGCATGGGTATGATCCTGTAGGCTAATCAACTTAGGACTTTCCTTTCCCAATTCCCATATGTGTTTAAATTCTCTAAACTTCCTTTTCTTTACATATGCATGTTGTCCAAACCTCTTTCTTACTTTCATTATCTGAATTTCCTTGATCATATATGTATTTATAATGTGAAAACTACCCTTATTTGCAAATATGCGTTGAAAGTGTTTACTTGTTAAAATGACTAATTCACATAGCTTAAGTTCGGTCGGGACCCACCGTTGTGGATCGCGAGGGGTGCCTAACACCTTCCCCTAAAGGTCATTTCAAGCCGTTACCTTAATCTCTAGTAATGAAAACTAGTTACATGAGTTAATTACTCTAGGTGCCCTACGTACCAAAATCCGTTAGGTGGCGACTCTTCAAATACCCAGTTTTCACCTAACTCTTTGAGGTAAGTAATTTATACATGATGTGAGTTAAATACATAGATTATGGGTAGATTTAATATGTAAAATTCTTGAAATCATTGGTTTAGATGAAAAACCTATGTTTTGATAAAAATGGGATTTAACCACGAAAACGGTTATGGAATTTAGTAAAAATCATATATTTGAGTTCGTGAGGTCATGAGTAACAACTTTCTTCAAAAATTTCTAGAATCCGGGCACGTGGGACCGGAGGTGAATTTTAGGAATTCTTCAATAAGGGCAGGGAATTCACATTAATAGTTAGGATATGAACTTTGAACATGTATTGATTATTTTATATAACATTATGACTAGTTTCGAGTCGTTTGGCACCGGTTGAGGGTTTAAAGCACAATTGTGGACCGAAAAAAGTAAGCTTTGAGATGAGGTAAGTCTCTTTTCTAACCTTATAAGAGGGAATTAACCCCATAGGTGAATTGAGTTAATATGTGTTTCTATTTGTGGGGAGTTACGTATGCACGAGGTGACGAGAGTCCATGTGTAGCTACAAATTATGCTTATGTCCGGGTAGTTTAGGACTCGAATCATGTTATACTTGCGATGTTTGCACCCTACTTATTAATTTAAGTGCTTAAATCATGTTGGAACTTGATAAAGGAATTGTAAAAGGTCAAATTTCATCTACTTGGGTTTTTGAAGGGTTACTTGACCATTAATAAGAATTGGTGCTTCTTTGAATATTAGCCTCTTAATAATCTTTGAATCGGTCGTTTATAAAGTATTTTCTCTTCTTGCGGAGCAGGCCAAACGCCTCGGCAGAAGAATAGATGCATCTATGGTTCATGCTGTTCGATCCTCGACAGTGCACAATATACATGTTTATATTTTGGATCGGGTCGTACGACCTCAGCATAATTCGTGCGTAATAATACTTGGAGCCCAATTATATGTGATATTGTTCTATTGACTTGAGAGCTTAACTTGTTAAATGATGGAAATTGGTTTGGGATGCACTATTAGTGAAAGAATTGTCTTTTTGTTTCTTGTTATTGAGTTTTCAGCTTCATTTATGTAGCCCATGCTTAATTATACAATAATAACAACAACAATAACAACATACCCAATTATTCTCATGCTTATAATTTTGGTATTTTATTGTTAGCCCATAGTAAGTGTCGAAGTTGACTCCTCGTCACTGCTTCTTCGAGGTTAGAATAGATACTTACTGGGTACATATTGTTTATGTACTCACACTATACTTCTGCACTAATCGTGCAGGTTCTGAGGCAGGTGCATCTGGTTATTAGTCCAACGCGCATCTTGATTCCACAAGACTTTGCGGCGAGTTGCCTTCCGAGCCTGTTCTACAGCATCTGAAGTCTTTCTTTTGCTTTTACTTTCTGTCTATTTCACTTCAGACAGTAGTGTAGTATTTTGTATATCCTACTATTAGCTCATACACTTGTGACACCAGGTCTTGGAGGTCATGCTAGTAGGCACTTCATCTGCCTATTAAAACTGTCTATATCTCATGTTATTTAAGTTTACACCTTTTATTTATCAAATAATTACAGATCGACCATTTCTAAATTGTTAAAAGAAATAATCACACGGTTAGTTCACTATTGTTTTGCCTAACGGTAATGTTGGGCGTCATCACGACCTATAGGAGAAAGTGGATCGTGACACCATGGCACCTCTCCTTGAATATGGTGTGTCAGTGTGTTCATCACCAGGGCAAATAAGAATGTATTTTGCGTGGTAGAGAGTGTGCCGAATAATCTTTTATTGGCATTATATTTGTGATACAAAAGATAATCAAAGAGCAACTGAAACACATAATCAAGTTAACAAGCCTACACACTTACAACATTTAAAATTACACCATGTGATAAAAGAGCAAACTTACAACATTTGAAACTACATACACACACAAAAAAGACCGAAATTACACTTGAGTATATGGCACTTAAGACAAACTCTATAGCCTTTAATTGTCTAAATATCTTGGATCCGCCATATGGTATTAAAAAAAAGTATTCGACATAATTGATCTCATAGGGCAGGTCTGATAATGGCATAGTTTGTGTTGACTAATGGAGCATCACCTCTCAACATACCATCTAGTTCTTTGATGAATGTTTCCATTGCAAAACCAGGCAAACAAATTGGAACCACAATTCCATTCTCACCTTTCTTGTTTTTAAATGGTATATAAAAACTAGCCACACCAGGAATTGCACCTACTCCTCCTTTAGCTGGTCCACCATATACTGCTTTTCCCCATCCAAAATCCACTTCTCCAAATCCACCTCTAGTCACATCTGATACAAGATAAGTCCTCACCACTGTAAAATGGGGTCTCCCTTTTAACACCATTAAATCTGCCACTGATTTCATATATTCTTCTGTCACATCCGTCTTTGTTTTCTTCACTAACTCAAGTGCATATCCTAGTGGATTTTTCCTCAGTTTAGCCGCAGTTGTGACTGCTACGGGGAATGCAAAGGCATTGCCGTAGTAGCCAGTAGGCAAAGGAGGATTGAACCTCGAACGTGCATTGACAATGCAAAGAACGCGAACTTCCTCTTCTGGATCAGGTTTTAGGGACATTGTTCGACAACGCCAAAGGACTGCTGTGAGCAGTTCAAAAGTGGAACACTTACGCAAGTGATGAGGGACAAATCGACGAAGTGCTGAGACTTCGGCAGGGCCAAAAAAGAAAGATTTATGAACCATGTCGTCTAAGGGAATAATTGTACCCTTTGTATCGGGTACTTCATCGTATTCGTGATGTGTACATGTCACTTGAGGCGGATTTCTTGCATTTAGTAATTCTCGACACCAGACTGGAAGTACAGATGGAGCAGATGCGCCGCACGCTATTTCACCCACTGCAGTCATGAATTGGACAAGACCGGGTGCATCACTCATTGTGTGGTTTAATCTTAGCGCGAAGATAAAACCACCACATCTTAGACGAGTTACCTGCATATAATTGATATATTAGTTATTCCATTACTAACATTTTCTTTTCGAAGGTGCAATTATACGGCCTTGTATAGAGAGATGGAATAATTTCTTTGTTGAACGAAGGAGCAATAGCTTTCAATGATTGTACTTTATACTTGCATTTAGTGGAACCAAAAAGTTCTACTAGCCTAGAACCATGTTCAACTTTTTTCTCCTTGTGGTCGGACTCTCCAAAACTAGCGTGTCATATCCTCCAAAATTAGTATATTTATTAGAGGATCCGATATCAGTGCGACAACATTTTAGAAAATTCGTGCAACATAATTTTTTGCAGCAATATTAGTTCACTTAACTAGATATATAACATATTATTACTCTATTTTCCAGGTTGCCATCTAAAGTTTGCTATATATAAAGACTAACTTATTAGTATAAGTCAACTCAACTTGATGGTGTAAAAAACATATAATTTAAACTCATTAGGGACATGTTTGGACATAAATTCCCAAATATTTATTGAAAAAGTTTATTTGAGTGAAATTTGATGTGAAATTCAAAATGTATGAATTTTTGGGGCAAGGTTTGACATGTTAATTTTTTATTTTAGCGAAAAAGTCTCTAATAGTCATGATTTGGCCCGAAAAGAGGTCTAAAGCTATTTTTGAGCTTTGAAATTTTAGTTTTCAAAATCTCCCAAAAATTAGATTAATTCTTTAAACAAACAAATATTTAATTTTTTTTTTTGAAAAAAAAAAACTTCCAAAACTTATGGCCAAACGCCTGCTAAGAGTAAGTTAGAAAAGAGAGAGAATTAACCTGAATAAGAAGCAAAGGGCAGTGCAGAACTCCAGCAGAGTTAGGAACATCATAAAGAAGCTCTTCTAAGCATGGAAATGGAGGCTGAAGTTCATCTCCAAATTCCTCAAGCGTAACATCAGCGTCCGCTTCGACAAACATAATCCCTTCGCCGGTACAATCCACCATTAGTTTCCGGCCATTTCCTTCCCGGAGCCGGCCAGCAAATGGATAGTAAAACACAAGTGTTTCAGCTATAGCCTTTTTAATAATATTAACAGGATCTTTCCCTTCCATAGAAGAATTCTTACTGTAAAATTGAATAACAGGAATTTGGAATCGAAGACCTTCTTGATCATCAATATCAGAAAGAAACTTAGTTTCACGTGGAGTTGGTTTTGCCGGAGCTATTAACTCTGGGTTTTGTCTCCTTACTGTGAACACTAATTTTGATGATTGCTTTGAATCCATTAATGAAGATGATAATCAAGAATAAAAGTTTAATATTAGTGATTAATTGGGATATGAAGAATAAATATTTGGATTTGTGTTTGTAGATGAATTCCAACAACTGAAACACAAAAGCTATATATAGAGGTGGTAACAGAGGTATGTAGCTCAAATGATGACAAAAGCAGTAAGTGGGGGAGAAGAAGCTATGTTAGTGGTTAGAAGCTTTATTTTTATGTTTTATTTTTTGTAATGAGTTGGTCAATTTTTATTTTAATTAAGTATTAGCTAACCAGGGATTTTCAGACCCCGATTTGTGAGAATATACGCGGTTTATGTTGTTTTTTGCTAACTAGAAATGGATCTAAGAAGCTAGGATTTTCAACATCGTCAAATATATAAAAGTAAATATTACCAAAAAAATATTAATGCATTCAATATATAATATATATCCATTATAAAAAAAAAATTACCTACCTATATAGTTCGTGTGAAGGGGTGTCAATTGACACCATTTGCTATAAGGTGGCTCTGCACGTGGATCTAGTATTTAAATTCTATGAGTTCAATCTTTAAGGTTCTTTTGCATTGAATCCGTTGTATTTTAAAACTTATGGGTTCATAATTACTCCACTCGTTTCAATTTGTGTGAATCTATTTGACTGAGCATGGAATTTAAGAAAAAAATGAAGATTTTTGAAGTTTGTAGTCCTAAACAAGTTAAAAAGGGCTCTAAAGTATTTGAATGGTTATAAAAGTTTCTCATTAAGGGCAGAACTGTAAGTTTAAGCTAAATTATTTTCAAATTTAAAAAAAAATCATTCTTTTTAGAACGGACAAAAAAGAAAACAAGTTCACGTAACTGGAACGGAGGAAATACCATTTATGGCAATTTTAATAAAATTTCTACACATAAATTTAAGTTTCGTGTCGAAAGTACTGGATTCACTGCTACTCCCACCCCTGTAGCTGACATGTTAATGGTTGTTAGAATCTATATTGTGAATTTCCTGGCTGTTGAGTGAGGACTGCGTTGACTTGAAATTGGCTTGCTATTTTATGAGTACTATTGGAAGATATTTGTTAGTGTTTTCATACTCAACAACCAAGTTCGGCCTATAAAAATTTGCTTCTACACCTAATTTCAATTAGTTAGTACTGATTTCTTTACAGGAAATTTGGTGTTGATTTCTTTAAATGACTCAAGTCGTTTCATGTTTTTGAAAAGTAAGTTACATGAAATGTATGGAAATTAGTATGTAGTCTCAAGGAAAGTTTAGGCTAATGTTTTGACTTAAAATATATTGGTTGTGTAAAATATATTTACGACGTTGTTCTATTCCAAGCAGGACCATCAATAAAATTGATACTCGTATTATCTGGACTACCAAAGTCTTTTCCTCTATTACAGAGTAATCCAAGAACAAGATACTAGGACTTTTGTTGCAATACCCTCATCTGAACATTTTTATTAGCCAATGAGCATTTTGCCTATTTTCCATGAGAAAACTTTTTATATCTGTTTCCACCTACATTAAAATCAACTAATTTTATGGCTCTTGTTTGCAGAGGTAAAGCCAATTCTTTTAGTTTATTGGTTATGAACTATAATTATTTTTATTTGTTGGCTTTTGAATAATTTTATGGCTCTTTTAGTTTATTGGTTATATATATATATATATATATATATATATATATATATATATATATATATATATATATATATATATTAAATGAGTCTTTTAATAGATACGTGATTTGAATTAAAGCTACTTAATTCTGCGACAACGGTGCTAACAATGGTTCGTTATTTACACTCCATGTGGTGTCAATACTACCTGCTTATCTTGTATCTGTCCTATTTGATGTAAAAGTGTTTGACTGCATATGAACCTAAGATATTAAGCTAACGTTTGGTCATAGATTTCTAAATTTTTAAAAAATTTAATTTGGGAGAAGTTTGGTTGAAGATAAAAATGTGTTTGGACATAAGTTTACAAAACATATTTCACTTTTAAAAAAAAAAAAACATAAAACGTGACTTATACCCACAAGTTCTAAAAATTATGACAAACCCAACAAATACCTTTATCAATAACATTCATTATATTATCACAAACCATAGTCCTAAATATAAATAAATTTTGGTACAAAATTATCGTTTTTATAACGAACTATACAATACACTATCAGATGACCGAGAAGACGAATCAACATTGCAACAAAATAATAAATGACGGGCTCCTTTATAAAATATAAAAGTGGGCCAATTTTAAAAAATATGTAAGTCATATTTTGGACCAAAACGAGCTCTTGAGCTGATTTTGGGATTTGGGTTTTGAGAATTTGCTAAAATGTAGATAAAATCTATGGTCAAATATATATATTTGCCAAAAAAAATTCAAATATATTTTGGCAAAATCTTGACCAAACAGGTCTTAAAAGACCTTGACATGTTATTAAGCCACATATATGTAGAGTACTAAAATTATCCTCTTTAAAATATGCGTCAATCGTCACATATCACGTGATAAGCAAAATATTAAAAATATAATATTTTTTTAGGTGATCTTTAACTTTTGACCCCCTCTTGTTTTATGGGTGAAAATTCAAGGCAAAAAGTTGAAAATATTGTTCATATGACTTGGGAGGGCAATATTTGTTAAACTTGAAATGGCCAACCATGGAACAAATGAGAGGTAACCCTTATTAAACAAACTGAATTTGATGATACAAATAGTAAGTGGCGAGAAGAAGCGACGTTAGTGGTTAGAAACTTTTTTTTAATGTTTAATTAATTCTTTTAATGAGTTGGTCAATATTTATTTTAATTACAAACTAACATGGTAATGGTCGTTAGGAACATTGTTGTGAATTTCATAGCTGCTGGGACTGCACTGACTGGAAATAGACTTGATACTTATGACGATATGAAAAGAAAGTTATAAGTCTATTTTCATACTCAACAACCAATTAGTATTTATAACGACAAAAAGGCGAAAGTTTTTTTTTTTTTTGGCAAATTTTTTTGTCAAGTTTTGAACTTGCAATTTAAATAATTTTTGCGAAAAAAACTTGCATATATTTTCAAATCTTTGATTTTTTTTTTGTTGTTGCAAAAACTATCAAACAAACACGATCTATTTTTTCCACCTTATTGGTGTTTGACTCAAAAGATATTAAAATATTTTTTGAACAAATCAATCAAAGATAGGGGATCGTAGTTGAAGATAATAAACTCTAAAATGATAACAATAGACAGAAGAGAGTTGTAAACTTTCTTTTCTTTACAGGTTAGTGAGTTTTCCCTAGTCTCCCCTATTACAAGGCTCTCATCCCTTTTATATACTGAGGAATTCTTAGAAACGACATGCAAAGAATCTTTTAAGGAGTATTCTCCATATCTCCTAATGGGCTTACGCTACTACAGAGTTCGTATCGTTCCTTCTTTTACCACAAGGTCGTATCCCTCTGGGCGTCGACTCGCGGGTGCTCGGTCGTTTGTCGTGCTTACTGTAGGTCGTGGTCGGTCAAATTCAGACCCATACATTTAGTCCCTCCGCTCGTCATGGTCGGTCAAATTCAGACCCATACATTTTGACCCGTTGGAACGTTACGACGTGGCCAACGAGGGGTGGCTATCATTTTCAGCGAAGCACCAAAGAGTACACGCTACCCGGGGGTGATGTCAACTTTACGTGCGTCATCATTATGCGGATTTTTGAGACAAGGAATGAAGGCTTGGCACTTTGATTCTTACGCCGATTTGAGGCATGTCGTCTCGGTTTTGGCGCCACCCAACCCTATAAATAGATGAGGGGTTTGATTTTTTGAAACAATTTAGCCATTTCTCTCTTGATAGCCTTTCAGTCTTCTTCATTTGTTCTTATATCCTCCTGCTTCCGTTTCCGTTCTTCACCGGAAGTTTCTTGTTTTTTACTCCCTTTGTGTTGCTACTCCTATAAACGATACTATGTCGAGGCCTCGTCGTGCTAGCAAAGAGGTTTCTGAAGTCACCCCGTCATCTACAATGCCTCTTTCCGGCAGCGGAGAAGTGGTGGTAGAAGAGGGTGACAACCCTCTTACGGTGGAGGAGCTACTACCGAGGCATCCCTTGTCCCGGAGTAATTTCCTCAAAGATCCACCTCCTACTCCAAACCCCGTATTTTCTGAGACGAAGCAGGTTCATCTTGATGCCCTCCGTATAAAGTATAATGTCCCTGTCCATGTAGAGATAATTCCGGCGGGGAAAGATTACGTTGACGTCCACAGACCTGGGTACTGTGCTTTCTACGAGTATCCTTTCATGATCGGCTACACTCTTCCTCTCTTCCCTTTAGCGGAGGAATTCTGTAGATTTTACCAGGTTTTCCCAGCACAATTATCGTCGTACACACTTAAGGTGCTTCTGCTATTGACTAAGTATGCAAAGTTGGCGGAGTGTAGCGTCTCTGTCCATCATCTTTTGCACCTATTCACGCGTGGCTTCCTAAGGGGTACCGTGGTGTATTTGAGACTTCGTGGTACAAAAGGGATGGTGGTCGGGACGGACAACCAGGAGAGCCGTAAGTTTTGGCTCAAGTATTTCTTTATCAAGACCGAACATGTCATTTCTGACTTTGCCAGATTTCCGGAGCGATGGAACGGAACTCGTAAGTACCATAGTTCGTTATGTTCCCCTCTCTTCTATAATTATTATAACTTTTACTTACTCACTGTTTGGCATCTATGGGCCATCCACCTCGCCCTATTGCGGGTATCAAGGATTGGGTAGCCCGCCTGTTGCCTCATGCGGCGGAAACTTAGACTTGGCCCGCCTTCGTGCAGCGTTATGGCACTAGGGTTTCCTTAGGTAAATATTTTATTCACTACCTCATTGGTCATGCGACCTCGTTTAAGAGTACGACCCTTTGTGATGACAGGTCGGGGAGCTTTTAGACAGAGGGCACCAGTTCCCGGCTTTAGACAAGTCGCTGCTACTGGGGACACACAATTTATCTTGTGCGAATCTGTTTGGGAGGGTCGTCCTCAACCGATTCAACTGGGAGATTCATCTCGAACTGTGGCCACGAGGAAAGAGGCTTCTTCGGTACCAGCCTCACATCCTTTGGATGAATCGTCTAATAGGGATGAGCCGTTGGAGAGAAAAAGGAGGAGCTAGAACTAGGGAAGGGCGTGGTTATGGACGCCGATGACAGCAGGGCGTCCCAGACAGCCCCGGTGCCCATATTTATGGCCGATGCCATTTTATCGGGGAGATCCCCCCAAGTGGAGGGAGTTGGCCTGAGAGCCGGTTCAGTGCGCTCCGTTGAGGGTGATGCATCGTCTAATTTTGGAGGGCCTCATGTCGAGGGTGACGGCTCGGGTTCGGATATCGACCTAGAGGATGTTAATGAATTTGTAGGTCTCCATACCCATGTAGAGGTTAGGATGGACGGGGCTGACTATCATGTGGTAGTCCCGGGGAACTACAACTTGATGCTAAATAGCGAGCAGGTGGCGTCGGCCCTCGCTCCTCTATGTGTCGCTCCTGAAAGCAAGATGCTTGGAGCAATGAGCGACGTGGAATTATCTTAGAAGGTCCCTGGTATGTCCCTGCAAGTAGGTGCCTTTCCTTCTCTTTTTGTCGTTGGATTGGTGCGATAATCGTCATTTTGCATTTTGTTTCTAACTTCTGCCCTTCTCTTTTGTCAGACCCTCGTCCTGGAGGTGGAGAGAAAGTGTCGTGAGAGAAAAAGGACATGCCTTTATGAGAAGATGTCGTCCAAGTATTAGCAGTATCGTGCTAAGCATCGGGTGATGTCCGACATCTATCATCAGGATCCTGAGTTCCAGGTGTTTCGTGAGGGGCTCAAGCAACGGGAAGACCAATTGGAGCGCAAGATAGAGCAGTTGAAGGAGAGGGACGAGGAGCTTGTGAAGGCGGTCGCCCGTAATAGTGAAATGGAGGCCTCCCATAAGGCGAAGGAGGACTGTCACACCTCCTTTTTCACTATACCCCGTAAAGGGTATAAGGGAGTTTTTTCCAATTTAAAGTGACAATCGAACCGGGATCGTTTTATTAAAAATCAAAGTCGCCACTTGGGATAATTTGTGGTGTCCCAAGTTACCGGTTAAAATCCCGACTCGAGGAAGTTGACTCTTATTTAATGGTCTGCGAATACAAAAATCCAGGTAAGAAATTCTGTTAACCCGGGAGAAGGTGTTAGACATTCCCGAGTTCCGTGGTTCTAGCACGGTCGCTTAGTGATTTATACTTGGCTAAAATTGTCTAATTACTTATTTTAAAACCTATGTGAATTTACCTTTTACCGCTTTTAATTAAGAAGATTATCTTGAAACGGGTCACGCGTATGTGTACCCATTTATTGGGCGTGTCAGAAATCATGTCACGCGAACGTGTCCACAATTGATGACGCTTTATTGTTATTAAGAAAAATTGGCCAAAATTGCGCAAACGCATACACAACCACAATAGTATTTTAAACGTGCCTAGAGCAACCTACCAACATTTGTCATTTTTTATATCTAGGTTATTAACATGAGGGCCATGAATAAATAAATTGTAGATGGCACACCTCAAAACTCTATAAACTAAAATTGATTAGTGGCCTATTAACAACTATTTTTATTATTAAAACAATTGTTCGAAGTTGCGCGAACGCATACTCCGATTTTATTTTTAGAATCGTAATCGTGTCACGCGAACGTGTACACAATCACGATTAATATGCATCCAAAATATACTACGATGATTGTGCCCTTTTAAAAAAATAAAAAATAAAAAATAAAAAAAAAGAAAATCGATCCTACAGCTTAGACGAAATGCAAAGGTCCAATATATGGACAGACTTTGGAAAGATACACATATTCAATACTAAATCGATTGGAGGAAATCAATATAAGAAACACACTTTCATCAATAGTAATACAGATACAAACACTGTGGCTAATTAAAGTAAGCTTAGTAGACCTCAAAGGACCGTAGGAAAGAATTATGAAAGCCCAAATACATTCTTGATATACTGTAATTAAAAAAAAGTAGCTTGAGCAACATCAAAAGCCAAATGATAATGACAAAGTGAAATGTACTAGCGACCGGGAATATGAGTATGTACTGCTAAACAAATCCAATCGCATGAAGGGTTATGAATATGTTACTAAAGTAATCCTAAGCAAAACTCTGCTAACTGCGAGGACAGAAGGAAAATAGTTGCAATTACTTAACAAATTGTTGATCCAAAAACGGATTGCAAAAAAACCTTGTTTGACGTAAATCCGAACCTACGCCTCAACTACACTACACAGGAATTCAAAACTAACGAATCATATTAGCTATTACATTATACAGAGAAAGCTCAGAACAGACGACATAGTCAACTTGAGTGTAGAAATGGAGCAAGATATATTAATCCTAAATCAACACACACCTAACTAAACAAAGAAATTAAGTCTGGAAACTTTGTATGTCTAGAAAATGTGCCAAAGAGATCCCACTCCTAATCATCCTTACCACTTCACACGACCAACAGAAGAAGACAAAGCTGGACTTCAACTTCTCAACACATGCTCACACTTTACTATAGTAGTATTGTGATTAACAAACATTCTAATAACCTGAATTTTAAAGATACCATTTATGGGTCTTAAAAGTGATGGTCATTTCTAATAACAATAGAACATGAATCAGCATACACTACATAATAATCCTATTACAGTATCAATATGAAACTCAAAACACACTGAGAAAGGAGCAAAGCAGAGATAGCACATAATCTTCATTTCCTTCAAAAAAACACTTCATGAACCATGGCTTACATGCTTAAAATCAGAGATGTATACTTGGAGATTGAAACAGAAAAGGAAATAGTGAAAGATCAGTAGAGTAACGGCAGAATTCAGCACCAAAAAAACCAATGCAAATCAGAAAAATGGATACGAAGCAGTACAAGACAGTCTTAATCGAACAATAACCCAAAGCAACCTCAACCCAAACTTCAAACACCCAAAACTCAATTCATTTCAGCACCAGATTAATCAGAAATTCTTCAGAAGTTAAAAGTCTTTGAAATTATAGAAGAGAATGCAATGGAACAATAATCTTTGTTCTAGAAATCTATGAAAGCAGTAAAAATTTTGTAGTTTCTGTATTTTTAGGTTTCCAGCTCTCAAAAATCTCTGCCTTCAAAGGCAAGAAAAGTTGTCTTTATAAGCAAGGCACTAGGGCAGCTAAAGGAGGATCAGACTTGCACCTAGACCCTTTTCATATTTTTTTTTGCTACTTAGTCCCTGAATTTTTGGTTTGTTTACCAAGTAAGCCTGCTTTTCAGCTTCCAGGAAGCTTCCTATTCTGTTATGAAAAGATTCCCTAAGCCTAGATTACCCAAATTGCCCCTCTAAACCTTGTTAATTATTCCAATGAATCCGTCCAAAACATGGGTCAAATTGACCCAATTGAGAGCCCCCACAAGTCCTCTTGGGATTTTGAATTTTTAGAAGCCCAAAAGAAACCCAGAATTTTAAGAACTGACCGAATTGGGAATTCAAACCAATCAAAAAAACAAGAACCTTCTAAATAGGAAACAGGGGCAGAAAACCAGATGGTGATGAACTAAATAATGAATTAAATATGCTATTAAGCTAAATATGTAACACGGACAGACTAACAGATGAACCTATAGTGAAGAGAAGAAAAACAGATACGACAAAAAAATGAAATCAAAATGACAAAAAGAAATCATGCAAGACCAGCAAACGAACAGAAATACCTAGCAAGGATGGCCAACTTTGAAATTCTTCCTCAATCTCTCGATTTTGACCGAAAGGGTTCTCGATCATGTGTTCTCAGATGAAAACACATGACCAAGGCCCATTTTGGTCTTAATCGTCACCAAATCTGCCGATTTTAGAGTTTGAATTTTTAGGTCTCATCTTCAATTCAAGATTCGACGGGCTCGGGGCATGTTCGAGGGAAAAGAGTTATGGATTCGGAAAGGGGGGAGTGGGGGGGGGGGTGTCTAGGGTGTTATTTTGGTAGTGTTTGGAGGTGACGCCGCTGGTTGAGGCGGTGGAAAAATAGGGCGGTGGATTAGGTTTTGGAGCTTCTGAGCCAGATTTGAGAAATTCGGGTGTGATTCGAGGGAAAGGGATGTGGATGTGGAATAAGGAGAAGGACAAGGAGCTAGGGTGTAAATTTGGTATCCATTGGAGACCTACCGCCGCCATAGGGCGATTTTCGGTGGCGATGCACGGTGGGGTTGCGTTGGGGTCTTTGGGTTGGAGACGACGAGGGGGGGGGTCTGAGTGGTTCAGACATTTTCATACGGGAGAAGGGCCAGTTCTGGTCCGTTGGATCTAGGCAGGATCAACGGCTCAGATCAAAACCTAACAAAACGACACCGTTTGGATATGAGGGGGAAACCGGACGCGGGTTGGACGTGGGTTTGGGCTGGGTACAGGGTATTTCGGACGGGCATTTTGGGGAAAATCCAATTGGGCTTACTACTCAGCCCAAAATCTGATCCACTCATTTGTTTTCTCTTCTCTTTCTTTTCCTTTTCTTTTATTTTTTCAATCTTTCCTTTTAATTTCTTTTAAATTAAATTGAAATTAAAACAAAACCTAAATTAATTCCTAATAAAATTATCTTATCAAATTGAATTAATTAAATCTAAATAATAATTATCACCACTAATTGAATACCAAATTAACGAAAAGCTACCAAAATTCGAAACTAAAATTAAAATGCAAAAATAAGTTACTTTTTTATGATTTTTCCATTTTTATAAAACAATTAAATTAATAATTAATTTTAAGAGAATGCAAAGTTAAACTCTAAATGCAAATGCAGCATATTTTTGTATTTTTGATTAACTAAAATGCGCACACAAAATACAAACAAATGACAGAACATGTCACGAAAATCCTCAAAATTGCGAACATTGAAAGAAATTATTTTATTTTGAGTTTATGGGAGTAATTCATATAGGGAAAAAATACGTGCTCACAGTTGCCCCTCTTTGCCCGGAAACATGAAGAGTTTTCGTGCAAAGATAAAGTGAGCGGATACGAGCGATTTTTGCCCGTTTGAATACTCAGTGGGAAACATTTTTTGAAAGATTTGACCGCACCCTGCTTTCGAGGTTGCCTACATATCCTTGGCTAAAAAGGAATCAGGTCAGTGTAGTTCAGGAATGTTTGGTAGCTGGGACTACTATGAAGCTGGATTTTCACTGTTGTTGTTGCTGCTACTGCTTACTGAACCCCTTATTACACCATGTCAAAAATAAAAGAAGCTAGACTAGATTATGATCTATATTTTACAAAATCCTATCTAAATCTTCAAACTTGCTCTTGTGTTTCTTGTTGCCTTGTTTTCCTCTATTCTCTCGGTGATATCCATTTGTTATACCCTTGAATTCTAAGCTGAGATGTCTTTCCCTTCTTCAGATGGGTGCTTGACCGCTGAACTTTATATGTATTCCCATGTTATCCAGGCGGGCTCCTGCTCGCTGAACTTAAATGTATTCCCATGCTATCCAGGTGGGCTCCTGACTTCAAAACGTGAATGCATTCCCATGTTATCCAGGCGGGTTCCTGACTTCAGCAAAATAGATAAAAACAAAGAAAATTTTCTGCCCCAGTTTGGGTATGTGGGCCCATGTGTAAGTGTAAAAAGAATCACATTACCGAATATCAATAATAATTTTGATAACCAAAACTTGAATTATACTCCCTTGTTCTCCAGCCGGGCTCCTAACTGCTAAACTTGAAAGTATTCCCTGCTTTCCAGGTGGGCTCCTGACTTCAACTCAAAGAATTTTAAAGCCAAAACTTAAATTGTACTCCCTTGTTTTCCAGGAGGGCTCCTGATTGCTGAACTTGAAATGTATTCCCTGCTCTCCAGGCGGGTTCCTGACGGCTGACTTGGAATGTATCCCCTGCTCTCCAGGCGGGCTCCTGATTTCAACTTGAAAGTATTCCCTGCTCTCCAGGCGAGCTCCTGATTGCTAAACTTGAATTGTACTCCCTTGTTTTCCAGGCGGGCTCCTGACTGCTGACTTGAAATGTATTCCCTGCTCTCCAGGCGGGCTCCTGACTTCAACAAAATAGACAAAAAATAAAGAAACTTTTCTGCCCCAGTTTGGTGGCTGGGTACAGATGTGAGTGTAAAACTAAATCATATTATCAAGTACTACTAAGAATTTGAAAGCTAGGTCCCATTATCTAGGGGGTCCTGACAACTCTTAATTAACTGACAATTTTAAATCTAAGTTATATCTTTTAAAGGTGTGACTTTTGCTAAATCTTGTTATATAAGAGGGTCTTTAAACTACTCCCATTATCCAGGGGGTCCTGAAAATCAAAGGTCAGATTTTATCTTAAGAGCGACAACTTTTATGGCTGAATTATACTACCCTACAGCAGAATTTATGCTAAATGTTGTTATCTAATCGAAATCTTAAAGTTAAGTCCCATTATTCAGGAGGGTCCTGAAAACTCCTAATTGAATCCTATCTCGAACATGTAAACTTCTAAGCCAACTTATATTCCTTTAGGATGTATTTATTCTAGATTATGCTATTTTGAACATTTAAACTAGGTCCCATTTTTCAAGAGGGTCCTGAAAATCAAAAATCAAACCTGTTTGGCGACTACCTTTCTTTACGGAAGGTTTCTCCGAAACAATTGGAATTTTTTGCCCCTATTTCAATCAAAGAACATTTTGTCAGTTTAAAATGGCGGTTAGTTGATGGCATTCGTGCTGAAGATCCTTCCACTGCATTGTGTTGTTTTGACTGTCTTCTCCGCACTGGCCTTGAACAGTCTGACTATCTGACTGACGTTCAAACCCCATGACTTTAAATGACCCGAGTGTTATATACCCAAATTATTGTTTCACACCTCTGACCCCTTTAACTGAAACTCTGCATCTCCCATGAAATTACTAAATTATTCGGCCGATGGAACTTTTGCCGACACTTTATCCCACCTTACACCATGCTATTTTTGGTATGCTCTGGCCACGCTGTGCTTTGCAATTGTGGAAGTTGGTAGTGAGCCTTGAAATCCTTTTTCACTTGCTTTGAGTAGGACTGACATTGAAACCTCTTAGACAAATAAACCCCAAAAGAAAAAAATGAAATGCAATGATTTTGCGAGTTAAGGATACGAAGAATTCAAAACCGGATTACTGCTAAAAGGAGAACGAAAAGAAACTTATCTGACTGGAACAGCTGGTACCAATGATCATTATATGCATTTCAAACTAATCATCCCAATCTGTCAATCAGCTTTTAGTTGCCGTACTTTGTTGCCCTAGAACTTCCATAACTTGATTACTTTACCCAAACCTTGACCTTGTTCATCCTGCGGTGCCTTGAAACAGTTTTCCACCAACAGACCTTTCTCACTTGTTGACTTTTCACCTCACTTTCTCCTTAAGGTGCCAGTGAGGGTTTTCACCAATAAGACTCTCTCATTTTAATTTCTCTCAACTCTCGTCACCTTACGGTGCCTGTGAAAGTTTCCACCAACAAGACTCTCTCATTTTGTTTCTCTCAACTCCCGTCGCCTTACGGTGCCTGTGAAGGTTTTCACAAATAAGACTCTCTCATTTTGTTTCTGTCAACTCCCGTCGCCTTACGGTGCCTGTGAAGGTTTCCACCAATAAGAATCTCTCATTTTGATTCTTTCCTTATTTGGACCAAAATGTTGCCATTGATATGAATAACCTCTACCTGCTCGGCTTGGTATTTCTCGAAGACTGATCGGAAGGTCTTTCTTTGGACCGTAATGTGGCTTTTGGATGAGATTTAGCAAGAAAGGGTATAAAAGGCTCAAAACCATTCCAATGGGTTCAAAATTACAACTTTCGGAATTAGATTTCTTACAACGACCACAACTTCTGCCCCAGTTTCTTTCTTGGGGACTTTTGGATTTTTATTTTGATGGGACCGAACCGCGATGCTGCCTACGTATCCTTAAAAGGAATCAGGTCGAACATAGTTCATGTCATAGAGATTACTTTGTTGTGATTTTCTTTTTCTCTTTCTTTTCTTTCTCTTTTTTGCTTTCTTTTTCTCTTTTTATTGCTTTTCTTCTTCCTTTTTTTTTCTTTTCATTCTTTTCATTCTTTTCTTTCTCTTTCTTTTTTTCTTTTTCTTTTCTTTTCTTTCCTTCTTTTTTTTGATTTTCATTTTTCTTCTCTCCCTTTTTGTTCTTTTCTTTTCTTCTTTTCCTTTACTTATCTTTCACGTTTGTGTTCCTGATCTTTGCTACTGATTCCGAAAGAGGGGTATGAAAGGAAACAAATAAGGCTCAAGAGGGGTTACAAGGGATAAAATATTTAGATAGCAGAACAAAATGCCTTCATCATTTCAATATTCGAGACATACCAGATACAAACAAGTACAATCAAAGAAAGAAATCATACATAATATCTCTTGACTGCATCAGAATTGATAGCCATTTCTACACATTTGCCTTCTACATCTGTCAAATACAATGCACCATTGGACAACACTCTAGTCACAACGAACGACCCCTGCCAATTTAGGGCGAATCTTCCTTTTGCTTCAACTTCATGAGAAAGAATGCGTTTCAATACTAACTGTCCCACTTCAAACTTTCGTGGACGCACCTTCTTGTTGTATGCTTTTGCCATTCTCTGTTGATACAATTGGCCATGACACACTACTTCCAGGCTTTTCTCATCGATCAAACTTAATTGTTCTAGGCAGGTTCTGATCCACTCATCATCATCGATCTCAGCCTCTGCGACAATTAGAAGGGATGGAATTTCTACTTCTGCGGGTATCACTGCTTCGGTGCCATACACCAACAAATAAGGAGTCGCCCCTACTGAAGTACGGACAGTAGTGCGATAACCGAGCAATGCAAATGATAACTTCTCATTCCACTGCCTAGAACCTTCCACCATTTTTCGAAGTATCTTCTTTATATTCTTGTTGGCTGCCTCAACTGCTACGTTTTCCTTAGGGCGGTATGGGGTAGAATTGCGATGTGTAATCTTGAAATACTGACATACCTCTTTCATCAGATGACTATTGAGATTAGCCCCATTGTCTGTAATGATCACCTTCGGTATCCCGAACTGGCAAATGATATTTAAATGCACAAAATCAACAACCGTCTTCTTGGTTACAGACTTGAATGTTTTAGCCTCTACCCACTTGGTGAAATAATCGATAGCCACTAGAATAAACCTGTGCCCATTGGATGATGCTGGCTCGATTTGTCCAATGACATCCATTCCCTAAGCAACAAAAGGCCATGGTGCAGACATTGTATGTAATTCAGATGGTGGAGAATGAATCAAATCTCCATGCACTTGGCACTGATGACATTTTTGCACGAAACTGATACAATCTCGCTCTATAGTGAGCCAATAATAACCTGCTCGGAGAATCTTCTTTGCCAGCACATACCCACTTATGTGCGGTCCACAGACTCCAGAATGTACTTCGGTCATGATAGCCACAGCCTGTTTGGCATCTACACATCTTAATAACCCAAGATCTGGAGTTCTTTTGTACAAAACTCCTCCACTGAAGAAAAATCCATTTGCCAAGCGACGAATTGTTCTCTTTTGATCACCTGTGGCTTGTACCGGATATACTCACCTTTGGATGTATTCCTTGATGTCGTGAAACCAAGGCTCCCCATCGAGCTCTTCCTCCACCATGTTATAATAAGCATGCTGATCACGGACCTGAATATGCAACATGTCTACATAAGCCTTATTTGGATGATGTAACATTGATGCCAGAGTAGCCAAAGCATCGGCGACCTCATTGTGAATCCTCAGAATATGCCTGAACTCTATTGATTGAAATTGTTGACAATTATTATGCAAACATTGCTGGTACGGTATGAGTTTCAGATCCCGTGTTTCCCATTCTCCCTAAATCTGGTGTACTAGAAGGTCTGAGTCACCCAAGACCAAGACTTCCTGGATACCCATATCTACAGCCATCCTCAAACCCAAAATGCATGCCTCGTATTCCGCCATGTTGTTAGTACAGTAGAATCGAAGCTGAGCCGTAACAGGGTAGTGATGCCCTGTTTCAGAAATAAGTACTGCTCCTATCCCAACGCCTTTCATATTAGCAGCCCCATCAAAGAAAAGTTTCCATCCTGGCTTTTCAATCTGTTCCAATTCATCAATGTGCATTACTTATTCATCTGGGAAGTAAGTCTTCAAAGGTTCAAATTCTTCGTCTACTGGATTCTCAGCCAAATGATCAGCTAATGCCTGGGCTTTCATTGCAGTCCTAGTCACATAGATGATGTCAAATTCTGTGAGCAAGATTTGCCACTTTGCAAGCCTCCCTGTGGGCATAGGCTTCTGAAAGATATACTTTAACGGATCCAAGCGAGAGATGAGGTAAGTAGTATAAGATGACAAATAATGTTTCAACTTCTGGGCTACCCAAGTTAAGGCGCAACACGTCCTCTCCATATAAGTGTACTTAACCTCGTAAAATGTGTACTTCTTGCTGAGATAATAGATGGCCTGCTCCTTCCTGCCATTGATGCCATGCTATCCCAACACACATCCAAATGAATTGTCCAAGACCGTCAAATACAGAATCAAAGGTCTCCCTGGTTCTAGCGGGACCAACACAGGTGGGTTTGACAAGTACCGCGTTATCTTATCAAATGCTTTCTGACATTCATCTGTCCACTAGACCGCATCATTTTTCTTTAGCAATTTGAAGATAGGCTCACAAGTTATCGTGAGCTGAGCAATAAACCGGCTGATGTAATTCAATCTTCCTAACAGACTCATCACCTCAGTCTTGTTTTTTGAGGGTGGAAACTCCTGAATAGCCTTGATCTTTGACGGGTCCAATTCAATACCCCAACGGCTAACTATGAATCCCAACAACTTTTCAGATGGAACACCGAACGCGCATTTTGCAGGATTAAGCTTGTGATTGTACCTGCGAAACCTTTGGAAGAACTTTCTCAAATCTCTGACATGGTCAGACTGCTTTCTAGATTTTACAATCACATCATCCACATAAACCTCAATCTCCCTGTGTATCATGTCGTGGAATATACTCGTCATTGCCCTCATGTAGGTTGCCCCAGCATTTTTCAAACCAAATGGCATGACCCGATAGAAGTACGTTCCCTATGGCATGATGAATGCTGTCTTTTCTGCGTCTTCTTCATCCATTAAGATCCGGTGGTAGCCCACATAACAATCCACAAAAGAACCAATCTCATGTTTGGCACAATTATCGGTCAATATATGGATGTTCGACAATGGGAAGTTTTCCTTGGGACTCGCCTTGTTGAGATCTCGATAATCAACACACCATGGTCTTTCCGTCCTTCTTTGGCACCGGCACTACATTGACTAACCAAGTGGGATACCAGGTGACTCGAATGACCTTGGCCTCAAACTGTTTGGTGACTTTTTCCTTGATTTTCACACTCATATCAGTTTTAAATTTCCTCAGTTTTTGCTTGACAGGGGAAATGCCAGATCAGTGGGCAATTTGTGAACCACCAAACCAGTGCTTAGACCTGGCATGTCATTATAGGACCATGCAAAAACATCTTTATACTCGAACAGTGTTTTAATTATCTCCTCTTTGAGTTGTGGTTCAAGATGGACACTTATTTTAGTTTCCCGGACATTATCTTTGTCCCCTAAATTGATTGCTTCTGTATGACTAAGGTTAGGCTTGGGTGTTTCTTCAAAATGGCTTAATTCTTTACTAATCTCTTCAAAATCTTCATCCTCGTCATATTCCAATTCAACATCACACTCTATTTCTTGAATTACTATTTCAGAACTAGATTGGCTTTTAAGACTGGGCCGGAGATTCCGCATGCATGTCATATCATTGAAGCCAGCATAAAAAGAACTGTACAAGGAAAAAGGAAAGCAAAAATAAAACTATCAGGAAGAAAGGAAAAGAAAAATTGCATTTCATTGAAATTAAAGACAACGGGGTTTATACATCCAAACGGACGGAACATAGAATCTGAATTACAACCCTGGAATAATCCAGATAAATTGAAATAAAATCAAAGAAAACTACCAAAACTCCCTCCTGGTGGGGAGAGGAGTAGCTTCCCAGTTGTTAATCTTTGCACCGGGCCCAACAAACTGCACATCCGCCTTGCTAGAACCCTCTCCAGCTTCTAACATGTTCACATCGGCAAATATCATGTCGAACCTTTCCATCAAATCTTCATCCACATCAACCACCGAAATGGGAACCGCCGTCACTGGGCGCTTTCTGGTACCAGGCCTGACAAATGACCGGGAAAGACGCGGGACTGGCTTTGGAAGGGCCCATGCTTTCTGTTTCATTTTTCTAGCTCTCCTCATGTCTGCGACTGTGGGCTTGAACCCCAGACCAAATGTATCCAAGTTCTTAGGAAGAGAAACTGGTTGTACGATACCCTGCAGAGATGTACCCAAACCTTTGCCCGGCACAAAGCCATTTTTCAACATTTCAACGGCCACCATGACTAATGCAGCAGCTACCCTTGGAGTCGGCAAGCACTTCCCTTCAGGAACTTTCTCTACCGCTACCGTGTCGAAAACCTAATAGACCCACGGACCCTTGTCATCTTCAAACTCTATGAATGGAACAATGGCATCACTAGGAACACACAAATTGTCTTCGCCATGCACAACAATTTCCTGTCTATCCCTTTCAAACTTAACCATTTGATGTTGGGTGGACGCGACCGCTTTGGCAGCATGAATCTAGGGTCGACCTAACAACAGATTGTAAGAAACCTCCACATCGAGTACCTGGAATTCTATAGTAAATTCGACCGACCCTATTGTAAGCTCGAGCACTATGTCCCCAGCTGAATCTTTCCCTCCACCATCGAATCCCCGAACTCAGATACTGTTCTTGTGAATTCTTTCATCATCCACCTTCAACTTGTTCAGAGTGGAAAGAGGGCAAATATTTGCACTGGAACCATTGTCAACTAGAACCCGAGTAACCACAGAATCTTCACATTTCACCATCAGATAGAGGGCTCTATTGTGCTCAGTACCCTCCACAGGCAACTCATCATCATAAAAAGTCACTCGATTTACCTCAAATATCTTGTTGGCTATCTTTTCCAAGTGGTTTACTGAGATTTTGTCAGGAACGTGGGCCTCGTTCAAGATCTTCATCAAATCCTGACGGTCCTTGTCAGAATGGATCAATAATGATAGAAGCGAGATCTGAGCCGATGTCTTCCTTAACTGCTCCACAATGGAATAATCCTGTACTTTCATCTTTCTTAGAAATTCTTCTGCCTCTTCCTCGGTCACCACTTTCTTCACGAACACTGGATTATCTTTTGAGGTCTTAGCTTTTCTCAACTCTTCGGGGGAAAAGCATTTCCCCGATTGAGTCAAATTATGAGTCTCACACACTTCTTCTTTAACTTGTTTCCCCTTGTAAGTCACTGTCACTCGTTCATAATTCCATGGGACTGCCTTGTTGTTGACTATAGGTAATTGAGTTACCGGTTTGATAATGACAGGATTTGTGGGGGTGCCCTGCATAATTACCACAGGCTTGTTCATCACTCCTGGCACAACCACTTTTGCTCTTTCATGTTTTCCTGCAAACTCCTTCTTGATCTCCACAGATGGTTCATTATTTGCCCTGTTCAACTTTATCACAGACTTCTCACTTGTTAACTTTTCAAATAGCTTGGCTTCACTAGCCCGAATCATCATGACGGTTTGCGAAAGCTTCTTAGGCTCCCCTACCTTATGCAATATCTCAATCATATTAGTCTCATGATGGGCCGACAACGGGTTCTGGTTGATGTTGGTTGCCTCCGGGGCTTGGACCTCGATCCGATTAGTATCAATGAGCTCTTGAATAGGTGTTTTCAATTTCTAGTATTTCTCTGTGTCGTGACCCGGGGTCCCTGAACAATACTCACAACTCACCAAGTGGTCAAGATTTCTGGGAGGAGGATTCGGCAGTTTCGCCTCGATCGGATTCAACATACCCAACTGTCTCATTGATGGAATAGACTAGCATATGATTCTCCCAAAGGAGTGAAGGTCTTCTGTTTCTGCAACCTCTCATTCTTAAAGGCTTGATTTGGCCGGAAACCTGTCCCAAGGGGATTTCTGTAGGCTCTCGGGGGGTGGATGGGCATTTTGTGGAGCTAGGTATGGACTTTGTGGAGCCCCGACGCATGCCATTGTGCGTGAGTGGGAGGTTAGGTATAGGTTTGTGCGTGATGGACGGAAAAATGGGGATCGGGAGGTGGGTAGTAGTGTAGTGGTGGACTATATGAAGTGTGGGGGTAAGTTTTGTGGTAGGGTCGAGGCGGGTTGTAGTAACGTGGATGTTCCTGGATCCAATCCAAGCTCCTGACTCAATTGTAGCAAACCTCTTTCTTCTTCTTCCCGAGTACACCTCCAGTACCATTTTGAATGGCCTGGGTGGTCGTTTTAATTGCTGAATAACTCATGATCTTGTTGGACTTGAGTCCCTCCTCAACCATGCCTCCCATTTTTACAACTTCATTAAAGGACTTACCTACTACTGTCACCAAGTGACCAAAATAAGTGGGTTCCAAAGCCTGCAAGAAATAATCAACTATCTCACTTTCTTTCATCGGAGGGTCAACCCTTGCTGCTTGATCTCTCCAACGGAATCCATATTCCTTAAAGCTCTCACCGGGCTTCTTCTCAATCTTTGTCACTGACAGACGGTCTGGGATAATTTCGAGGTTGTACTTAAAATGGCAGGCAAAAGCTTGGGCCAAATCGTCCCATGTGTACCACCTGTTGTGATCTTGTCTGGTATACCATTCTAAGGTCGATCCACTCAGACTTTGGCTGAAATATGCCATCAACAAATCATCTCTTCCACCTGCTCCTCTCATCTTGATACAGAATCCTCTTAAGTGTGCTACTGGGTCACCATGCCCATCGTACAAATCAAACTTAGGCATTTTGAACCCTGCTAGCAACTGAACATCTGGGAACAGACATAAATCCTTATAGGCCACACTTACTTGACCTCCCAACCCCCTCATATCTCGGAACGACTATTCTAAACTTTTGACCTTTCTGACCATCTCTTCATGCTCGGGATTTTTGGGTGGCTTCTTTGTCTCTGCCGAGAGATCAAGATGAGGGGTGTAAGAATATGGTTCTGGAACTTTGAAGATGGGTTCAGGGGGATAGTACTGGTTGTCATGAGTTTGGAATAGGGGTTCGCTGGAAGATCGGTGTAATGTAGCAGGTGGAGGTGCCACAAAAACAGGTGTAATTGGTGGGGGAGGGTATGAGACTTGTTTGGGTAGTGGAGCTTGACAAGTATGGGATGTGGCGCCATGGCATTGTTGGTAGAGGGGAAAGGCTGGAGACGAGTTCACAGTGGGAGGCTCCGAAGGTTGGGCTGATGGTGGGATATAAGCAGGGTTGGCGGGATAAACCGGTGGTGGATGCCCTTGGCCCAGGCTTGGTACATTTCAGCCATCTACTACTTTAACTTATACATCTCTTCCCTCATTGCATTAACATCTAGTTCTTCCACCTCTTTTGACGGGTCAACAATACTTGTCTCCGGTTATTAGTTGGCCATATTCAGCCTGTCTTTTGATCGGGTGTTGTATGAGTGGTTTTCCAGAATGCCAATTAACTAACCACCTTCTTGGACTCAATACGCCAAACAACAACCTTGTTAGCAATTAGGCTTTAACAGATTGGTAACCGCACATTGGGCATGAATGCACCTAAACAGTTAACCGTCTCTATTATGTATTTGATCGGTTGCATGCGTTATCCCGACCTTTTTTTACTTTTAATTGCAAATTTCCCCCTTTTATTTTCTTTTATTTTTTCCTTTCACTCTTGCCTCTGTTCTCTCTTTGTTTTTATTCTCTCTTGATTTCTTATTTTCTCTCTTTTCTTTCTTATTTTCCGCTCTTTTTATTTTCTTTACTCTCTTGTTTTTTTTCTTTTTTTCTCTCTCTTTTCTATTTGGTTATGGTCGAATCCTATGGAGATTGCCTACGTATCATGACCCCGCATGAATCAGACCAAGCGTAGTTCTTGGAGATAAAAATAATAAAATATTTTTGGAATTTTCAAATTTGTCATAATAAGACTCGGAAATAGACTTAAACAAAAATTAACAGACTCTGATAAAAGACGAAATACAGACTCGAAAAAAAAAACAACCCACATACTCTAATAAAAGAAATACATACTCCAAGACAAACTGGCAGAAAATACAGACTCAAGAAATCACGAATACATCAGTGCCTCGATTGCCCCCGGGACCCGCGGGGCATCATTCGGCTTCGCCGTGGGCCGAATCGCTAAATCCCCTTGGAGGTGGTAGAGATCTTCCATTACCCGGCGTACAAAAATCATCACAGTAGCAAAGAACATAGATCTAGTCATATCCTCACAGCTATTGCACTTCATCGCGATGTAGTTGGCGACCCTTCTGACTTGCTCTCTTATTATGCCCTTCTCTTGCAACAAATGCCCAATGTGCTCGATTCTGGCTTCCAAAGTTAGTTCGGCTACCTAGTTCTGCTCTTGGAGTTGTTTCAGGTCTGTTTCTAGACGTGCCATTAAGGCATAACAATGTTCTCTTTCAGCCTTAAAATTTTTGGCTTGTTTAGCCATTTCCCCTTCGAGGTTGCCAATTGCCTTTTCCCAACCTGCGACCCCTTTTTCATATCTCTCTTTCATCTGTTGAATGAAAGCTGCACGCCTTTCGGCACTTTTAGCCAACCTTGCCTAAGCTTTTGCTAGTTCAGACTCAGCTTTCTGCAGGTCATCTTCACAGTCACGTACTTTTTGAGTAAGGTTATAAATGAGCCTTTCATCTTTCCCGCTTCGGCTTGGGTTCTCGGCTTCAATTTTCAACTGTCGAACCTGAGCTTTGAGGGCTTCATTTTCTCTCACCAATCTTCTCCTCTCACCTTCGGTCTCTTGTGCCTGCAGATCATTGTTAAAGGTGACATTTCTTAACTCTTCTTGTAGATCATGGATGATTGCCTTATATTCATTTTCCTTCTCCCCCCAGGCTAACCTATCCTGAATTTTATCATCAAAGTCTTGAACATGAGGCCTTTTGGCGGGCCTCTCAGGCTCTGGCTCGTTATTTACATAAGACATTTTCTCAAACCAAGCAACATAATTTGGATCTACTTCCCTCTTGGAGATGTCTGGTACCTGGGTGCCATTTTTCAGATACCGGCAGCTATTCCAATCCTGCTGAACTACAGCGTCGAGCAATGCAGCTGCTGGATGTAACTCTATAGCCTATGTGCTTAGATCTTCATCTTCAGGCACAATCTAATACCTTCCCAATTGCCTCAAGACCCTCTGCGGTGCATATGGCTGAATACTCCTTACGCTCATTAACCTCAGGTTGCCTTTGGTAGCAGTCATGTAGATGGCTTCTATCCTCGGGAGCCATCCTATAGTCCACTCGACCTGGCCTGCGTTAAGAACTTTCAAGTGAGAAACCCATGCTTCAAACCCTTATGGTGTATTGTAATCTTTTACCCTCTTCTCGTAACTAGTGATGAATTTATTCTGGCTCGGCCCATAACTCATGAATCTGGGATGATGGCAAAGGTGCTCGATCAACCACATTTGCAGGAGGATGATGCAACCTTCAAAAAATTGAGCCCCTACTTTGCATAAAGTCAATGCTCGATAGATATCTGCCAGCACCAACGGGGCAAGTGTATGATCTTCCTTGGTAGTGAGGCTTTGTGCACTTCTAGCCATACGAATATCCACCGTCCCTTTCTCATTTGGAAAAACCATGGTCCCCAAGAATGGCGTAATAAATGCGAACTGGCGATGAATTTGCCAAAGGCCCTTGTCTTGTTTGTTGCTCAGACCCTTTTCATGCGTTTCAAAACCAGCAGAGTGCCCGAACCTGAAGTATAAGAAATGGAAAGCACAACACCCATTGCTCACACGTTCTTTATTCGTCTGTTTACTGATATTCAGGAGGTCAAAGAACTTGTGCACCAATGGAGCCCTTGGAAATATAAGTTGTTGCTTCCTCAAATCCCATCCGAATTCAATGTACCCGGCTATGTCCTCCAAAGTAGGGGTGATCTCAAAATCCGAGAAACAAAAGACATTGTGGATAGGATCCCAGAACGTTACCAAAGCCTTGATCAGATCTTCCCGTGGTTTGATCTCAAAAATTTTTATAAGAGCACCCAATTGCTTTTTCACCCATTTATGACCATCTTCATCTGGATCATTCCACCACATACGCAAGTGCAACTGAGCATGTTCCCTGACCACTTCTGGCGAATCCTGGATGGTATTCATTCTGTTCCTGTGGAAGGTTAAGGTTAGGGTTGACTTGAGTGGACCCTTTTGTAAATATTTTTTTTTTGAAGAAAATAAAAGAAGAAAAGAAAAAAAAACAAATCAAAGGACCATGATTTCTTCCCCTATATGACAATTTTAGCCAAGTGATTGTTTTTGCAAATGCGGCCCCTTCCCAATTTCACATGAATTTTGAGGTCGGGGGGATTATTTTATGACCCTTCACAAACTTGTCCATTCTTTTACGAAAATAGCCTTTCGACAACTGAAAACTACTCTAAGGGTATCTCTGCAAGAACGGTTTAAGACATTGCCGAAGCTGGATCAATTTATTTTGACCAAAATCTAGACTGTATTCACTTGACCACTGACTCTCTTTTTCTTGTTTTTTTTTTCAAAAATAAGGTCGAACCTTATGTAGGTTGCCTACGTATCCCACATCTGGTGAGAATCAGACCTGCGTAGTTCGGTCAGTTTTGACACATTTGTAAGAACACAGTGTTTGAGTCTTTTTGGAATAACTTTTTTGAAAAATTTTGGCAGAGTTTCGGGATGTTTTCAAATACCGGGGTTTTCTTTAGAACCGGGCTTTGTTTCTTCCCTATATCATTCTTGGTTTTTCTCTTTGCTTTATTTTCCCTAGCCGGTCAGCATTCAAGCCAAAAATGTTCACATAGCACATAGAATGCATCAGAATGATCTGTTATTTCGGGTACATCTGTCCTAGACGGACCCAACCCCTGTGTTGAGTCCCCAAAGTCAAATGCACGTGATGCAAGCAAACGTTCCTACTAGGGATCCGGTATGAGGCTGTGTTTTTCTAGGTTTGAATCCTGGGATTTTGTTCTAGACTTGGGTTACCCGAACAGACAACTAGGACTGAGGAGGGGGCGACGTACCGGGAGCACTGAAGTTTGCCCGGCCTTGTCACTTGTCCAGCCTTGCTCTATTTGGTATAATTTCTACAGAAAAAGCGGGCTACGCGAACGTATGCACCATTTCCAGAAGACTCAGAGGGGTGGCGTAAGAAGACAATTATATACAATTCAACAATATTAAAGCGGTAAACAGATAGCATTTAGCACAAAAGGTTCACAGAATACAGTAATATCAACGATAAAATAATCCAAGTAAAAAAAAGGTTCTGAAACAAGCTCGAATACTTGAACCCTAAACCATAGATTCTGGGTTCGTTCCCCAGTGGAGTTGCCAGAGCTGTCACACCTCCTTTTTACCTACACCCTGTAAAGGGGTATATAAGGGAGTTTTTTCCAATTTAAAGTGACAATCGAAGATGGGATCGTTTTATTAAAAATCAGAGTCGCCACTTGGGATAATTTGTGGTGTCCCAAGTCACCGGTTAAAATCCCGACTCAAGGAAGTTGACTCTTATTTAATGGTCTGCGAATACAAAAATCCTGGTAAAGAATACTGTTAACCCGGGCGAAGGTGTTAGGCATTCCCGAGTTCCATGGTTCTAGCACGGTCGCTTAGTGATTTATACTTGGCTAAAATTATCTAACTACTTATTTTAAAACCTATGTGCATTTACCTTTTACCGCTTTTAATTAAGAAGATTATCTTGAAACGGGTCACGCGTACGTGTACCCATTTATTGGGCGTGTCAGAAATCATGCCACGCAAACGTGTCCACAATTGATGATGCTTTATTGTTATTAAGAAAAATTGGCCAAAATTGCGCAAACGCATACACAACCACAATAGTATTTTAAACGTGCCTAGAGCAAACTACCAACATTTGTCATTTTTTATATCTAGGTTAGTAACATAAGGGCCATAAATAATTAAATTGTAGATGGCACACCTCAAAACTCTATAAACTAAAATTGATAAGTGGCCTATTAGCAACTATTTTTATTATTAAAAAAATTATTCGAAGTTGCGCGAACACATACTCCGATTTTATTTTTAGAATCGTAATCATGTCTCGCGAACGTGTACACAATCACGATTAATATGCATCCAAAATATACTACGATGTTTGTGCCCTTTTAAAAAAAAATATCGATCCTACAGCTGAGACGAAATGCAAAGGTCCAATTTATGGACAGACTGTGGAAAGATACACATATTCAATACTAAATCGATTGGAGGAAATCAATATAAGAAACACACTTTCATCAATAGTAATACGGACACAAACATTGTGGCTAATTAAAGTAAGCTTAGTAGACCCCAAAGGACCGTCGGAAAGAATTATGAAAGCCCAACTACATTCTTGATATACTGTTAATAAAATAACAGTAGCTTGAGCAACATCAAAAGCCAAATGATAATGACAAAGTGAAATGTACTAGCAACCGGGAATATGAGTATGTACTGCTAAACAAATCCAATCGCATGAAGGGTTATGAATATGTTACTAAAGTAATCCTAAGCAAAACTTTGCTAACTGCGAGGACAGAAGGAAAATAGTTGCAATTACTTAACAAATTGTTGATCGAAAACCGATTGCAAAAAAACCTTGTTTGACGTAAATCCGAACCTACGCCTCAACTACAATACACGGGAATTCAAAACTAACGAATCATATTAGCTATTGCATTATACCGAGAAAGCTCATAACAGACGACATAGTTAACTTGAGTATAGAAATGGAGCAAGATATATTAATCCTAAATCAACACACACCTA
Organism: Nicotiana sylvestris; assembly: GCF_000393655.2. Lineage (NCBI taxonomy): Eukaryota > Viridiplantae > Streptophyta > Magnoliopsida > Solanales > Solanaceae > Nicotiana > Nicotiana sylvestris. The sequence continues at coordinate 24,179,059 of NC_091063.1, read as the reverse complement.
ACTAAACAAAGAAATTAAGTCTGGAAACTTTGTATGACTAGAAAATGTGCCAAAGAGATCCCACTCCTAATCATCCTTACCATTTCACACGACCAACAGAAGAAGACAAAGTTGGACTTCAACTTCTCAACACATGCTCACACTTTACTATAGTAGTATTGTGATTAACAAACATTCTAACAACCTGAATTTTAAAGACAACATTTATGGGTCTTAAAAGTGATGGTCATTTCTAATAACAATCGAACACGAATCAGCATACACTACATAATAATCCTATTACAGTATCAATATGAAACTCAAAACACACTGAGAAAGGAGCAAAACAAAGATAGCATCATAATCTTCATTTCCTTCAAAAAAACACTTCATGAATCATGGCTTACATGATTAAAATCAGAGATGTGTACCTGGAGATTGAAACAGAAAAGGAAATAGTGAAATATCACTAGAGTAACAGCAGAATTCAACACCAGCAAAACCAATGCAAACCAGAAAAATGGATACGAAGCAGTACAAGACAGTCTTAATCGAACAATAACCCAAAGCAACCTCAACCCAAACTTCAAACACCCAAAACTCAATTCATTTCAGCACTAGATTAATCAGAAATTCTTCAGAAGTTAAAAGCCTTTGAAATTATAAAGAGAATGCAATGGAACAGTAATCTTTGTTCTTGAAATCTATGAAAGCAGTAAAATTTTTGCAGTTTCTGTATTTTTAGGTTTCCAGCTCTCAAAAATCTGTGCCTTCAAAGGCAAGAAAATCTGCTTTTATAAGTAAGGCACTAGGGCAGTTAAAGGAGGATTAGACTTGCACCTAGACCCTTTTTATTTTTTTATTTTTGCTACTTAGTCCCTGAAGTTTTGGCTTGTTTACCAAGTAAGCCTGCTTTTCAACTTCCAGGAAGCTTCCTATTCTGTTATGAAAAGATTCCCTAAGCCTAGATTACCCAAATTGCCCCTCTAAGCCTTGTTAATTACTCTAATGAACGAGTCCAAAACATGGGTCAAATTGACCCAATTCAGAGCCCCCACAAGTCTGTAATCCCCATTAATTCCCCTCTTGGGCTTTTGAATTTTTAAAAGCCCAAAAGAAACCCAGAATTTTAAGAACTGGCCGAATTGGGAATTCAAACCAATCAAAAAAAACAAGAACCTTCTACAAAGGACACAGGGGCAGAAAACAAGATGGCGATGAACTAAATAATGAATTAAACATGCTATTAAGCTAAATATGCAACACGTACAGAAGAACAGATGAACCTATGGAGAAGAGAAGAAAAACAGATACGGCAAAAAAATGAAATCAAAATGACAAAAAGAAATCATGCAAGACCAGCAAACGTACAGAAATGCCTAGCAAGGATGGCCAACTTTGAAATTCTTCCCCAATCTCTCGATTTTGACCGAAAGGGGTCTCGATCATGTGTTCTCAGATGAAAATACTTGACCAAGGTCCATTTTGGTCTTAATCATCACCAAATTTACCAATTTTAGAGTTTGACTTTTTAGGTCTCATCCTCAATTCAAGATTCGATGGGCTCGGGGCATGTTGGAGGGAAAAAAGTTATAGATTCGGAAAGAGGGGAGTTGGGGGTGGGTCTAGGGTGTTATTTTGGTAGTATTTTGAGGTGGCACCGCCGGTTGAGGCGGTGGAAAAATAGGGCGGCGGATTAGGGTTTGGAGCTTCTGAGCCAGATTTGAGAAATTCGGGTGTGATTCGAGGGAAAAGAGGTGTGGATTTGGAATGAGGAGAAGGAGAGGGAGCTAGGGTGTAAATTTGGTGGCCATCGGAGACCTGCCGTCGCCGTAGGGCGATTTCCGATAGCGGTGCACGGTGGGGTTGCATTGGGGTCTTTGGGAGTGTTGGAGACGACGAGGGGGGTCTGAGTGGTTCGGACATTTTTATATGGGGGGAAGGGCCAGTTCTGGTCTGTTGGATCTAGGCACGATCAACGGCTCAGATCAAAACCTAACAAATCGACGCCATTTGGATATGGGGGGGGGGAGCCGGACCGGGTTGGACGCGAGTTTGGGCTGGGTACAGGTATTTCGGACGAGCATTTTGGGGAAAATCCAATTGGGCTTACTACTCAGCCCAAAATCTGATCCACTCCTTTGTTTTCTCTTTTTTTTTCAATCTTTCCTTTTAATTTCTTTTAAATTAAATTGAAATTAAAACAAAACCTAAACTAATTACTAATCAAATTATCTTATCAAATTGAATTAATTAAATCTAAAAAATAATTACTACCACTAATTTAATACCAAATTAACGAAAAGCTACCAAAATTCGAAACTAAAATTAAAATGCAAAAATAAGTTACTTTTTTTGTGATTTTTTCATTTTTATAAAACAATTAAATTAATAATTAATTTTTATAAAATGCAAAGTTAAACTCTAAATGCAAATGCAGCATATTTGTGTATTTTTCATTAACTAAAATGCACACACAAAATGCAAACAAATTACAGAACATGTCACGAAAATCCACAAAATTGCAAACACTGAAAGAAATTATTTTGTTTTGAATTTATGGGAGTAATTCATATAGGGCAAAAATCCGTGCTCACAAGGACGAGTTCGAATTGAGCCAGGGGGTGACGGCTGAGAATGCCGACTTACAGCTGAAGGTGGCCGATTTGACCACCGAGTTGAGTGCTAAGGTAGCAGAGATTGAGGGGCTCAAGGGCGAGCTGAATGTCGGCGTCGATAAGCTAGCGACAGCTATTTCTGAATCGGTATCTTTGGAGGATGCCCTCCGTATTTCCAGGTCGGAACTGACTGGGGAGAGGGAAGGCTCTGGTCGTCAAGTTGCAGGGCTCGAAGGGCGTGTCAAGGAGCTGGAGGTAGAGTTGGCCGCATTGAAGGGACAAATGCCTCGCTGAGGGCGGAGGAGTCAAGTCAACTTTCTTAGCCTTTTACGTCTGGTGCCTCAGCTGATCCGGGCATGCCCCATCATTTGTACGAGTTGTGGGTCCATACGGAGCCTCGGCTTGACGTGTATAAGGCCTTTTATGCCGAGGGCAGGGCTTCAGAGGCGGAGGTTCAGGTTGTGCATGTCGAAGCTCGTGCAGCTCGTGAGTCATGCAGGTATGACCCCCTCACACCTGATAGGGAAGGCGTCAATTCTGATGATGCGAATCACCTTGCTTCAGATTCGTGGTATGAAGACACTTACCCCATTGAGGATGATGTGTAGTCTTGGTTTGTACTTACTTTTGCTTAGGAATTTTTGTACGGGTCGTACTTGGGCCTCTTTGTAGGGGTGAATGTAAATGATGTTTTACTGTAATGTAAAATTTACTTTCGTCGGCTTGTTTGTTTGTTTATTGTTTTTTATTTACATTTATTGCACATGATATTGACGCAATTGGCTATTAGGATGTTGCTTCGACTGTCGTCGAAGTAGAATCTCGTCGTAGTTCGAACGAGGTTGAACTTATATTGCCGTCGATGGCCTTATCCGTGGGGATGTTAATTCGAACCGTCGTTGAAGTAGAATCCCATCGTGGTTCAAGCGAGGTCGAACTGATATTTTTGTTGATGGCCTTAGCCATTGGGATGTTGCTTCGAACTGTCGTCGAAGTAGAATCCTGTCGTGGTTCGAACGAGGTCGAACTTATATTTTCGTTAATGGCTTTGGCCATTAGGATATTGTTCGAACTGTCGTCGAAGTAGAATCCTGTCGTGGTTCGACTAAGGTCGAACTTAAATTATCGTCGATGGCCTTGGCCATTGGGATGTTGCTTCGAACTGTCGTCGAAGTAGAATCCCGTCGTGGTTCGAACGAGGTCGAACTTATATTTTTGTCGATGGCCTTGGCCATTGGGATGTTGCTTCGAACTGTCGTCAAAGTAGAATCCCGTTGTGGTTCGAGTGAGGTTAAACTTAAATTGTAGTCGATGGCCTTGGTCATTGCGATGTTGCTTCGAACTGTCGTCGAAGTAGAATCCCATCGTGGTTCGACTGAGGTCGAACTTAAATCTTTGAAGATGGTCGTATTCCTGTAGGAAGACATCACATGTCTATTAGTGGAGATCTAGTTCCGCACATACAATGGAGATTTGATTATCTATATGTGGTACTTTCATTACTTCTATGTGGAGATCACATTGACGAGTTGATGTAATGAACAACACGTTGCTCCTTAAGGCGTCCCCCTTGCCGCCTCGTTAAAAACCTCCCAGAGAAAACCTGATTGGGACAAAACCCAGGTGAGAAAAAAAGAGTACGACATAGGTGACATCTTTTAGAAGTGGAAATACTTGAGATGGGCGACGTTCCAGTTGTTTTGAAGCAGTTTTCCCTCCATTGTTTCTAGCTGGAACACTCATTTGCTTGCTGCTGCTACGATTTTGTATGGTCCGTCCTAGTTCGTCCCTAATTTTCCCTCATTAAGGGTCTTTTGATGCTTGTGTCTTGTCCTTGAGGATGTAGTCGCCAACTTTGAGTGGTCGCATCTTGGCTCTCTTGTTGTAGTATCTTTCTACTTGCTGCTTCTGGGCTACCATTCTTATGTGGGCCATGTCTCTTCGTTCTTCAACTTCATCCAGGTCTTGTAGCCTACTTTCATCGTTGCATGTTCCGCTCTCGTTGGAGTATCTCAAGCTGGGCTCCCCGACCTCAACGAGTATAACTGCGTCGGTCCCATAGACCAGTGAGTATGACGTTTCTCCTGTACTGGATTTTGGCATAGTGCGGTGTGCCCATAATACTTCATGTAGTAGTTCAGGCCATAGCCCTTTAGCTTCCTCAAGATTCTTTTACAATATGTTCAGTATTACTTTATTGGAGGACTCGGCTTGGTCATTGGTGGCAGGGTGATATGGCATGAATAGTATTCGTTTGATGCGCCACTTTTCAAAAAACTCAGTCGTTCTTTTTCTGACGAATTGAGGTCCGTTGTCATAGCTGATTTCCTTGGGGATGCCAAAACGGCATATAATGTTTTTCCATATGAAGGTGATGACCTCCTACTCAAGTATCTGAGTGTACGCACCTGCTTCCACCCATTTAAAAAAGTGTCAGTTAAAACCAAAAGGAAGCGTACCTTACCTCATCCTACTAGGAGGGGCCCGACTATGTCCATTCCCCATTTTATGAATGACCATGGCGAAGTAACGGAATGGAGGAGTTCTTCTGCTTATGTATCATAGGGGCGTACTTTTGACATTGCTCGCATCTTCGGACATAGTTTGCGGCTTCTTTTTTCATGGTAGGCCTGTAATAGCCGGCGTGGATAAGGCATCGAACGAGGGTGCGATTTCCCATATGGGCACCACAATGTCCTTCGTGTACTTCTTCCAGTACTCGTCTTGTTTGATGTGGTCCAAGACATTTGGCTAGGGGGTCGCCGAATGTTCTTTTGTAGAGATCGTCATTTACTAGGCTGTATCGGGATGCCTGTACGCGGACTTTTGGCTTCTTTTTTATCTTGCGCGAGCGTTCCATCCTGTAAATAGGCTACGAAGTAGTTACGCCAATCCCAAGTTAGGTTTATAGAATGTACCTCGACGTGATCTCTTGCGGAATGAAGGAGGGTGACCACGTTTTCTTTGTTAATATTCTTGGTGGCCGCAACTAGTTTGGAGAGGCCATCTGTTTCAATATTTTGCACCCTGGGTATTTGGTCGAGGCGGCATTCATCGAATTCTGGCGGCAGTTTGTGGATTTCTGACTGGTATCTTTGCAGTCTCTGCTCTTTGATTTGGAAAGTCCCAGTAACTTGATTCACAACGAGTTGGGAGTCATAGTGGAGGATGAGTCGTCGGGCGCCGTATTTGAGGGCTAACTTCAACCCTGTAATCACAACCTCATATTTGGCCTCGTTGTTAGTCATCTCGGGGCATCGTATGGACTGGCGAATTACTTCGTCCGTAGGAACCTCGAGGACAAGTCCCAGTCCCGATCCCGAGGCATTGGAGGCATCGTCGGTATAGAGGATCTAGAGGTCAGTACGCGTAGAAGCGCGGAATGCTTTTTGTCCTGCCTCAGGCAATGTCTCCGTGCTAAAATCAGCGACGAAGTCGGCGAGCACCTGCGACTTAATGGCAGTTCACGGTTGGTATGTTATGTCGTGCTCACTTAATTCTATGTCCCACTTGGCAAGTCTACCCAATAGTTCGGGTTTGTGTAGGATGCCTCTTAGGGGGAAGGTTGTTACCACTTTTATAGAGTGACATTGAAAATATGGTCTAAGTTTTCGTGAAGCCACGACCAGTACCAGAGCTAGTTTTTCAAGGTGAGGGTACCTTGTCTCGGCATAGATTAAAGTTTTGCTGATATAATAAATTGGAGATTGCATACCTTTGTTTTCACGGACCAAGACTGCACTCACTGCGACTTCAGAAACTGCTAAATACACAAGCAGACACTCACCTGGATCTGCTTTGACAAGTAGTGGTGGTAAAGACAGATATGCTTTTAGTTTTCTCTGTGCGTCGACACATTCCTCGTTATATTGTAGCACATGGTCTTCTCTCAGCACATTGAAGAATTTGTGGCATCTGTCTGAGGATCGTGAAATGAACCTTGATAAGGCGGCTATTTGCCCTGTTAGCTTCTGCACTTGCTTTTTGCTGGTTAGTACCTCTGGTATTGCATCGATGGCTTTGATTTGATCCGGGTTGACTTAGATTCCCCTTTGCGACATGAGGAAGCCAAGGAATTTTTTTGAGGTTATGCCGAAGGCGCACTTCTCAGGATTTAACTTCATCCCGTACTACCTTAATATTTCGAAGGCTTCTTTCAGATGGACAATGTGATCCTCCTTCTTTGTCGACTTTACCAGCATGTCATCAATATAGACCTCCATGGTCTTGCCGATCTGCTCTTTGAACATTTTGGCGACTAGCCTCTGGTACGTGGCCCCTACATTTTTGAGCCCGAACGGCATCACTTTATAACAATATGTTCCTTGGTGAGTGATGAAGGTTGTCTTTTCTTGATCTTCTTCAGCCATTAGAATTTGGTTGTAACCGGAGTAGGCATCCAAGAAGCTCAGCAATTTGTGCCCTATTGTCGCATCGATCAGTTGGTCGATATGGGGTAACGGGAAGGAATCCTTTGGGCATACTTTGTTTAGATCGGTGAAGTCAACACACATTCGCCATTTCCCGTTATTCTTTTTGACCATGACCACGTTGGCGACCCATTGGGGTATTTGGATTCTCTGATGGAACTTTTGGTGAGTAATTTATCCACCTCTTCGCTGACTGCCTCATTGATTGCGGCATTGAACTTTTTCCACATTTGTCGTATCGGTGGATAGAGTGGGTCAGCATTCAGTCTATGAGTGGCGATGTCCTTAGGGATTCCTGGCATATTTGAGTGGGAGAAGGCAAATAAATCGGCGTTGTTAGTTAAAAATTCACGATATTTACCTAGTTCCGTGAGGTTGTGCCCTATGTAAGCCTTTTCTGTGTTGCCGGCGTTGTCTAATTAGATGGTGTCAAGATCCTCTATAGTTGCCTTGCAAGATTCTACGATATACGGGTCTTTGATGGCCTCTGTTTGTAGGTCGGGTTTAGTTCCCGACATGGCTGATTGCTATGCCTTCGCACTTGCTCCTTTCAGTTGTTTGGTGTGCGTGCAATCTTAGGCGATCCAATAGCATTCTTGGGCGGTGCGTGGCTCGCCTCGGATGCTGCGTATCCCCTATGGGGTGGGAAATTTAATCACTCAATATAAGCTTGAAAGGACGGCTCGCATGGTGTGTATCCATGGTCGCCCTATGATGGCGTTGTAGGTTGTTTCCCGGTTCATAACATGGAATGTTGTCTCCAAGGTGACCCTTCATGCTGGGACAGGTAGCACTATTTCTCCGGATGTCCACTCTACTACATTATTAAAACCTATTAGTGTTATGCAACGCGGTATTATTTTATCCTCAAGCCTCATTTGCATGAGAACTCGTGGGCGAATGATACTCGCCGACATCTGCCATGATTCTTTTTACATCTATATAAGCGATGCATAAAGTTATAACCAAAGCATCATCGTGAGGGAAAGACAAACCGTCGGCATCCGACTTATCGAAGATGATACTGTCTTCGAGGTCATCATATCGTTCGTGGGCGACCGTTCGTTTGAGTTTGTGCGTGGTGGTGAACTTCATATGGTTGATTACCGCGTCGTCGACACCGCCAATGATCATCTGTATGGTGCGCGCTGGTGATGGTGGCTTTGGAGGTCTTTGAGATGGATCGCGCCTTCGAGCGAAGTTGGCCCTTCCTTTATCGCTGAGCAGTTCTTTCAAGTACCCCTGGTTCAACATCCTAACTACTTCCTACCGTAGACCTATGCAATCTTCGGTCTTGTGTCCTCTTTCTTGGTAGAATTCACAGAGGACGTTTGGCCTCTTGGTGCTTGAGTCCGATTTCATTTTTTGTGGCCACTGCACCTTTGTGCCTAGTTTCTCCAGTACGTAAACTATCTCTGAAGGGGAAACACAAAAGTTATGAGTATATAGTAGTGGAGGCATACCTCTTTCGCTTCGAAGGGGTGCAGTATGTCGTAACACGACATCCGTATGTCTTGGAGGGGGTGGGTTAGACGTTCGGACATAGGGTTGATGCCTTTCTCGATTGAAACATGGTGGTTGATCTCTTTGCCCATCGTTACGTCGATCTCTCCTTGCCTCGGTCTGAACCAACGTTAATCGCTGAATCAGGACGTTCAGGTCATCCTCATCTGCCCTTACCTCAACGCAATAGGCGTTGTGGATATCTTCCCATGTGGTAGAGGCATACTTCATGAGTCTGCTAAGCAGTCTTTTGGCTGCCTTTGATCTGTTCCTGTTTAACTCATTTTGAAAGGCTGCTACTGCCATCCCTTCTGACACGTTTGACAGGCTCATCCTTACTCTGTTGAATCGGTCCAGGAAATCCCGAAGTCCTTGCCCGCCCTTTTCCAGACGGCGAAGATATCATTGACCTTAGCTTCAGCCTTCTTCGCCCCTGCATGAACTGTGGCGAATTTATCCGCCATCTCTTCAAACGATGATATCGATCGTGCTGGTAGCTGGGAGTACCATGTCAATGCTCCCCTTGTCAAGGTCTCGCCGAACTTTTTTAGCAACATAGATGGCACCTGTTCTTTTGACAGATTGTTGCTCTTTACTGCAGTAACATAATGGATTAGATGATCCTCCGGGTCCATGGTCCCGTCGTATATCTGGCGGCATCTTGAAGATTTTTGGAATAGGATGAGGAGCAGCCCCGTCGTTGTATGGCTGTTCGACGAATCGGACCACATCGCGTTTTGGTAATAGCTTAGGGGCGCCTGTTATTTTGTCAACCCTTTCCTGATGCTCCTTCATTTGATCACGGAGTGTTTTGTTCTCGTTTTCTATTTCTTCCATTTTCTTTAAGATGGCTATGAGTGCATCGTCACCTGCATCAGTGACAGTGCGGGTGTTACCCGTTCGAGTAGCGCTCAGCTCATTGGTGGTAGCTGCGATTTCTGTAGGTGGCAACTCTTCGACATCTCGTTGAGGAGGTTTTTCGAGCATGTTCTTTAGAGCACTTGTCAACCATTCTTCTAGCAGCTTTTTGACTACTGGTGGTGCTTCCTCCACCGTGGACGTTAAGGCTCCCCTTTCGCGCAAGATCGTTAGATCCTCGTGTGGAAGAGGTAAGATCTCCCCCTCCGGTGTAACTCTTGGTGTTGTATTCTCAGTGTCTTCTCTACCGGCTTCGTTGAAGGAGTTTAGGAGATTATTTGAGACATCTTCTATCGCCTTTAGCCTCACTTCCTTTTCCGCCATTGTTGGTTTTTACGAGGTATGAAGAACAGTAATCGTCACTTTCAAGAACCTAGATGAGAACTACGATTTCAGCTATGGAAATCCCTTTAGACGGCGCCAAATTATTTGACTCAAAAGATATTAAAATCTTTTTTGAACAAATCAATCAAAGATGAAGGGGTAAATCATAGCTGAAGATAATAAACTCTAGGATGATAACAATAGAGATAAGAGAGTTGTAAACTTTCTTTTCTTTACAGGTTAGTGAGTTTTCCCTAGTCTCCCCTTGTTACAAGGCTCTCGTCCCTTTTATATACTGAGGAATTCCTTCCAATCGTAGAAACAACATGCAAAGAATCTTTTAAGGAATATTCTCCATATCTCCTAACGGACTTATGCTATTGCTGAGGTCGTATCGTTCCTTCTTTTACCACAAGGTCGTATCCCTCTGGGCGTCGACTCGCAAGTGTTCGGTCGTTTGTCGTGCTTACTGTAGGTCGTGGTCGGTCAAATTCAAACTCATACACTTGTCCTAAAACTTTTTCACGTTATTTTTCTTCCAGAGAAAAACAAAAAATTAATCTTCCACACCTACAAGTACTGATTTCTCTTTAGGAAATATGACGATAATTTCTTCATATGATTAAAGTCCTCTCAACTTTTTGAAATGTAAGTTTCACGAAAATGTATGGAAGTTTAACGTCTGTACTCTCAAGGAAGGTTTAATCTTGTAATGCCAAAACTAGTTAAAAGTCAACTATTAGCTACTTCTATACTATTACGTATGATTATTGGTAATATGATCTTAAATAAATAACATATTACACTCAATTAAACTATTCCAATTGTGTACAATATATTTATGATGTTGATTTTGTATGTATAAGTTAAATTCTTAAATAACAAAAAGAACATAATATGCAGAGTTTGTAGTTTATTCAGCAAGATACAAAGTCTATGCACGATATTTCTCAAAAATACAAAATAGTCATTTTTTTTATTCGAAGTAAGATTATCGATAGGACTGATATGATTTGTAAAAAAGATTAGATTAAAGAGAATCTACTTGTCAAAATATAAAATCCTTTCACACAATTATGACTTGACGTATGATATACAATGTACAATTTCTCGTATTTTCTCGAACTATCAAGTATTTGCTATCTACTTACTTAGCTCTTTTTTACGATAATTTTTTTTATATTATGGTGTTTCTTCCTGCATATTATTATTATTATTATTATTATTGTTATTATTATTATTATTATTATTATTATTATGCTTTAAATATGCTGTCAGCTTCTCGAAGTTTCGTTGCATGGCAAATAATATACTTATGTTGATTGACTCGTGTTTCTAACCGACACTTGAATGTGTAAAGCCAATTTGGTCAAATGAGCGTGAAGAGACCATCACTGGCTTGAGAATTTTCCAAGATCAAATTCTAAAAAAGTATAATTTACTACTAGTGCAATTTTCCTGGAAACAAAACGATGCTTTCTAATATTCTATTGGATTTAAATTATTTTTATTAGGTTGTCAATATTTATCGAAGAAATTTATCTGTAATAACATAATCATACAAATATTTCTGCACCAACTTAATTATACTTTATTCTATACCACTTCTAGGAAGTAACTTCTTTTCCACCAGAGACGGATGTAGTGTTCTACTGCTACTGGTTTAACTGAACCCATAACTTTTGACGCGAAGTAAAAATTTGTACGTAAAATTTCATTACAACAACAACAACAACAACAAACCCAATGAAATCCCACAAGTAGGGTCTGAGGAGAGTAGTGTGTACGTAGACAATACTCCTGCCTTATGAAGATAGAAAAGTTGTTTCCGAAAGACCTCGGCTCAAAAATAATAAAAATTCTTTAAAATTTCAAGAATAGTAGATATGAACCCATAACTTTAAAAATATAATGGGTTCAATGCTAAAACCATAAATGTTGAACCCATAAGATTTAAATCTAGGGGTGGAGCTAGCCCATTGAGTACGGGTTCGGCTGAACCCGGTCATTTTGGTCTAACCCATGTATTTATCTTAAAAAATCCTTGAATATGTACAAATTATTAATTTAGAACCCAATAAATTAAAAGAAATAAAACCCCGAATCCATAAGCTTAATCCTAGCTGATTCTGTGTAATTAAATTCCGGCTCCACCTCTATTTTACACATATACTATTCTTGAACTCCACAAAGTAGCAAGCGTCTATTATACCAAGTTGCTATGTTATCAACCCGCCATCTCATATCATAAGTCATTTTTTTCATTGTGCACTGCAAAAACCATTACCGGATAGTAGCTATTTAATAGTGTACTTATAAAAGTTAAAACTCCACGTAGCAACTGATTTTATGATTTCTCACATGATGTTCTTTATTTGTATATGTAGCGGCCAATTAGATTCGGATTCACAGCTAAACAAATACAATATTAGGGGATAAAATATTTTTTAACAAAACAACTTCATACTCCAAACTCGAAATACACAATAACAACTGCATACATTGGGAAGTGTGCCAAAGAGTTCTGTGGTTGGCCCCTCCACTCTCCCTCTTATTTGTGGACACTGTTGTTGGAAGAAAAAAAAAAGAGAGGAACTCTGGGTCGTGGTTGAGCAGCAGCCCACTGAGGAACCATCTATCCAAACAAAAGGAAAGTTAGAAAGTTAACTTTTGAATTTATTGTTTTAATGTTGCTTAGATTTTTTTCGTAAATGTGTGTTCATATATATATTTGTCACGACCCCAAACACTCTCATCGTGATGGCGCCTATCGCAGTTCTAGGCCAGCCGAAACAACACAAACAATATAAAGGTCTTTTATAAATTTATTTTCTAATCAGATATAATCTCAAATCTTTCATTTTAATATATCAAATAAGAGGAAAAAGACAAACACGTAAGTACATCAACCCAGCCCGATCATGGTGTCACTAGTCATGAGCCATTAAATACAACTCAACACTGTCTACTTAATACAAGATAAGTCTGAAATATAAAATACTAAGGATAGGAAGGAGAAAGGCAGGGTTGCGAACGCCGTGCAGCTACCTTACAATCTCCGGATAGTACTCTGAAGGGAACAAACAACTCTCACTCGGAGGCTCTAGCACCTGAATCTGCACACAAGATGCAGAGAGTAACGTGAGTACGCCAACTCAGTAAGTAACCAAAGTAAATAAAGGCTGAGCGCAGTGACGAGCATTTAAAATCATATACATACTTTATCAAAAATCCCAACAGAAATATCAAAGTCAAAATCTGTAGTTTAATAATCAAATATCTCGTAAAAACTCCAGTTTCAATGAAAATCCTTTAAAGCATTTATTCAACATTTTTCAATAGAGGCTCAATATAAAAAAAAAGTGAAAACAGAAGATCTTATAAACAAGCCCCTCGAGCAAAGTATCACTCATAAGTATAGCCCCATCGGGCAAGCCTCCCAGTCACGCGTGACTCAGCTCTCGTCAATTAGTACTCATACTCAGCAGTCCCGCTCAATAGATATCTCACAATAATAACCGATGCGGCGTGCAACCCGATCCATAAATATATATAGTAGACTGCGCTCACTGGGGGTGTGCAGCCTCCGGAGGGGCTCCTATAGCCCAAGCGCTATATCGATGCGGCGCGCAACCCAATCCAACATATCACTGCGGCGTGCAGCCCGATCCATATATATAAATATCACTGCGGCGTGCAACCCGATCCATAAATATATAATCCTTACCATCGGGTCCTTGACCTCTGTCTCAAAGACATTAACCTCACAGCCACTTGGGCATTTCAGTGAAAATCAGGGAACTCAATCCAACCAGTTTTCATATATTTGAAAGTAGAATGATGAAATAAATCAAACAATAGACATGCAAAAATCATGACTGAGGATATGCTTTCAAATCAAAATAGTGTGAGGAAAGTAGTAAAATACCCCTAAGGGTCCAAACAGTTCGGCACAAGGCCCCAAACATGACATTCAGCCCAAGTTAACAGATTCATTTATAAAACACATGGATATCATATGAAGTTTATCAAAATATGCAACTCTACAGTCGCCACGGAACGGACCAAGTCACAATTTCTACGGGTGCATGCCCACACGCTCGTCACCTAGCATGTGTCTCACCTCATTTATCAAAACAATACAAAATTCCTCGATTTCATACCCTCAGGTCAAGATTTACAATCGTTACTTACCTCAAGCCGGATGAAATCCTACTCCGCGATTCCCTTGCCTCTCGATTCGGCCTCAAATCATCCCGAATCTATCCAAAATCAGAATCATAACAACAATACAAGCCAAAGGGACAAAGCCCACGCGAAAATTATCAAATTAAACTCAAAATTCCGAAATTGGTCAAACTCGACCCTCGGGCCCACTTCTCGGAATCCAATAAAAGTTACAACTCTAGAATCCTTATCCTCTCACGAGTCCATACATACCGAGAACATCAAAATCAGACCTCAAATGGCCCCTCAAATCCCCAATGAAAACTCTCCAGTTTCAAGCCCTAATTCCTCAAATTTTCACCCTTAAATCCCACAAATTTCATGCTTAAATAACTGAAAATCACCATAGAATCGAGTTTTAGGTTCAAGAAACTGACCTCAATTAAACCCCCTTGATTCCCTCTTCAAAACCCTCCAAAAAGCTCCAACTTCGGATAGAAAATGGTGGAAAATAACCCAAATTTCCCGAAGGGGAACATATATACTTTCTGCCCAGCGATTTCTGCACCTGCGGACAAAATATCACACCTGCGGTCATCTTAACCGCATATGCGTTTTTCACTAAATTCCTCAGACGCCGCACCTGCGACCCAGGTCTCACACTTGCGGGCTCGCAGATGCGGTCCAGACCTCGCTCCTGCATTTCTTGTCACTTCTGCGATCACCCTTCCGCTTCTGCAGCTCGCACCTGCAGTCCCCAATCCACAGGTGTGGTTATGACAGAACACAGCAGCTTCAGCTGCTCCAATTCAAGTCCAAACTTTCCAATAACCTTCCGTAATTATCCCCAGGCCCCCGGGACCTTAACCAAAAATAAGAACAAGTCACATATCAATATTCAAACTTATACCAACCTTCATAACACTCAAAACAACATCAAATCATCAAAACACTCTCGGATTCAAGCCTAAGGTTTCCAAAACTTCCGAATTCTATAAACGATCAAAAAGCCTATCAAACCTCCTATGAATGACCTGAAATTTTGCACACACATCACAAATGACACAACATGCCTACTCCAATTTTCGGAATTCTATTCCGACCCCGATATCAAGATTTTCACTACCAACCGGAAAATGCCAAAATTCCAATTTCGCCAATTCAATCCTAAATCTACCATGGACCTCCAAATTATATTCCGATCATGCTCCTAAGTCCTAAATCACCTAACAAAAATATCTGAATCATAAAAACCAAATTCTGAGATCATTTACTCATAAGTCAACATCCAGTTGACTTTTCCAACTAAATGTCTCATATCACTCCAAAACTACTTCAAACCCGAACCAACCAACACGATACGATGAAATGTATCTGAACAACACATAAGGGAACAAAAATAGGAAGAATGGGACTGAAACTCGTGAAACGACCGGTCGATCACTACAATATTAAAGAAACAAATTTTAAAAAATCATTTAGTTTTAAGTTTTTGACTTTTTATTAAAGAAAATTTCCAACTCTCACTTCGGATTATTAATAGTATTTTTGATTTCGCATCCATATCATCATCTCTCTGGTATTTTTGAAAATTGTTACTGAAAATTATTGCTCCCTGATTATTATTATTTTGAACTGATTAATGGGTGCTTACCCAATTGGAGAAGAAGAAGAAACAAACAGAGAAACAGAGAGATAGAGAGATAGAGAGAAGAGAGAGAAATTGTATATTGCTTAATTGAATATGTACAAAGGTTAGAGCTATATATATAATTAGATTCTTCTCTAATTAACTAACCTTAACAGCTTAGATTAGTCGTTAATAACTGACTACCTAACAGTAAGAAATTACTTTAATGCCCTTCCTATAACTAGCTATGTTATATCTTTCTCTACACTCCCCCTCAAGCTAAGTACCGAAAATACATTAAGAATACCTAGCTTGGAGGTAAGATATTCGTGCTGAATTTTGTTCAGACCCTTTGTCAATAGATCTATAGGTTGTTCTTTAGTAGAGATATATGTTTTTTTGACCAATCCTTGTATGATTTTTTTCTCTAATGAAGTGACCGTCGAT
This sequence comes from Nicotiana sylvestris, assembly GCF_000393655.2. Taxonomy (NCBI): domain Eukaryota; kingdom Viridiplantae; phylum Streptophyta; class Magnoliopsida; order Solanales; family Solanaceae; genus Nicotiana; species Nicotiana sylvestris. The sequence continues at coordinate 24,163,043 of NC_091063.1, read as the reverse complement.
CTCGATATACTTTGTTCTTTCATGATAAACAGGATTTGCTGCAATTTGCATTGCAGCTTTGCAATCACTGAATACTTCCACAGGTAGTTTGGTATCAACTCCTACTTCTTTGAAATCTCACTAGCTAGATAAGTTCTGCCACAGTTGTTGCAGTGCTTCTATACTTAGCTTCTGCTAAGCTTCTTGAAACTGTGATTTGCTTTTTTGATTTCTATGATATTAAAGAGTCTTCAAATTTTCTTAGGTAACCTGAGATAGATTTCCTTGAGTGTGGGTAGGCAGCCCAATCAACATCACATTATGCTAAAATTATGTTGTTGGATTTATTGGAGAGTACTATTCCTTGTCCATGACTGTTCTAAATGTACTTCATAACCCTTAGAGCTACTTCCATGTGAGATTTATTTGGTTGTTGTGTAAACTAACTTAGTTTTTGTACACTGAATGAGATGTCTGGCCTTGTCATTATTAAGTATAGGAGTTTACCTATCAGTCGTTGATAAGGAGTTGAATCTGACAATTCTTCATCTAACATTGCAGCAGGCTTAGTTCTTCTGAGATGTCCATCATATTCTGTTGATGTGAGTTTCATATTGACATCCAATGGTGTAATTTCTAGTTTAGCAGCTACAAGATCTGTTTTAGAAATGAGTTCTAAGGCATATTTCCTCTGATGCATAAGTATTCCTTGTTTTGATCTAGCAAACTCTATGCCTAAGAAATATTTCAATTCTCCTAAGTCTTTCATTTTGAAAGCTTGTTGTAAATTTTCTTTGGTTTCCTCTATTAATCTCAAACAATCACCAGCAATGAGCATATCATCTACATAAATTAATACCATTGTAATACCTTATGTAGTTTTCTTAAAGAACAGAGAGTGGTCATATTGACTTTGCTGAAATTGAGAGCTTAGTAATGCTTCTGTTAGCTTAGCATTTCATTGTCGTGGAGCTTTTTCTAAGCCATACAAGGATTTAATAAGTCTACACACTTTGTTCTCCCCGTGACTTGTGAATCCTTGTGGCAGAGTCATGTAGATTTTATCAAGAAAATTCCCTTGTAAAAAGGCATTATATACATCCATTTGGTGTATATGCCAGTACCTTGTAGCAGTTAGAGCCAGAACACTCCTTACAGTCTTCATTTTTATGACCGGAGAGAAGGTTTCTTGATAGTCTATTCCCTCATTTTGACTGAATCCTTTGGCAACTAGCCTGACTTTGAATATTTCCACTTCACCAGATGCCTTGTATTATCTTATAAATTAATTTGCACCCTATTGGAGTCTTACCTTTGGGCAATGATACTATGTCCCAAGTGTGGTTGTTTTGTAAAGCTTCAATCTCAGTCTTCATTGCATCAACCCACATAAGATCTTTCACAACTTCTGAGTAGAAGGTTGGTTCAATAATATTTGAATTAGATGACTAATAAGCTTGATACGTAGGATTTAGATTTTCATAGGTAAATAACTTTGATATGGTATAAGGTTCATCTTGATGAACATTCAACGAAACAAAGTCTTTCATCCATATAGGTGGTTTCTTTCCTCTACCTAACTTTCTGATATCTGGTGCCTATTATACTTGAATTGTTGGTGGTTGTATGGTTGATATCTGTTGAGTAGTTGGCTATAAGTCTTCTAAAGGAAGAGATTCAATATGATGTGTGAGATCTTGTATGAGTTCTAGTGGTGTAAGAGCTTCCTGTTGAATTGTATGCATGTGATTTTATGTACTTGTAGTATATGTGCTTGAATCTGTGGTGTGGAATAAGTTGTCTTCTATGTTAGGATGGACAATACAGACTGCTTGTTGTCTTACTTGTTCTTAAATGGAAATATATCTTCTCTGAACTGGACATCTCTGCTTACAAAGGATACTCTATCTATAAAGTCATATAATAAGTATCCTTTTTGAGCTGCAACATATCTCATATGTACAGATGGTCTTGATCTAGGCATTAGTTTCTCAAGTTGTTGAATTACCTTTGCATAACATAAACAGCCTATAACCTTAAGGTGTTGTAATTTTGGTTTTCTGCTATACAATCTTTCATATGGACTTTTGTCGTCAATAACTGAGCTAGGCAGTCTGTTGATCAAATAAACAACAGCAAGTACACAATATCCCCAAAATTTAACAGGTATTCCAGCTTGGAACCTCATAGCTCTAGTTAGTTCTAGGATGTGTCTATGTTTTCTCTGAGCTACTCCATTTTGCTGAGAAGTATATGGACATGTCTTCTGATGAATTACTCCTAGACTGTTAAACAAATTTCCATAAATTGAGTTGACAAATTTTGTCCCATTATCTGTTCGAACTGTTTTCACTATTGTCTCAAATTGTGTTTTCACAAAAGCAAAGAATTGTTGTATAACCACACATGCATCAGACTTCATTTTCAGTAGAAATATTCATAACATTCTAGTAAAATCATCAATCATAGTTAAGAAAAATCTGTTACCATTCATACTAGGTACTTTGTAAGGTCCCCACAAATCTATATGAACTAAGTCAAAGCTAGTAGTTGTTCTAATATTACTGACAGGGAAAGGTTGTCTTATTTGTTTTACACAAGGGCATATACGACATAGGTCTATTTTAGAAAATATATCTTGTGTCTTGACTGGTAGTAACTTCTTGAGGACAGTAGTAGACACATGACCAAGTCTCATATGCCAAAGATCTATATCACTTGAGCTAATCTCTTTATTTGCTTCTATCTCCTTTGTGGCTAAACTAATTGCATCACTTCTTGGTATTGTTTGTCTGCTGAGGATGTAGAGATCATTGTCTTCTCTACCAATCGCTTTCACCCTCCCACTGAAGAGTTTCTGAAACACACAAAAATCAGGAAAGAAAGCAACTGAACATTTCAATTCCTTGGTTACTTTAGAAACTGACAGAAGATTATATTTGAATTGAGGAATATAAAACACATTTGTTATTGTGTTTGGATCCGATAAAGCACTAGTTCCAATATGTATGACTTGAGTTGTTTCTCCATTAGGCAGATGTACTTTTTTTGGCTAGCTTGTTTGAACTAAGGAAGCCTTGTTCAATAACTCTAGGTTAGCTACCATATGGTTGTGGACCTTGTGTCTATTATCCACTCTTGTAAACTATTTGAAGCTAGTAAAGCACAAGGTATACCTGCTGCATTGGCTGATGGAGTTGCTGTAGAAGAAGCTGAATTATCTTTGTTTAGAAGTTGCACAATGTGATCATACTGTTCTTTAGTAAATGTGCAGTTACCCAGCCAAGAAGTATTGTTCACTTATCTAATGTTCTCTGAGTTAGTAGTACTCACTGTATTACTTGTCAATTGGGAATTCTTTAAGTTGTTCTCAGTCCAATTCCTTCTTGGTAGCTGATTGTTTGGCATAATTATTTCAGACAACACATTGTAAGCACCATGAGTGTTTGTACTCTTATTTCTTGGTATGTATTCTGGAGGATAACCTACAATCTTGTAGTAATTTTCTTTACAATGACCTTTCATTTTGGAGAAATCACAAAATAGATTGAAATTCTTCCTAGACTTCTGAAAATTTCCTCCAGTCTTGGTGTACATTGCCACATCATATTGTCTAGTTACAGAAGTGGGATTTGCCCCTAGTAAATTAGCATTGGCTGCAACTGATTTTTGACTCTCATCTCTGATTACTATAGCATATGCTTGATTGGCTGTTGGCATAAGGATCATCAACAGAATTTGACTTCTACCTTGGCTGTAGGAATCATTTAAGCCCATCAAGAATTGAAACAATTTCAATTTCTGCAAGTGAACCACGAAATCTCTTGACTTTGGGCAATCACACCAAGAGCAGGAACCAATGCTTCAAATTCTTCCCATAAATCTTTAAGTTTTAAAAAATATGCATATAGATGCAGTTCCTTGACTAAGAGTGGCAATTTCTTTATGTAAATTGTAAGATCTTGAACCATCTATTTTATCAAATCTTTCATGCAAGTCATTCCAGACAGCTTGAGCACTTGAGGCATACATCATACCTCCAAGTATGCCACTACTAACAGAATTCATCAACCAAGAAAGTACAATCACGTTTACCCTTTCCCAATGATTCCACATACTTCCAGAGAAATTTTCTTTGAAACAAGTTCCATCAATCAACCCCAATTTTTTCTTCCTAACAACGCCATTTTCATAGATTGAAACCAAAGAGAATAGTTTTCAATGTCAGTTAATTGAAACGAGATAATTTGTATACCACTTTCATATGATGGACTTAAAAATAAGGGGTGATTGTAGTCAATGCCTGAAGCAAGCGTAGGCAGAACTCCTTGGCTGGAATTTATAGTCTGATTCCCAGGTGGAATAGGTTGTTCGTCGATCGCTATAGCCAAGTTCCTTCAAGAAATCGAAAAAGATTGAACAACAGATTTTAAGCTTTGAAATATTGCGAAAATGAAGAATCTAGTTTCAAGTTCAGTGGTTTAGCTTGACTGCTATGATACAATAAACTGATTAATGGGTGCTTACCCAGTTGGAGAAGAAGAAGAAGAAAGAAACAAAGAAACAGAGAAACAGAGAGATAGATAAAAGAGAGAGAAATTGTATATTGCTTAGTTAAATTTGTACGGAGGTTAGAGCTATATATATAATTAGATTCTTCTCTAATTAACTAACCTTAACGACTTAGATTAGCCGTTAATAACTGACTAACTAACAGTAAGAAATTACTTTAATTTCCTTCCTATAACTAGCTATCTTATATCTTTCTCTACATTAATGCTACTCTTTCTCCCTTTTACTGGAAGTTGTTGCTCTCTGATTATTACTATCTGATGCTACTTTTTCTCCTCTTTTTCCTTATCGTTTTTTGTCTCCCTCATCTGTATTTCTCCCCCTTTCTTCTTCTTCTTCTTCTTCCTTTCCACTTTCTCTTGAGCCGAGAGTCTATCGGAAACAACCTCTCTACCTCCCCAGGTAGGGGTAAGGTCTGCGTACACATTACTCTCACTTGTGTGATTATACTTGGTATCTTATTGTTGTTGTTATTCATATCATCTTCTCGACTACATTACCAATTTCCCAACTTGATATGATAAAAAATTCTTCAATTTAGTAAATTAATCGCTATATACTTTTAGTCCGCGTCAGGGGCGGAGGTAGTGTCACAGCTTCAGATTCGGACGAACTCAATGACTTTTTCTTAAACTCTATATTTGTATTGAAAAATCACTAAATATGTAAAATTATTTAATTGGGAACCCAATAACTAAAACGAGTTAGGATTCGGTGACAAAATCAGAACCCACAACCTTAAAATTCTGGTCCGCCTCTGATCCTCGTACATAAATAATAAATAAAAGGTAGGACAAATACACTCAAGCAAATTAACCTAGTAAACCATGTTTTGCTATACAATACTGTGCAAGTGCTTTGGATTTGCTACGAAACTCGGTATATTACCCAATTTTAAAGGTATTGGATATCTGTTGGATTTAGGTGGGATTGGATACAAAGTCAAATTTCCAATTCAAATTTAGAAATAGTTTAATTAATCTAAACTCAATCTGATTCACTTTTGATCCTTGTTTGGACAAACACGAGGGGTTTTAGGATTTGAGATGATCTTATAAGATATGCAAAATTTAGTATATATTTTGGGATTAAATTGATTGTAATTAGTACGTTTTTTACATTCAGCGTGCTGTCACTACTATCTATCTGCTTATCATACTCTACCTCCGTCATATTTTATGTGAAAGTGTTTGATTGCACATTAAACCTAATATATTAAAGAAGACTTTGACATGTAACTAATTAAATTACATACATATAAAGCACTAAAATATATATTATATTAAAAGTTAGGTAGTATGTATTGTGGCAAGCTAAAATGAAGTCACTTGAAAATTTTAGAACATCATTTATAATTTAAAATTATAAACGGAAACATAATTATTGAAAGTAGTAGTTGAATGAGAATTGTTTTCTTAATTACGATAGGAAATATATTTGACGTCTATTGACTAATCACAACTATATTATATTATTAAACACAGATTTTAATTTGAAAAATAAATAAGATATAGTAGTATACTTTAGTTAACCTTTATTGTATAATTCACTTATGGTAGTGACGTCTATTGACTAATCACAATCTATATTATATTATTAAATACTCCTTTAGTTTGGAAAATAAATAACATAAAATAGTATAATTTGGTTAACTTTTTTATATAATTCAGTTATGGTAGTTTTTTTTGGGACAAAGAATCAATTGAAATAAACTTTTGTATATTACACATTCCTTTTAAGTTGAAATAATAATTCTTTATTTAGTACAAAATTTGTATCTTACCTTATTTGTGTGCAATATATATTATTGTAGATATCTTTAATTAAACTTTTGTGTATTTGTGTCACGACCCAAAACCAACCTTCGTGATGGCACCTATCGTGGAACTAGGCAAGCCAATACTCAACCATTTCAACACAATAAAAGCGTTGAAAAATATACAGAAGCAGTTAATTTATAAAAAAAAACTTTTTAGAACAGAAATAAATCCTCAATGCTATACAAATGTCTCCCAAAATAGGGGTGTCACCGAGTACATGAGCATCTATACCGGGATACAGTCTACTATAATGTCTAAGGAATAAGAATTGAAATAAAAATAAAGATAATGAAGAAGAGTCAAGGCCTGCAAACGCCATGCAACTACCTCGATAGTCTCCCGAGATCCTGACTCCTCTCTCAGCAGCCGCCGAGACCGGAAGCACCTGGATCTGCACACGAGGTGCAGGGTGTAGTGTGAGTACAACCAACTCAATAAGTAATAAATCCAACCTTCGGACTGAAAGTAGTGACGAACTTAGCCATCATAGTTCAATATAGAAATAACAGCGCAAAAACGTAGGCATGCTTTCAAGTTCAACAAATAACTCAAAATAGTAAAATAGATCAAATTTGAATGCTATGAAGAATATAACTCCTCTATTTCTACATGCCAATGCATATGATGTATGTGATGCACCATGCTGACAGACTCATGTGCTCACACTCTCAAATGCTCAATCTCTCAATACTGTATATGGACCATACGGCCTAGGGAAGATCCATCCTGGAATATATACATCACTAACCATAAGTCACCCAGTACTGAGTAGGGCCAATCCAGTCCATGGAGAAGATCCATCTCCAGGTATATAATGCATCAGACAAGATCCATATCCAGGGAAGATCCATCCCTCAATATAATCAACCGTGCTCACTGGGGTGTGTGTGCAGACTCCGGAGAGCCTACTTCAGCCCAAGCGCTATCATAAATTAGTATAACCGCTGCGGCGTACAACTCGATCCCATAAATGTCACTCATAATCAGGCTCTCGGCCTTACTCAGTCATCAATCTCTCCAGTATCACTCATGGGCTCACAATGTCATGAAACTAACACGAACATGATGATATGATATATTGATAATAACAACAGAGACTGAGATATGATATGAAATAAATAAATATGACTGAGTACAAAATATCAATAAAATTAGTAAGTCAACAGCAAGAAACAACCACTATGGGTCCCAACAATACCAGCATATAGTCTAATATGATCTCTAGCATGATTAATAGCTCAATTACTTTATCACATGGTGAAAACATGGATATCAACAAGGTAGGACCACTATACAATGCCATGGAATCGATCAGGTCATAATTCTCACGGTGCACGCCCGCATGCCTGTCACTGGGCATGTGCGTCACCTCAATACCAATCATATAACACATAATTCGGGATTTTGAACCCTTAGAACCAAGTTTAGAAGTGTTACTTACCTCAATCCAAGCAAAATCTACTCTAACATGACTTTGTCTCGCAAATCGGCCTCCAAATGACCTGAATCTAGCCACAATCAGTACAATACAATCAATATGGGCTAAATAAATCAATTCTATAAGAAATTACGAAGCTACAACTCAAAAATCTTAAATTGGCTCCAAGCCATCCCCCAGGCCCACATATCGAAATCTGACAAAAGTCATCAAATCCGAAAGCCCATTCAACCTAGAGTCTAACCATACTAAATTTACTCAAATCCGATAATAAAATCCCATTCAAAACCTCAAAAATCTAGCCCAGGAACTCTTTTTCATTTCCCCCAATTTTCCACCCCAAATCACAAATTTAATGGCAGTATCAAAGGAATAATCATGGAAATTTACCAAAACTCGATATAAATCACTTATCCCAAACACCCACGTGAAAATCCCTCCAAAATCACCTTCTACCGAGCTCCCAAATTAATTTTGTGATATGAACTCGAAACCCTCGGAATTTAATCTTTTATTCTTCCCAGTGTTGCCTTCATCGCGAACGCGACCTCCCCCTCGCGTTCGGGTATAACGCTCTGACCGCCCCTCAAATTAACCCTTCGCGAACGCGTCCATTGACTCGCGAACGCAAATCTTTGCCGACCCCACTCACCGTGAACGCGTAGACCAAAAACATGTGGTCCCCTGTTGCCTCATCTCTTCTTCGTGAACGAGTCCTCTCCTTCACGAACGTGAAGAAAAAATCTCCCTCAGCCTCCAGATGCACTTCACGAATGCGAGACCACCCTCATGAATGCGTGAGAGGAAACCAGAACCATGAAAACCCAGCAATCTTCAGTCAACAAGCCAAGTCCAAAAACAATCCGCAAACTATCCGAAACTCACTCGAGGCCCTCGGGACCTCAACCAAACATATTGTAGGGTCCCAAAACACAATATGAATTTAGTCGAGCCTTCAAACCACCTCAAACAACATCAAAAATATGAATCGCACCCCAATTCAAGCCTAATGAACTTTGAAATGTTTAAATTCTACAAACGACGTCGAAACCTATCAAATCACATCCCATTGACCTCAAATTTTGCACATGAGTCATAACTGACACCACGAACCTATGCCAACTTCCGAAAATCCAATCCGATCCCGATATTAAAAAATTCACTCCCGATCAAACTTTCTAAAATTCCAACTTTCGCCATTTCAAGCCTAATTCAACTATAGACCTCCAAATCACAATCCGGACATGCTCCTAAGTCCAAAATCACCTAACAGAGCTATAACTATTTTTTTTTATTTTGGGGTCATTTACACATAAGTTAATATCCGGTAAACTTTTCCAACTGAAGCTTTCAATTATGGGACTAAGTATCTCAATTCACTCTGAAATATCTCCGGACCCGAACCAACTAATCCGGTAAGTCATATAACAGTTGTAGATCACAAAAGGAGCAGTAGATGGGGGAACAAGCTACAACACTCAAAATGACAGGCCGGATCGCTACAATAATTCAGCTATGGTAGGTATTTTTTTTTTCTTGAGAGAATCATTTACATTTTTGTTTTGTATCTTATACATTCCTTTTAAGTTGAAATAATATTTTTTTATTCGAAAAATAAATAATAAAGAGTAGTAGAAGTTTTGTTGTATCTAACCTTATTTGTATACGATATAAATGTAGGTATCTCTTTGGACAAGGAAACAATCAAAATATATGTTTTGGCACTTACAACTTGTTTGGATGGTTGTTACCCATTGTATTGTATCATATTGTTACTTTAAATATAATGTTTGTTTTGATTGTTACTTAAATTTTATTGTATCGTATCGTTAAATCCATCGTTACATAATGACGAAATATGCCACTTTATGTAACGACCGATTTGGTGTGATCGCGTCGTTACCTTGTCTTTTTCTCTCAATCTCACCCTTTATTATTATTAAATTATTTTATTTTATCATTTACCCTACTTTTATATATAGTAATTTTACCTTGTATCGTAATTTTTCTTTATAATATTGCAAATTTATTCTTCATATTGCTGGTACGTGATATCATGAAACGATGACAAACGACACAATCTATCCAAACATTATATTTATCAAACGATACAGTACGATACGATACATTATGAAACGATGCGTAACAACCATCCAAATAGGCCGTTACAAATACCTTTTATAAAAATTAGGTTTTCAGAAAACTAACGTTCCGACTCCTTTTATAGTCTTTCCTTAAAAAAATTTCTTTCAGCAACGTTTGCTTAGGTTTGGTCCTACATTGCTTATGGTTTAGTTCCCGCACAAACAAATTGTGATTTATTCAGTTTGACCTACTACAAAGTATAGCTTCAAACTTTAACTATATCAGCAAAATATCAACTGCCAAAATGAATTGAAATTTGAAGATTTGTGTTGTTAGATTATGTCACGTTCCAGACTGCAAGAAATCAGAAAATCCTAACTCGGTTAAATTAATTATTCAAGATGAAAGATGCGTACTCTTTTACCTGCTATTATTGTTTTTGGTCTTTCGAGGTGTGATGTATTTTCTTTAAGTTATGCGACTAATTAATTCCAAATTAATTTTGGCCTTTTGTAATGATTTTAATTTTTAAATTTATTTAATTGATACAAATTTGTATGTATGATCATGCTTTTACAGCTTTGGACTACGTACATACACCGGAATTCCTAAACAATATTAAATGTTATGAAGTTCCAAATCACTCAATCCAAAGAAATAATAATTTAGTTCAAAGCTTCGAAGTTTTTTAATGATTATCAATGTTGGAGAGTCAAATACCTTCAAAATTTATTGATTGATAATTTCAATTCAAACACCAATTGTGCAACATGAAAGAAAATTGCTAAATTAAAATCTATATTAAAACAACTGAAATTCATGGATGATTCCCTGGAAAAAAAAGAAAGGATAAAAATAGAGAAAAATGAAGAAGAAAAATTTGGGAAAGAACAGAGGAGAGGATGAGAGAGAGAGAAAGAGAGACGGCGAGAGAGAGAAAAAGAGTGCGCAGGGAAGGAGAAAATAACTTATTACCTATTAAATTCTTATTATAAAGGGATACTCATTAATACTTATTGGTATATAATTGGTAAATTATATATGCCCATATAATTAAGTTAAAACTTGATTAGGGAGGGTAATAAAGTTTCATATGTTGTATAGGAAGGTAAAAATTTATTTTCATGACAATTAATAAAAGTCAAGGCCAACCATTGTCTCATGTGGGGTTATTTTTGAAGAAATCGATATTTACACATGGACAGTTATATATTGCTTTTTCACGGGTGACAGGTTGAAAAGTATTAAAGATTTTAGTTTAATATATGATGGTCAAATAACAAATGAAGCTAGAAATGTAGTGTACAAAGAAATTTTCCATAATTTAAGTTAATACGTTATTAAACATATTTATTATTTAATTATTATGTATTATTATTATCTTCTGATCTTTTGGTTATGTATTATTTAATTATTATTAATCTGATTTTTTTTCAATTGTCAGAAATATGATACTATAAAAATTGTTTCATAGATGCTTTATTTTCTTGCTTTTAGGAAAGGTGGAGATAAACCTAATGTGGCAGCAAAAGGAACTAAGGAAATTTTGCAAGGTGAAGGGAATTCACATCACTGCTTATTCACAAAGGAAAAACCACTAGTCAGGTTTTTAATTTCAAAGTGCCTGAGAATGTTAAAATTAGATTCTTTTCCTTATGAAAATGAATTCAAATTAGATAATTTTCAAAAAAAAATATGTACTAATTTATTCTTCTCTTGGTGGATGTGCTCATTCTACTGTATCTCATCAGCGAGTACGGGTTGGCACATAAAAATCTTTGTGTTGGATGAGTTTGGCCTTTTTACCCGGGTAAAATTCTCATATAGTAAAAAAAATATATGAGAAAATATGTCAAAGTTTTCAGGATTGGATATATCTTCTATTTACCTGCAATTTGTAGGGTAAACAATGATTATTCTTGTATTGGTCAAAATTTGACAACTCAATAACTGCAAATAAGTCGTGTCAAGAACGGGCTTGACCACAACATTACAACAAAGTGGTCGCCCTCGTAAGGATCATTGTCGAGAACGAGTAATTAGAGTTGCAATTGTAACGGTAGGACTGGCTTATAAAAGGACACCGGAAATATTCCCTTGGATATTACTTATATTGTACTTTTTAGGGTTTCATGGGAACATCCTCTATAAATAGTAAGAGATAGAGAACAAAAAGAATTTGGACTTTTTGATAAAGACATATTGTAAAGATTGACTAAGAAAGAAGATACAAAAGTTGTCTTGTTTGCTGATTACATTATTTGGGCACACGTTGTTCGATCTTTGTTCACAAGATCCAAAGATTCCATATTCATCTTCACTTCTCACCTTTTCACGTCGCTAGTAGAAGAAAGGAACATCCCAATCATACAATAAATGGGTGTAGATCCTTTTTATTACATTTATTGTCATTACCTACATTTATTATATGTTCATGTTATCATATTCATTGTCAATCATTGATTATTAAATCTGTTATTTAATGCTCTAGAACACTGTTCATCTCGCGAATATCCTGTTATATTTAATCTAGAGTTTATTAAGTTTAACTAAGATTATCCCCTTAATTCATCCTTAATTAATTTAACTAAAAGGTTTAACAAGTTTTTGATCAAACAATTTGGCGCCGTCTGTGGGGAGGTTTTAGTTCCTTCTAGATCATAAAAAAAGTACAACCATCTCTTCTTCGTTTGCACAAACTAACGATGGCAGGAAAAGGAGATGCAAGGCAGAAAACAATAGAAGGTGTCACTACCAATATTTTGAACATCATCAACGAAGATGATAGGGAAGACAATGAGAATGTGACACCAAGCGCTACACACAGGCGGAGTGATTCACCTCTCCCTCATGAAAGAGTAACCGCTTCACGCGAGAAGGGAGCGTCCCCGTCCACAGCTGATGAAACACCATCAGTAGTGAAAAAATTATTGAAAAAGTGGCTGACAAGTACTCTAAACAACATACTTGGCGAACCCGTTCAAAGGGAGAATAGAAACACTGCGCAAGCAGATACCACAATGACCACCGGCGAACAGCCCGCCCCCCAAACAGGTAATACTTACACCACTGTTGATGCAGATAATGATGCACTTGCAGCCATTCTAAAGAAAATGGAAGAATGAAAAACGAGAATAAAGCACTCCGCGACCAGATGAGAGAACATCAAGAAAGGGTTGATAAGATACCGGGCGCCTGTCACGACCCTAAACCTAGATCCGATCGTGATGACGCCTATCGTGAAACAAGGTCAGCCGACACCACTATTGATGCAGATAATGATGCACTTGCAGCCATTCTAAAGAAAATGGAAGAATGAAAAACGAGAATAAAGCACTCCGCGACCAGATGAGAGAACATCAAGAAAGGGTTGATAAGATACCGAGCGCCTGTCACGACCCTAAACCTGGATCCGATCGTGATGGCACCTATCGTGAAACAAGGTCAGCCGACATAAACTCCAAATCCATTTTTAACAGTTATAATAATTTAATTTAAATCATTAACAGATAATAAATCCCAAAATAAGGTGAAATAGGACAACGCGGAAATAAACACAGCGCGACATCGGGGTGTCACCAGTCATGAGTATCTAACATAAGTCTAAGAGTATGGAAAAGAGACTACACAGTCTATTACAGAATCCAATACAAGGGAAAATAAAGATAAGAGGGAGAAATACTGGGCTGCGAACACCGAGCAGCTACCCAGTGAACTCCAAAATAGCCCGCAAGAAGCAGTCAACCCTCGCTAGCAGGACCCGAGGCTCCTGTATCTGCACATAGGGTGCAGGAGTAATATGAGTACGCCAACTCAGTGAGTAATAAAAGTAAAGGCAGCTGAGCGATAAAAAAACGTAAAACACAGCAAAATGCTACAAAGGGACAATATAAAATCAATACAATGCAATAGAACAGTGAAAACTTGTAAAAATACCTCAATTCAGTAAAGTCCTCTTTTAAACATCTTTTAACAGTTAAACAAGTGAATGAAAAGCAGCGAGAAAAGATAAACATATAAAATCATTCCTTCGGGCACAATATCAACAGAATCAGCCCCTCGTGCAATAACATGAAACAACATCAGCCCCTCAGGCTATATCACATATCACACTGGGTACCCGTGCTCACTGGGGGTGACAGACTCCGGGAGGGGCCCCTTACAACCCAAGCACAATATCAAGTCATCTCGTGGCATAATCAATAGGCTCTCGGCCTCATATCAAGCCACCTTGTGGCGTACAACTCAGGCCCTCGGCCTCATGATCATGAATCAGCTCAATACCGCTGCGGCGCGCAGCCCGATCCCATAATAACCTCACAACATAGGCCCTCGGCCCTACTCAGTCAGAAATCCCTAAAAGCCATTCAGACACAGTAAAAAATGATGCTCAGCTCAAAATATCATTTAAAATGTCAAAAAAGAGTAAACATGATTGAGTTATAAAAATAGTAGAATATAACATGACTGAGTACAAGTATAAAGTCAAAACAGTAAGGAATAGTAGTAAAAATCCCCTAAGGGTCCAAAACAGTTGACACGAGGCCCAAATATGGCATTCATCCCAAAACATGATGATAACAAACAGTTTTCAATCAAATACGCAGTAAAACAGTCATTCGGGATGGACTAAGTCATAATCCCCAACAGTGTACGACTCCACGCTCGTCATCTAGCATGTGCGTCACCTCAATATAGCACAACGATGTAAAATCAGGGGTTTCATACCCTTAGGACAACATTTACAATCATTACTCACCTCTATCCGGTCCAAACTATAGCCCACGATGCCTTTTCCTCTCGAATCGGCCTCCAGATGCTCCAAATCTAACCAAAATTAGTGCACAACCATTAAAATATGTTAAGGGAACAAAGCCTACTAGAAAGAAATCAAATTACAACACAAATGCTGAAATTGGCCAAATCCGACCCCCGGGCCCACGTCTTAGAATCCGATAAAAATTATATCAATAGACTCCTTATCACTCCCCGAGTTCATTCATATCAAAAGCACCAAAATCCAACCACAAACGATCCCTCAAATCCCAAATTCTAGGTCTCCAATTACAAACCCTAGTTCTTCAATATTTAGGCATAAATTCTACAAATTCCATAATTAACTAGGTAGAAATCGCAATAAGATTTAGTATTAAGTCCATAAATCTTACCTCCAAGTGTTCCCCCTTGATTCCCTCTTCAATCCTCTTCAAAAAGCATCAAAATCGCCCAACAATGGAGGAACTTAGATCCAAAATCACGGAATTGGTCTTTTAAAACAATCTTCCCAACACTTGAAAATCCTTCATCGCGAACGCGGTCAACGCCTCGCGTTCACGAAGCACAAACTTAATTTGACCTGAATTCCTCATACGCGAATGCGACGACCCTTCGCGAATGCGATACCTCAGCAACACAAGCCATCGCGAACACATTTTCTCTCTCGCGAACGCGAAACTTCTTGACTCCAACCCTTCGCGAACGCGAAGGCCAAACCTCATGACTCTCATCCTAACCCTTCGCAAACGCGAGGGCCCTCTCACGAACGCGAAGGCCAAAAGTCTGCAACACTCACAACAGATTTTCTGTAATTTTTCTCAACTTGAAATGATCCGTTTAACCTCCCGAAACTCACTCGAGGCCCTCGGGACATCAACCGACCACACCAACATATCCCATAACATCATTCAAACTTGCTCCAACCTTCGGAACGCTCAAAACAACATTAAAACGCCAAATTTGCATCGGATTCAAGACTAAGAATTCCAAATTCTGCTTTCGATCAAAAAGTCTATCAAACCACGTCTGAATGACCTAAAATTTGCACACACATCCCAAATAACACAACGGACCTACTGCAACTCCCAGAATTCCATTCCGACCCCTATATCAAAATCCCACATACCAACCGGAAAACGCCAAAATTCTAACAATTCAAGCCTAAATCTATCTCGGACCTCCAAAATATATTTCGATCACGCTTCTAAGTCCTAAATCACCTTCCGAAGCTATCCGAACCATCGGAACTCACATCCGAGCCCCTTTTCACATAAGTCAACATCCGGTTGACTTTTCCCACTTAAGCTTCCTCAAAAGAGACTAAGTGTCTCAAACCTTACCATAACCTCTACGAACCCGAGCCAACAAACCCGATATCACAGAATATAGCTGAACAAGGCAATAAGAAGCAGAAATGGGGGAAACGAAGCGGTAACTTAAGAAATGACCAGCCGGGTCGTTACAACGCCCCAAAGCTACTACTAAAATAGGATGTTGGCTGATTCATCAAATAATTGTACAGCGAGGCAGCGACTCCACATGCCATACCCTCCCTCTCCGGGTCATTACATCCTCCCCTCTTAAGCAAACGTTCGTCCTCGAATGAGTCAGGAAACATACCTGAAGCCTCAAATAGGTGAGGATATCTGCTCCACATCTCCTATTTGGTCTCCCAGGTAGCCTCCTCCACGAGCCGACCTCTCTACCGCACTTTCACTGAAGCTATATCCTTTGACCTCAACTTTCGAACCCGACGCTCCAAAATAGCCACTGGATCTACATCATAAGTCAAATCATTATCTAACTGAACCGTTTTGAAATTCAAGACATGAGACGGATCCCAATATACTTCCGGAGCATAGAAACATGAAATACCGGATACACACTGGACAAGCTGGGTGGAAAAGCAAGCTCATAAACCACCTCCCCAATCCTCCGAAGTACCTCAAAAGGCCCAATGAACTGAGGACTCAATTTACCTTTCTTCCCAAATCTCATAACACCCTTCATGGGTGAAACCTTCAACAGAACCTTCTCACCAACCATGTAGGACACATCCCGAACCTTTCTGTCAGCATAACTCTTTTGTCTTGACTGCGCTGTACGAAGCCTCTCCCCAATCACCTTCACCTTGTCTAAAACATCCTGCACCAAGTCTGTACCCAATATCCTAGCCTCACCTCGCTCAAACTAACCAACTAGAGATCTATACCGCCTCCCATACAAAGCCTCATATGGAGCCATCTGAATACTCGGTTGGTAACTATTATTATAAGAAAACTCTGTAAGAGGTAGAAACTAATCCCATAGCCCTCCAAAATCAATGACACAAGAACGCAACATGTCCTCCAATATCTGAATAGTGCACTCGGACTGCCCGTCCGTCTGAGGGTGAAAAGCTGTATTCAACTCAACCTGAGTACCCAACTCTCGCTGCACAGACCTCCAAAACTGTGAAGTAAACTGAGTGCCCCTATCTGAAATGACAGAAACTAGGACACCATGCAAACGAACAATCTCCCGGATATAGATCTCTGCCAACCGCTCTGAAGAATAGGTAGTACACACAGGAATAAAGTGCGCGGACTTGGTCAGCCGATCCACAATCACCCAAATAGCATTGTACTTCTTCAAAGTCCATGGGAGCCCAACTACAAATTCCATGGTGATCCGCTCCCACTTCCACTCTGGAATATCCATCTGTTGAAGCAAGCCACCCAGTCTCTAATGCTCATATTTCACTTGTTGGCAATTGAGACACCGAGCTGCAAATGCTAGAATGTCTTTCTTCATTCTCCTCCACCAATAATGTTGTCTCAGATTTTGATACATCTTTGTGGCACCCGGATGAAGAGAATACCGCGAGTTATGGGCCTGTTCTAGAATCAACTCCCGAAACCCATCTACATTGTTCACACATATCTGACCCTTCATCCTCAACACCCAATCATCACAAATAGTCACATCTCTGGCATTATCATGCTGGACTCTGTCCTTAAGGACATGAAAATGAGGATAATCATACTGGCGCTCTCTGATGCGATCATATAAGGAGGACCGAGAAATCACACAAGCCAATACCCGACTGGGCTCCGAAATATCCAACCTTATGAACCGATTGGCTTAGGGCTAAACATTAACTATAAGAGGTGTCTCCCCAACTGGAATATATGCCAAACTCCCCATACTCACCACCTTCCTACTCAAGGCATCAGCCACCACATTGGCCTTTCCTGGATGGTACAAATAGTAATATCATAATCCTTTAGAAACTCCAACCATATCCATTGCCTCAACTTGAGATCCTTCTGCTTGAACAAGTGTTGGAGGCTACGATGATCGGTAAACACCTCACAAGACACACCATACAAATAATGTCTCCAAATCTTCAACGCGTGAACAATGGCAGCCAACTCCAAATCATGAACATGGTAGTTCTTCTCATGGGGCTTCAACTGACGAGAAGAATAAGCAATAACTCTATCCTCATGCATCAATACACACCCAATACTAACTCTTGGAGCATCACAATACACGGTATATAAACCTGAAGCTGATGGCAAAACTAACACCGGAGCCGTGGTCAAGGCAGTCTTAAGCTTCTGAAAGCTCTTCTTATACTTGTCTGACCACCTAAATAGACACCCTTTTAAGTCAACTTGGTCAAGGGCGATGTTTTGAGTCAACTTGGTCAAGGGCGATGCGATATATGAGAATCCCTGAACAAACCGGCGGTAATAACCTGCCAAACCAAGAAAGCTACGAATCTTTATGGTTGAGGACGGTCTGGGCCAACTCTGAACCGCATCTATCTTCTTTGGATCAACCTAAATACCCTCAATGGACACCACGTACCCCAAGAAAGCCACTGAATTGAGCCAAAACGCACACTTGGAGAACTTTTCATAAATCTTCTCCTCCCTCAACCTCTGCAACACAACTCTCAAATGCTCTGCGTGCTCTTCCTGACTACGCGAGTACACTAGAATATTATCAATGAAAACTATGACAAGAAAGTCGAGATAAGGCCGAAACACATTGTTCATCAAATGTATGAATGCTACTGGAGCATTGGTCAGCCCAAAAGACATCACCAAGAACTCATAATGACCATATCGGGTCCTGAAAGTCGTCTTAAGAATATTCGAGTCCCTGATCTTCAACTGGTGATAACCTGAACAAAGATCAATCTTGGAGAACACCCTCGCTCCTTGAAGCTGGTCAAATAAATCATCGATACGAGGCAAATGATACTTGTTCTTGATTGTTACTTTGTTCAACTTCCTGTAATCAATACACATTCTCATCGTGCCATCCTTATTCTTCACAAATAGAACAGGCTCACCCCAAGGCGACATATTAGGCCAAATGAACCCCTTATCAAGGATTCCTGAAGCTGCTCCTTTAACTCCTTCAACTCCGCTGGTGCCATGCGATACGGTGGAATAAAAATGGGCTGAGTGCCCAACACCATATAAATACCAAAATCAATATCCCTATCTGGTAGCATGCCTAGTAGGTCTGTAGGAAATACATCGGAAAAATCTCTCACAACAGGAACAGAATCCATACTAGGAGTCTCTACACTGACATCCCTCACAAAGGCTAAATATGAAAGACAACCTTTCCCAACCATACGCTGGGCATTCAAGAGTGAAATTACCCTATTGGGAACATAATCAGTCGAACCTCACCACTCAATCTGTGGCACATTCGGCATAGCCAATGTCACTGTCTTAGCATGAACGTCCAAAATAGCACAACACGGAGATAGCCAATCCATGCCTAATATAACATCGGAGTCTACCATATATAACAACTACAGATCCACTCGGGTCTCCAGACCCCCAATAGTCACCACACATGACCAGTACACACAATCTACAAAAATAATATCGCCTACCATAGTAGATACACGAACAAATAAAATAAGAGACTCATGGGGCATATCCAAATAACAAGCAAAGTATGATGACACATAAGAATAAGTGGAACTGGGATCAAATAATACAGAGGCATCTTTGTGGAAGACTGAGACAATACCTATGATCACAACATCTAAAGCAATAGCATCAGGCCTAGCTGGAAGTGCATAGAAACGGGCCTGACCACCACCTGATCGACCTCCCCCTCTAGGGCGACCCCTAGCTGACTGACCTTCACCTCTAGCTGGGTGGGTGGGTGGTAGTGAAGTAACTAGCACTGAAGCCGATGGCTGACTCCTCTACTCAGATGAACCCCTAAGATGACGAGGACACTGCCTCCATATATGACCCATCTATACACACTCATAGCAACTCCCGGGTGCTGGAGACGGGGACTGAAGGGAACCCTTACCACCAGAATGACTAGCAACTGCACCTGGCATAGAAGAGCCCTGAACTAATGGAGCACATGACAAACTCTGAGCTGGAAGGGTACTAAGTGATGACTGGCCCTGATGAGAACTGTGATAACTATGACCCAATGATGCCCTACGATACCCTGAGCGAGCTGGCTGAGCATGCCTGAATGGACGGCCTCTACCATGCTGAAACAGACCCTTCAAAGGAACACCACCATAACTACGAGATCCTCGAGGTGTCTTAGCCTCCTTCTCATCTCGCTCCTGGCGACGAACTGACTCAATCTCGCGAGCAATGTCTACAACCTCCTCAAAGGTAGCACCAAACACCCTCTCCCTGGTCATGAGAATACGAAGCTGATATATGAGGCCATCAATGAACCTCATAATCCTCTCTCTCTCTCTGTCGGAACCAACCAAACAACATGAGGAGCTAACTCTGAGAACCTCATCTCATACTGCATCACAGTCAAATCTCCCTAACGAAGCCACTCGAACTGCCTGCACAACTCCTCTCTTCGAGACTGTGGCACATACTTCTCCAAAAAGAGAACGGAGAACTGCTGCCAGGTAAGGGGTGCTGCACCAACAGGGCTACACCTCTCATAAGCCTCCCACCAAGTGAAAGCAGCTCCAAAAAATTGAAAAGTAGTCAAAGCGACCCCGTTGTTCTCCAGAATACCCGCTGTAAGAATAATCCTCTAACACTTTTCCAAGAAACCCTGGGCATCCTCACCCTCTGCACCACTGAAAGTCGGAGGCTGAAGTCTACCAAACCTCTTCAACTTGCGCTGCTTGTCCTCTGGCATGGCAAGAGCTACATAGTCTTGAGCAGCTGCAACCGGTTGGGCTGGATATGCCCCGATGTCTGAAGTCCCTGCACGACATGCTCAGGTGTGCAAGCGGAGGGAGTCTGAGTGCCTCACCCGGCCTGAGAAGTATCTGCGGCTGTAGTAATTGAGACTGCCTGAGCTAGGCTAGTGCATACTAATAGAATCTAAGCCAGGGCCTCCTGAAGACCCGAAATCATAATGAGCACAACTGGTGCCTGAGCTGGTGCTGCTGGAGCATCCACAACTGGGACCTTATCCTGAACTGTGGCGGCTGGTGGATCTGTAGGTGCTACCCTAGCTGCTGTACAGGATACACCCCTGCCCCTACCGCGACCTTGACCTCTAGTGGCTACAGCTGGTGGTTTTGGTGGTCGTCCATCCTAACCGGTCGCTCGTGTCCTCACCATCTGTGAGAGAATAGAATAACAAAAGTTTAGTACTCGGATCAACAGATTCACACGACAAGAATTTCAAGAATACAAAGTTTTTCCTAAAGGTTCTGCAGCCTCTCGAGGATAATACAGACGTTTCTGTACCATTCCGCGAGACTCTACTAAACTTGTTGATGACTCTTGAGACTTATGTGACCTAGGCTCTGATACCAACTTGTCATGACCCTAAACCCGAACCTAGTCATGATGGCGCCTATCATGAAACAAGGCCCGCCGCCACAAACTCCCAATACATTTTTAACAGTTATAATAATAATTTAATTTAAATCATAACAGATGATAAATCCTAGAATAAGGTGAAATAGGACAATGCAAAAATAAACACAGCCCGACATCGAGGTATCACCAGTCATAAGCATCTAACATAAGTCTAAGAGTAAGGAGAACATATTACACAGTCTATTACAGAATCCAGTACAAGGGCAAATAAAAATAAGAGGGAGAAACACTGGGCTGCGAATGCCGAGCAGCTACCCAGTGAACTCCAAAATAGCCCGCTGGAAACAGTAAGCCCTCGCTAGAAGGACCCGAGGCTCCTATATCTGCACACAAGGTGCATGAAGTAATGTGAGTAAGCCAACTCAGTGAGTAATAAAAGTAAAGGCAGCTGAACGATAAGAAAACATGTAAAACACAGCAAAATGCTACAAAGGGGCAGTATAAAATCAATACAATGTAATAGAACAGTAAAAACTTGTAAAAACACCTCAGTTCAGTAAAGTCATCTTTAAAACATCTTTTAACATTAAACAAGTGAATGAAAAGCAGCGAGAAAAGATAAACACATAAAATCATTCCTTCGGGCACATCAACAGAATCAGCCCCTCGGGCAATAACATGAAACAACATCAGCCCCTCAGGCTATATCACATATCACACTGGGTACCCGCGCTCACTAGGGGTGTACAGACTCCGGGAGGGGCCCCTTATGACCCAAGCGCAATATCAAGCCATCTCGTGGCATAATCAATAAGCTTTCAGCATCATATCAAGCCACCTTGTGGCGTACAACTCAGGCCCTCGGCCTCATAATCATGAATCAGCTCAATACAGCTGCGGCGCGCAGCTCGATCCGATAATAACCTCAAAACACAGGCCATCGGCCCTACTCAGTCAGAAATCCCTAAAAGCCACTCGGGCACAGTAAAATATGATGCTCAGCTCAAAATATCATTTAAGATACCAAAATAGAGTAAACATGGTTGAGTTATAAAAACAATGGAATATAGCATGGATGAGTATAATTATAAAGTCAAAACAGTGAGGAATAGTAGTAAAAATCCCCTAAGGGTCCAAAATAGTTGGCACAATACCCAAATATGGAATTCAACCCAAAACATGATGATAGCAAATAGTTTTCAATCAAATACGCAGTAAAATAGTCATTCGGGATAGACTAAGTCACAATCCCCAATAGTGTATGACTCCACGCTCGTCATCTAGCGTGTGTGTCACCTCAATATAGTACAACGATGTGAAATTCGGGGTTTCATACCCTTAGGACAACATTTACAATCATTACTCACCTCTATTCGGTCCAATCTCTAGCCCACAATGCCTTTGCCTCTCGAATCGGCCTCCGGATGCTCCAAATCTAACCAAAATCAATGCACAACCATCAAAATATGCTAAGGGAACAAAGCCCACTCTAAAGAAATCAAATTACAACACAAATCCCGAAATTGGCCAAACCCGACCCAGGGCCCATGTCTCGAAATCTAATTAAAATTACATCAATAGACTCCTTATCACTCCGCGAGTTCATTCATATCAAAAGCACCAAAATCCAACAACAAACGGCCCCTTAAATCCCAAATTCTAGGTCTCCAATTACAAGTCCCAGTTCTTCAATATTTAGGCTTAAATTCTACAAATTCCATGATTAATTAGGTAGAAATCACATTAGGATTGAGTATTAATTCCATAAATCTTTCCTCCAAGTGTTCCCCCTTGATTCCCTCTTCAATCCCTTCAAAAAGCTTCAAAGTCGCCCATCAGTGGAGGCACTTAGACCCAAAATCGCAGAGTTGGTCTTTAAAACATTCTACCCAGCCCTTAAAAATCCTTCATCGTGAATGCGGTCAATGCCTTGCGTTCGTAAAACACAAACTTAAGTTGACCAGAATTCCTCATACGTGAACGCGAGAGAGGGTGTTCTCTAAGATTGATTTGAGGTCTGGGTATTACTAGTTGAAGATTCGGGACTCAGATATTCTAACGACAACATTCAAGACCATTATGGTCATTATGAGTTCCTTGTGATGTCTTTTGAGTTGACCAAAGCCCCAACAACATTCATGCATATGATGAACTTTGTATTTCAACCTTATCTCAGCTTGTTTGTTATAGTATTCATTGATGATATCCTAGTGTAATCTTGTGTCTAGTGAGGGGATTAAGGTGGATCCGAAGAAGATAGAGGCGATTCAGAGTTGGTTCATTCCATCTTCAGCTACAAATATTCGGAGCTTTCTCGACTTGGCCGGTTATTATAGTCGCTTCGTGGAGGGTTTCTCATCTATTGCATTGCCTTTGACCAAATTGACCCAAAAGGGTGCTCCTTTTAGGTGGCCGTATGAGTGCGAGGAGAGCTTTCAGAAGCTCAATACTACCTTGACCACATCTCTAGTTCTAGTTCTACCTTCAGCTTCTGTTTTTATATAGTGTATTGTGATGCTTCTTATATTGGTATTGGGTGTTTCTTGATGCAAGGAGGTAGAGTAATTTCTTATGCTTCGCGTCAGTTGAAGCCTCATGAGAAGAACTACCATGTTCATGATTTGGAGTTGGTTTCCATCGTTCATGCATTGAAGATTTGGAGGCACTACCTCTATGGTATGTCTTGTGAGGTATTTACAAATCATCGGAGTCTCCATCACTTGTTCATACAAAAGGATCTAAATTTGAGACTAGGATATTACCATTCTGTATTATCCCAGAAAGGCTAATGTGGTGGCGGATGCCTTGAGTAGAAAGGTGGTGATTATGGGTAGTCTTGCATTCATTCCTGTTGGTGAGAGATCGCTTGCAATTGATGTTTAGGCCTTGGCCAACCAGTTCGTGAGATTAGATGTTTCGGAGCCCAGTCGGGTTCTAGCTTGTGTGGTTTCTTGGTCTTTCTTATATGATCGCATCAGAGAGCGCCAGTATGATGATCCCCATTTGCTTGTCCTTAGGGACTGGGTTTAGTATGGTGATTCCAGGGATGTTACTATTGTGGATGATGGGGCTTTGAGGATGCAGGGACCGATTTGCATGCCTAATGTAGATGGGCTACATGAGTTGATTCTTGAGAAGGCCCACAATTCACGGTATTCCATTCACCTGGGTGCCGCGAAAAGGTACTAGGAATTGAGGCAACATTATTTTGGTGGAGGAGGATGAGGAAGGATATAGTGGGGTTTGTTAATCAGTGCCTTAACTGTTAGCAGGTAAAGTACGAGCATTAGAGACCGGGTAGATTATTTCAAAGGCTTGAGATTCTGGAGTGGAAATGGGAGCATATCACCATGGATTTTGTAGTTGGACTACCACAGACTTTGAGACAGTTTGATGCTATTTGGGTGATTGTTGATCGGCAGACCAAGTCCGTGCACTTCATTCCAGTTGGTATTAATTATTCTTCATAGCGGTTGGCTGAGATTTACATCCACGAGATTGTTCCCCTTCATAGTGTGCCGGTGTCCATCATTTCAGATCGGGGCACGTAGTTTACATTGCAGTTTTCAAGAGCAGTACAGCGAGAGTTGGGCACCCAGGTTGATTTGAGTACAACATTTCACCCTCAGACGGACAGGTAGTCCGAGTGCACTATTCAGATATTGGGGGATATGCTACATGTATGTGTCATAGATTTCGGGGGTTCTTGGGATAAGTTTTTTCTGCTCGTAGAGTTTGCCTACAACAACAGCTACCACTCGCGCATTTAGATGACTCTGTATGAGGCTTTGTATAGGATTGTGATTTGGAGGTCCGCAGTTGAATTAGGCTTGAAATGACGAAAGTTGAAAATTTGGTAGTTTGACCAAGAGTGGACTTTATGGTTACCTGGATCGAATTGGGGTTTCGGAAGTTGGGGTAGGTCTGTGGTGTTGTTTGTGACTTGTCTATAAAATTTGAGGTCAATCAGACGTGATTTGATAGTTTTCGGCATTGAATATGGAAATTAGAAGTTCAAAAGTTCATTAGGCTTGAATCGATGTGCGATTCGTGGTTTAGCGTTGTTCGATGTGATTTGAAGGCTCAAATAAGTTTGTATCATGTTTTAGGACTTGTTGGTATATTTGGTTGAGGTTACGAGGACCTCGGGTTGGTTTCAGACGGTTAACGGATCAAATTTGGAGTTTGAAAGATTGCTGAAGCTGGGAGCCTTCTGGTGCAGTCACACCTGCGGAGCTTTGGTCACAGGTGCGACCATGAGAGGATTGGCCAGTGGTTGCAGATTCGAAGAGCATGTCGTAGAAGCGGAGGCGCTCCTGCTGAAAGGTGGTCGCCAAAGCGGAGAATGAGAGAGGTTGTATGGGTCAGGTGTTTCTGCAGAAGCGGACGTGTGAGCGAAGAAGCACTTCTGTAAGTGCGGATTTTGGTGTGCAGGTGCGGAGTCTAGGAGCTTAAGTGAGCTCCGCAGATGTAGAGATTTCACCGTAGGTGCGGCCCCTCAAAAGCGAATATTTGGCTGCAGGTGCGAAAAGCACTGGGCAATGTTTAAATTCGAGGGTTTTCGAGATTTTCATCATTTTGGACCTTTCAAGGTCAAACTTAGGCGATTTTTGAGAGGATTATCGAGGGGTTTCTTGAAGTAAGTCACTTGTTGTTAAATTTATTCAATAATTATGCTTCCTCATTAAATTTCCCACCTAGATTGTATGGTTTTTAGGTATAATTTTGGGAGTTTGAGGCTAGGGATTTGGAGAGTTTAAATTGGGGATCTGGGTGATAATTTAGTGTCAACTTTTTGTAAATTTGGTATGGTTAGACTTGTGGCTGAATGAGCTTCCGAATTTTATGACTTTTAGTGGATTCCGATACATGGGCCCGAGGGCCGACTTTTGAGTTGACTTTTTCACTTTTGATTAAGAACTTAGTATTTTTTATGGAATTGATTCCTTTAGCTCGTGTTGATTGTATCGAACTGTTTGTGGCTAGATTCGAGGCATTCAGAGGCTGTGTCATGAGGCAAGAGCGTGTTGGAGTATAGATTTACACGGTTTGAGTTAAGTAACACTTCTAAACTTGGTTCTGAGGGTACGAAATCCCGAATTATATGTTATGTGATTGGTATTGAGGTGACACACATGCTAGGTGACGGACGTGTGGGCGTGCACCATAAGAATTGTGACTTGGTCGATTACATGGAACTACATAGCTGATTTATCTTGTCGTTATTTGTATTTTCACCATGTGTTTAAGAAATTGAGCCACCAATCATGTTAGAAATCATGTTTAGGCTATGTGTTAGTACTGTAGGGACCCGTAGGGGTTGTGTTATATGTTGAGTCATTTGCTAGACTGTCATTTTGTACTCGGTCATAGCTTTTACTGCATATTATATATCAGTCTCTGTTGTCCTTTATTGATACATTATATCTTCATTATTTGAGCTGATTGTTATGATTTTTGAGAGCCCGAGAGACTGGAGAGATTGATGACTGAGTGAGGGCGAGGGCCTGATTGTGAGGATATTTATGGGAGCGGGTTGCGCACCACAACATGTTATTTGATTTATGCCATGATTGACTAATTATAGCGTTTGGGCTAGAAATGCCCCTACGGAGTCTGCACATCCACAGTGAGCGCAGGTACCTATTGAGTGCGAGTGTCGAGCGCGAGTGCGAGCGACTGGGAGGAATGAGTGACTGTGAGGTTGGAGTGAATGGGAGAATTGAGTGACTGTTACTCTGAGGGTATGCACCTGATTTCATTACTGTTGTACTTCAGCTGGCATATATCACTGTCACATAGTTACTGAGATGTACTATATCTTATTTCACTTGAACTTGACATGATTAACTGATTTGGATTTAACTGTCGAACTTGAGAGCATGCCTACTTTCCTGCAATGTATTTCTATAAGAACTTCACCCGTGAAGCTCATCACTACTTTCAGTTCAATAGTTAGTCTTGTTACTTATTGAGTTGGTTTTACTCACGCTACACCCTGCACTTCGTGTGTAGATCCATGTGTTTTTGGACACGATGGGTGCTGATTATCTGAGCAGCTTGATTATTTGAGCCTGACGTTCGCAGACCTTGACTCTCCTTTCCTATCTTTCAGCTTTATGTATTTAGTTACATCTTTTCATAGACAATATTTTCAGACTTGTATTGTATAGACGCTCATGTACTCAGTGACACCCTGATTTTGGGAATTTTGAGTTGAGTTTTGACCTTTTATCCAGTTCATGGAAGCTTTAATTATTCAAACATGTTTTAGTTCATCTTTTATCTAAAAGTGTTGGAATCTATTGAGTTGTCAGCTTGCCTAGTACCATGTTAGGCGCATTCACTACATACTACGTTTTGGGTCATGACAAAATAATAGTTGAATTTTTTAATAAAAATCGAAGTGAATAAATAATTACTTTAGGAGTAGGAAAAATCTATATTATACTTTTTTATATTTAATTTTTTTAAGGAATTAGTAATTTCTATATATTAAAAATTACTTATTCTGACACCTATTCTTTTTTAAATTAGGAAGTTATCAAAAGGTAATATAACTTCATTCATGCGCGTGCTTGCCGTAAAAAATATCAAACCTAAGATATAATTATTTGGTTATAGGTCATTGGTTACAAATTTATTATATATATATTATATAAAAGAATTATATTTAAATATTATTAAAAGGAGAATCTATTTATTGGATTCTATTTGCTTAAATTTTAAAAAATATTATTAACTCATATTTTTGTATCTAATTTATGGTCAATAATATTCTATTAAATAGTAAGGAATAATATTATATGATATAAATATATAAAAATTAAAACAATATTGACAAAAACCACTTGGCACTTTTAGAACAAAATCTAAAAATATTTTTGATAAATTATATATATATATATATATCCATTCATCATTTTTTCTATATTCGCTAGAAACATGGAGGTGACATATTAATTAAAAAATTATAATATAAAGAAAAAATCACTCATCAATTTTTCTTCTACCTTTGCCTAACTAGGATTGGCGAGAGTTAAATAGGGACAGTTATTAACCTTTTGTTTAATTCTCTTGACTGCTTCAGTATGACTGTCAGTCCAAGACTTAGGATTCTTCTTTAATCTTTCATAAAGAATATCATTATCCTTAGCCAGATCCTTTATAAAATGTGAGATATACTTTAAGCTTCCTAAAAATCTCTGAAGCTGAGTTTTATCAGTAATAATATCAGGAAACTTAGAGGCAAATTCAATACTTCTATTAATGTAAATTATTCTACCCTTTTCAATGTTATGACCCAAAAATCTAACAGAAGTTTGGAAAATCATCATCTTTGGTTTTGATATAACTAAACCATTTTGTATAATAATCTTTTTAAATAGATCAAGGTGTTTGAAATGAGATTCTATATTTTTTGAAAATACTATAATATCAACAATATAAACAATTATGAAATCCGTATAAGGAAGGAAAATATCATTCATAATTTTTTGAAATTCAGAGGGAGCATTTTTCAAACCAAAGGGCATAACATTTCATTCATATTGGCCCATTGATACATTAAAAGCAGTTTTGTATCTATCTGATTCAGATATCTGAATCTGTCAATAACCTGATTTTAAATCAAATTTTGAAAATATAATGGCATCATGAAGTCTATCCAGTAAATCCTTTTTATTGGGGATAGGGTATCTAATCCATTTTAACACCTTATTAAGGGATTTATAATTTATAACTAATCTAGGAACTCCTCGTTTCTGCTCAGCATGCTTATTAACATAAAAAGCAGTACAAGACCATTTGGACTTTGAGGGTCTAATTAAACCCTTCTGCTTTAAGGAATCAATTTCCTTCTTGCAGAACTCCAGATAGTCAGAGTTCATTTGACAAGGTCGAGCCTTGATAGAGATGTTATCCTCAGAGAAGTCTTCTTCATAAGGAAGACTTATAATATACGTCTTTCTATTCCAAAACCGATTCGGATGGTCACCGCATATAGAAGCAGGAAATTGATTCTTGAGAAAATTAATCTTTTCTACTAGCTTGGGATTTTTTAAATCATGTTCTATAGATGGAACAAATCTCATTTTTCAAAAATTCAATTTGATTGATTTTTTATTAACTCATATTTTTGTATCTACTTTATGGTCAATAATACTCTATTAAATAGTAAGGAATAATATTATATGATATAAATATATAAAAATTAAAACAATATTGACAAAAACCACTTGGCACTTTTAGAACAAAATCTAAAAATATTGTTGATAAATTATATATATATATATATATATCCATTCATCATTTCTTCTATATTCGCTAGAAACATGGAGGTGACATATTAATTAAAAAATTATAATATAAAGAAAAATTCACTCATCAATTTTTCTTCTATATTCGCTAGAAACATCAATTAAAAAATTATAATATAAATATAAATATAAATTATATTAAGATGTACATTGAGATAACTTATGACTATTATACTCTAGGGTAAGTTAAAATTTAAAATAAAGTAAATAAAGACTTAATATATTAAAGATTTGATGATTTTAAAAATTAAAAAAAATTCAAGCACCAACATAAGATCTTAAATAAAATATCCACATTATAGAGGTAATGTGAGTATTTTAATAATACTCAAAAAAATATTGGAAAAAAATAAATAATACCTGAATTTTTTGGAAATAAAATTCAAAGTGAATAAATTAAATTTTTAGAAGTAGGAAAAATCTATATATATATTTTTTACATGAAGAAAGGATATTTCGTCAAATAACAAACTAATAAAAAGTCACATGAAAATGTAAAAATACTAACTAACGAATAATTCAATAATGATAAGTAATAATAAACTAAAAAGAGAAAAAATATTTATATTTTTAATGCATTAATAATTTCTATATATTGAAAATTACTTATTCTAAAACATATTCTATTTAAGATTGTAAAGTTACCAACATAAATGAAATCTTAAAATAATTAAAAATAAAATTGAACAATGAACGAATTTCAAGTAACGAGTAAATAAATTTACTCAAAAAAAAACTAAAAAGATTTATTATAAAAATAGAGAGATAAGATTTATTTGATTTTTTTATGAGAAAGTATCATTTGAATTATGATAAGAAAATTTATACACTAAATTATATTATATAACTAAAATAATAATAGATAAAATCAAGAATAATGAGGGGTGGCAAGCATCTGGAGATATTAGCAAAGCCAAATGAGTTGGCTGATTTTTCACTAGATAAAGAAATTCAACTTTTTGAGGTTAATTGTTCTTGTTCTCAAGCAATAATTTTATAGAGATAAATCAATGAAATTCATGTATTTTTTTTGGTTTAATTGTTTTGAATGTGGTCACTATATATATATATATATATATATATATATATATATATATATATATATTATTAATTCTCTCTGCTCCTTTTTATATTGAAATGATCGACGTGGTGCGCACGGATACGTATACTAGTAATTTTTTCATATGATTAAAGTCCTCTCTAAGTTTTTGAAATGTAAGTTTCATGAAAATGTAGGCTTAATGTTGTAATGACAAAATTAGGAAATAGTTAACCTTTTTCTTTAATACTGTCAGAGCATTTTAAAAGTAAACTATATATACCTCTATATTAAGTATGATTATTGGTAATATGAAGTAAATTAAGTAGCATATTACACTCAATTAAACTATACCAATTGTGTAAAATATATTACGATGTTGGTTTGGTATATATTTGTTAAATTATTAAATAACAAAAAGAACATAGTATGCAGAGTGTGTAATTTATTCAACTACGTACTGTCACAACCCGAGATCTATTAAAGATCGTGATGGCGTCGCACACTATTATAAACACAAGCCAACACCAAAAAGTTAGTTATTTCTCATTTTAATATTTCTGAAATCGTAAATTTCCTTCAATTTAATTGGTAAAAGCTGAACTTTACAGAATAATGGTAACGTTTTCCAAACTTCAATACTAAGTATCCCACAATCATCCCAGAACCCGGTGTCACAAATGCATGAGAATTTATCAGGAAATAAAATAAAATATAATAATTGTCTGGAATACAAACTTGGACCGAAAATAAAAAGAATACAAATACTTAAAAGGAGGCTCTGCTGGCCGCGGATCGTTCATAAGATGCAGCTGGCCTAAGCCTTCGTGTTAACCACGTCGTTGCGTCCACAAGGCCACTTAATGTATATATGCATGTACAACAAAATGTACAACAAGTGTAGTATGAGTACGAAAATAATGCGTATCCAGTAAGTATCCAGTTTAATCTCGAAGAAGTAGTGACGAGGGGTCGACTCCGACACTTACTAGTGGTCCAAAAATATGATAATATGAAATTCTAATTAAGCATGATTTATAGAGATAACAATAAAACACAGAACAAGAAAATAACGGAATAATTCTTTCATCATATTAAAGAACCCCAAACACTTCCTTCATTTAAAACAAATGATCTCTCAAACAATGTACTTATACAAATTATATAATAGGTTTCCAGTTCTATTATCACACATGAATTCCACATAGGACGTTCGGCTTGATCCAACATAAATGTAAATTGTGCACTGCCGAGGCGATCGACCCGCTCCCATGAGAGTAGCAGAAGGAAATACTCCGCTCGCGAATCACACGTGTGACGCGATCGAATATAAATTTAAGGAATTACCCCGCTCGCGAATCATACATGCGACACGGTCGAATATAAATTTATTAATAATTCATAACCCTTTTCTTGATTCTTTTCAAAATAAAGACAATTCAACGTAAAGCTTTTAAGGAAATTTTCCCTGCTCGTGAAACATATATGCGACGCGATTACATATAGATTTTTTTCGTTATTATATATTACTCAATTCTTTTCGAAAATACGAAGTTTTAATGGAAACTCTTAAAATCTTAAATTCCTCAATTAAATTCCTTTCAACACAATTATTACGCAACCTCAATCTTGTTTCTTCTTATGGCAAACAATAACCATAAATCAAATAGCAAGGATAGCGAGGCATGATGTACACCTAAAACCACCCAGACATATGCATAGCTAGTAGCTATGTACGGACTCTCGTCACCTCGTGCGTACGTAGCCCCCACAAATAGAAGCACACTTCGAATTATTTCACCTATGGGGTAAATTTCCTCTTACAAGGTTAGAAATGAGACTTACCCCGCTCCGAAGTTCCATAACCGGCTCCAAAGTCATTAAAGCAACTCAAATCGATGCCAAACACTCCAAAACGAGTCAATAAATAAGCAAATCCATAAATATATACTTAAATACTCATTATAATCCTATGTACAATAATTCTCAATTCCGTTCAAAAAGTCGATAAAAATCACCCTCGGGCCTACATGTTCGGATTCCAAAAAATTTCGAAGATAAACTTTACCCATAACCCCACGAACTCAAATATATAATTTATTTCCAATTCCATGCCCAAATTCGCGGTCAAAATCCAAAATGTCAATTTTAGGTTTTCCACCAAAACCCCACAATTTTTATAAATTTCCATGTTAAATCTTTATACAAATCATGTATTTAACTTATAATGTGGTGGGAACAACTTACCTTGACATAGATGACGAAAATCTCTCCTCCAAGAGCTCTAAAATTGCCCAACCAAATGAAAAATGGAGGAAAATGGGCCAAATCCCGTCTTTAAAATGCTACTGCCCAGCATTGCCCTTCTTCGCGAACATGGCAAGACCTTCATGAAGCAATACCAGCTCCAGCTCCACAAATCGCCCTTCGCGAACGTGAGACCCACCTCGCGAATGCGTAGCTTAACCAGACGACCCCTTTGAGAATGCGAAGGCTAAAAATCCATAGGCCCAGTTTCCCTTTCGTGAACGCGACGACCCATCCGCGAATGCGAAGTACAAATATCCACTGGTAACAAATTCTTCTTCGCGAACGCATGAACCCTTTCGCATTCGCGACGAACAAAATCCGAACTAGATAATAGCAGTTCCAAAACAGCTCGAATTGATCCGAAACCACCGCGAAACACACCTGAGGCCCCCGGACCCTGTCCAATCACACCAACCAGTCTCATATCATAACACAAACTTGTTCGAGGCCTCAAATCACATCAAACAAGGTTAAAACTATGAATCGCACCCTAATTCAAGCTTAATGAACTTTAGAACTTCAAACTTCTACCTTCGATGCTGAAACCTATCAAATCACGTCTGATCGATCTCAAATTTTACACACAAGTCATATTCGACATTACAGACCCACTCAAACTTCTAGAATCGGAATCCGACCCTGATATCAAAAAGTCCACCTCCGGCCAAACTTCTCAAACTTTCAAATTTCTAACTTTAGCCAAATGACTCCAAAATGACCTACAGACATCCGAATCCACTTTCGGGTGCGCTCCCAAGACCAAAATCACCATACGAAGCTATTCCCAGGCTCAAATCCCAAATAGACATCGAAAACATTAAAATGCATTGCAACCCAAATTCATGAAATTCTTCCCAAAATGCTAACTTCCACTATAGGTGTCGAAATGCTCCCGGGTAATCCAAAATCCAATCCGGACAAACAGCCAAGGCCAAACTAATCCTACGAACCTGTTGGGACCTTCAAATCTCGATTCCGAGGTCGTTTACTCAAAATTAATCCTTAGTCATATTTTTCCAACTTTAAGCTTTCGAAATGAGAATTCTCTTTCCAAATCAACTCTGAAATCACTGAATTTCAATTCCAACGTGAAGCTACTCATGGCCTCAAATCGTCGAACGACACGTTAGAGCTCAAAATGGTCGGTCGGGTCGTTACATTTTCTCCCACTTAAACATGCGTTCATCCTCGAACATGCTAAGAACTGTGCTAGAGTTTTTTGAAATCACTGGTTAACACCTCGTGCACCTACCCTTGCTACCACAACTCAGTTGAGCACATTTGCTCGACCACATCTGAAGATTTTCCCTTTTACTTAGCCAAATAAGCCTTAGAGCTCAATTCCAACATCCAGAATTCTCTTCCAAGCTTGCTTCCATCATATGAACACTATATCAATCACCACAAGATACATCAACACATGATTGCATGCCTTCTCTGAATCCTCACCATGCTCCGAATAATTCACATGAGCATAATAGCATTCTCTGATAACGATAGCCAAAATTCCACGAATCTGATGCTCACAACACACCCCATGACGCATATAAGTCCTGTTCCAACTCTTGCAATACTGCCATGACGGAAAAGATGTGTAGAAACTCATAACTAACTGTCAAGTCAATAAATCATTGAGTATGTTCTCCTGACAAGAAACATTACCTCATTCTAAACCACGCAACGATAATTTCTCTTTAATTTACTTCATATAAACCCGATTGCACTGATACTAGGTTCAATAATCTCGTCTCACCCAGTATAAACTGCCCAAGCAATAAGCCACCTCATACACTGCTAAAAATCTCATATGATGCTACAATGTGCCAACAAGCTAAAAACTTGAATGTGATACATAAAGAAATGAACTCTGGAAAGGACTACTCAACCCACATAACTAGTTAGACAATAGAAAGGTGTTATGAGCCTTCCTCAAAAAATGAGAGATAAACACACAAGGATATATATATAAGGAACTGTACTCAACATCACACTATTGCGGTCTGCAACCCGATCCAACCATGATACCCGTGGCGGTGTGCCACCCGATTCAAACAATGATAATCTATAAAGTAAATACTTACCTGTCACGACCCGGATTTCCTACCATCGGGAGTCGTGATGGCGCCTACTATTGGAGCTAGGCCAACCAAGTATTAAAACATTTCTGATAACATTCGCAACAATATAAACAAAACGAGACAATTAAATAAAAGCAGAAGTCTTTAAACTTAGATACTGAAATAAAATGCAGAAGTTTAACATGATCCTCTACCCAAGATTGGTGTCATAATGCTCACGAACTTCTAAGATTTACTAAATACAACCGTCTGAAAGAAAGTTATAAATTGTTTGTTTCGGTACAAAAGATAACAAACTGAATAAAGGAAGAGAGACTCCGGTCCTGCGGACGTCAGCAAGGCTACCTCGGTGTCTCTGGACTGAAGTCAGCTCCCGATCAAATCCTACTGGTGAGGTCCAAAAGCTGCTCCTGGATCTGTGCAAAAAGTTTTACAGAGTGTAGCATCAGCACAACCGACCGCATGTGCTGGTAAGTGCCTGGCCTAACCCCGGCGAAGTAGTGACGAGGCTAGACAGGACCTACCAAAAACAACCTGTGCAGATATATGCAATTGAAGGAAATATACAAAATTCAAACAACTAAGAGGGGGGAAACATGCTATAGGGAGATAACAGTTTCAAATAGAAATCCTCAATAACAGAAGGAAGTAACAAAGCCAGAATGTCAACAAGAATCAAAAGTCAACAATTTGCACGGCATCACCTTTCGTACTTTTACTCTCATCCTCACCAAAACAATACATGGCATCACCCTTCGTGCTTTACGCTCTTCCTCACCCAAACAACAATCACAAGGCAAATAGGGTAGGGAAATCTATAACCTCGAAGTAAATCAAATAGGAACAAGTAATGAAAGAAACAACATAACTCGGATATCAACAAAGAATCAGAAAGCAACAAATGTACGGCATCACCCTTCGTGCTTTTACTCCCGTCCTCACCAAAGAAATCATATAAATAAAATATGCACGACATCACCCTTCATGCTTTTACTCTCTTTCCTCACCATGTAATCAGTAAAATCGGCACGGAATGGTACATCGTGCGGCACGACATCACCCTTCATGCTTTACTCTCTTTCCTCACAATAGCAAACAATGCACGACATCACCCTTCGTGCTTTATCACTCTTCCTCACCCAAGCAACAATCACAAACAAGGGGCAAGGGAGTAGACAAATAATGATAGAAATCCCGACAAGGGAATACAAATAAACATCTAACTCCTGACAAGGGAGCACAACTAAGCAGTTAAAAACCCGGCAAGGGAACAACATCAATAATCTTAGCATCCCAGCAAAGGGGGATAGTTAACAAAGCAACAAGCATCACGTCAAGGGAGCAATTCAATAATTCTTTCTCTTTCTTTCACTTTTACCTCTTATCTCACTTTACCACCTGAGCCAACGCACTAAAGGGGTTCAATCATTTAATATACTTTCACGCTTTATCATATACTCGAGCCAATGCTCCAAGAATGTACAAATCTTAATTCTTACTCAAACTCTTCACATTATGTGAAATTTATCAATTTAACAAGGAAGAGGTATCACAAAAATCCGAATAAACACGAATAAGACTCACGATAATGCTAGACTCCTGTGTATAGATACTCGTCACCATACATATACACCGTACTCAACAATTAGCAAATAGCAAACAACACTCTAATCCTATTCCCTCAAGCCAAAGTTAGAACAAACACTTAGCTCGGTCCAAAGAGTAGTAATCAACCCTCAAATACCGCCTTTCCTTTATAATCCGACTCCGAAACAACTATACCTAGGCATAATTAATTCAATAATATCAATGAAGACTCGATAACAAAATCCCATATCTTAGATATGAAGTTCCTAGCATTCTTCCAAAATTACCAAAATTCGACCCCGAGCCCACATGGTCCAAACACGAGGCTCAGACCGAAACCCGATTACCCACAACCCCACGAGTTCAAATATATTATTTATTTCAAGACCCGACCCCAAATTGAGGTTGAATCACTCAAAATTCCCAAAAACCTAATTCTACCCAAAAGCCCTAATTTCTACTTTGATTTCATGATTTAGGTTTAGGAATTCAATAGACATTGATGGAAAATGAAGAAAACGAGTTGAAATTTACTAACCCAAGAAGTCTTGGTGAAGAATCGCTCCAATGGTCACCTAAGAGTTTGGAGAAGAAAAGGTTTTGTGAACTTTCTAATGAATCTCGTAGCTACTGTTTCTGAAGTTTTTGAAAAAAATAACTGGGCAGAAAAATGCTCTATGCGATCGCGAAGAAGGTCATGTGATCGCATAGGGAGAGGAAAGTTGCCCATTGCGATCGCGGACAGTGTATTGCGAACGCATAGAAGAAAACGAGCTTCATTCCGGGTTTGGTTTTTATGCATTGCGATTGTGGAAGGGGAATGCGATCGCATATAACAAATGGTGGCTACTATATGCGATCGCAGGAGGATCTATGCGACCGCATAGAACAAACAGAACACCTGGAAACTCACACTATGCGATCGCGGAAAGGCCTATGCGATCGCATAGCACTGGATTATAGAACACCAGAACTGCTATTTTCTGAAACCTTTCTAAGGCCAAAACCACTCCGAAACACTTTCGAAACACTCCCGAGTCCTCGGGGCTCCTAACCAAACACACACACTAACTCAACAACATCCTACGAACTTAACCATGCGATTAAATCACCAAAATAACATCATAAACGAGGAATCAAACCTCAAAATCATCACTTTTTCATCAAACTTCATAAACTTTCAAACTTAGAGTTTTAGGTCCGAAACACGTCAAATGACGTCCGATTTCAACCAAATTTCACAGGAAGCGCTTAAACCACATATAAGACCTGTATCGGGCACCGGAACCAAAATACGGGCCCGATACCAATGCTTTCTAATCCATTTTCATTTCAAATTTCCAAATAAATTTCAGAAAAACAATTTCTTTTAAAAATTCATTTCTCGGGCTTGGGACCTCGGATTTCGATTCCGGAAATACGCCCGAGTCCCATATTTTTCCACGGACCCTCCGTGACCATTAAATCATGGGTCCGGGTCTGTTTACCCAAAATATTGACTAAAGTCAACTTTAACCATTTTAAAGCCACAATTTATCAAATTTCACATAATTTAACACATAAGCTTTTCCGGCTAAGTGCCCGGACTGCGCACGCAAATCGAGGCAACTAAATGTGAGGTTTTCAAGGCCTTGTAAGCACGGAAAAGGGAGAAAACAGGTGATGACCCTTTGGATCGTCATATTCTCCACCTCTAAAACAATCGTTCGTCCTCGAACGGACATAAGAAGGAAGTACCTGAGTCGGGAAAAAGGTGAGGATAACGGTCCCATATATCGGACTCGGACTCCCAGGTCGATGCCTCAGGAGGCGGACCTCTCCACTGAACATGAACTGAAGGAAAACTCTTCGACCTCAACTGGCGAACCTGCCGGTCTAGAATAGATACCGGCTCCTCCTCATAAGATAAGTCCTTGTCCAACTGGACAGTGCTGAAACCTAACACGTGGGATGGATTGCCGTGATATTTCTGAAGCATGGACACATGGAACACTAGATGTACGACTGATAAGCTCTATGGCAATGCAAGTCTATAAGCCACCTCTCCCACTCGATCGAGAATCTTAAATGGGCCAATGAACCTAGGGATAAGCTTGCCCTTCTTCCCAAATCTCATCACGCCCTTCATAGACGACACTCGGAGCAATACCCGCTTACCAACCATGAAAGCCACATCTCGAACCTTTCGATCTGCATAGCTCTTTTGCCTGGACTGAGCTGTATGAAGTCTATCCTGAATGATCATGACTTTGTCCAAAGCCTCCTGAACCAAATCTGTACCCAACAACCGAGCCTCTCCCGGCTCAAACCATCCAACCGGAGATCGACATTGCCTGCCATACAAAGTCCTATAAGGAGCCATTTAAATACTCGACCGATAGCTCTTGTTGTAGGCAAACTCTGCTAAAGGCAAGAACTGATCCCAAAAACCTCCAAAGTCAATGACACACGCTCGGAGCATATCCTCCAATATCTGAATAATTCGCTCGGACTACCCGTCCGTCTGAGGATGAAATGATGTACTCAACTCAACCTGGGTGCCTAACCCTTGCTGGACTGCTTTCCAGAAATGCGAGGTAAATTGCGTACCTCAGTCCGAAATGATAGATATCGGAACACCATGAAGGCGAACAATCTTCCGGATATAGATCTCAGCTAACCTCTCGGATGAATAAGAGACTGCCACCGGAATGAAATGCCCTGACTTGGTCAGCCTATCAACAATGACCCAAACTGCGTCGAACTTCCTCCGAGTTTGCGGGAGCCCAACAACGAAGTTCATTGTGATCCGCTCCCACTTCCACTCGGGAAGCTCAATGCTCCAAAATAAACCACCAGGCCTTTGATGCTCATACTTAACCTACTGACAATTCAAACACCGAGCCACATAGGCAAAGATATCCTTCTTCATTCTACGCCACCAATAATGTTGTCGCAAGTCCTGATACATCTTTGCGACGCCCGGATGAATAGAGTATCGGGAGCAATGGGCCTCCTCTAAAATCAACTCTCGAAGACCATCCACATTAGGCACACAAACTCGATCCTGCAATCTCAAGACTCCTTCAGCATCTAAGGTGACCTTCTTGGCACCTCCACGTTGTACCGTGTCCCTAAAGACACGCAAATGGGGATCATCAAACTGCCAATCACGGATACGCTCTAATAACGAAAAGCGGGCGACCGTGCAAGCTAATACTCTATTAGGCTAAAAAATATCCAACCTCACTAACTGATTGGACAAGGCCTGAACGTCCAAAGCAAGCGGTCTCTCGCCGACCGGAATATAATCAAGACTGCCCATACTGGCTGACTTCCTACTCAAGGCATCGGCCACCACATTGGCCTTTCCCGGGTGATATAGGATAGTGATGTCATAATCTTTCAACAACTCCAACCACCTCCTCTGCCTC
Source organism: Nicotiana sylvestris (assembly GCF_000393655.2). NCBI lineage: Eukaryota > Viridiplantae > Streptophyta > Magnoliopsida > Solanales > Solanaceae > Nicotiana > Nicotiana sylvestris. The sequence goes on along the minus strand of NC_091063.1, from coordinate 24,122,840 downwards.
AAATTCAACTCCTTTTGCTTGAACAAATACTGAAGACTCTTATGATCCGCGAACACCTCACACATCACGCCATACAGATAGTGCCTCCAAATTTTCAATGCGTGAACAATGGTTGCCAACTCCAAATCATGCACTGGATAGTTCTTCTCATGAACTTTCAACTTCCTCGAAGCATAGGTAATGACCTTGCCATCTTGCATCGACACTGCACCAAGTCTAATACGAGATGCATCACAATAGACTGTATAAGGCCCTGAACTTGTGGGCAAACCCAATACCGGTGTCGTAGTCAGATCTGTCTTGAGCTTCAAAAAGCTCGCCTCACACTCGTCCGACCATCTGAACTGGACTCCCTTCTCGGTCAACCTGGTCATCGGGGCTGCAATAGATGAGAACCCCTCCACGAACCGACGATAGTAACCTGCTAACCCCAAGAAACTCCAAATCTCTGTGGCTGAAGCTGGTCGAGGCCAGTTCTTGACTGCCTCTACCTTCTTCGGGTCCACATGAATACCCTCTACTGATACAATGTGACCCACAAATGCAACCGAGCTCAACCCAAACTCACACTTTGAGAACTTAGCATATAACTGACTATCCCTCAAGGTCTGAAGAACCACTCTAAGATGCTGCTCGTGCTACTCCCGGCTGCGGGAATATATCAAAATATCATCAATAAAGACTATCACGAACGAGTCCAAATAAGGCCTGAACACTTAGTTCATCAAATCCATAAAGGCTGCTGGGGCATTGGTCAACCGAAATGACATAACCAAGAACTCATAGTGCCCGTACCGAGTGCGGAATGTTGTCTTAGGGACATCAGATGCCCTAATCCTCAACTGATGGTAGCGAGATCTCAAGTCAATCTTTGAAAATACCTTGGCACCCTGAAGCTGATCGAACAAATCATCAATCCTCAGCAGTGGATACTTATTCTTAATTGTAACCTTGTTCAATTATTGGTAATCAATACACATTCTCATCGAGCCATCCTTTTTCTTTATAAACAGAACCGGCGCACCCTAAGGCGATATGCTGGGTCTAATGAAACCCTTCTCAATCAAGTCTTGCAGCTGCTCTTTCAACTCTGGCGTGGCCATGCGATATAGCGGAATAGAAATGGGCTGAGTGCCCAAAGCCAAATCGATGCAAAAATCAATATCCCTATCGGGTGGCATCCCTGGCAAGTTTGATGGGAAAACCTCAGGAAACTCATGAACCACGGGCACAGAATTAATAGAGGGAATCTCAGCACTGGAATCACGAACATAAGCCAAGTAGGCCAAACACCCCTTCTCGACCATACGTTGAGCCTTCACATACGAAATAACACTGCGGGTAGAATGACCAGGAGTCTCTCTCCACTCTAAACGGGGAAAATATGGTAAGGCTAAAGTCACAGTCTTGGCATGACAATCCAAGATCGCATGATACGGGGACAACCAATCCATCCCTAATATAACGTGGAAGTCCACCATATCTAAGAGCAACAAATCAACACGGGTCTCAAGTCCCCTAAACACCACAACACAGGAACGATGAACCCGATCAACCACTATAGAATCACCTACTAGTGTAGATACATACACAGGAATACTCAAGGCCTCACTAGGTATAACCAGGTAGGGTACAAAGTAGGACGACACATATGAATACGTAGATCCAGGGTCAAATAGCACTGAAGCATCTCTATCACAGACCCAAATGGTACCTGTAATAACAACATCAGATGACTCAGCCTCTGTCCTGGCTGGCAAAGTATAACATTGGGGGCCACCTCCCTAAATCACATCCCTGGGACGATCGGTTGCTGGTTGACCCCTACCTCTGGCGGTCTGAGATCCACCTCTATGACCTCTACCTCCACCTCTATGTCATCTACCCCCGCCTCTAGCTGGATGGGCAGGCTATGGAGCAACTGGTGCCTGAATTATAGGACGAGGACCTTGCTGCTGAGAACTACCCGAAGCTCGAGGTCAAAACCTAACAATGTGACCCATATCACCACAAGTGTAACAAGCCCTCGGTTGCTGACCCTGTTGCCCTGAATGACCACCTCAGAAACTCTGAAGCGGTGGTGCACTGATGGAAGCTGGTGGTGTACTGAAGGACTGCTGATCCAAATAATGCGTCTGAGAACCACGACCACCTGAGATACCATGTGATACCTGGAGAGCTGACTGAAAGGTCCTAGGAGGATGGCCTCTACCATACGAATCTCTACCTCCAGACGAGGTACCACTGAATTTGCCTGAATGACGGGGCCTCTTATCCGACCCATGACCACCTCCCTGTGACAGAACCATCTCAACTTTGCAGGCCACATTGGCCGCATCCTGAAATGTGATCTTGCCCCTAGCCTCCTTGGCCATCTGAAGACGAATCGACAGAATAAGACCATCAATAAACCTTCTCACCCTCTCTCTATCGGTAGGAAGTATTATGAGAGCATGGAGAGCTAAATCGATGAACCTAGTCTCATACTGGGTAACAATCATAGAACCCTGTTGGAAGCACTCAAAATGCCTCCGATAGGCCTCTCTCTGAGTAACGGGGAGAAACTGCTCTAGAAATAACACTGTAAACTGCTCCCAAGTCAAAAATGGTGATCCGGATGGTCTTGCTAAGCAATAATCCCTCCACCAAGTCTTGGTAGATCCAAACAAGCAAAATATAGCAAAATCAACCCCATTGGTCTCAACAGTACCCATGTTTCTAAGAACCTCATGGCAGCTGTCTAGATAATCCTAGGGATCCTCAGTAGATGCACCGGCAAAAGTAGAAGTGAAGAGCTTTGTGAACCTATCCAGTCTCCACAAAGCATCGGCGGACATAGCCGCTCCATCACCGGTCTGAGCTATGGCACCCGGCTGAACTACTCTAACTGGCTGAACCGCTGGAGTCTGAATCTGGTGAGCTACCTGCTCCGGAGTGCGTGTAGCAGGAGTTTGAGCCCCTCCTCCAGCCTGAGAAGTGGCTGGTGCTACAGGAAGCAAACCTGTTTGGGTGACTCTCTCCATAAGGCCCACCAATCGAACCAGGGATTCCTGAAGAACTGGGTGGCAATGAAACCCTCTAGGACCTAAGCTGGGCCCACCGGAGCTGTTGGAGCTGGAACCTCCTCATCATAATCAACATGAGGCTCCAATTCTGGAGCTGCTGCTCAGGGCTGAGCTCTGCCCCTACCTCGTCCTTTGTCCCTAATAGGAGCTGCTGCTGGGGGCTCGGGTTGCTGCGCGGTCGATGAGGAAGCGTGTGTCCTCGCCATCTGCGAAAGAACGGAGTCGAAATTCAATCAGTATTGGGGAAACAGAACCGCACGACAAGAAAGAACATATGTGAAGTTTTCCTAACTCAGTAGCCTCTGCGGGATAAATACAGATGTCTGTGTACCGATCCCTCAGACTCTACCGAGCTTGTCCATGAGTTGTGAGACCTAAGTAACCTAGTGATCTGATACCAACTTGTCACGACCCGGATTTCCCACCATCGGGAGTCATGATGGCGCCTACTATTTGAGCTAGGCCAACCAAGTATTAAAACATTTCTGATAACATTCGCAACAATATAAACAAAACGAGACAATTAAATAAAAGCGGAAGTCTTTAAACTTAGATAACTAAAATTAAATGTGGAAGTTTAACATGATCCTCTACCCAAGATTGGTGTCACAATGCTCACGAACTTCTAAGATTTACTAAATAGAATCATCTGAAAGAAATTATAAACTATTTGTTTCGGTACAAAAGATAACAAACTGAATAAAGAAAGAGAGACTCCAGGCTTGCGGATGTCAGCAAGGCTACCTCGCTGTCTCTGGACTGAAGTGAGCTCCTGATCAAATCCAACTGTTGAGGTCCAAAAGATGTTCCTGGATCTGTTGTAGCATCAGCACAACCAACCCCATGTGTTGGTAATTGCCTGGCCTAACCCCGACAAAGTAGTGACGAGGCTAGACAAGACCTACCAAAAACAACCTGTGCAGATATATGCAATAGAAGAAAATATACATAATTTAAATAACTAAGAGGGGGGGAAACATGCTATGGGGAGCTAACACTTTCAAATAGAAATCCTCAACAACAGAAGGAAGTAACAAAGCCAGAATGTTAACAAGAATCAAAAGTCAACAATTTGCACGACATCACTTTTGTGCTTTTACTCTCTTCCTCACCAAAACAATACACGACATCACCCTTCGAGATTTACGCTCTTCCTCACCGAAGCAACAATCACAAGGCAAATAGGGTAGGGAAATCTATAACCTCGAAGTAAATCAAATAGGAACAAGTAATGAAAGAAACAACAAAACTCGGATACCAACAAAAAATCAGAAAAAAACAAATGCACGGCATCACCCTTCGTGCTTTTACTCACGTCCTTACCAAAGCAATCATATAAATAAAATATGCACGGCATCACCCTTCGTGCTTTTAGTCTCTTTCCTCACAATATAATCAATAAAATTGGCATGGAATGGTACATCGTGCGGCACGACATCACCCTTCGTACTTTACACTCTTTCCTCACAATAGCAAACAATGCACGACATCACCCTTCGTGCTTTATCACTCTTCGTCACCCAAGCAACAATCACAAACAAGGTTCAAGGGAGTAGACAAATAATGATATAAATCCTGGCAAGGGAATACAAATAAACAGCTAACTCCCGGTAAGGGAGCACAATTAAGCAGTTAAAAACCCGGCAAGGGAACAATATCAATAATCTCAGCATCCCGACAAAGGGGGATAGTCAACAAAGCAACAAGCATCCCGGCAAGGGAGCAATTTAATAATTCTTTCTCTTTCTTTCACTTTTACCTCTTATCTCACTTTACCACCTGAGCCAATGCTCCAAAGGGGTTCAATCATTTCATATACTTTCACGCTTTATGATATACTCGAGCCAATGCTCCAAGAATGTACAAATCATAATTCTTCCTCAACCTCTTCACATTATATGAAATTTACCAATTTAACAAGGAAGAGGTATCACAAAAATCCGAGTAAACACAAATAAGACTCATGGTCATGCTAGACTCCGGTGTATAGATACTCGTCACCATACCTATACACCATACTCAACAATTAGCAAATAGCAAACAACACTCTAAACCTATTCCCTCTAGCCAAAGTTAGAACAAACACTTACCTCAGTCCAAAGAGTAGCAATCAACCCTCAAACACCGCCTTTCCTTTATAATCCGACTCCGAAACAACGATACCTAGGCATAATTAATTCAAAAATATCAATGAAGACTCGATAACAAAATCCCATAGCTTAGATATGAAGTTCCTAGCATTCTTCCAAAAATACCAAAATTCGACCCCGGGCCCACATGGTTCAAACACGAGGATCGGAACAAAACACGATTACCCATAACCCCACGAGTTCAAATATATAATTTATTTCAAGACCCGACCCCAAATTGAGGTTGAATCACTCAAAATTCCCAAAAACCTAACTCTACCCAAAAGCCCTAATTTCTACTTTGATTTCATGATTTAGGTTTAGGAATTCAATAGACATTGATGGAAAAATGAAGAAAACGAGTTGAAATTTACTAACCCAAGAAGTCTTGGTGAAGAATCACTCCAATGGTCGCCTAAGAGTTTGGAGAAGAAAAGGTTTTGTGAACTTTCTAATGAATCCCGTAGCTACTGTTTCTGAAGTTTTTGAAAAAAATAACTGGGCAGAAAATGCTCTATGCGATCGCGAAGAAGGTCATGTAATCACATAGGGAGAGGAAAGTTACCCATTGCGATCGCGAACAGTGTATTGCGAACGCATAAAAGAAAACGGGCTCCATTCCGGGTTTGGTTGTTATGCATTGCGATCGCGGAAGGGGAATGTGATCGCATATAACAAATGGTGGCTACTATACGCGATCGCAGGAGGATCTATGTGACCGCATAGAACAAACAGGTCACCTGGAACCTCACTCTATGCGATCGCGGAAAGGCCTATGCAATCGCATAGCACTGGATAACAGAACACCAGAACTGCTATTTTCTACAACGTTTCTAAGGCCAAAACCACTCCGAAACACTCCCGAGCCATCGGGGCTCCTAACCAAACACACACACTAACTCAAAAACATCCTACGAACTTAACCATGCGATTAACTCGCCAAAATAACATCATAAACGAGGAATCAAACCTCAAAATCATCACTTTTTCATCAAACTTCATAAACTTTCAAACTTAAAGTTTTAGGTCCGAAACACGTCAAATGACGTTCGATTTCAACAAAATTTTACAAGAAGCGCTTAAACCACATATAAGACCTGTACCGGGCACCGGAACCAAAATACGGGCCCGATACCAACGCTTTCTAATCCATTTTCATTTCAAATTTCCAAATAAATTTTATAAAAACAATTTCTTTGAAAAATTCATTTCTCGGGCTCGGGACCTCGGATTTCGATTCCGAGCATACGCCCGAGTCCCATATTTTTCTACGGACCCTACGGGACCGTCAAATCATGGGTCCGGGTCCGTTTACCCAAAATGTTGACCAAAGTCAACTTCAACCATTTTAAAGCCACAATTTATCAAATTTCACATAATTTAACACATAAGCTTTTTCGGTTACGCGCCGGACTGCACACACAAATCGAGGCAACTAAAGGTGAGGTTTTCAAGGCCTCGGAAGCACAAAAAAGGGAGAAAATCAGTGATGACCCTTTGGGTCGTCACATTACCAAGCTAAAATGCTCATACCTGTGAAATACCCGAATAGCGGCCACAAGCACGCTATGTGCATAATACTATCCCTGAGTAGACAGATAGTGACATATGTTACAAAAATCAAGCACAAATGAGGAGCGATATATGATCTGCATCTCGAGAGCCATCCTGCTCACATAACATCATCACTACGCGGAACCTCAACACATGTGCAATTAATCAAGTCGTCTCACAACCCACACGACACAATAGAGTATTACATGAAATATCCAACGACAAAATAACATCCAACGTCCGAATACTCCTCCATAAGGAGTGTTATGCTGAATGAACACACTCAGGCTGGTGTAGAGTACACATCCACATTTGGACCTATCAACGAACCTCATTCGATTTTGATTATACCATGCTTTGGCAAATAACCTCTCAAGGACCCAAAATGACTTATTATAGACACATAAGAGCAGTCATCGAATCTGGACCAAACTTCCAGAATTCATAACTAACTGAATAGAGCACCTTTCAGGCCTAAACTCTCACATTAGCGACAGTGCCAAAAATCTCCACACTTGGTTTCAATATTCAATCAATCAAGTGACTACATGTCACACTTATACAATCTTCCCGTAGGATATGCTCTCATGACCTTCCGCACTAGGTAAGACGTCTGCACATCCATACCACCGGCCATACTAATGTTGTAAAGCAAATCAAGAATCCGTAACCAGTATGCAGACCCTCTTAAGAATATACTAGATTACTCTAACCATCTGAATCCTTCCTTGCCCACCCGGGCTCGTGATATTCCTGCCAACACCAAATGGAAACCTTGCTCCTCAACTTTCAATTCCCATGCTACTCACTGCACTTAATCATGCCAACGCGCAAGAGTACAAGAATTTTATCATAACTGTTGAACCACTAACAGGGTAAATAAATAAACCTTTAACTTAACTCATTTCAAGAGAACCATAACAACACGCGACATGCAACTGAATTCCCATAACCGCAGAAAATATCATCCTCTAGTAGTGGCCTAAACCACCATAACTCTTTCGGGATCCATCTACACATAACATGCCACAATACTCGAATACCTCCAAATAAAGTCAATTATGGAGGCCGTCAAGCCTCGTACGTATTGCCACAACTAACATGCATAACTTAACACAAGGCCACGTTGTATCAAACCCCACAAACCATCTCATACCATCTTGGTGCGCATATTCGCATCGTTGACTAGTACACCCATTCTGGTAATTCCTTTATGAATCCGAAGTTATTTTCTCTTGTTTCTCCAATGCTACATCGCAGATCGAAGATAACATAGAACACTCTCATCCCCTTTCATAATCCGCTGCAAAAGTTCGATACTTAAGCATACTACGGACGCGAGGTCCTTAGGCGCCGCACCTTAATTTTAGAATCCACTAGGACCGTTGTTGAGAGTCACCCAGTCTGACTTGTTCCCAAATGTGGTTAAACTCCAAGGATCTTCTAGCACATGAACACCCTTATCAAAGAAATTCCCGGCTGAATCACCTTTCTTGTAAATCACCTCTACACGAAGCATAAATCCTGAGTCTTCCCAAAGCCTGAACATAAATTGATAAGGCCAATTATAGCACACATTTCCTCAAATCCTTTTCTCAAATCACCACCGATGTTCTCTTTCCTTAGTCGTAATAACCCATCAATATGCCGATAACCAAAACCTCACAAGTAGATAACCATACAATCCAATCATAGGCGGTGGGGCTCTCCCACATAGTTTGAAGCTACCGTTACATAACTCTGGAATCAACAGAGATTCCTTATCCCCCATTGACAAGGTCTTGCACAATCAACCCGCCAATTTCCTTGAAATTATCTTGTTAGCATTTCCTTAACACTTCGAATCACTAACCACATTTACATATTCAGCCTCCTACCGGATAGCCAGTAGAATTCTTCGTAGAAGCTACGCCAATACCACGTGACTGCTAACCTGCTCACAAGAGGTAACCAACCTGTGGGAACTACGTGTCGACCTCTTCCAACGACGCTGCGCTAAGTACAATTACTACAAAATCAGTGACCTATCCTGAGCCTGTGCTTATTCACCAGTTGCACAAATCCGTTCACTCTTCATGGACATCAACTAAAGGTGCAACAATATCTTCCGATTCAAGGTCATGTTGTATCCTTCTTCATATCCAACAACTCCTTTATGTTGTATCCAATCTTTCGTCGTACAATAGCTAATGTTCCAAATTAAGTCCACAGACCTAGTCACTGTTTACCATGGATCTGAAATCACTCTAAACATTCCTCAAGGTGTGTAGCTATCCAACCATAGAACCCATATGCTACTCTACCACTCTCCCACTTTGGCCAAACTCTCTCCTTTAAGAAACTACTCGACTTCTGTTTCTCACACTTAGCCTTCTAGAGGCTTAAGCACCGCAAGACACCTCCCACGTGTCCTTCATCATCCTTCGCTGCCCAGTTGTTTCCTTAAATCAAAACCTATCTCTGTAGCAGTTGAACCAATCAGTCGCTACTAACTTTAAAACTTTTCGAAGATCACCCTTTCCCGAGTTGCCAACCTTAGAAATATCCATTCGATCCTGAAATTGTTGCAATCTGCTATCTCTGACAACTGCTTCTCTGGCACCATCTCACACTACCCTGCCCCGAAAGCAAATTGATAAAGACTATAACACTAGCAAACTTAATAAATTCAACAAGGACGACGACACCACGCCACAGATGAAAATTCTACCACACTCAAAAATACCAAATCTCATTATTCCATCAACCCAAACCTGAACATTCATAGGACAATTGTCCTTTCTCCGCCGAAAATAAAATACCAAATCTCTGAATCATGCACTGAGTGAAACTCATTTCAGGTCATTCACTGCCCCGACACATAGACAATCATCCCACTATCACATCAATACTGCGTGATAACTACTCATGAGTATAATAGTAACATGTGCATAACCTCAAAGCTCTCATAAATACAACTACTTAGCTGAAATGACAGAATATACTTCCATAAGGCGACGACAATAGCTCAATCAACTATGCAGGGAGAAACATCCCACACCGAATCTGTAGTACCATTACAATTCCTCAATTCCAGATTTATAACTAGCGCTTCACGTCGCATAAGATTGAATGGGAAGGAAATGAAGGCATAAGCCTCAAAGGAAATCAAATCGCACAATGAGGAATCAAGAAGGGAAGTGCTCCTATCAGCTCTGTAGCCTCTCAAAGATAAGTATAGACGTCTCCGTACCGACCGCAAGACTCAACTAGACTTGCTCATGACTGGTGAAACCTACGTGAACCAAGTACTCTGATACCATGTTATCATAACCCGAGATCTATTAAAGGTCCTGATGGTGCCGGACACCACTATCAGGCAAGCCAACACCAAATAGTTAGTTGATTCTCATTTTAGTATTTCTAAAATTGTAAATTTTCTTCAATTTAACTGGTAAAAGCTGAAGTTTACATAATAATAGTAACATTTTCCAAATTTCAATACTAAGTATCCCATAATCATCCTAGAACCTGGTGTCACAAGTACATGAGGATTTACTAGAAAATAAAATAAAATAAAATAACTCTCTTGAATACTAACTTGGACAGCAAAGAAAAAGAATACAAATACTCTGAAGGAGGCTCTGCTGGTTGCGGATCGTACATAAGATGGAGCTCGCCTAAGTCCCTGTGTCAACCACACCGCTGTGTCCACAAGGCCACTAAATGTATATATGCTTGTACAACAAAATGTACAGTAAGTGTGGTATGAGTATGAAAACAATGTGTACCAGTAATATTCAGTCTAACCTCGAAGAAGTAGCGACGAGAGGTCGACTCCGACACTTACCAATGATCCATCAATATGATAATATGAAATTCTAATTAAGCATTATTTATAGAGATAACAATAAAACTCAGAACAAGAAAATAACGGAACAATTCTTTCAACATATTAAAGAACCCCAAACGCTTCATTCATTTAAAACAAATGATCTCTCAAACAATGAACTTATACAAATTATAAAAAGGCTTTCCAGTTATATTATCACAAATGAATTCCACTGAGGATGTTCTGCCTGATCCAACATAAATGTAAATTATGCATTGTCGAGGGTCGAACGACGTGAACCATAGGTGCATCTATTAACCTACCGAGACGATCGGCCCGCTCCCATGAGAGTAAGAAGGAAGTACCCCCACTCGCAAATCATACATGCGACACGATCGAATATAAATTTATTAATAAATCATAACCCTTTTCTTGAGTCTTTTCACAATAAAGACAATTCAACGTAAAGCTTTTAAGAAAATTTTCTCCGCTCGCGAAATATAAATCCAACGCGGTTACACATAGATTTCTTAAGTTATTAAAATATTCCACAATTCTTTTCGAAAATACAAAGTTTAATGGAACCTCTTAAAATCTTAAATTCCTCAATTAAATTCCTTTCAATACAATTATTACGCAACCTCAATCTTGTTTCTTCTCAAAGTAAACAATAACCATAAATCAAATAGCATGGACAATGAGGCATGATGTACACCTAAAACTACTCGAACATAGGTATAGCTAGTAGCTATGTATGGACTCTGGTCACCCCTTCGCGAACACGGTGCACCCTTCACGAACGCGAAGGCTAAAAATCCATAGGCCCAGTTTCCCTTTCGCGAACGCAATGACTCATCCGCGAACTCGCAACACAAAAATCCGCTACCAACAAATTCTTCTTCGCGAACGCGTAAACCTCTTCGCGTTCACGAAGAACAACAACAGAACCATATAACAACAGTTTCAAAACAACCCGAATTAATCTGAAACCACCCCGAAACACACCCGAGGCTCCCGGGACCCTGTCCAATCACATCATCCAGTCCCATAGCATAACACAAACTTGCTCGAGGCCTCAAATCATATTAAATAATGTCCAAACCATGAATCACATCCCAATTCAAGCTTAATGAACTTTAGAACTTCAAACTTCTACATTTGATGCCGAAACCTATCAAATCACGTCCGATTGACCTCAAATTTTGCACACAAGTCATATTCGACATTATGGACCCAGTCCAACTTCTAGAATCAGAATCCGACCCCGATATCAAAAAGTCCACCTCCGATCAAACTTCTCAAAACCTTCAAATTTCTAACTTTAGTCAAATGACTCCAAAATGATCTACGGACCTCCGAATCCTCTTCCGGGCGCGCTCTCAATACCAGAATCACCATACGGAGCTATTCCAAGGATCGAAATCTCAAACAGGCATCGAAAACATTCAAATGCACTGCAACCCAAATTTATGAAATTCTTCCCAAAATGCTAACTTCCACAATATGCACCAAAATGCTCTCGGGCTATCCAAAACTCAATCCGGACATACGTCCAAGTCCAAAATCATCCTACGAACCTGTTGGAACCTTCAAATCCCGATTCCGAGGTCGTTTACTCAAAATCAACCCTTAATCAGATTCTTCCAACTTTAAGCTTCCGAAATGATAATTCTCTTTTCAAATCAACTCTGAACTCCCTGAATTTTGATCCTGACTACGCGTACAAGTCATAATACCTGAAGTGAAGCTACTCATGGCCTCAAATCACCGAACGACATGCTAGAGCTCAAAGCGACCGGTCGAGTCGTTACACATACAAAGTCGAATGCACGTTATTTCTCAAAAATATAGAGTAGAAAAAAGATTTTATTATTATACAAAATTGATATAATTTGTAGAGATTATTTACAATTCCTTCGAAAAATTGGAGTAAATAGAATCTAGTTGGCAAAATAATCAAATCTCACACAATTATGACTTGACACATGATATAATATACAATATTCTTGTATTTCTTGGACTATCGAGTATCCGCCATCTACTTACCTAGCTCTTTTTTACGCGCATACAATTTTGTATTATGGTGTTTCTTCTCCTTATTATTATTATTATTATTATTATTATTATTATTATTATTATTATTATTATTAATTTTCTTGTGCCGAGGGTCTTTCGAAAACAGCCTCTCTATCCCCGGTAAGGGTAAGGTCTGCGTACACACTACCCTTCCCAGACCCGCCACGTAAAATTATACTAAGGTGTTATTATTATTATTATTATTATTATTATTATTATTATTATTATTATTATTATTGCCTCTTTTCATCTCCTTGTACCTAGGGTTTTTCAGAAATAGCCTTTCTACCCCCAGATAGGAGTAAGGTCTGCGTACACACTATCATCTTCAGACCCCACACGTGAAATTATATATTATTATTATTATTGTTATTATTATTATTATTATTATTATTATTATTATGGTCAACTTCTTTTACAGTAGAAAAGCTTCGGGTCTTTGGTCTTCCTATCACTTTGGATTTAAATATGCTGCCATCTTCTCGAAGAACTTTCGTTGCAAATTACTACTAATATATACTAATATACTATGTTGATTGACTCCTGTGTTTCAAACAGACTCTTAAATGTGTAAAGCAAATCTGGTCAAATGAGCGTGAAAAGACCATCACTGTCTTAAGAATTTTCCCTGATCAAATTCAAAGAAAAGTAGGGGTGTTAATCGTGCGGGTTGAGTCGATTTTGGACGGATTAAAATGAGTTGCGTTAATAATTGGGCGGGTCAAATGACCCACCCAACTCTTATTAAGCTTTAATTAATATCTGTTATTTTCTTATAAATTGTATTATTACTAGATAAGGCTTTATTTTTCTTTTCTTATGGTCATATATAACATATCAAACAAAAAAAATTATTTCTGAGATATTTTGACAAAGTTACTCGTGGATAAATTTGGGTTAAAAATTAGCCCAACTTCAAATGAGTTGAGATTGGTTGGATCAAGATGGGTTAAGTTCAATAAATGGGCGGGTTAATAACTAGCCCAACCTTGGACTGTGATGACCCAAGGTCATCACTTGTTTTAAAAGTCAATTCTGTGTTTCGAGACCTTAAAAATCTCATTTTGTCTCACCTCAATTTGTGTGCGCAGTTCGAGCGTATATCCGGAAAGTCCTTATATGAAAAATTTGAGAAAATGCTAATTTTGCCTTTAAAATTGAATTTAAGTTGACTTCGTTCAACATTTTAGGCAAACGGACCCGGACCCGTGATTTGACGGTCCGGAGGGTCCGTAGAAAAATATGGGACATGAGCGTATGCTCGAAATTGAATTCCGAGGTCCCAAACCCGAGAAATGAATTTCTGAAAGAAATTATTTAACTGAAATTATATGAGTTTTTTGAAAATTTAAAGATGTTTGAATTTGAGGATATCGGGCCCGTATTTTTGGTTTCAGAGCCCGGTATAGGTTTAATATGGTATTTAAGTTGTGCCTGTAAAATTTGGTAAGAAACGGAATTCATATGACGTGAATCGGACTCACGGTTGTGAAAATGGAACTTTAAGAGTTCTTGAGATTTTTCTTTGATTTTGATGCTAAACTTGTAGTTCTAGGTATTATTTTGGCGATTTGATCGCACGAGTAAGTCTATATGATGTTTTTAGGTTTGTGTGCATGTTTGGTTTGGAGCCTCGAGGGCTAGGGTGAGTTTCAGATAGGTTTCGAGATGTTTTGAGACTTAGAGGTCGTTTGGTAGAGTGCATTCACAAAATAATGCTTGCATCAGTTTTGTGTATTAGTAATACCTTGTTTGGTACACTTTTTCAACCTATGTATAACTAATACAAGAATTAGTTATACATCATATTTGGTATTATCTTGTGTATAGCTAATGCATAGCGAAACCTTGGTATTAGTAATACCAAGGCTATCAATGCATGCATTAGTATGTCTAAAGACCAAATTGTCCTTAAAGTCCCTTAAAACTAAAGAATATAGAAGGCATTTTTGTAAACAACTAATTTTTTTAAAAATTATGCAATGCATTTTAGTTTTTAATATACCACACCAAACAATGTATAAAAAATAATCTCTGCATAACTAATGTTTGCATTACTAACACATGCATTACTAATACACCATATTCAACATTATTCTTATACACTCTACCAAACGACCCCTAGAGATTCTGTTGTCTTAATTGTTGCAGGTGCACAGGGGTTTTCTTCTTCTCGTTCGCGAAGGAACTCTCGCGAACGCGAAGTGTAAAGTTTGTTTGAAGGAAATTCCTTCTATGCGAATGCAAGTTAATATTAACAAGATACAATTGAATTAGAAGTGGAATCAAAAGGAAAACGATAATTGAGGCTTGATTCGTGGCCGTTGAATCGAGGTAAGTGTTTGGTATAACCTTAGCTTGAGAGAATAGGTGTTGTGCCTTATTTGCTATGTTCTAGTATAGTGTACGACGTATATGTGTGGTGACTAGTATCTAAACCTTGGTTTCAAACATGCCCATGAGTCTTAAATTGTAATCGTTGTGATTCTTGATAAGTACTATAAATCCATAAATTGTTGATTACCCGTGTTGAGTAAGACTTATGATCATTTTTCGTAGTATTTATCTATTGTTAAGCACTGGCTCCAGTTGAGGTTTATTTGTGAAGTTAATTGTTGGAACAAGATTGGTTATAGCTGATTCTCTTGCCGGAATGTATTTAATTTTTATTGTTGATTCCCTTGCCGGGATGTATTTATTCTTATTGTTGATTACCTTGCTGGGATGTTGATTGTTGCTATTATTTGGGTGAGGAAAGAGTGATAAAGCACGAAGGGTGATGCCGTGCACATTCATACTTATGCATATGGTGAGGAAGGAGTGATAAAGCACGAAGAGTATATTTACATTGATATTGATGCATATGGTGAGTAAGAGAGACAAATCACGAAGGGTGATGCCGTGCACATTTCTAATATTTATATGGTGAGGAAGAGAGATAAAGCATGAATGGTGATGCCGTGCACATTTTCATTATTGATTACATTGTGAGGATTGAGAGTAAAAACACGAAAGGTGATGTCGTGCATTTATTTCCAGTTTGTTATGATTTCTTGTTGTTATCGGTTCAAGTGCCTTATTTTTTTTCATTCCATTATTTCTGTGATTCTTTATGTTAGTATCCTTCATAGCATGTTACTCCTCCCAGTTACTTTTGATTTGCTCTATTACTGTTATTCTCTTAGAAATTGTTTAACTACAGGTTATATTGTTCGTTGTGTCCTAGCCTCGACACTATTTCGTCGAGGTTAGGTTCGACACTTACTCAGCACATGAGGTCGGTTGTTCTGATACTACACTTTTCACTCTTTTGTACAGATTCCGGTACTGGAGCATACAGACCATAGTTAGAGGTTGCTGCCTTCAGTCCAGCGGAGACCTGAGGTAGTCCTGCAGGCGTCCGCAAGCCTTGGCGTCCCCTTCTATCCTGTTTCTTTATGTTCTTTTCTATTTCAGATATAGACATGTATTTTCTTTGTTCAGACCCTATTTGTAGTATTCGTAGATAGTCCGTGAGATTGTGATACTAGTTCTGGGTGGAGTATTGTTATGGGTTTCATATTGGTATTAGCTAAACTGTTAAATTATGTTCTTCCGCATTTCTAATTCTGTTGTATGCTTGCATTAATTTGGTAAATTGTTAAAGATAAAGGTAAAAAGGTTGAATAATCAATAACGTTGGCTTGCCTAGCGGGTTCAATGTTAGGCGCCATCACAGTCCTGATAGTGGGTAATTCGGGTCATGACAAGTTGGTATTAGAGCTTTAGGTTGCTTAGGTCTCACAATTCACGGACAAGCTTAGTAGAGTCTGAGGGATCGGTACGGAGACATCAGTGCTTATCCATAAGAGGCTACGGAGTTTAGGAATAACTTCATATCTATTCTTCTCTGTCGTGCGATTTGGTTTCTCAATACTAATTATACTTCTACTATGTTCTTTCGCAGATGGAAACAACACGTGCTTCTTCATCCACTGATCAGTAGCCCGAGCCTCCAGCAGCAGCTCCCACGAGGGGCAGGGGACGAGGTCGAGGCCGTGCTAGGGGCCAAGGCAGGGGCAGAGCTCAGCCCAAAGCAGCAGCACCAGCAGCGGACCCTCAGGTAGAGTTTGATGATAAAACTCCGGCCTAGGCAGTTCCAGCGAGCCCAGCTCAGGTCCCGGAGGGGTTTATTGATACCTCGGTACTCCAGGATACTTTGGTCCATCTAGTGGGCCTTATTGAGAGTGTCACCCAGGCAGGCTTACTTCTTGTAACACTAACCGTCTCTCAGGCTGGGGGAGGAGCATAGACTCCCGCTACCCACACTCCGGAGCAGATTGCTTCCTAGTTTCAGACTCCAGCAACTCAATCAGTTGGAGTAGTTCGGCCGGGTGTAGTAGCTCAGACCGGTAATGGAGCAGCTATGTCTACCGATACTTTATGGAGGTTGGATAGGTTCACCAAGCTCTTCACTACTACCTATGGTGGTACATCTTCAGAGGATCCCCAAGATTATCTAGACAGTTGTCATGAGGTTCTTCGGAACATGGGGATAGTGGAGACCAATGGGGTCGACTTTGCTACTTTACGTGTGCCAGGTTCCGCCCAGAAATACTGGAGAGATTATTGTTTGGCCAGACCATCTGGATCACCAGCTTTCACTTGGGACCAATTCTCGCAGCTATTTCTCGAGAATTTCCTTCCCGTCACTCAGAGAAAGGAGTACCACAGGCGGTTCGAGCATCTTCAATAGGGTTCTATAACTGTCACCCAGTACGAGACGAGGTTTATTGATTTGGATCGTCATTCTCTTCCGATACTTCCCACCGAGAGAGAGAGAGAGAGGGTGAGGTGTTTTATTGAGGGACTCGCACAGCCTATTAGACTGCAGATGGCTAAGGATACAGGTAGCGAGATTTCTTTCCAGGATACGGCCAATGTGGCCAGGCGGGTTGAGATGGTTCTAGCTCAGGGGAGCGGTCAGGGGTCTGATAAAAGGCCTCGTCATTCTAGCAGATTCAGTGGTGCCTCGTCTGTAGGCATGGATTCTTTTGGAAGAGGCCATCCTCCTAGACCATTTCAGTCAGCACTTCAGGCTTTTCACAGTGCTCCAGGTGGTCATAGTTCTCATATGCAGTATTCTGATCAGTTTTCCTATAGTGCACCACCAGTTCCTATCAGTGCACCTCCGCTCTAGAGTTTTCAGGGTGGTTATCCAGGCCATCAAGGTCAGTTTCAGGGTTAGCAGCCGAAGTCTTGCTATACTTGTGGTGATGCGAGGCACATTGCTAGATTTTGCCCTCGAGACTCAAGCAGTTCTCAGCGTTAGGGTTCTCGTGCTATGGTTCCAGCACCGGGTGTTCCACCGCCCGCTCAGCCAGCTAGAGGTAGGGGTCGAGGTGTTAGAGGTGGAGGCCAAGTAGCTAGAGGTGGAGGTTATCCAACAGGAGGTCGTCCTAAGGATGTAGTTCAGAGTGGTGGGGCTCTGCCCCGATGTTATGTTATTCCAGCCAGACATGAGGCTGAGGCCTCCGATGTAGTTATCACAGGTACAGTTTCAGTTTGCAGTAGAGATGCCTCAGTTCTATTTGATCTAGGGTCCACATATTCTTATGTATCATCTTATTTTGGCCCTTATCTGGTTGTGCCTCATGATTCTTTGAGTGCTCTTGTATATGTGTCTACACAGGTGGTTGATTCTATTGTGGTAGATTGTATTTATCATGCTTACGCGGTCATTATTGGGGGTCTTGAGACCCGTGTAGATCTCTTACTTCTCAGTATGATGGATTTCGATGTCATTTTGGGGATGGATTGGTTATCCCCTTATCATGCTATATTGGATTGTCATGCCAAGACCGTGACCTTAAAATTACCAGGGTTGCCTCGTTTGGAGTGGAGAGGGACTCCTGGTCATTCTAGCAGCAGGGTTATCTCATATATGAAGGCTCGTCGTATGGTTGATAAGGGATATTTGGCCTATTTGGCGTATGTTCGTGAATCTAGTGCTGAGGTTCCTTCTATGGACTTTTTGCCCGTTGTTCGTGAGTTTCCAGAGGTATTTTCTTCAGACCTGTTGGGGATGCCACCCGACATGGATATTGACTTTTCCATTGATTTGGCTCTAAGCACTCAGCCTATTTCTATCCCGCCATATCGTATGGCCCCGTCGGAGTTGTAAGAATTAAAAGAATAGTTGCAGGACTTGCTGGATAAAGGCTTTATTAGATCGAGTGTCTCGCCTTGGGGTGCGCCGGTGTTGTTTGTTAGAAGAAGGATGGGTCGATAAGGATGTGCATAGATTATCGACAGTTGAACAAAGTCACCATCAAGAACAAGTATCCATTGTCGAGGATTGATGATTTGTTTGTTTAGCTTCAGGGTGCCAAGGTATTTTCGAAGATTGATTTGAGATCTGGCTACCATCAGTTGAGGATTAGGGCATCTTATGTCCCTAAAATAGCTTTCATCACTCGATACAGGCATTATGAGTTCTTAGTGATGTCGTTTGGGTTGATCAATTCCCCAACAGCTTTCATGGATTTAATGAACTGAATGTTCAAGCCTTATTTGGATTCCTTCGTGATTGTCTTCATTGATGATATTTTGATCTACTCCCGCAGCCAGGAGGAGCACAAGCAACATCTTCAAGTAGTTCTTCAGACTCTGAGGGATAGTCAGTTGTATGCAAAATTTTCAAAATATGAGTTCTTGTTGAGTTCAGTTGCATTCTTGGGTCATGTTGTATCAGTAGAGGGTATTCAGGTGGATCCTAAGAAGATTGCGGTAGTCAAGGACTGGCCTAGACTCACATTAGCTATAGAGATCCGGAGTTTTTTGGGTTTGGCGGGCTATTACCGTCGGTTTGTGGAGGGGTTTTCATCTATTGCAGCCTCGACGACCAGGCTGACCCAGAAGGGTGCCCAGTTCAAGTGGTCGGACGAGTGTGAGGTCAGATTTCAGAAGCTCAAGACAGCTTTGACTACGGCGCATGTGTTGGTTTTGCCCACAGGTTCAGGGCCATATACAATATATTATGATAAATCTCGTATTGGACTTGGTGCGGTGCTGATGCAGAATGGCAAGGTTATTGCATAAGCTTTGAGATAGTTGAAGATTCATGAGAAAAATTATCCAATTCATGATTTGGAGCTAGCAGTCATTGTTCATGTGTTGAAGATTTGGAGGCATTATTTATACGGCGTTTCATGCGAGGTGTTCACGGATCACAAGAGTTTGCAGTAATTGTTCAAGCAGAAGGAACTAAATTTGAGACAGAAGAGGTGGTTGGAGTTGTTGAAAGACTATGAAAGACTATGATATCATCATCTTGTATCATCCGAGGAAGGCCAATGTACTGGCCGATGCTTTGAGTAGGAAGTCAGCCAGTATGGGTAGCTTTGCGTATATTCCGGTCTTTGAGAGACCGCTTGCTTTGGATGTTTAGGCTTTAGCCAATCAGTTCGTGAGGTTCGATGTTTCTAATCTTCATTATTTGATCGTATTCGAGATCGGAAGTATGATGATCCTCATTTTCTTATCCATAGAGACACAGTGCGACACGGAGGTGCCAAGCAGGTTACAGTCAGAGATGATGGAGTTTTGAGGATGCAGGGTCATGTTTGTGTGATTAATGTAGATGGACTTTATGAGTTGATTTTAGAAGAGGCCCATAGTTCCCGATATTCTATTCACCCGGGCGCCGCTAAGATGTATCAGGACTTGCGGCAACATTATTGGTGAGGGAGGATGAAGAAGGATATTATTGCTTGTGTAGCTCGGTGTTTGAATTGTCAACAGGTAAAGTACGAGCATCAGAGACCTGGTGGTTTGTTTTAGAAGATTGAGATTCCTAAGTGGAAGTGGGAGCGTATCACTATGGATTTCATTGTTGGACTTCCACGAAATCAGAGGAATTCGATGCAATATGGGTTATTGTGGATAGGCTGACCAAGTCAACGCATTTCATTCCTATGGTAGTTTTTTATTCTTCTAAGTGATAGGTAGAGATTTACATCCGGGAGATCGTTCGTCTTTATGGTGTTCCCGTATCTATCATTTCTGATCGGGGTACGCAGTTTACCTTGCATTTCTAGAGGGCAGTGCAGCGTGAGTTGGGTACGTGGGTCAAGTTAAGCACAATATTTCATCCTCAGACGAACGGGAAATCCGAGCATACCATTCAGATTTTGAAGGATATGCCTCGAGCATGTGTTATTCACTTTGGAGGTTCTTGGGATCAGTTCTTGACATTTGAAGAGTTTTCCTACAACAACAATTACTAGTCGAGCATCCAGATGGCCCCCTGTGAGGCATTATATGGTAGGCGGTGTTAGTCGCCGGTTGGGTGGATTTAGCCGGGAGAGGCTCGGTTGTTGGGTACATATTTAGTTCAAGATGCCTTGGATAAGGTTAAGATCATTCAGGATAGGCTTCGTACGGCTCAGTCCAGGCAGAAGAGTTATGCTGACCGTAAGGTTCGTGATGTAGCATTCATGGTCGGAGAGCAAGTGTTGCTTCAGGGTGTCGCCCATGAAGGGCGTAATGAGATTTGGGAAGAAGGGCAAGCTAAGCCCTAGGTTCATCGGTCCTTTTGAGATCCTTGATAGAGTGGGAGATGTGGCTTATAGACTTGTGTTTCCGCCAAGTTTATCAGTTGTGCACCAAGTGTTTCATGTGTCCATGCTTCGGAAGTATCACGATGATCCATCTCACTTGTTAGACTTCAGCGCTATCCAATTGGATAAGGACTTGACCTATGAGGAGGAGTCAGTTGAGATCGAAGAGTTATCCTTCTACTCATTTTCGTTGGAGAGGTCAGCCTGCCGAGGCAGCTACCTTAGAGTCTGAGTTCGATATGCGGAGCCGATATCCCCATCTTTTCCCCGACCTAGGTACTTTTCTATGTCCGTTCGAGGACGGGCATTTATTTTAGAGGTGGAGAATGTTGTTTTAAAAGTCAATTGTGTGTTATGAGGCCTTAAAACCCTCTTTGTGTCTCACCTCGATTTGCATGCGCAGTCCGGGCATATATCCGGAAAGCCCTTATGTGAAAAATTTAAGAAAATGCTAATTTTGCCTTTAAAATTGAATTTAAGTTGACTTCGGTCAATATTTTGGGAAAACTGACCCGGACCCGTGATTTGATGGTCCTGGAGGGTTCGTAGAAATATATTGGACTTGGGCATATGCCCGAAATTGAATTCCGAGGTCCCAATCCCGAGAAATGAATTTTTGAAAGAAATTGTTTAACTGAAATTATAAGAGTTTTCAGAAATTTAAAGATATTTGAATTTAAAGGTATCGAGCCCGTATTTTGGTTCCGAAGCCAGTACAGGTTTAATATGATATTTAAGTTATGTCTATAAAATTTGGTAAGAAACGGAATTCATATGACGTGAATCGAGGACCCTCAGTTGTGAAAATGGATCTTTAAGAGTTCTTGAGAGTTTTCTTTGATTTTGATGCTAAACTTGTAGTTCTAGGTGTTATTTTAGCGATTTGATCGCACGAGTAAGTCCATATGATGTTTTTAGGTTTGTGTGTATGTTTGTTTTGGAACCCCGAGGGCTCGGGTGAGTTTTAGATAGGTTTCGGGATGTTTTGAGACTTAGAGATTCTGATGTCTTAGCTGTTGTAGGTGCACAGGGGTTTTCTTCTTCGCGTTCGCGAAGGAACTCTCACGAATGCGAAGAGTAAAGTTTGTCTGAAGGAAATTCCTTCTCTGTGAATGCGCGGCAACATATAGTGTACGCCATATAGGTGTAGTGATGAGTATCTATACGTTGGTGTCAAGCATGCCTGTGAGTCTTAAATTGTAATCGTTGTGATTCTTGATAAGTACTATAAATGCCTAAATTGTTGATTACCCGTGTTGAGTAAGACTTATGATCATTTTTCGTAGTATTTGTCTATTGTTGAGCATTGGCTCCAGTTGAGATTCATTTGTGAAGTTAATTATTGAAACAAGATTGGCTATAGCTGATTCCCTTGTCGGGACGTATTTAATTCTTATTGTTGATTCTCATGCCGGGATGTATTTATTCTTATTGTTGATTCCCTTTCCAGGATGTTGATTGTTACTATTGTTTGGGTGAGGAAAGAGCGATAAAGCACGAAGGGCGATGCCGTGCACATTCATACTTATGCATATGGTGAGGAAAGAGTGATAAAGCACGAAGGGTGATGTCATGCACATTTTCATTGATATTGATGCATATGGTGAGGAAGAGAGATAAAGCACGAAGTGTGATGCCGTGCACATTTCTAATATTTATATGGTGAGGAAGAGAGATAAAGCACGAAGAGTGATGTCGTGCACATTTTCATTATTGATTGCATGGTGAGGATTGAGAGTAAAAGCACGAAGGGTGATGCCATGCATTTATTGCCAGTTTGTTATGATTTCTTATTGTTATCGGTTCAAGTGCCTTATTTGTATCATTTTATTATTTATGTGATTCTTTATGTTGGTATCCTACACAACATGTTACCCCTCCCTGTTACTTTTGATTTGCTTTTAATACTGTTATTCTGTTAGATATTGTTTAACTTCAGGTTATGTTGTTCGTTGTGTCCTAGACTCGTCACTACTTCATCGAGGTTAGGCTCGACACTTACTTAGTAGATGGGGTCAGTTGTACTGATACTACACTCTGCACTCTTTTGTGCAGATCCCATTACTAGATCATATGGACTATAGTAAGAGGTTGATGCCTTCAGTCCAGCGGAGACCTGAGGTAGTCCTGCAGGCGTTCGCAGGCCTTGGCGTCCCCTTCTATCTTGTTTCTTTCTGTTCTTTTCTATTTCAGAGACAGACATATATTTTCTTTGTTCAAACCCTATTTGTAGTATTCGTAGATAGTCCGTGAGATTGTAACACCAATTCTGGGTGGAGTATTGTTATGGGTTTCGTATTGGTATTAGCTAAACTGTTAAATTATGTTCTTCCACATTTGTAATTCTGATGTATGCTTGCATTAATTTAGTAAATTGTTAAAGATAAAGGTAAAAAGGTAAAATAATTAATAACATTGTCTTGCATAGTGGATTCAATGTTAGGCGCCATCACGGTCCCGGTGGTGGTTAATTCGAGTCGTGACATGGACGGGTTGAGCGGGTCATTTGGGCTTGAGCTAAATTTGACATTCCTAAAAGAAAGTATCATTAAGAAAATTTTACCTCCTATACCAAAGGTTGATACCTTATTTATTATAAATAAATAACTTTTTAAAAAATTATCTCCTATAGCTACCTATTAATTTTTATAGCAAAATATCTATTTATGGCCACTTCCTACCTTTAAGCCTTTAAATACTCTGTGTATTATTTTTCTCCCTCCCTCTCTCTTCCCTCTCTCCTCTTTTCTCTTTTCTCTTTCTTCTCTTTTTCCCCATGGTTTTTCCTCCCCTGCTTTTAGAAACCTTAGCAGGGGATGTGTTCCGCCAACGACAGATCCGGTCGGCGACCACTTCCCCCCTTCCTTGTTGTGTCATCCCTAACCCCGCCCTCCGGCCGGCGATTTCTTTCACACAGTTGTGTTACTCATTCTAAATTTTTCTTAGATTTTGCATTGATTGTTCATGTTTGCTTTGTGAGATCTGAAGAAGTTCTGTCTCTAGTTTCCGTTTGATCCTTTAAATTAGTGCATCTTCAACAGCTGTCTACATTTAACTGGCAGCGACGCCCCATATGGCGGCGACCTGGATATCGGTGGAATGGGGATGGAGTTTGGGGCTGAGGAACTTGAAGAATCTGTTACCTTTTTTTCATTGTATTTCAATATATCTCGTTGTATTCTATGTATTTCATTGCCTTTAGTTGTTTCTACTTTTTAAATATATTCACTCTATTTAATTGTACTCAATATAATTATATAGTTTTAAAGCTTCACTTCGTTTTACTGTTTGTCCAGCAGTATATATTCAGCAGTATGTGTCCAATGTATTGTACAATGTATTCATATGTTTTTTTACTTAATATAATTTATGTATTCATATGTATCTGCTGCATGTATTTATATGTATTTGCACTACAGATGACCTGTTATACTTCATGTATTCAATGTATTTTTATGTATTTAATTGTATTCAATGTAATTATATAATTTCAATATATAAATCTATTTGTAAAGATACCACAAAAAAATATTTTAGTAAAGATACCACTAAAAAAGAAAGGATGGATTGAATCTCTAAAGATTGCTCTGTTTTTGGGGTGTTTTTCGGTTGAGAATCTTTTCTATAACTGGAAATACAAATTTTGTATATTATAATTGAGTTTGTTGAGTTATATTAGGAGTCTATCGCATTAATTGATTCACCTACCGTTTTTAAACGGTTGAAGACCTTTTTTGCAAATTCTATTATTGTATTCACGAATACAACTCGCGAATACAGTCGAATACATTCTCTGCTTAGCTGGACTCCCCTATTTTCTACCGAGTTTTGCTACTATATTCATGAATACATTAGCAATAATACATCGAATACAGTCTATAACAACTGAAAACATATCTATAGGAAGTAATTTAGTAAATGGTCGCTATAGCAAGCTAATAATCACTAAAACATAGTGCTTTCTGAAAAATTCTCTACAATTAACTATTATTGCAATTTTCCTGCAATACATGATTGAATTTAAGTCATATGCCTTTTCATTATATAATAATTATATTATTTGTGTATTTTAACATGTGATATCATTGTAAACATATAAAATTTGTTGAATTTAAATTCATAAACTAATTTGAATTATATTTTAAATTCAAGATATATTAGTTCAAATAAATTTATTGGAATAATATAATTGGATTATTTATATAAGTCCAATATATATTGATTAAATAATTAAGTTTGAATACATTGGGCTAGCCCACTTAATTGGGCTACAAATGATGAGCCCACTTCATTAGGCCCAAGCTATCATCTTCCTAGAGGCGCAATTTGGCGCCACACGTGAAATAACGTGGCATACCAAGTCAAATGGAAGATCCAATAGGATCGTGCTACGTGTCAAAATGACAAGGCATGCCAAGTCAAATTAAATGGCCAATAAAACTATGACACATGTGCAAGTGACAAGTTCTGGCCAATCAAATACGGCCTTGTCACTCTTCAATGTGATTGGTCGGAAAGAGTTTATTCTTATCATAACTCTTTCCTCCCACAACTATAAATAGGCGTCTTTATAACTCAAAAAGAGACCAAAAGTTATAACAAGAATCAAGAGAGTGATCGTGAATCAAATTCATCAAATTCTTCCACAAGTTTTAAGCTTCAAGCTAACAAGTTCAAGTTTAAGAAATCAAGTTCAAACTCAAGAACGAAGAACAAATCAAGATTCAAGGAGTACAAGTTCAAATCAAAGTTTGTATCAGTTGAATTCAAGATCATTGTTCATGAAAACAACTATAGATTCAAGATTAAGCTTGAAGACCCTTGAATTTATTTAATTGTGAAAAGAAGAATCAGGGAAATCATAGAGATTGAAACACTCAAATATATGAAATCAAATACTACGATTGTTGCAATATTTTCAATCTTGATTTTATTTTCTTGACACAATTTATTATTGTCACAACCACAAACCGACCCAGTTGTGATGACGCCTATCGTGAAACTAGGCTAGCCGACACATTTCCAATTTAATCCACATTTCATTTGAAAACTTAAGTAAAACCATTTTTCAACTGAAATCCGATAAAGATATGAAGATAAAATCTAACAAGCGGAAAAATACAAGCCCGACCTCGGGTGTCACTAAGTCATGAGCAACACTACAATAGTTCTGAAATAAGACAAGACCAAAACAGTCTGGAAATGGAAACAAAGTACTAATAGGAAGATAGAAAAGGAGAAAGCGGAATTGCGGTCTCCAGGAAGCTACCTCGCTATCTCTGTCAAGTCCACAACCGGAATAGTCAACAGCCGCTACCATTCCCTGAGATACCTGGATTTGCACACAAGGTGGAGAGGGTAACGTGAGTAGACCAATTCAGTAAGTAACAAGTCTAAACTATGGACTGACAGGTAGTGACGAACCAAACCTCCAGATAATACAATTAAACTATACAGAAAAGTAGACATGCTTGCAGTTCAAGTAAATACTCAGCAGTAAATAAATACAGACTGAACAGTACGGAGTATAAAACTCAGGAATCTCTCTGTACCAATGCACGGATAGCATGTTCAATATTCTGAATACCTACACTCACAAGTGCTCAACCACTCGGTACTGTATATGGCTATCCGGCCCAGGGAAGATCCATCCCGGAATATATACACATCACTTACCGCAGTCATTCAGTACCGAGGAAGGTCATTCCAGCCCTATAGAGAAGATATATCTCCAGGTATAAATACTTCGGACAAGATCCATGTCCAGAGAAGATCCATCCCACGATATCATCATCTGCGCTCACTGGGGGTGTAAAGACTCCAGAGGGGCTCCTTTCAGCCCAAGCGCTTTAACAAGCCAACGAAGGCATAATCAATATCTCGCTGCGGCGTGCAACCCAATCCCATACTGTCACTCAATATCAGGCTCTCGGCCTCACTCTCCAATCTCATACACAAGGGCTCAAAATGTCAAGATACTAGCTCGAATAATGATATGATGTGTCAAATAACAATAATCGAGACTGAGGCATGATATAATATGCATGAACAGGACTGAGTACAGAATATCAATGAAGCAAATGATATGATAGCAAGAAACAACCTCTCGGGTCTTAGCAGTATTGGCGTGAAGTCTTAACATGTTAATTTGCACGATTTGCAGTTCATTAACTTAATCACCTAATTACAACAAATATATCAGCAACAAAGAGTCACTAAGTGGTGCCATGAAATGATCTAGGCCGTGATTCTCACGGTACACGCCCACACGCCCATCACTTGGCATTTGCGTCACCTCAATAGTAATCATAGAACACATAGTTCGGGGTTTCGAACCCTCAGAACCCATTATGGAAGCGTTAATTACCTCAAATCAAAGCCAAACTCTAGCCCGCGATGCCCTTGCCTCTCATTTGTCCTCAAAATGCCCCGAATCTAACCAAAAATCAGTATATATCATCACTATATGCTAAAGGAATGAAACCCATACGAAAATTATAAAATTAACTCAAAAATCCTGAAATTGACCAAACCCGGCCCCCGGTCCCATGTCTCAGAATTTGAAAATCACATCACTAGAATATTTATCCTCTCATGAGCCTATACATACCAAGAACATCAAAATCGGACCTCAAATGGCCCCTCAAATCACTACTCAAAACTCTCCAAAACGCAAGCCCTAACCTTCAATTTTTAACCCTTAAATCCCACAAATTTCATGCTTAAATAACTGAAAATCACCATAGAATCGAGTTTTAGGTTCAAGAAACTTACCCTAATTAAAAGCCCCTTGATTCCTACTTCAAAACCCTCCACAAAGCTCCAACTCCGACTAGAAATGGTGGAATATAACCCAAATTTCGCGAAGTCCACCTTATATACTTTCTGCCTAGACGTCTCGCACCTATGACCAATTTTCCCGCATCTGCGAACTGCTTTTGCGGTCCAGACCACCACATCTATGACTTCCACTTAAATCCCCCAGAACCGCTTCTACGGCCACTTACCGCACTTGCGGTCTTGCAGGTGCGCTTCATCTTCTGCAGTGGCGGTTCCTGCACTTCTCAGCCTTGACCGCACCTACAGTCTTTTCTTCGCTTCTGCGGTCTCGCACCTGCAGTCCCCACTTCGCAGGTGCTGTTATGACAGAACCAGTAGCTTCAGCTGCATTCTAAAATTTCCAAACTTTCTGATAACCATCCGAAATCATCCCGAGGTCCCCGAGACCTCATCTAAAAATACGAACAAGCCACATACCACTATTCAAACTTATTCCAAACTTCGGAACACTCAAAACAACATCGAAAAACCACATCACCCTCAGATTCAAGCTTAAGGATTCTGAAACTACCGAATTCCGCAATCGATCCAAAAACCTATCAAACCTCATCCGAATGACCTAAAATTTTGCACACACATCAAAAATGACATAACGGACTTACTCCAATTCTCGGAATTCCATTCTTACCCTAAAATAAATATTTCATTACCAACTGGAAAATGCCAAAACTCCAATTTCGCCAATTCAAGCCTAAATCTACCAAGGACCTCCAAAATACATTTTGATCACTCTCCTAAGTCCCAAATAACCTCATGAAGCTATCTGAACCATAAAAACCAAGTTCAAGGTTATTTACTCACAAGTCAACTTCCGGTAGACTTTTTTCCAACTAAAGCTTCCCAAAAAGAGACTAAGTGTCTCATTTCACTACAAAATCACTCCGAACCCGAACCAACCCATGTGATACGATGAAATGTAGCTGAACCATACCCAAAGAAGCAGAAATAGGGGAAATGTAATGGTGACTCATGCAACGATCGGCCAGGTCGTTACATCCTACCCCTCTTAAACAAACGTTCGTCCTCGAAAGAGTCAAGAAACATACCTGAAGCCTCAAACAGGTGAGGATATTTGCTCCCCATCTCCCGTTTGGTCTCCCAGGTAGTCTCCTCCACAGGCCGATCTCTCCACTGCACTTTCACTGAAGCTATATACTTTGATCTCAACTTTCGTACCTACCATCCCAAAATAGCCACTGGCTCCACGTCATAGGTCAAATCTCTATCTAACTGCACCGTGTTGAAATCCAAAACATGAGACGGATCGCCAATATACTTCCCGAGCATAGAAACATGAAATACCGGATGCACACTCGACAAGGTGGGTGGCAAAGCAAGCTCATAAGCCACCTCCCAAACCTCCGAAGCACCTCAAAAGGCCCAATGATCTGGGGACTCAATTTACCCTTCTTCCCAAATCTCATAGCACCCTTCATGGGTGAAACCATCAATAGAACCTTCTCCCCAACCATGTAAGACACATCACAAACCTTCATGTCAGCATAACTCTTTTGTCTTGACTGCGCTGTGCGAAGCCGCTCCTGAATCACCTTCACTTTGTCCAAAAGTCTAGCCTCACCCGGTTCAAACCAGCCAACTGGAGATCAACACCGTCTCCCATATAAATCCTCAAATGGAGCCATCTGAATACTCAACTGATAATTGTTGTTATAAGTGAACTCCGCGAGTGGTAGAAACTGATCCCACGAAACCCCCAAATTCAATGACACAAGCACGCAACATGTCCTCCAATATCTGAATAGTGCGCTCAAACTGCCCGTCCGTCTGAGGGTAAAAAGTTGTGCTCAACTCAAACTGGGTACCCAACTCTCGCTGTACGGCTCTCCAAAATTGCGTAGTGAATTGAGTACCTCTATCTGAAATGATGGAAACTGGGACACCATGCAACCGAATAATCTCCCAGAAATAAATCTCTGCTAACCGCTCTGAAGAATAGGTAGTACACAGAGGAATAAAGTGCGCGGACTTGGTCAGACAATCCACAATCACCCAAATAACATCGAACTTCTTCAATGTCCGTGGAAGTCCAACTACAAAATCCATGGTAATCCGCTCCCACTTCCGGTCTCTGATGCTCATATTTCACCTGCTATCAATTGAGACACCGAGCTACAAATCCCACAATGTCTTTCTTTATTCTTCTCCACCAATATTGATGTCTCAAATCCTGATATATCTTTGCGGCACCCGGATGGATGGAATACCGCGAGCTATGGGCCTCCTTCAGAATCAGCTCCCGAAGCCTATCTACATTGGGCACACATATCCGGCCCTGCATCCTCAATACCCCATCATCAACAATAGTCACCTCTCTAGAATCGACGTGCTAAAATCTGTCCTTAAGGACAAGCAAATGAGGATCATCATACTAGCACTCTCTGATACGATCAAAGTAGGAAGACCGAGAAACCACACAAGCTAGGACCCAATTGGGCTCCGAAATATCCAACCTCACAAACGGATTGGCCAATGCCTGAACATCAACTGCAAGAGGTCTCTCCCCAATAGAAATATATACCAAACTGACCATACTCACCGCCTTCTTATTCAAAGCATTAGCCACCATATTGGCCTTCCCCGGATGGTACAAGATAGTGATATCGTAGTCTTTCAGCATGTCCAACCATCTCCGCTGCCTCAAATTGAGATCCTTCTGCTTAAACAAGTGCTGGAGGCTACGATGATCAGTAAACACCTCACAAGACATGCCATAGAGATAATGCCTCCAAATCTTCAACGCGTGAATAATGGTAGCCAACTCCAAATCATGAATAGGGAAGTTCTTCTCATGGGACTTCAACTGACGGGAAGCATAAGCAATCACTCTACCCTCCTTCATCAACACATATCCAATACCAACTCTCGAAGCATCACAATACACTGTATATGAACCTAAAGCTGATGGCAAACCTAACACTGGAGTTGTGGTCAAGGTTGTCTTGAGCTTGTGAAAGCTCACCTGACACTCATCCGACCACATGAAAGGAGCACCCTTTTGGGTCAATTTGGTCAAGGGTGATGCAATAGATGAAAATCCCTGAACGAACCGACGATAATAACCCGCCAAACCAAGAAAGCTACGAATATCTATGGCTGAGGACGGTTTGGGCCAACTCTGAACCGCCTTTATCTTCTTCGAATCAACATGAATACCCTGTCTCAACACCAAGTGCCCCAAGAAAGCCACTGAACTGAGCCAAAAACTCACACTTAGAGAACTTTGCATAAAGCTTATCTTCCCTCAACCACTACAACACAAATTTCAAATACTCCGCGTGCTCTTCCTGACTACGCGAGTACACTAGAATATCATCAATGAATACAATGACAAACGAGTCAAGATAAGGCTAAAACATATTATTCATCAAATACTGAACATTGTTGGGGCATTGATCAGCCCAAAAGACATCACAAGGAACTCATAATGATCATATCGGTCCTTGAAAGCTGTCTTAAGAATGACAAAGTCCCTAATCTTCAACTGGTGATACCCAAAACAAAGATTAATCTTGGAAAACACCCTCGCCCCATGAAGTTGTTCAAATAAATCATCAATACGAGGCAAAGGATACTCGTTCTTGATTGTGACCTTGTTCAAATGCTTGTAATCAATGCACATCCTCATAGTGCTATCCTTCTTCTTCACAAATAGAATAGGCACACCCCACGGTGACACACTAGGCCAAATAAACCCCTTATCAAGGAGTTCTTGAAGTTGTTCATTCAGCTCTTTCAACTCTACTGGTGCCATACGATATAATAGAATAAAAATAGGTTGAGTGCCCGATACAAAATCAATACCAAAATCAATATCCCTGTCTGGTGGTATGTCCGACAGGTCTGTAGGAAATACATCTGGAAAGTCCCTCAATACTGGAACTGAATAAATGGTAGGAGTCTCTGTACTAACATCCCTTGCGAAGGCTAAGGATGATAGACAACCATTCCCAACCATCTGCTAGGCATTCAAAAATGAAATCACCCTA
This sequence comes from Nicotiana sylvestris, assembly GCF_000393655.2. Lineage (NCBI taxonomy): Eukaryota > Viridiplantae > Streptophyta > Magnoliopsida > Solanales > Solanaceae > Nicotiana > Nicotiana sylvestris. The sequence continues at coordinate 24,090,758 of NC_091063.1, read as the reverse complement.
TTGGTAACAAAATCAATCGAACCTCGCCACTCAATCCGTGACACACCTGGCATAGCTAACGTCATTGTCTTAGCATGACAGTCAAAAATAGCACGGCACGGGGATAACCAATCCATTCCTAAAATCACATCAAAATCCACCATACAAAGTAACAGAAGGTCCACCCGGGTATCCAAATCCTAATAGTCACCACATATGACTAATACACGCGGTCCACAATAACAATATCGCCCATTGGAGTAGATACACAAATAGATGCAACAAGGGACTCACGGGGCGTATCCAAATAACAAGCAAAATATTATGAAACATATGAAAAAATGGAGTCAGGATCAAATAATATAGAGGCATCTCTGCGGCAGACTAAGACAATACCTGTAATCATATCATCTGAAGTAATAGCATCTAGTCTGGCTGGGAGGGCATAGAAATGCACCTGATGACCACCTCAATGACCTCTCCTTTATGGAGACCCCTAGCTGACTGACCTCTACCCCAAGCTAACTGAGCGGGTGGGGAAGTAATTGCTGCTAAAGCCGAAGGCTGACTACTCTGCTAGGATGAACCTCCCATAAGACGGGGACAAAACCTCTTAATATGACCCAAATCTCCATACTCAAAGCAACCTCTCCCGGTAAATGGCGGTGGGTACTGAAGGGAGCCCCGACCACCGGGATAACCACTTAAAGAATCGGGCGTAGATGAACAATGAACTGATGGTGCTTGAGTCGAAATCTAAGCTGGTAGGGCACTCAAAGATGAGTGGACCTGATGTGAGCTGTGAGAACCATGGCCCGATGATCCACCACGATGACTTGAACAGGCTGACTAAGCATGTCTAAATAGACGAACTTTACCGTGCTGAAACTAACCTTCAGAAGGAACGCCACCAAAACTACCAGATCCCCAAGGCCTCTTGGCCTCTATTTTATCTCACTCCTGGCGGCGAACTGACTCTATCTCTCTAGAAATGTCAACCACATCGTTAAAAGAAGTTCCAGATACTCTCTCTCTGGTCAAAAAATTTGTAGTTGATAAGTGAGGCCATCAACGAACCTCATAATCCTCTCCCTATCCATGGAACTAGCCAGATAGCATGACGGTCCAACTCAGAGAATCCCATCTCATACTACGTCACGGTCATATCCCCCTAATGCAGTTGCTCGAACTACCTGTGCAACACCTCTCTATGGGAATACAGTACATACTTCTCTAGGAAGAGAATGGAGAGCTGATGTCAGGTAAGGGGCAAGGCACCAACGGGCCTACACCTCTCATAAGCCTCCCACCAAGTGAAGGCAGCTCCAAAAAACTGAAAAGTAGTAAATGAGACCCCATGGGTCTCCAGAATACTTGTTGTACGTAACATCCTCTAACACTTGTCCAAGAAACTCTGGGCATCCTAGCTATTTGCACTACTGAAAGTCGGAGGTTGAAGTCTACGAAACCTCTCCAATCGACATTGTTCGTCGTCAGGCATAACTGGAACCATATAATACTGAGCAGGTGCAACCGGTTGTGCTGGTGGAGCCTCCAGTGTCTGCAGTCCCTGAACAACCTACTTAGGTGTAAGGGCGGCAGGAGTCTGAGTGCCTCCCCTGGCCTGAGAAGTAGTTGTGGTTGTAGAAACTCCGACCGCCTGAGCAAGGCTAGTGCATTCAATCAAGATCTGAGCCAAGGTCTCCTAAAGACCCGAATAACAATAGTAACTACCGGTGCCTGAGTTGGTACTACTGGAGCATCCCCCGCTGGAGCCTTATCATGAAATGGGGCGGCTAGTGGATCTGCAGGTGTTTCCCTAGCTGTTGTGCGGGCTCCTCCCCTACCCCTACCACGGCCTGGACCGTATTCTCGGCCTCTAGTGGCCCCAACTGGTGGTACTGGTGGTCATCCATCCTAGCCGGTAGCACATGTCCTCACCATCTGTGAGAATAGAATAACAGAAGTTTAGTTACCAGAGTCAACAGATTCGCACGACAAGAATTAAAGAATGTAAAGTTTTTCCTAAAGGTTCTGCAGCCTCTCGAGGATAAATACAGATGTCTCTGTACCGATCCACGAGACTTTACTAAACCTGCTCATGGCCCGTGAGACCTATGTAACCTAGGCTCTGATACTAACTTGTCACGATCCCGAACTAACTTGGTCGTGATGGTGCCTATCGTGTAACTAGGCCAGCCAACACATTTCCAATTTAATCCACATTTCATTTAAAAACTCAAGTAAAACCATTTTTCAACTGAAATTCGATAAAGATATGAAGTTAAAATCAAACAAGTGGAAAAATCCAAGCCCGACCTCGGGTGTCACTAAGTCATGAGTAACGCTACAATAGTTCTGAAATAAGATAAGACCAAAATAGTCTGGAAATGGTAACAATGTACTAATAGGAAGATAGAGAACGAGAAAGCGGAACTGTGGTCGCCAGGCAGCTACCTCGCTCTCTCCGTAAAGTCCGTGACCAGAATAGTCAATAGCCACTACCGTGCCCTGAGATACTTGGATCTGCACCCAAGGTGCAGGGGGTAACGTGGGTAAACCAACTCAGGAAGTAATAAGTCCAAACTATGGACTCGCTGGTAGTGAAGAACCAAACATCCAGATAAAATAATTAAAACGTACAGAAAAGTAGACATGCTTGCAGTTCAAGTAAATACTCAGCAGTAAATAAATACAGTCTGAACAATATAGAGTAAAAAGCTCAAGAATCTCTAAGTACCAATGCACAAATAGCATGATCAATGTTCCAAATACCTCCACTCACAAGTGCTCAACCACTCGGTACTGTATATGGCCATCCGGCTCAAGGAAGATCCATCCTCGAATATATACACATCACTAACCATAGTCATTAAGTACTGAGGAAGGCCATTCCATCCCTATGAAGAAGATCCATCTCCAGGTATAAATATTATAGACAAGATCCATGTCTAGGGAAGATCCATTCCTCAATATCATCAACTACACTCACTGGCGCTCTCTGATGTGATCAAACAAGGAAGACCGAGAAACCACACAAGCTAGGACCCGACTGGGCTCCGAAATATCCAACCTCACAAACCGATTGGCCAATGCCTGAACATCAACTGCAAGGGGTCTCTCCCCAACAGGAATATATGCCAAACTACCCATACTCATCACCTTCCTACTCAAAGCATCAACCATCACATTGGTCTTCCCCTGATGGTACAAGATAGTGATATCATAGTCCTTTAGCAGCTCCAACCATCTCTGCTTCCTCAAATTGAGATCCTTCTGCTTAAACAAGTGCTGGAGGCTATGATGATCAGTAAACACCTCACAAGACATGCCATAGAGATAATGCCTCCAAATCTTTAACGCGAGAACAATGGCAGCCAACTCCAAATCATGAACATGGTAGTTCTTCTCATAGGGCTTGAACTGACGGGAAGCATAAGTAATCACTCTGCCCTCCTGCATCAACACACAGCCAATACCAACTCTCAAAGCATCACAATACACTGTAAATGAACCTGAAGCTGATAGCAAAACTAAAATTGGAGTTGTGGTCAAGGAAGTCTTAAGTTTCTGAAAACTCTCCTCACACTCATTCAACCATATGAAAGGAGCACCCTTTTGGGTCAATTTGGTCAAGGGTGATGCAATAGATGAAAATCCCTGAACGAACCGACGTTAATAACCTGCCAAACTAAGAAATTTGTGAATCTCTATGGCTGAGGACGGTATGGGATAACTCTGAACCACTTCTATCTTCTTCGGATCAACCTGAATACTCTCACTGGACACCACGTGCCCCAAAAAAGCCACTGAACTAATCCAAAACTCTCACTTGGAGAACATTGCATAAAGTTTCTCCTCCCTCAACCGTTGCAACACAACTCTCAAATACCTTGCGTGATCCTCCTGACTACGCGAGTACACCAGAATATCATCAATGAATATAATGACAAATGAGTCGAGATAAGGCTTAAACACGATGTTCATCAAATGCATGAATGTTGCTGGGGCATTGGTCATCCAAAAATACATCACAAGGAACTCATAATGACCATATCGGGTCTTGAAAGTTCTCTTAAGAATGTTCGAGTCCCTAATCTTCAATTGATGATACCCTGAACGAATATCAATCTTAGAGAACACCCTCGCTCCCTGAAGCTGGTCAAATAAATCATCAATATGAGGAAAAGGATACTTGTTCTTGATTGTGACCTTGTTCAACTGCTTGTAATCAATGCACATCCTCATAGTGTCATCCTTCTTCTTCACAAATAGAACAAGCTCACCCCACGGTGACATACTAGGCTGAATAAATCCCTTATCACGGAGTTCCTAAAGTTGTTCCTTCAACTCCGCTGGTGCCATACAATATGGTGGAATAGAAATGGCTGAGTTCCCGATGCCAAATCAATATCAAAATCAATATCCCTGTCTGGTGGCATGCTCGGCAAGTCTGCAGGAAATACATCCAAAACGTCCCTCAGTACTAGAACTAAATCAATGGTAGGAGTCTCTACAATAACATCCTTCACGAAGGCTAAGTAAGATAGACAACCCTTTCCAACCATCCGCTGGGAATTCAAAAATAAAATCACCCTACTGGGAACAAAATTGGTCGAACCTCGCCACTCCATCCGTGGCACACCCGGCATAGCCAACGTCAGTGTCTTAGCATGACAGTCCAAAATAGCGCGGCATGGGGATAACCAATCCATGCCTAATATCAAATCAAAATCCATCATACAAAGTAACAGAATGTCCACTCGAGTATCCACACCCCCAATAGTTACCACACAAGACTGATACATGTGGTTCACAACAACAGTATCGCCCACCGGAGTAGATACACGAACAGATGCAACAAGAGACTCATAGGGCATATCCAACTAACAAGAAAAATATGATGACACATATGAAAAAGTGGAACCAAGATCAATTAATATAGAGGCATCTATGCGGCAGACTGAGACAATACTTATAATCATAGCATCTGAAGCAATAGCATCTGGTCTAGCTAGGAGGGCATAAAATTGTGCCTGACCACCACCTAATCGACTGCCTCCTCTAGGGTGACCCCTAGATGATTAACCTCCATCCCGAGATAACTGAGCGAGTGGGGAAGTAACTAGTGCTAAAGCCGAATGCTGACTCCTCTGCTGGGATGAACCTCCCATAAGACGGGGACAAAACCTTTTAATATGAAGGGAGCCCCGAGCACCGAGATAACCACTAGAAGAACTGAGCGTGGATGAACCCTGAACTAATGGTGCTTGAGTCGAACTTTGAGCTGGAAGGGTACTGAGTGATGAGTGGTCCTGATTTGAGCTATGAGAACCATGGCCCAATGATCCACCACGGTGACCGGAACGGGCTGACTAAGCATGTCTGAATGGACAGCCTCTACTATGCTAAAACTGACTTCCAGAAGAAATACCACCAAAACTACCAGATCCCCGAGACCTCTTGGCTCCCTCTTATCTCACTCCTGGAGGCAAACTGACTCTATCTCTATAGCAATGTCAACCACCTCCTCAAACGAAGTTCCAAATACTCTCGCTTTGGCAGAATCATCCGTAGTTGATAAGTGAGGCCATCAACGAACCTCCTGATCCTCTCCCTATTCCTGGGAACTAGACAGATAGCATGATGGGCCAACTCGGAGAATCTCATCTCATACTGTATCACGGTCATATGCCCCTGATGCAGTTGCTCAAACTGTCTGTGCAACTCCTCTCTGCAGGAATATGGTACATACATCTCTAGGAAGAGAATGGAGAACTAATACCAAGTAAGTGGCACTGCACCAACGGGCCTACGCCTCTCATAAGCCTCCCACCAAGTGAAGGCAGCTCCAGAAAACTGAAAAGTTGTAAATGAGAACCCATTGTTCTCCAGAATACCTGTTGTACATAACATCCTCTGACACTTGTCCAAGAAACCCTGGACATTCTCGCCCTCAGCACCACTAAAAGTCGGAGGCTAAGTCTACCAAACTTCTCTAATCGACACTACTTGTCGTCAGGCATAACTGGAGCCACATAATACTAAGCAGGTGCAACCGGCTGGGCTGGGAGTGCCTCCAGTGTCTGCAGTCCCTGAACAACCTACTTGGGTGTACGAGCAGTGGGAGTCTAAGTATCTCTCCCGGCATGAGAAGTAGCTGTTGTAGTAGAAACTGTAACCGCCTGAGCAAGGCTAGTGCACATGGTCAAGATTTGAGCCAAGATCTCTTGAAGACCCGAAATAACAATAGGCACAGTCGGTGCCTAAGCTGGTACTACTGGAGCATCCCCCACTGGAGCCTGATCATGAACTGGGTCAGTTGGTGGATCTGCAGGTGCTGCCCTAGCTATTGTGCGCGCTACCCCTTGCCCCTACCACGACCTCGACCGCGTCCTCGACCTATAATGTCCCCAACTGGTGGTACTGGTGGTCGTCCGTCCTGACCGGTAGCATGTGTCCTCACCATCTGTAAGAGAATATTATAACAGAAGTTTAGTTACCAGAGTCAACAGATTCGCACGACAAGAATTAAAGAATGTGAAGTTTTTCCTAAAGGTTCTTCAGCCTCCTGAGAATAAATACAGACGTCTCCGTACCGATCCGCAAGACTCTACTAAACTTGCTCATGACCCATGAGAACTATGTAACCTAGGCACTAATACCAACTTGTCACAACCCCAAATCGAATCGGTCGTGATGGCGCCTATTGTGAAACTAGATCAGCCGACACATTTCCAATTTAATTCACATTTCATTTAAAAACTTAAGTAAAACCATTATTCAACTGAAATCCGATAAAGATATGAAGTTCAAATCAAACAAACGAAAAAATACAAGCCCGACCTCAAGTGTCACTAAGTCATGAGCAACCCTACAATAATAGTGAAACAAGACAAGACCAAAACAGTTTGGAAATGGCAACAAAGTACTAATAGGAAGATAGAGAAGGAGAAAGCGGAACTACGGTTGCCAGACAGCTACCTCTCTATCTCCATGAAGTCCGCGACCGGAATAGTCAACAGCTGCTACCGTGCCCTGAGATACCTGGATCTGCACAAAAGGTGCAGGGGGTAACGTGAGTACACTAACTCAGTATGTAACAAGTCCAAACTATATATTGACAGGTAGTGACAAATCGAACATCCAGATAATACAATTAAAAATGTACAGAAAAATAGACATGCTTGCAGTTCATGTAAATACTCGGCAGTAAATAAATACAGTCTGAACAGTATGGATTATAAAGCTCAGGAATCTCTAAGTACCAATGCACATATAGCATGATCAATGTTCCAAATACCTCCACCCACAAGTGCTCAACCACTCGGTACTGTATATGGTCATTCGTCCTAGGGAAGATCCTTCCTGGAATATATACATATCACTAATCGAAGTCATTAAGTACAGAGGAAGGCCATTCCAACCCTATGGGGAAGATCCATATCCAGGTATAAATACTCCGGACAAGATCCATGTCCAGGGAAGATCAATCCCTCGATATCATCAACTACGCTCACTGGGGGTGTAAAGACTCTGGAGGGGCTCCTTTTAGCCCAAGCGCTATAACAAGCCAACGAAGGAATAATCAATATCTCATTGCGGCATGCAGCCGATCCCATACTGTCACTCAATATCAGCCTCTCAACCTTACTCAGTCATCACTCTCTAGTGTCACACACACGTGCTCAAAATGTCATAATACTAGCCTGAACAATGATATGATATGTCACATAACAATATTCAAGACTGAGGCATGATATAATATGCATGAACAGGACTAAGTAAAGAATATCAATGAAGCAAATGATATGACACCAAGAAACGACCTCTCAGGTATCAACAGTATTGGCATGAAGCCTTAACATGATAATTAGCATGATTTGTAGTTCATTAAGTTAATAACCTATTACAACACAGATATCAACAAGAAAAGGTCACTAATGGTGCCATGGAATGATCCAGGCTACGATTCTCACGGTGCAGGCCCACACACCCGTCACTTGGCATTTGCGTCACTCAATAGTAATCATAGAATACATAGTTCGGGGTTTCGAACCCTCAGAACCAAGTTTGGAAGAGTTACTTACCTCAAATCATGCCAAACTCTAGCCCCCAACTCCCTTGCCTTTCAATTCGGCCTCCAAATGCCCGAATCTAACCAATAATCAGTATATATCATCAATATACGCTAAATGAACGAAACTCATACTAAAATTATCAAACTAACTCAAAATCTTGAAATGACCAAACCCGATCCCTGGCCCACGTCTTGGAATTCAATAAAAATCACATCACTATAATCCTTATCCTCCCACGAGTCTATACATACCAAGAACAATAAAATCAGACCTCAAATGGCCTTTCAAATTACCACTCAAAGCTCTCCAAAACTCAAGACTTAAACCTCAACGCGTGAACAATGACAGCCAACTCCGAATCATGAACATGGTAGTTCTTCTCATGGGGCTTCAACTGACGGGAAGCATAGACAATCACTCTACCCTTCTGCATCAACACACATCCAATACCAATTCTCGAAGAATCATAATACATTGTATATAAACCTGAAGCTGATGGCAAAACTAACACTAGAGTTGTGGTCAAGGCAGTCTTGAGCTTCTGAAAGCTCGCGTCAAACTCATTCGACCACATGAAAGAAGCACCCTTTTGGGTCAATTTGGTCAAGGGTAATGCAATAGATGAAAATCCCTGAACGAACCGACGATAATAACCCGCCAAACCAAGAAAGTTGTGAATCTCTATGAACCGCCTCTATCATCTTCGGATCAACCAAAATACCCTCACTGGACACCACATTCCCCAAGAAAGCCACTAAACTAAGCCAAAACTCACACTTGGAGAACTTTGCATAAAGCTTCTCCTCCCTCAACTACTGCAACACAACTCTGAAATGCTCCGCGTGCTCCTCCTGACTACGCGAGTACACCAGAATATCATCAATGAATACTATGACAAACGAGTCAAGATAAGGCCGAAACATGCTATTTATCAAATGTATGAATGTTGTTGGGGCATTGGTCAGCCCAAAAACATCACAAGGAACTCATAATGACCATATCAGGTCCTGAAAGTTGTCTTAAGAATGTCCGAGTCCCTGATCTTCAACTGGTGATACCTTTAACGGAGATCAATCTTGGAGAACACCCTCGCTCCCTGAAGTTGGTCAAACAAATCATCAATATAAGGCAAAGGATACTTGTTCTTGATTGTGACATTGTTCAAATGAAATCAATGCACATCCTCATAGTGTTATCCTTCTTCTTCACAAATAGAACAGGCTCACCCCACGGCGACACACTAGGCCGAATAAACCTCTTATCACGGAGTTCCTGAAGCTGTTCCTTTAACTCCTTCAACTCCACCGGTGCCATACGATATGATGGAATAGAAATGGGCTGAGTGCCTGACACCAAATTAATACCAAAATCAATATCCATGTCTGGTGGCATGCCCGGCAGGTCTGTAGGAAATATATCCGGAAAGTCCCTCACTATCGGAACTGAATCAATGGTAGGAGTCTCTACACTAACATTCCTCACGAAGGCTAAGTAAGATAGACAACCCTTCCCAATCATCCGCTGGGCATTCAAAAATGAAATAACCCTACTGGAAACAAAATTGGTCGAATCTCGCCACTCAATCTGTGGCACACCTCGCATAGACAACTTCACTATCTTAGCATGACAATTCAAAATAGCACAGCACAGGGATAACCAATCCATGCCAAGTATCACATCAAAATCCACCATACAAAGTAATAGAAGGTCCACTCGGGTATTCATACCCCCAATAGTCACCACACAAGACCGATACACACGGTCCACAACAATAGTATCACCTATCGGAGTAGATACATGAACATATGCAACAAGAGACTCACAGGGCATATCCAAATAACAAGCAAAATATGATGACACATATAAAAAAGTGGAACTAAGATCAAATAATACAAAGGCATCTATGCGGCAGACTGAGACAATACCTGTAATCACAGCATCTAAAGAAATAGCATCTGGTCTAGTTGGGAGGGAATAGAAATGTGTTTGACCACCACCTAATCAACCTCCCCCTCTAGGGCGACCCCTAGCTGATTGACCTTCACCCTAAGCTGATTGAGCGGGTGGAAGTAACAGGTGCTGAAGCCGAAGGCTGACTCCTCTACTAGGATGAACCTCCCGTAAGAAGGGGACAAAACCTCTTAATATGACCCAAATCTCCACACTCGAAGCAACCTCTCCCAGCAAATGGCGAGGGGGACTGAAGGGACCCCTGAGCTCCAGGATAACCACTAGAAGAACTGGGCGCAGATGTACCCTGAACTGATGGTGCCTGAGTCAAACTCTAAGCTAGAAGGGCTCTGAGAGATGAGTGGCCCTAATATGATCTGTGAGAACCATGGCTCGATGATCTACCACGGTGATCCAAACGAGCTGACTGAGCATGTCTGAATGGATGACCTCTACTGTGTTGAAACTGACCTCTAGAAGGAACACCACCAAAACTACCTAATCCCCGAGGCCTCTTGGCCTCCCTCTCATCTCGCTTCTGGCGGCGAACTGACTCTATCTCTTTGGCAATGTCAACCACCTCCTTAAAAAAAGTGCCAGATACTCTCTCTCTAGCAGAAAAATCTATAACTGATATGTGAGGCCATCAACGAACCTCCTGATCCTCTCCCTATCCGTGGGAACTAGCCAAATAGCATGATGGGCCAACTCGGAGAATCTCATCTCATACTGTGTCATAGTTATATCCCCCTGACGTAGCTGTTCGAACTGCCTGCGCAACTCCTCTCTGCGGGAATGTGGTACATATTTCTCTAGGAAGAGAATGGAGAACTGATGGTTGGTAAGGGCGCTGCACCAACGGGCCTATGCCTCTTATAAGCCTCCCACCAAGTGAAGGCAGCTCCAGAAAATTAAAAAGTAGTAAATGAGACCCCACTGGTCTCCAGAATACTTGATGTATGTAACATCCTCTAACACTTGTCCAAGAAACCCTGGACATGCTCGCCCTTTGCACCACTGAAAGTCGGAGGCTGAAGTCAATCAAACTTCTCCAATTGACACTACTCGTCATCAGGCATAACTGGAACTACATAATACTGAGCAGGTGCAACCGGCTGGGCTAGTGGTGCCTCCAGTGTCTGCAGTCCCTGAACAACCTGCTCGGGTGTACGAGCCGCGAGAGTCTACGTGCTTCTCCCGGCCTGAGAAGTAGCTGATGTAGTAGAAACTGCGACCTCCTAAGCAATGCTAGTGCACACGGTCAGGATTTGAGCCAAGGTCTCATGAAGACCCGAAATAACAATAGGCACAGCCGGTGCCGGAGTTGGTACTGCTGGAGCATCCCCCGCTGGAGCCTGATCATGAACTGGGGCGGCTGATGGATCTGCAGGTGCTGCCATAGCTGTTGTGCAGGCTACTCCCCTGCCCCTACCACGGCCTCGACCGCATCCTCGACCTCTAGTGGCCCCAAATGATGGTACTGGTGGTCGTCTATCCTGACCGGTAGCATGTGTCCTCACCATCTGTGAGAGAATAGAATAACAGAAGTTTAGTTACCAGAGTCAATAGATTCGCACGACAAGAATTCAAGAATGTGAAGTTTTTCCTAAAGGTTTTGCAGCCTCCAGAGGATAAATAAAGATGTCTTCGTACCGATTCGCGAGACTCTATTAAACCTGCTCATGACCCGTGAGACCTATGTAACCTAAGCTCGGATACCAACTTGTCATAATCCCAAACCGACCCGGTCGTGATGGCGCCTATCGTTAAACTAGGCCAGCCGACATATTTCCAATTTAATCCATATTTCATTTAAAAACTTAAGTAAAATTATTTTTCAATTGAAATCCGATGAAGATATGAAGTTAAAATCAAATGGCAACGCTACAATAGTTGTGAAACAAGACAAGACCAAAACAATCTGGAAATGGAAACAAAGTACTAATAGGAAGATAGAGAAGGAGAAAGCGAAAATGCGGTCGTCAGGCAGCTACCTCGCTATCTCCATGAAGTCCGCGACTGGAATAGTCAACAGCCGCTACTGTGCCCTGAGATACTTGGATCTGCACACAAGGTGTAGGGGTTAATGTAAGTACACCAACTCAGTAAGTAACAAGTCCAAACTATGGACTGATAGGTAGTGATGAACCAAACCTCCAGATAATACAATTAAAATGTACAGAAAAGTAGACATGTTTGCAGTTCAAGTAAATACTTAGTAGTAAATAAATACAGTCTGAAAAGTATGGAGTATAAAGCTCAGGAATCTCTAAGTACCAATGTACAGATATTATGATCAATGTTCTGAATACCTCCACTCATAAGTGCATAGCCACTCAATACTGTATAACGCCATCCAGCACAGGGAAGATCTATCCCGAAATATATACACATCACTAACCGCAGTCATTAAGTACTGAGGAAGGCCATTCCAACCCTATGGAGAATATCCATCTCCAGGTATAAATACTTAGGACAAGATCCATGTCCATGGAAGATTCATCCCTTGATATCATCAACTGTGCTCACTAGGGGTGTAAAGACTCCGGAGGGGCTCCTTTCAGCCCAAACGCTATAACAAGCCAACGAAGGCATAATCAATATCTGGCTGCAGTGTGCAACCTCATACCATATTGTCACTCAATATCAGGCTCTCAGCCTCACTCAGTCATCATTCTCCAGTCACAAAGAGACATGCTCAAAATGTCATAATACTAGCCCGAAAAGTGATATGATGTGTCAAATAACAATAATCGAGACTGAGACATGATATAATATACATGAACAGAACTGAGTACAGAATATCAATGAAGCAAATGATATGACAGCAAGAAATGACCTCTTGGGTCTCAACAATATTGGTGTGAAGCCTTAATATTATAATTAGCATGATTTGCAGCTCATTAACTTAATCACCTATTACAACACAGATATTAGCAAGAAAGAGTCACTAAGCGGTGTCATGGAATGATCCAGGCCACGACTCTCATGTTGCACGCCCACACGCCCGTCACTTGGCATTTGCGTCACCTTAATAGTAATCATAGAACACATAGTTCAGGGTTTCGAATCCTCAGAACCAAGTTTGGAAGCGTTAGTTACCTCAAATCAAGCCAAACTCTAGCCCGCGACGCCTTTGCTTCTCGATTCGTCCTCCAAATGCCCTGAATCTAACTAAAAATCAGTATATATCATTAATATAAGCAAAAGGAATGAAACTCATACGAAAATTATCAAATTAACTCAAAAATCCCGAAATTGACCAAACCCGGACCCACGTCTTGGAATTCGATAAAAATTACATCAATAGAATCCTTATCCTCCCACGAGTCTATACATGCCAAGAATATCAAAAATGGATCTCATATGGCCCCTCAAATCACCACTCAAAGCTCTCCAAAACTCAAGCCCTAACTTTCAATTTTTAACCCTTAAATTCCACAAATTTCATGCTTAAACAACTAAAAATCACCATAGAATCGAGTTTTAGGTTCAAGAAACTTATATACTTGATTCCGACTTCAAAACCCTCCACATAGCTCCAACTCTGACTAGAAATGATGGAATGTCACCCAAATTTCGCGAAGTCCATCTTATATACTTTCTGCCCAGGCGTCTCGCACATGCGACCAATTTTCCCGCATCTGCGGACTGCTTTTGTGATCCAGACCACCACATCTATGACTTCCACTTAAATCCCCCAGAACCACTTCTGTGGTCACTTACCGCACCTGCGGTCTTGTAGGTGCGCTCCATCTTCCGCACCTGCGGTTCCTGCACTTCTCAGCCTTGACCGCACCTGCAATCTTTCCTTCGCTTCTACGGTCTCACACATATGGTCCCTACTCCGCAGGTGCTGTTATGATAGAACTAGAAGCTTCAGCTGCATTTTCAAATTTCCAAACTTTTCGATAACCATCCGAAATCATCCCGAGGCCCCCGGGACCTCATCCAAAAATATGAATGTTGATACCCAATTTTCCCTATATATTTTTAAATATGCATAAATAACTTCAAATAGCATATATATGCATATATAAGCATGCAAAAGGTTGTTATAATAATTTTTCCATAATTGTAAGGATTTAAATTGATTTATTTTCTTCCATTTTATTCATAAAATTCCCAATAATTATTTCCCAAACTATTATTATGATGATTTATTCATGTAATCTCAATTCTTATGCCAAAATATGGTTAATATATTTTTATGCATTTTAATAATTGCATTTGGTATTTGTTAAGCTGAATTTTATATAATTGCAATATTAGCCTTTTTAATGAATAATTACATTTTATATGCATGAAATTGGTTCCTATATTTTTAAAATGATAATTATATATTTTTAATCATTTTGGCACATTACATAATTTTTCAAAAATTGTTTATTATTTATTATAAATTAAAAAGGGAAAATGGCTATTTAAATTATAGCCAAATTTGGCTTTCAATTGTAGCCCAAATTGATCCAATTCCCCAGCCCAATTTCATACCCAATGAACACGACCCAGTCCCTATAAACACCTGCCCAAACTCGGAACCCATATACTCGGTCAAATCCTGATCGTTGATCTCCCAGATCAACGGTCCACACGAGCCCTTTCCTTTTTTAATTCAAAAGACCACCTAACCCTATCTCATTTCCAAACCCTCATTGCCTTTAGATGCTCTCGTCTCCTCTCTTCTCTCAACCTAATCCTAATCCCTTTTCAACCGCCGCCTCCCTCTCCGGTCTTCTCCGACGACCACCTTTCAACCCCAAGCCTCCAATAGTTCCTTTATCGCCTTGCTCATCCTCTCTGAGGCCTTCAAGGGCCCTGGGCTATGCTGAATTGTATCTAGGATTTCTGTTTTGGCTATTCATGGCTTCTCCGGTGTGATTTTGAGGAAAATCACGCTACATTTGTTACGATCTTTGATGTTTATAGCAGGTTCTTTCGTTTCTATTTGGGCTTCCTTTGAAACCCTAACTTTCGTTTGTATCTCTTCGATTTGTGCTATTTTTAACGATTTAAGTCTGTTTCTTTCTATGTTTTACATTATTCTCAAACTTCTTTCGCAAAAAAACATCAACTTTAAGTTGTTTTACTTTCTTTTAAAATTAGGGTTTTTTCGGAATTCCTTCTACACTTTGTTTAAACTGATTCTTTATGTTTAAAACTTCTATCCTTGCATATCTTGACTAATTCTATGTTCTTAATGCTTTCTCAACTCGCCTATGTTAAAAACCCTAATTTTTAGATCTTCTTTGTTTTGGTTCTATGTGTTAGCATGTGCTTCGAATAGGTTTTACTGAGTCCTTAGTCTACTTATATCACCTCTATGTGATTGTATTCATCATGATTGTTCAAGACTCGCCTCTTTCTGTTGATATTGCTGACCTTGCATGTTTGCTACGTTTGTTTGTTCTTCTCTATTTTATATGTCGAAGTATAGAATCATAACTCCCTCTTGATTGATTCTGATTTCCTTATTTGATGGTTTGATTGAAAAACTATCTCTCATACTTAAAAAATCTTTGTGCTCTCTCTTGTGCTACTTGCTACTGCTCTAAGTTAGCCGGCTGCAAGCCAAGTCTAACCATTTATGCTCTCTTGTTCTTTTATTCTTCTTACTATCCTCTTCACTGGTATGTTTTAGTTTCAATTCAAAGTTCCAAACACAATATGATTCTCTTGTTGCTTCAGTTCATTTTGTTCCTAGTTTGCTTCTATTTGTGGTTTTGTTGTGAAATTTGTAGTTGATAGCTACATTATTAGCATGATATCATGTCTTCCCCTCCCCTTGAGATCAGTATGTTTCCCCTTCTATTTGTTTCTGCATGTCTACACTAGTCATATCTTGCTTGTTATATGTTTACCACCATGGATCTCCCAAATCCCTATCCTCTTACATGTGAATTTGTTCTTTATGTCTGATTCTGTGACTGTGCCTAGTTAACTACTTCTGGGCATGACTATTAACTCCCAGGTCTTTGCTTAACTATGTGTGTTCTATGTATTCCCAAGCCCCTTTACCCCTATTTGTGACTACCAAACCTGCCTTGGAGTTATGACTCCTGGCTGAATATGAACCTATCCTAAGGTGTCTAGAATTTGTTGACTACTCCAATACCTTTTTCAAACAATCTCTGTTGCTTTACTGAATTACTTTCAAAGGGACTTTTGTTAAATAGAGTTTCTTACTAAAACCTTTTCAACTTGTGTCCATCACTTTTCACTATACTCTTAGTCAATAAGTTCTGCTCCCTTTAGTATGTGTACTACCTTGGGATCTTTTTGAGAACCCTCTGAACTCTGGCATACTAAGGATGGCCTTTCCACACTGCACTTGTTCAATCTTTGGTTAATAAGTCTAGGTGTAAGCACTGCCTGGGAACCTTGAGATCCTTAGGGAACTTTGATGCACCTAGACTCAAATTTGTTTATGGAACTGAGGCATATGAGGCCATTGGAGGCTTTGGGAAATCTGGGCCTAATTGAAGGCTCCATATAGAATAGCTTCTTGATTTTCTATTTCTACTTATGTAATTCATTCACTGGCCTATAATAATTTGTAAACAGACATTGGGATATTTAGTAAAAAAGGGTGGGTAGATGCATACTTTATGGGGTAATACGGGTAGAAATCCTGCTCTTAGGACCTTACTTTTAAAGTATGTTTGCTCTACTAAATAGAAAACATGTTCATAGGACTTTACTCTTTAATCTAATTTCTTTTCCTAATAGAAATCGTGTCCATAGGACTTCATTTTTAAGTTTGTTTGCTCATCAAGTAGAAACCATGTCTATAATGTTTTATATTCTGTCATGTTTAGAAACCATGCTTATAGGTTCCAAACAATCATGTCTTAAAATCAGTTTAATAATAGACTTCATGCCTATAGGACCTGATTCAAATTCAGTCACAATGAGTATTTATGTATGCTTCCATACCTGCAAATCGTTAAGACCAGTGTTACGCTTAGATATCATGCCTACACGGAGCCCTACTCGCAATTCTATCTGTTAATCTAATTTAGTCTAATAATTCAACTTGATTATGCCTAGTTCATTTTAGAATTGGTTTTATTAAGTATCAAGCATTTCCTGAAACAAGTTCTTTCAAACTATCTCCGTCTTATCAGATATCATGCCTATAGGTATTAAAGGAGTCTATTTCAAAACCTGTTTTGTTTCTGCATTAATATAGACATCAGTACTTCACATATAGGCAAGTCCTTAGAGCGTTTTCAACACTGCATTCTCTGAAACTGTCTCTATCGCTTAATGTTTTCTGATCCTAACAGGCCTTTTAAAAAGAGAGTCCATAGGAAACTACTAAGGTATAACTTCTGGGTCTAAAAAAGGGGTTGTCTATTTCTGCATATTCACTTAGATACCCTGATTTAAGACTTTGTTTAATAAAAGACCTTAACTATGCTTGAGTCGTGCTGTTTATGTGTTTGTTTGAGGAGGAATCTTTGAGCCTCTTAATTGCTCCCTTTATATGTTGAAAGTCCTAAGTGTTTCTGATTGTCGCCTTAGAATTTTTGCCTTTTAAAAACTTTAGGGGTATGTCTAGAACACCTATATGTAGAGATCCTAATTCCCTCCAGGACCATTAAGAAGGGACGGGTAACAACACACAATAGGAATCGTTGACCAAACACTCGCTTTGCATGACCAATAAGGGGATGGGAAGGGTAGACATGTGATATGATGACTACGCGCTAACATCACATGTAGCCCCTCATTGAGGAGTGTTTACCGGACATTGTGTAGGGTGATCCTATAGGATAACCAACCTAGGATCCATCTTTACCAAATCCTTTCTTTATTTAAACCTTTATTTTTCAATTTGTTCAAACCTTTATCTTACTACTTGAGTTATTCTAAACCTCACTAGGTAAGCCCGGTGCGGCAAGCTATAACTGAGGAGATTGCTGTTGAGGAAAATCGTTCTCAGGTCTCCCTACATAACAACTACTGCGTACACTAGAAGTGCGCCAACCGGCCAAGGAGCTCTGTGGTTGGCCCTCCACTGTCCCTCTGAGTCGTGGTTGAGCAGCAGCGCACTAAGGAACCATCCACCCAAACGAAAGGAAAGCTAGAAAGTTAACTTTTGAATTTGACCTCCTCTTCTTCATTGTGTTAATGTTGCTTAGAATTGTATCGTAAAAGTGTGTTCAAATTGAAGAAACAGTTTTTAAAAAAAATCATTCAGTTTTAATTTTACAGTTTTTTCTTAAAGCAAATTTCCAACTCTCCTTTCAGATTATTACTACTCTATTTTTACTTTCGCGTTCATGTATGATGTATCACCCTCTCTACTTCGTATAGATAGTCTATATGATAAAAAAAATTCTTCAATTTAGTACATTAATCACTATCAGTGGCAGATCTAGAGGCTATGATGCGGGTTTTCGAGAATTCAGTAGTTTTTTCCAAATTTTGTATATGTATACAAAATTTAGTGAATATCCATAAATATTAATTGTGAATTCAATTATTAACTTGAGACTGTTGTAGGAATACATAAACTTTAAATCATGAATCCGCCTCTAATCACTATATACTTTTAGTCCTTGTAAAAAGGGGGGGGGGTAGGACAAATATACTCACTTAAACAAATTAATCCAGCAAAACCTGTTCTGGGATACAATACAAGTGTTTTTGAATTTGCTATGGAACTCGATATATTATCAAATTTTCAAGGAATGTTGGATACCTTTTGGATTCAGGTGGGATTGGATACAAGTCAACTTTCCAATTTAAATTTAGAAAGTCTAATTAATCTAAACTCAATCTGACTCACTTTTGTTTTATGATTTCAGATGATTTTAGTTTTGCAAAATTTAGTAGATATTTTGGAATTTTTGTAGGCATCTAAATTTTATTGAATTTAAATTCATAAAATTATTTGGACTATATCTTTAAATCTAAGATATATTAGTTCAAATAAATTTATTGAGCTAATAGTTGGATTAGTTATATAAGTCCAATATATATGGATTAAATAAATAAGTCCAAATCCATTGGATTAGCTCATTTAATTGGGCTACAAGCGATGAGCCCACTTCATTAGGCTCAAGATGTTATCTTCCTAGAGGGATAGTGCCACGTGTCAAATGACGTGGCATGCTAAGTTAAACAGAAGAGCCAATAGGATCATGCCACATGTCAAAATGACAAGGCATGCCAAGTCACATTACAAGGCCAATGAAACCGCACCACGTGTGCAAGTGGCATGTTCTTGCCAATCAAATGCAACCTTGTCACACTTCAATTTGATTGGTCGGAAAGAGTTTGTTCTTATCATAACTCTTCCCTCCCACAACTATAAATAGGGGTCTTCATAAAAGGAGATAGGAAGGCTCGGAATTTGGACCAAGTGAGATGCATCAAGGATGAAGATGATAGAGTATTGATGGAAGATGCCCAGATTAAGAGGAGATGACAGACTTATTTTCATAAACTTCTGAATGAAGAAGGGGATCAGGATGTTGTGATAGATTAATTGGAACATTCCGAAAGTCACCATGACTTTGGGTACTGCAGGTATATCAAGGTTGAGGAGGTCGTGGGAGCTATGCGTAAGATGAGTAGGGGCAGAGCGACCGGGCCAGACGAGATTCTGGTGAAATTTTTGAAGTGTGTGTTGAGAGCAGGTTTGGAGTGGTTGACAGGGTTGTTTAATGTTATTTTTGAGGCGAAGAGGATGTCGGATGAGTGGTGGTGGAGTACGGTGGTTCCATTGTATAAGAACAAAGGTGATATCCAGAATTGTAATAATTATAGGGGTATCAAATTACTGAGTCATACCATGAAAGTGTGGGAGAGGGTGGTTGAAGCGAGGGTGAGGATGACAATATCTGTATCCGACAACCAGTTCGGGTTCATGCTGGGTCGTTCAACTACAAAAGTTATACATCTTGTTAGGAGGTTGGTGGAACTGTACAGAGAGAGGAAGAGAGGATCTGCACATGGTGTTTATTGACCTAGAGAAAGCGTATGACAAGGTTCTTAGAGAAGTTCTCTGGAGATGCTTGGAGGCGAAAGGTGTGTCGGTTCCCTATATTATGGCGATTAAGGATATGTATGATGGGGATAAGACTTAGGTTAAGACAGTAGGAGGTGACTCTGAGCATTTTCCGGTTGTAATGGGGTTACACCAAGGTTCTGCGCTCAGTCCATTCTTATTCTCCCTGGTGATGGACGCGTTAACACACCATATTCAAGGGGAGGTGCCATGGTGCATGCTATTCACCGATGATATAGTTCTGATTCGTGAGTCATGAGTCGGTGTTAACAAGAGGCTGGAAATTTGGAGACAGGCTCTTGAGTCTAAAGGTTTTAAGTTGAGTAAGACGAAGACGGAATACCTGGAGTGTAAGTTCAGCGTTGAGCCAGGTAAAGTGGGCGTGGATGTGAGGCTTGAATCACAGATCATCCCAAGTAGAGGCAGCTTCAAGTACCTTGGGTCGGTTATCTAGAGGGGAGGGGAGATCGACGAGGATGTCACACACCGTATTGGGGTAGGATGGATGAAGTGGAGGCTAGCATCTGGAGTCCTATATGACAAGAGAGTGTCACTGATACTCAAAGGTAATTGCTATAAAGCGGTGGTTAGACCGGTCATGATGTATGGGGCTGAGTATTGACCTATTAACAACTCACATATCCAGAAGATGAAAGTAGCAGAAATGAAGATGTTGAGATGGATGTGCGGGCACACTAGGATGGATAAGATTAGGAATGATGATATTCAGGAGAAGGTGCACGTGGCTCCCATTAATGTCAAGATGCGGGAAGCGAGGCTTAGATGGTTCAAACATGTTCAGAGGAGAAGCCCAGATGCTCCAGTTAAGAGGTGTGGACGGCTGGTTGTGGAGGGCACAAGAAGAGGTAGAGGGCGGCCTAAGAAGTATTTGGGAGAGGTGATCAAAGAAGATATGGCGAGGCTTCAGATTTCCGAGTACATGACACTTGATATGAAGATGTGGAGGTCGAGTATTAGGGTTGTATGATATGAGGTAGTTGAGTCTTGCCTTACTTCGTACCTTTGTGAGACTAGTCTGGTAGGGTTTTTTTCTAAGATAGCTAGCGGCAATGTTGTATCTTACTATTATGTTTTTTAGTGCAGGATCTATTTACTAGCTATCGCTTTTGCTTTTCATCTTTCTTCTGGATTTCATGTTGTTACTATTTTTCCTATGATTTCTGTGGTGATACTAATATTGTCTCATTTTGTCTTTTAGTTTTCTTGTGCTGATGGTCTTTCGAAAACAACCTCTCTACTCTTTCGGGGTAGGGGTAAGGTTTGCGTACACACTACCCTCCTCAAACCTCACTAGTGAAATTTTACTGAATTGTTGTTGTTGTATAACTTAAAAAGGGGACTAAAAGTTATAACAAGAAGACACAAGGGAGCTCGTGGATAACAACTAAAACACGTATTTGCCAAAATAATACTGGTCCCCTTCGAATTTGAAGTTGGGTTTTTGCCAAAAAAATTCCTGATCTTCGAATTTGAAGTTGGGTTTTTGCAAAATTGTAACTTCAAACTCATGTCTGAATTTAAATTTGAACTTCATTCAAAATTCATACCTTAGGTCTAAAGTTTGTCTTTGGCAGAACCCAATTTCAAACTCCTAAATCAAAAATTGGAAACTTCAGACCTCCAAATTGATTATAAGACGGCTAAACTTAAAAAACTTTGTAAATTTTTGTCTATTCTTTAAATAGAAGTCTTAAACGGCTATCTCTAGTAGAGTCCAGTTCGGACAAGCCTATTGTACCATTATAATCCTTCAAGTTCGGGAATGCACTATTGTATAAAACACTTTACTGCTTTCTAATTTGTTCATTATATCTTGTCTTTACTTTATTCGTTTATTCTTGCTTTAATCTTATTTCTAAGAACTTTTAGAGCCTAAATACTTTCGAAAACCCCTGTTAGATCACAGAACCCAGGAGAACCCAGGGGTGTCAAAATATTAAAAAACCAAGGGAGTCCAACATACAGTAAATATACATAAAATAAAAAAAATTATCTAGCAATATAATGTAATTTTCCAGTGAAGGGGGAATCAATTTGACACCCCTTGGTTAAATGTGGCTACGCTACTAACTATGAGAGTTAGTTTAAACTTGCTTTTCGTAACTTAGTCCGATATTTCTTTCCAGTTTTGAAAAGGTAAAAACTTATTCGTATCCAGTGTTTATACCAGACTAGACTAATTTACAATGATTAAGTTATAAGTGTAGGTGAGTCAATTGCGGGGCATTTGCATCTATACTCATTTTTTGTGTCACATTTTAACTTGTGCCCGTTTTGCAAAAAAAATTGCAAGTGTACCCGCTTTTTCGCATAACTTCAGCACACGGGGCTGAAGTAACAAAGACAATCACGCAAAATTTCAGCATTCTAGTAGTCGGGCCTGAACTTCAGCTCTAGAGCTGAAGTTTTTGTGTTGAAACTGGGAAACTTCAGCTCTAGAGCTGAAGTTTTTGTGTTGTAACTGGGAACTTCAGCTCTAGAGCTGAAGTTTTTGTGTTGTAACTGAGAAACTTCGGCTCTAGAGCTGAAGTTTTTGTCTTTGTAACTGGGGAATCCCACTATTAAGATGTTCTAGTTTTTGATAACTCACCCATCTTTAGTTTACCGTTATTAGATTTTATGTAATCGGATCCATCGTTCAGTTCCATCTACTGTGTACTCTGTTAACTTTCATGTTTTAAATATATCAAGAGCTACGTTTCATAGCCAAAAAAAACTCAAAAGAGAAAAGAAAAAGAAGAATAAACTTCATGTGCATGGGAAATAATGAATTTGAAACTTACTGTTAAAGGCTGGGTTCCTTGTGCAAAAACATTCACGGTATCAAGTAAATTTCCAGCAATGAATGACGGAGTTGTGTTTCCAAACAATGAAGAAACTGGTTTTTAATGTTATAATAATCCAAATGGAAGTCCTCAGTATATTTGCTTTAGCTTCGTTAATCAAAGAGAGTAATGTTGAAGTCATCGTTGTAGAAGAAGAAAAAAGAAAATGAAGGAGGAGAAGGGGGAGGAGAAAGAGAGCTGAATTTGTTTAAAAAGTGGGTTTAAGTTAAAAGTTTTTAAAAAAATAGGTATATGTTAAATGAGAGTGACCAAATAAGGCGCCCTGTACAATTTTTACGTCAATTGCATTTTAATTAAGAATAGTTTAATGATAAAAGTGCATATATTTACATGTGTCATCTATTTATTTCGTCGGTATAAACACTAGGTAGGGTAAGTTATTATTGTTGTCAAAATCTTGTTATCTTAACGAAGTTTTATGTGGGGATTAACCTGCTCAAACACCAGAACTGAAAGACTTAGTTAATTAAATTGTCCCTTTAGAAATTTTGGATAATTGAACCGATGTAGCACATCCAAATATGCACATGACAAAATAGAGTAGACTTGGAATATGTTTGAAAGTAGACAAATATCTTGCCCTTATTTGCTCTTTACGTGATAGTTTAGATATTCTTAGAAATTAGCTACATCTTTCTTTTCTAAACTGAACATTTATAACAATTATTACAATCACATCTCTCTGTAACAACATTTCTATATAATAACACTTCGCTATAAAATTCAAGCATTTCGAAATCAATTTTTATGTAATGTTATAATATATGTTTTCTATAACAACACTTCGCTATAACATCAAAAATATTTAAAATAAATAAGATTGTTTTAGAGAGATTTGACTGTATAGTACGCCGCAGAAGGATTAAAGAGAGCAGATATTTTATTTCTTGGGAGATATTTTGTAAGAATCTCATCTCATCCTAAGCACAAAAGCAGATGTCACGTAGTGCTAGTTTATTGGTTAGTATTTGTGACTGCATCAGATTCTAAGGGGGAAAAAGATAAAGAACCAATTAATAACAAGCAGTACAATCTTGTCAAAATTCACTACAGAATTAGACGGTCAGATTTGAGCACATAACCAAATTGGACGGTTTGATTTATGACATAGGAAAATAAGCTGCTGAAATAAAAATGCGTACATATATAGAGGAAGTGCCTATTTTAGGAAGCATTGAAATTAGCTACTATAAAGGAGAAAAGGAAAGATCTTGCGCTGAAAAAACAACGAATATCCCTAAAATAGACCTACAAAAGCAAGCACTTAAATTCAAAAAATGACAGGGCCAAGAAGATAATGAATATGCGTTTTGTGCATTGATTGTGTATCATTTTTTACAGTATTAAGTTAAATTACATGTTCAGGAGCTGTAATTTTTAAAACTAATTATAATATGATATCCTTAAAATAACATATTAGATTTAATTATTCCGATGGAGTAAAGATTTATTACTCTATCAACTCAAATCGGGAAATTATAAGTTTATCATATTTATTCTTAAGGGGAAATTAACGATTCCTTCAATATCTATCGGTCTCCGAATAGATCTGGCGCTTATATAACTTAAACTCAAAGATAAAAGATCACATATTTTTATGTAAAGGCACCCAAAAAAATATATATTCCTTTTAGAAAAGTGATGCAGTTATCCTGAAACTTTTTACAACTGGAAAGCTTTAGAAGGCTACACACTTTAGTGAACCAAAATGAATATAGGAGTCAGAGCTAAGAAAAAGATGCGGCGATTATATAGGAGGATTTATTTAATAAAAGAAAACAATAGATTATATATGATCTGCAGTTAAATTGTCTTAAGATTAATGCAAATTTGTTTGCAAAATATAGGAATCCAAATAAAGATAACATCATGATTAATGTAAATATGACTTCTTACAGACATATGAATTATGCTCTACTTTTGGTCAAAATAACAGCAAAACGAAGAAATTAAAAAAAAAAAAAACGAAAATAAAAGGAGTTTCAATGCAATGGTGATGGTAAGGGGAGGTTTGTTTTTAATATTACCTGTATACTTGAGTCAAGAAGTGCGGGTCAATTTGAAGTAAATAATGTGTTATAACATAACTCACACAATTTATATATAGATTATATACTGATTATACACGACTATCCACATATTATGTAAGAGTGATACATATTTTATATATCCAACCAGTTATTTTTAGTTTAAACAATTAGTGGTGGCTATTTGAGTTAATTCTTTATGTAGGCAGGGGATATAGGGCTTTTTTCGTTTTTAGCGCGCGCCAGAAACTATTTACGTTTGGTAACCGAAAAAAATGTTTATTAAAATTTGTATATAATTTTTGTATATAACATACATAATGTTTATATATACAAAAAATATATATTTTTTCGGCTATCATTTTGAGAGCAACTAAAAAGTGTCATTTTCCCGGGAATTATATATGCACAACCAAATCTACTCAAACTTAGGGGGGGCTGATGTGTTATATTCTAATAGGCTGAATTTGACATCCCTGATCGTCGAAAACAATATCGTAAATGATAACATTAATTAGATCGATAGATACTGTAGTAATGTAATTCTTTTGTTTTGTGTTTCCCTAGCAAAAATAATAGGGAATATCCATCTCTTTCAATTGCATGCTGCATGCACTTGCAGTCCCGGTATCTTTTTATAACAAAGATAAGATAGAAATTTTGAGAAATTTAGTGCCAAATATAGTAACTTCACTACACTGCTTATACTTCCTCTGTTCTAGTTTATGTGAACCTATTTTCTTTTTGGTCTATTCCAAAAAGAATGACCCCTTTTAAAATTTGGAAACAATTTAGCTTAAACTTACAATTCTACCTATAATGAGAAGCTTTTATGGACACAAATACTCTGGGCCCTTTTTTGACTTGATTAGGATCACAAATTTTAAAAGTCTTCATTTTTTCTTAAACTCCGTGCCTAGTCAAACATGTTTACATAAATTGGAACGGAGGAAGTAGTAGTTTTGTCAACTCGAAAGCTTAATTAGCTAGTATTATTTGACTTAGCACTCAGGGTTGTGGTGAGTTGCATACGATCCTTTTACCTTTAAGAGAGGTTTGGGGTTCGCGTTCTCGGAACTTTAGTGTTTCCCCTTTTAGTAGGCCTACACGTCGTGATCCAGA
Organism: Nicotiana sylvestris; assembly: GCF_000393655.2. NCBI lineage: Eukaryota > Viridiplantae > Streptophyta > Magnoliopsida > Solanales > Solanaceae > Nicotiana > Nicotiana sylvestris. The sequence continues at coordinate 24,064,711 of NC_091063.1, read as the reverse complement.
TTAGTTAGGGCCTGTTAATGCGGTTGTCGGACACTAGGCGCGGGAAACAAATAAAAAGTATGATTTGACTAATCTATAGTCTATACCAATATTCTTTACATTAAGGGGTCGTTTGGTACGATGTATAAGAAGGTATAAGGGTGGTATAAAAATTTAATATCACCTTAATACTCTATTTGGTTAACAAACCAAATATATTAACACTGGGATAACTTATACCTTATAAAAGGTAGGGTAATTAGCACCGGTATAACTTATATCTTCTTAGAAATTATGCAATTGTCATTCTTAATACAACATATACCAAACAATGAATAAACAACAATTCCAGCATAACTAATCCCAGCATAATTTATCCCAATAAACTTTTACCGGTATAAATCATATTCCAACCAAACGACCCCAGTGTATTTTAACTTGTAGTAGCCGGTAATAACTGTCTTGTTTCTCAGGCTACTAATCTTTTTTTGGTGGACTTAAGTGCAATTATCTTTTAGGCGATCTTACATCGCAATATTTACTATATAGAAGTTAAACACAATTAGTAATTAGCAGCAGAACATCTACTTACAGAGAGGCAAGAATCAGGACCACAAATGGGGAATTCCAGAATTGCTATTATAAGAAGAGTGACAGGATAGAGAATTAGAGCAAAGAGATGAGGTTGGTGAGCTAGGATATTTCTATGGAGTAGCACTCCACATAACGAGCTGCATTAGGGCCAACATGCAGTTTCTATTATTCAAATATCTCTAAGTATTTTTCTTTAACAATTTCTGGTTTTAGTTGATTTTCTTTAAAAAAAATATAATTATCCACATTGCAACTAAAGTTGAACTCAACTTTTAATGGGTTCAGAATATCCTAGCTAATAATCTATTGTTATACTTATAATACTTATTACTAACATTCTTTTTGTACATGTGTGTAGGATTCGAGCTTATACTGCGATAGTTGTTGCTGTTGTGTAGGATCGAGCAATAAAGCAATGATTTCAGTTGAACTCGTAGAATCAATATATATCCGCCTCTGATTGCAACTACGTACAACCCGGAGAATATGGAGGAAATCAGCAAGGAGCAAAAGGGTGAAGAAACATCCGAAAAAGCTGTCGTCCAAAGTCATGATCTGAATAGAAAACCAAGGTTTAGGTGGACAGTGGAGGTCCATGATCACTTTGTTGAAGCAGTGAATGAATTAGGAGGTCCATTTGGTCTGTCTTACTATATATATTACGCGATGAACATAATATATTTGGTATGTATATTACAATAGGAATAAACATACATGTTTTAAAATTTTTGAATGAGCAGAAGCAACTCCGAAGAATATAATGAAACTCATGGATGATGAAGATATCACTTCAGGCCATATCAAAAGCCATCTCCAGGTACTCTAATGTTGTCCTATACTCCTGTTTATGTTTGTTTCTAATTTTTTTTTTCTTCTTTTCCTTCTTGTTCTCATTTTTCCTCCTGCCGTCTGCCGATGGTCTATCAGAAACAATCTCTTTACATTCACCGTAATAGTAAGGTCTACGTACACACTATCCTTTCCAGACCACACTTGTGAGACTATAAAGGGTTTGTTGTTATTGTCTAAGTTTGTTTTCTCTATTTTTCTTGATTTAATCTTCGTTCAAGTGATGCAGTTTTAGACGGATTCTTACTTAGATTGTAGATTTAAGCCTCATAAGAAGGGGGCATAAGCAAAGGCGGACTCAGAATTTTAAAGTATTGGGGACACCAAGATTTTGCTCATGAACCAGTGGTCCCTAAAGGCTTTTAGTGTTTAGGGTGTCAAGTTATTTATATAATTATTTTCATGATATTCATATACATATTTCTGCTGAAGTTTGGTGACCCCTTAACACTACACATAGATCCGCCTCTGAACATAAGGCATTAGCTTCTCAAATCCTATAATGATGCAAGTTTTTCAAGTTTTAACACTTGCACTTTTGTCACTGATATTTGAGTTCATGCTGTTTTCAGAAGTACAGACAGAGTAAGGACATCATCAGCACCCCTAAAACTAGTAAAGGCAAGTTCTCAATAACTTATACTCCCTCCGTTCCAATTTATGTGAACCTGTTTGACTGGGCATGAAGTTTAAGAAAAAATGAAGACTTTTGGAATTTGTGGTCCTAAACAAGTCAAAAAGGAGCCCAGAGTATTTGTGTGGTTATAAAGTTTCTTATTAAAGATAGAATTGTAAGTTTATGCTAAATTGTTTTCAAATTTAGAAAGGGGTCATTCTTTTTGGAATGGACCAAAAAGAAAATAGGTTCATATAAACGGGAACGGAGGGAGTATAGTATAACTAAACATGGACAGTATTGAAGTCTTTTGGTACATAAATATAAAAAGGAATTTTTACACACATAGCCGCCTATATTTATTGTTTATTTTTTTAGCCGTATACATAGATTATACATTGATTACATACAATTATACATATATAATACATAAATTATGCATATATTATACCTTCATTGGTTATTTTTAGTTTAAGCGGTTGGGAGAACAACTATTTGAGTTAATTCTTCATATAAAAAGGTAGAATTAATTTTTAGAGGTTCTGTCCTTTTTTCTCTTGGAATTTTGAGCAGTTAAGAGAAGTGAAAAGAATGAAGAAGCTGCACAAATGGTAAGGGTAAGTGGACTGAAAGAGTTTATTATAATATCTCTGTTTAGTGTCTTAAATTAAATTAATAGCAATTCTAAAATGTTATTTAACACAATATGGAGAGAAATGCAGTTGATCCGAAAAACACTAAACACAGAGATCGATATGCAAGGAAGATCTAATATGTCACTTGAGGTCAGTACAATCTGTCGAATTTCGGAAATTCATCCATCAAAAAGTTGAAGTTATATACACCGGCAGTATAAAAATATTTATAGTATCATGTAGTTTAACATGTGATATGAGATAAGTAATCGTGTTTTAATTTACATATGATTATATTTTTCTCACAATTCGATCGGGCCTATAATAACAGGTAACAAATGAGGCTGAAGAAATTGTAAGACATGAAATGCAAGGTGATGCAACTGCAAGGATTGAGCTTCAAACGAAAGAAGGAAGCAGCAAATTGAAAACTTATTCAGATCAATCACAAGGGTCCAAGAAAATATCCAAGTTTTCGACTTCGGAAAAAGAAGAGTTGGACTTGAATGTTAGTCCAGTAGCAGATCCAGATCAAGAGTCCGGAAACAGTGAACAAGATACTGTAATGCAAGCAAAATCAAGGGGACTTAAGAATGACTAAAGTTTAAAAAATGCAAAAAGTAAAAAACTTTTTAACCACAATAATTCCAACAAGGGCGAAACCGATCATTTGATGTACTTTATGTAACGATAATAATCCTCTCTGCAATATTCAGAAGGAGGAGTGAGACAAAGTACAGAAATCTTTGCTTAGGATGAATCTTGCAGCATCTTAGTAAAACTGAGATTTAATCATTTTAAAGTATTGTGCTTTCGCCATTTTAATCTCAAACTATATTTATTGTTGTCACGACCCGGATTTCCCATCCTCGGGAGTCGTGATGGCGCCTACTCGTAAAAGCTAAGCAAGTCACGAAATCTAGAAAATTCTTTACCTCTTTGTTTTAATCCCTTTAACAACTTGCTTTAACATGTGACAAACATTTAAATAATAGCGGAATATGAGATTAAGCGGAAGACTTAAACAAAATAAACCAAAATAATTCGGAAATCAACATATACCTCTACCCAAAAACTGGTGTCACAACTTTCACAAACTATCTATGATTACTACATACAAACGTTTGAAAGAAGGAACACTATCTGTCTCGGATACAATAATAACAGAACAAAATAACTGATAGAAGAGACGTCGGATCTGCGAACGCCTGCAGGACTACCTCGAGATCTCGGTGGACTGAAGGCTGGCTCCCAAGCTACTGCTGCTGACCCAGTGCTGCTCCGATATCTGCACATAAGTGCAGAGTGTAGCATCAGCACAACCGACCCCATGTGCTGGTAAGTGTCTGGCCTAACCCCGACGATAGTGACGAGGCTAGGACCAGACTCTAGGTAAACCCGTGCAATTTTATATATATATATATATATATATATATATACGGCGGAAAAGAAATACAGAAATAAACAAATAAAGATAGGAGGGGGAAACATGCTTCGGGGGAATAACAGGTAAAACAGAACATCAAGGGAAGTATGAAGGAATCAAAATCAACCACTAACAAGAATGAGGAAAAACAAAGGCAGATTTCATTTTCTTTTCACATCTTGTTGCAGGCGTGCAACCCGATCTCGATTCCTGTATCTCGTGGTAGGCGTACCACCCGCTCCCATTTCATTATATCTTGTGGTAGGCGTACCACCCGCTCCCATTTCATCATATCTTGTGGTAAGTGTACCACCAGCTCCCATTTCATCATATCTTGTGGTAGGCGTACCACCCGCTCCCATTTCATCATATCTTGTGGTAGGCGTACCACCCGCTCCCATTTACAAGCCAACAATAATCACAGAGAATCCCGGGAAGGGAACAATAACAATATAACAACTTCCCGACAAAGGAACAATGATATTTCAATATCCCGACAAGAGAACAATACTATCAAAACAAACATCCCGGCAAGGGAACAATAATATCGAACAAACATCCCGACAAGGGAACTATGGTGATAATAACATATGAAGCGCAATAAACCACAACAGAGTCATAACAATTATAATACAAGACTCACGGGCATTCTTGACACCAACGTATAGATACTCGTCACCATGCCTATACGTCGTACTCCACAATTAGCATGTAGCAAATAACACACAACTCCTAATCCCTCAAGCTAAGGTTAGACCAAACACTTACCTCGATGCCTTGAACACAACTCAAGTTTCAATTATAGCTTTACCCCTTGATTCCACCGCCAATTCGCTCGTATCTAGCCACAAGTTACTTAATTACATCAATAAACGCCAAATGAATCAATTTGAATGCACGAAAAATGAGTTTTCTAAAGTTTTTACCCAAAAAGTCAAAATTGCCCCCGGGCCCACGTGATCAAAACCCAAGGTTCGAACCAAAACCCGGTTACTCATTGCCCCACGAGCTCAAATATGTAATTTATTTTAAAATCGGACATCAAATCGAGGTCCAAATCCCTAATTTTTGAAAAAACCTAGGTTATACCCAAAACACCCAATTTTCCCCATGAAAATCGTTGATTTGAAGTTGAAATCACGTTAAAAGATGTTAATGATTGAAGAAAACTAGTTAAAAACAACGTACAATTGATTTGGAGAAGAAAGGTTGTTTGAAAAATCGGCTTATGTTTTTGGGTTTTGAAAAATGCACAATGACTAAAAATCCCGTCTATTTATACCCCTCTCAGATCCCCTGTGCGGACCGCACAAAATGGACTGCGGCCGCACAGTCCTTCCTGAGGGTACTGCGGTCCTGTTCCCTGTGCGTACCGTACAAAGTCGACTGCGGCCGCACAACAGCTCCATGTGCGGAACACACAAAGTCGACCGCGATCGCACGGCCTCCATCGCACACCGCACAAGGTCGACCGCGGACCGCACTGTTGGGTTCAGAGACCTGCAACTTCTGGTTTTAAGTTTAAAACATCCTGAAACCTACCCGAAACTTACCCGAGCCCTTGGAACTCCAAACCAAGTGTGCATACTAACTCAAAAACATCATATGGACCTACTCGTGCGATCACATCATCAAAATAACATGTAAAATCATGAATTAAACCTCAAAACTCAACATTTTCATCAAGAACTCTCAAAGTTCATAACTCCTCAACCGGAAGTCCAATTCACGTCAAATAAACTTCGTTTTTCACCAAATTTTACAGAAACGTCTTAAATCATAAATAAGACCTGTATCGGGCACCAGAACCAAAATACGGGCCCGATACCATCATGTTATAAGCAAATTTCATTTCAATTTTCCGTAATAATTTTAGAAAATAATTTCCTTTAAAAATTCATTTCTCGGGCTTAGGACCTCGGAATTCGGTTCCGGGCATACGCCCAAATCCCATATTTTTCTACGGACCCTCCAGGACCATCAAATCACGGGTCCGGGTCCGTTTACCCAAAACGTTGACTGAAGTCAAATTTATTCATTTTACAGTCAAAACTTATCATTTTTCACAAATTTTCACATTTAAGCTTTTCGGCTACGTGCCCAGACTATGCATGCAAATCGAGGTGGTGCTAAGGGAGGTTTTTAAGGCCTCAAAACATAGAATTTCATTGCAACACAAGTGATGACCTTTTGGGTCATCATATTCTCCACCTCTAAAACAATCGTTCGTCCTCGAATGAACAGAAGAAGGAAGTACCTGAGTCGGGAATAAAATGGGAATAACGGCTCCGCATATCAGACTCGGACTCCTAGGTCGATTTCTTAGGAGGCTGACCTCTCCACTAAACATGAACAGAAGGAAGACTCTTCGACCTCAGCTAACGAACCTGCCGGTCTAGAATAGCTATCGGCTCCTCCTCATAAGACAAGTCCTTGTCCAACTGGACAGTACTGAAATCTACCACGCGGTATGGATTGCCGTGATACTTCCGTAGCATGGACACATAAAATATTAGATGCACGGCTGATAAGTTCCGTGGCAATGCAAGTCTATAAGCCACCTCTCCCACTCGATCAAGGATTTCAAATGGACCAATGAACCTAGGGATAAGCTTGCCCTTCTTCCCAAATCTCATCACACCCTTCATAGGCGATATTCGGAGCAATACCCGCTCACTGACCATAAAAGCCACATCTCGAACCTTGCGGTCTGCATAACTCTTTTGCCTGGACTGAGCTATACGAAGCCTATCCTAAATAATCCTGACCTTGTCCAAGACCTCCTGAACCAAATCCGTACCCAACAACCGAGCCTCTCCCGGCTCAAAGCATTCGACCGGAGACCGACACCGCCTACCATATAAAGCCTCATAAGGAGCCATCTGGATACTTGACTGGTAGCTGTTGTTGTAGGCAAACTCTGCTAAAGGCAAAAATTGATCCCACGAGCCTCCAAAGTAAATAACACAAGCTCGGAGCATATCCTCAAGAATTTGAATAGTCCACTCGGACTGCCCGTTCATCTGAGGATGAAATGTTGTACTCAACTCAACCTGAGTGTCCAACTCTCGCTGAACTGCTCTCCAGAACCGTAAGGTAAACTGCGTACCTCGGTCTGACATGATAGATATAGGCACACTATGAAGACGAACAATCTTCCGAATATAGATCTCAGCTAACCTCTCGGATGAATAGGAGACTACCATAAGAATGAAATGTGTTGACTTAGTCAGCCTATTAACAATGACCCATATTGCATCGAACTTCCTCCGAGTTTGCGGGAGTCCAACAATGAAATCCATAGTGATCCACTCCCACTTCCACTTGGGAAGCTCAATCCTCTGAAATAAACTACCAGGCCTCTGATGCTCGTACTTAATCTGCTAACAGTTCAAACACCGAGCCACATATACAATGATATCCTTCTTCATTCTACGCTACTAATAATGTTGCCGCAAATCCTGATACATCTTTCCGGCACCCGGATGAATAGAGTACCGGGAGCTATGGGCCTCCTCTAAGATCAACTCCCGAAGCCCATCCATATTAGGCACACATACTCGACCCTGCAATCTCAAAACTCCATCATTATCTAAGGTAACCTGCTTGGCACTTCCGCGCTGTACTGTGTCTCTAAGGACATACAAATGGGGATCATCATACTGCCGATCACGGATATGCTCCAATAAGGAATAACGAGCGATCGTGCAAGCTAATACTCAACTAGGCTTAGAGATATTCAACCTCACAAGCCGATTGGCCAAAGCCTGAACATCCAAAGCAAACAGTCTCTCACCGACCGGAATATAAGCGAGACTGCCCATACTGGCTGGCTTTCTACTCAAGGCATCGGCCCCCACATTGTCCTTTACCAGGTGATATAAGATAGTGATATTATAATCCTTCAAAAACCCCAACCACCTCCTCTGCCTCAAATTCAACTCCTTTTGCTTGAACAAATACTAAAGACTCTTGTGATCCGTGAACACCTCACATGCCACGCCATACAGATAATGCCTCTAAATCTTCAATGCGTGAACAATGGCTGCCAACTCCAAATCATGAACTGTATAGTTCTTCTCATAAATCTTCAACTGCCGCGAAGAATATGGCCTTGCCATCCTGCATCAACACTGCACCAAGCCCAATACGAGATGTATCACAATAAACTGTATAAGGCCCTAAACCTGTGGGCAAAACCAACACCGGTGCCCTAGTCAGAACTGTCTTGAGCTTCTGAAAGCTTGCCTCACACTCGTCCGACCATCTGAACTGGGCACCATTCTGGGTCAACCTGGTCATCGGGGCTGCGATAGATGAAAACCCCTCCACGAACCGACGATAGTAGCTTGCCAATCCTAGGAAACTCCGAATCTCTGTAGCTGATGCTGGTCTAGGCCAGTTCTTGACTACCTCAATATTCTTTGGATCAACCTGAATACCCTCTGTTGACACAACATGACCCAGGAATGCAACAGAACTCAACCAGAACTCACACTTCAAGAACTTAGCATATAACTGACTATCCTTCAGAGTATGAAGAACCACTCTGAGATGTTGCTCGTGCTCCTCCTAGCTGCGGGAATATATCAAAATATCATCAATGAAGACTATTAGAACGAGTCCAAATAATGCCTGAACACTCGGTTCATCAAGTTCATAAAAGCCGCTGGGGCATTGGTCAACCCAAATGACATAACCAAGAACTCATAATGCCCATACCGCGTGCGGAAAGCTGTCTTAGGGACATCGGATGCCCTAATCCTCAACTGATGGTAGCCAGATCTCAAATAAATCTTTGAAAATACCTTAGCACCCTGAATTTGATCAAACAAATCATCAATCATCGGTAATTGATACTTATTCTTGATCGTAACCTTGTTCAACTTCCGGTAATCAATACACATTCTCATCGACCCATCTTTCTTCTTAACAAACAACACCGGTGCACCCCAAGGCGAAACACTGGGTCTAATGAAACCCTTCTCAAGCAAGTCTTGCAACTGTTCCTTCAACTCTTTCAACTCAGACGGGGCCATACGATACGGCGGGATAGAAATGGGCTGAGTGTCTGGAGCCAAATCAATACAGAAATCAATATCCCTATCAAGTGGTATACCCGGCAGGTATGAAGGGAATACCTCAGGGAACTCACGAACGACAGGCACAGAATCAATAGATGAAACCTTAGCACTGGAATCGCGAACATATGCCAGATAGGCCAAACACCCTTTCTCGAGCATACGCCGAGCCTTCACATACGAGATAACACTGTGGGTAGAATGACCAGGAGTCCCTCTCCACTCTAAACAAGGCATACCCGGTAAATCTAAGGTCACGGTCTTGGCATGACAGTCCAAGATAGCGTGAAAAGGTGATAACCAGTCCATCCCCAATATAATATCGAAATCGACCATGTCTAAAAGCAACAAATCTACAAAAGTCTCAAGACCCCTAATCACCATAACACAAGAACGATGGACTCGATCAACCACAATAGAATCACCTACCGGTGTAGACACATAAACAGGAACACTCAATAAATCACTAGGCATGATCAAATACGATGCAAAATAGGATGACACATACGAGTATGTAGACCCTGGATCAAACAACACTGAAGCATCTCTATCACAAACCAGAACCGTACCTGTAATAACTGCATCTGAAGCCTCAGCCTCGGGCCTGGATGAGAGAGCATAACATTGGGGCTGAGCCCCACCACCCTGAACTACATCTCTGGGATAGCCTACAACTGTCTGGCCTCCACCTCTAGCGCCCTGAGCTCCACCTCTAGCACCTCTACCCCTACCTCTAGCTAGTTGGGAGGCCTATGGGACACCTGGTGCCTGGACCACAGCACGGGAACCCTGACGCGGAGAACTGCTCGAAGCTCGAGGGCAATACCTAGTAATGTGCCTCGTGTCTCCACAAGTAAAACAAGCCCTTAGCTACTGGGGCTGACGACTCTGGAAACTCTGAAGCGGTGGTGCACTGTAGGACTGCTGATCAGAATACTGCATCTGAGGACCACGACTACCTGAAGCACCATGAGAAACCTGAAGTGCTGACTGGAAAGGCCTAGGGGGATGGCCTCTACCATATGAATCTCTACCTCTAGACGAGGTACCATTGAATCTGCCCGAATGACGGGGCCTCTTATCCGACCCATGACCACCTCCCTATGATAGAACCATCTCCACTCTCCTAGCCACATTGGCCGCCTCCTGGAAAGATATCTCACTCCTAGTCTCCCTAGCTATCTGAAGACGAATCGGCTGAATAAGACCGTTAATAAACCTCCTCACCCTCTCTCTCTCTAGGTAGGAAGTATGACAAGAACATGGTGAGCTAAGTCGATGAACCTGGTCTCATACTAGGTAACAGTCATGTGAGCCAGCTAAAGGCACTCAAACTGCCTCCGATATGCCTCTCTATGAGTAATGGGGAGAAACTTCTCCAAAAATAGCTGTGTGAACTACTCCCAAGTCAAAGATGAAGATCCGACTGGTCTAGCCAAACAGAAATCCCTCCACCAGGTCTTGGCGGATCCAGACAAGCGAAATATAGCAAAATCAACCCCATTGGTCTCAACAATACCCATGTTCCTGAGAACCTCATATCAGCTGTCTAGTTAATCCTGGGGATCCTCAGTAGATGCACCGTTGAAAGTAGAAAGTGAATAGCTTGGTGAACCTATCCAGCCTCCACAAAGCATCGGCAGACATAGCTGCTCCATCACCGGTCTGAGCTACCACACTCGACTGTACTGCTCCAGCTGGCTGAACCGCTGGAGTCTGAATTTGGGGATCTACCTGCTTCGGAGTGCGAGTAGCAGGAGTCTGAGCCCCTCCTCTAGCCTTATAGACGACAGGTGCTACAGGAAGCAAGCCTGCTCGGGTGACACTCTCCATGAGGCCCACTAATCGGACCAGAGCATCCTGAAGAACTGGGGTAGCAATAAACCCCTCTGGGACCTAAGCTGGGCCAACCGGAACTGCTGGGGCCGGAACCTCCTTATCAAAATCAACCTGAGGCTTCGGCATTGGTGCTGCTGCTCGGGGTTGAGCTCTGCCCCTACCTCGGCCTCTAGCACGACCTTGGCCTCGCTCTCTACCCATTGTAGAAGCTGCTACTGGGGGCTCGGTCTGCTGAGCAGTGGATGAGGAAGCGCGTGTCCTCGCCATCTACGAAAGAACAGAGTAGAAATTTAATTAGCATTGAGAAATAAATCGCACGACAAGAAAGAACGAATGTGAAGTTTTCCTAACTCTGCAACCTCTAGGGGATAAATACATACGTCTCCATACCGATCCCTCAGACTCTACTGAGCTTGTCCGTGAATTGTGAGACCTATGTAACCTAGAGCTCTGATACCAACTTGTCACGACCCGGATTTCCCACCCTCGAGAGTCGTGATGGCACCTACTCGTAGAAGAAAGGCAAGCCACGAAAGTTAGAAAATTCTTTACCTCTTTGCTTTAATCCATTTAACAACTTGCTTTAATAGGTGACAAACATTTAAATAATAGCGGAATATGAGATTAAGCGGAAGACGTAAACAAAATAAACCAAAATAATTCGGAAATCAACATATGTCTCTACCCAGAAACTGGTGTCACAACTTTCACGGACTATCTATGATTACTACATACAAACGTTTGAAAGAAGGAACACTACCTGTCTCAGATACAATGATAACAGAACAAAATAACTCATATAAGAAACGTCGGGCCTGCGAATGCCTGCAGGACTACCTCAGTATCTCGGTGGACTGAAGGCTGGCTCCCAAGCTACTGCTGCTGACCCAGTGCTGCTCCGATATCTGCACTTAAGTGCAGAGTGTAGCATCAGCACAACCGACCCCATGTGCTGGTAAGTGACTGGCCTAACCCCGGCGAGGTAGTAACGAGGCTAGGACTAGACTCCAGGTAAACCTGTGCAATTATATATATATATATATATATATATATATATATATATATATATATATATATATACGGCGGAAAAGAAATACAGAAATAAACAAATAAAGATAGGAGGGGAAAACATGCTTCAAGGAATAACATGTAAAACAGAACATCAAGGGAAGTATGAAGGAATCAAAATCAACCACTAATAAGAATGAGGAAAAACAAAGGCAGATTTCATTTTCTTTTCACATCTTGTTGCAGGCGTGCAACCTGATCCCGATTCCTATATCTCGTGGTAGGCGTACCACCCACTCCTATTTCATTATATCTTATGGTAGGCGTACCACCCGCTCTCATTTCATTATATCTTATGGTAGGCATACCACCCCCTCCCATTTCATCATATCTTGTGGTAGGCATACCACCTTGTCACACCTCAACCTTGGGAGGTGTGGCTGGCACCCGATGCTCGAAGGCCCGAGCGAACCAACCATGAGATATGATCTGAAATATAATAACCTGCAGGCAGAAGAGCCCAACACGACATATATATATATATATATATATATATATATATATATATATATATATATATATATATATATATAAAACACAAGGTCAACAAGGCTGCAACAACAGTATAACAACTATCCAGGAGGTCGATAGGGCCATACGAAAAATATATATATACAATGACCGCTAGTCTGCAAGCCTCTAAGAGTGTAAGACAATCTCAACAGGGCGGGACAAAGCCCCCAACAGGCCCAAAACCAGACATATACATCTGTAATAGTACCTATGGATTCAAAGTCAGCAACTCTGAAGAAGTGGAGTGCGAAACCCAATGCTGATCCTGGGGGTCCTACTGAGGAGGCACGCCGCTCTGTCTATCCGAACCTATGGGCATGAACACAGCGTATAAAAATGCGTCAGTACGAAATATGTACTGAATATGTAGGGCGACAAGTGTAACATGAAAAATGTAATTAACAAGAGAAGAGATATAGAGACAATTTGAATTCTGAAACTAGCCTCGGTAGGAAACTAAAATTCAACATGGATATAAATGTATGCTCATGAAATCGTCCTTCACTATTGCTACTTATAATATATCACATTATATAATAATAAATCCCTCTGTGGGACTATAATATCCATAACATACCCGACCATAATAAAGGCTCGGTAGAATCGTACCCGGCCACGTGAAGCTCGGTAATCCCAACTGATCAGTGGTTACACAATATGTGTCATACCCGGCCGTCTATAGTGCGTCTCGGTAATGAAAGTAAATACATACATATACTAAATCATAAATTATATAGGTGCAATGCGAAACCAACCTTAAAAGACGTATTCTAAGAAGAGTCAAAGTGACCTACCATCATTATTCCTCGACTATCATGGTTGTTGCTAAAATATTTAATTTTTTTTACTACGAGCCAACAAGTACTAAGAACATGAGAGTTATGTATTATGAATACCTTTGAAGTAAGTGTTACTTATTCATGATTTATATGAACGTCGAAAGGAGAACGAGTAAAAAGGCTCTAGTTTTTTTTAAGCAAGGAAATCCGAGAATTCATAGATATCCTCTAGAGTAAGCAATCTATGATAAAGTATCAGATCTAAGCATCTTTATAAGTTGAAGGTGAAATAACTCAAATCCGACGGGACAATTCGATAAACATTTATTCGAATTCTAGTCATGCCGAAAAGTATAGCGAAAGCCCTACATACCTTGTCGATGGAGTTATATACTGTTTCCGAGACCTCGAAAGCCTTAGAAATGATTTCCTACATAATACGAACCATTCAAAATCAAATTCAAGCTCATAGCTTATATAATTCTTCATTTAGACATTTACGCGAACAACTTGTGGCCATGAATTTGTAGACTCTTTTGTCAATTAATTTCCTCCCAACACACCACCAAATTTTACTTTACTACATCTCCTCATCGACAGGATTCCATCCATGTCTTCACATATCCAAACAACACAATAAAACCATATAGAACAGCCCTAACAATCAAGCCATATTAAGAGAGGTTTCTTAAAAAAATCAAGAACATTTCTATAGAGGTTTCAACTATTTCTTAGGAATTCTTATGGTAGAAGTTTACAAAGATCAAAGAGGAAGTTAAATCATACCTTATATGACCAGAATTACTCAAAATTCGAAATTACTTCAAGGCGGAGTCTTGCTATGAAAAGTGAAACACCGAAGAATTCACGATTCCGAAGTTACCATGGTGTTCTCTATCTTGAGGATGACTAAATTGTTGTTATCATTGGCTAGATGGATGGGAGGAGTTTGAGAGGAAATCCCTAGGTGTTAGGTTCTGTTTTGGAGAGGATAAAACGCAGGGGTTTCAGTTTTAAAGAATGACTTAAATAATTTTTTTTTAACTAAACCCGACTAAGCACACTGTTCCCGTAACAGTGTGCACCCCTGTACGAAAAGGTTAATATCTCTCTACTCCGAAGTCGTATTAACGAACGGTTTATTGCGTTGGAACCTAGACACATAGACCTTCGATTCGGTAGGTAGAACACACCATAAATCCCAGTATATTGAGAGAAAATCTCATCAACATTTTATCCAAATTCCAGTGAAATTTAAACCCGTAACTTGCGGCGATCTTTGTCGAATATTTAATCACAACTCAAATGACTTCCAATCTTAACGTATAAATATCGCATCATTTAAATATCTCATAGAAATTATCTTCCTATCGAATTAGCCCATTTACAGCATGGTAAGGCCGAATACACAAGGTGTAATACACCCGCTCCCATTTCATCATATCTTGTGGTAGGCGTACCACCCGCTCCCATTTCATCATATCTTGTGGTAGGCATACCACCCGCTCCCATTTCATCATATCTTGTGGTAGGCTACCACCCGCTCCCATTTACAAGCCAACAATAATCACAGGGAATCCCGGCAAGAGGACAAGAGCAGTATAACAACTTTCCGGCAAGGGAACAATGATATTTCAACATCCCGGCAAGGGAATAATACTATCAAAACAAACATCCCGGCAAGGAAACAATAATATCGAACAAACATCCTGACAAGGGAACAATGGTGATAATAACATATGAAGTGCAATAAACCACAACAGAGTCATAACAATTATAATACAAGACTCACTGGCATGCTTGACACTAACGTATAGATACTCGTCATCATGCCTATACGTCATATTCCACAATTAGCATGTAGCAAATAAGACACGACTCCTATTCCCTCAAGCTAAGGTTAGACCAAACACTTACCTCGATGCCTCGAACACAACTCAAGTTTCAATTATAGCTTCACCCCTTGATTCCGCTGCCAATTCGCTCGTATCTAGCCACAAGTTACTTAATTATATCAATAAACTCTAAATGAATTAATTTGAATGCACGAAAAATGAGTTTTCTAAAGTTTTTACCCAAGAAGTCAAAATTTCCCCCGGGCCCACGTGGTCAAAACCCGAGGTTCGTACCAAAACCCGATTACACATTCCCCCACGAGCTCAAATATGTAATTTGTTTTGAAATCGGACCTCAAATCGAGGTCAAAATCCCTAATTTTTGAAAAATTCTAGGTTCTACCCAAAACACCCAATTTCCCCATGAAAATCGTTGATTTGAAGTTGAAATTATGTTAAAAGATGTTAATGATTGAAGAAAAATAATTAAAAACGACGTACAATTGATTTGGAGAAGAAATGTTGTTTGAAAAATCGTCTCTTATGTTTTTGGGTTTTGAAAAATGCACAATGACTGAAAATCCCGTCTATTTATACCCATCTGAGATCCCATGTGCGGACCGCACAAAATGGACTGCGGCCGCACAGGCCTTCCAGAGGGTACTGCGGTCCAGTGCCATGTGCGGACCGCACAAAGTCGACTGCGGCCGCACAGCAGCACCCTGTGCGGACAGCACAAAGTCGATCGCGGCCGCACAGCCTCCACCGCGCACCGCACAAGGTCGACTGCAGATCGCACTGGTCAGAGACCTGCAACTTCTGGTTTTAAGTTTAAAACATTCCGAAACTCACCCAAGCCCTCAAAACTCCAAACGGAGTGTGCATACTAACTCAAAAACATCATATGGACCTACTCGTGCGATCACATCATCAAAATAACATTGTAAAATCATGAATTAAACCTCAAAACTCAACATTTTCATCAGGAACTCTCAAAGTTCATAGCTCCTCAACCGGAAGTCCAATTCACGTCAAATAAACTCTGTTTTTCACCAAATTTCACAGAAACGTTTTAAATCATATATAAGAACTGTACCAGGTGCTGGAACCAAAATACGGGCTCGATACCATCGTGTTCTAAGCAAATTTCATTTCAATTTTCCTTAAATAGTTTCCTTTAAAAATTCATTTCTCGGGCTTGGGATCTCGGAATTCGGTTCCTGGCATACGCCCAAGTCCCATATTTTCCTACGGACCCTCCGAGACAGTCAAATCATGGGTTTGGGTCCATTTTCCCAAAACGTTGACTAAAGTCAAATTTATTCATTTTATAGTCAAAACTTATTATTTTTCACAAATTTTCACATTTAAGCTTTCCGGCTACGCGCCCGGACTGCGCACGCAAATCGAGGTGGTGCCGAGGGAGGATTTTAAGGCCTCAAAACGTAGAATTTCATTGCAACATAAGTGATAACCTTTTGGATCATTACAATTGCACTAGTAAAATGATTACCTAATGCTAATAGCCAAAATACTTCCAATTTTTACCTCGTCATAATTATTTGTATCATTAAAGTCAATTTATTCTAGTATTATTATATACCTACTCTTATTCAGTATCTAACTGAATTCTTATTAAGCTGATAATTAGTAAAAGCTCTCCAGTATATTTTTCATATATAGTCAAGTTCGACACATAGGCGAGGTGGCCCTTCCATAAAGCAAGTAAAACAATTGTTTTAGGCCCCACATTTTATAAGGTCCTATTTTTGTTACACCTAATAAGATGTGTATAAGTTTTAAAAAAACTTTTGTGAAGTGAAAAAGTTTGATTTCTTTTTTTAACAAGTATAGAGAAGAAGGATTTGCAACTGCTATGATTTCTGCCTAGAAAATTACATTTAAAATGAATATTGAATTCGAATTTTGTATGAAACGTATGATATATAGGAAATAACAATTTGATGAGAATGTTGATAATAGAATCTCAAAATCTTTGGAAGAGTGCCTTGGAGGTGATTACTTTATACATAGTAGACAACACTATTTTTTTCACTTCAAAAAGATTAGAACAATTCGAAGCATATGAAAATATTTTTGGTTTTCTATTTAGCGGTAACAATTAAGATCACTAGATGATGAAAATTTGAAAAAATATTGCCTTAATGTTGAATGTTCCTTAAAAGCATTTTAATCAATTCGATATTGATGGTTTAGATTTATTTTCATAATTTAAAATGTTAAGAAAAATAGTACAATTAGAAGATAACAATTTAATTGATACACTCGGTCAAATAACAAAAATTGATTCTTTTTCCAACGCCTATAATACTTATGGAATAATGTTAATAACTCTTGTTTCCGTCATTTCAGCGCAAAAAAAAATTCAAAATTAAAATTGATAAAATCTCACCTAAGATCAACAATGTTTCATAAAGGTTAAATAGATTAGCTATATTGTCAATTAAGAAAGATTTATTAGAAGTTATTGAAAATACCATTTACGGGGATTTCAATCGAGATACCCGAACCCGGTATTAGTTCATTCTCAAGTTCTTGAATCGAATGGTTGGGACAACAAACATCCATCTCGTTCGTCCTTTGGATACCCGTATAACCATCGAAGGCTATTGAAGTGACTAATTCCTGGAAATTAGGAGGCGTTAAAAACAAAGAAATTGTTGGAGTTATCTTATCATTTCTATCTAGTCCCAATAGGCTTGATGTTAAGAAAGAATCTCTTGCAGGAAGGTTGGCTAGAGATTTCTTGTAAAAACACTAGCCCTGCTGAGTTCATAATGAGAATATTTTCATCGTTGAATCTTTTTTGATTCTATGTATTATTCTCATTATGCACATAAGGGAGGAGCCGTATGAGGTGAAAATCTCACGTACGGTTCTGGAACAGAGATTCTTTCAATTGAATGACGATTATTTTAGTAAAATTCAATTCTTTCAATTTCCGGACGATAACACCAAAAATTTATAAGAAAATTATTAATAATTTTGTATCTAAGAAACGTTAGAAAAATAGACTTTAAATAAATAAATATATATATTTTTAAAAAGGCTAAGACTCATCGTAAAGTTTGGCTTTAGGCCACAAAACTCGTTGGGCCGCCCTGCACATAGGATGAATTTGCTCCACCTCAGTTAGTACTTGGACAGTTAACCTTGAATTAATTTGTTGGTAACTTGCTATATATACACGTCACAATCCATATGATACAAGGACTGTAGCCATTATCACATATAATCAGGGGTGGTAAACTGGCGGGTTGGATCGGATATGGGCGAGTCAAAAATAGGTAATGTAAAAATAGATAAATTATTCAATCCGACTCATATTTAATATGGATAAAAAACGAATTAACCGGCGGATAATTTGTGACCTGCTCTTTAGGAGTTGATTTATGTGGAAGGTAATAACATATTAACAATTCAAAGTAAAGTTTTATAGATGAAAATAAAAAAATAAAAAAAAATGTAGTACGTCATCAAGCTAACATTAAGAAATATAAAGTTAAAAAAAAAACATCCTTTTACATGCATGTATATCAACAGAGAATATCTTAGAGGAAATGATCGTTGTATATGTGAAATTTTCCCTTAGTCGTATTACTGAAGATGGGGCTTTAAAAGACACGGATTTAACTAATATTCATCTACGATGTAAAGAATACCATATCATTATAAGATGTTATAGCACGTAATCTGCTTTATTTATAAAATTATAAATTTTAATTCTTTTACGAAGAATTGCCTATAAATTTCTATTGAGTGACCTTATAATATAAATTTTTTATAAACTAATTCATAAATTTCACCCATATGGGAACTGTATGTAGTTCCTATCTTGTGAATTTCATGTCTGGGTTCCATGCCATAACAATGAAGGGTTTGTTATCAAAGTGATAAATCCCCCTTGAACTGCTTCATTCTTCCCCACACTAGTGTCAAACTTGATCGGAACAATTCCATTTTTGAGCATTGCCACCTTGTTTATCCCATGCTTTGTCCAAAGTCTTATAATGTATCCAATCAACACAGAAAAGGGTGGGTGTGCCGCAACACATAGCAAACAATAGCATTCTGCCAATAAGCTAATTCAGTGCTTATATCCTCTAATTCGATTTCACAAACTGGAACCTCTCCATGCAATTCTGGTTCAACAAATTCTAGTTTAAACCCAGCATTAGAGATTTTTGTAATATCAAAATTGTCCCATATGGATCCCCGCTTGGTCAATTCAGGTGAATTTTCAACCTCATTTGCCAAGGATAGAGTACGAGTACTTATGGATGACCGGCTTAAGGGGCCTGCAATTGCTCCTCCACTGTGTTGCTCTGGAGTTCCTTCTGTCCTTGCGCCTTCTGACATTGCTGATTCCCAGCTTGTGTTGACGCAATTTCAACCTGGGTCTCGTCAATCTCTTCCTCACTCTGTTCTAATGTTTCAATGGCAACTGTTCCAGTTGTTGCCGATGCATCCTCCTTTGATACTTGCGTAACCTTCTTCCTTTGTTGATTCCACATTCGTTGCACTTCCTGAGCCGTTAGTGCCTTTGATACGAGCTCATTGTCCCATGGATGGTGCAAGTTAGTTAACATGTGCCGAAAGAGAGCATCCTCTGCTTCGTTTATCGCAAAAGGAAAAAAGATCTACACATATTTATTGACCTAAAAAAAATATATGATAAAGTGTTACTAAAAATCCTTTAGTTGGTGATGGGAAAGAAAAGAATTCATATTAAATATATAAATGTTATGAATGACGAATGAGTTGTCATTAACGTGAAAATAGTATTGGAAGATGCAAATGAGTTTCCTATAATAGTGGGTTTACATCTGAGTTTGACATTAAGCTCCTACTTGTTTACCATAGTTATGGATGAGCTAATCAAACACGATAAAAGACAGTTCTTGGTGTATGCTATTTGTTGTTGATATTGTATTAATTAACGAAACTAGCGAGGGTGTCAACCAAAAGCTTAAGCTATGGAGAAGCACTTTAGAGAAAAAGGACTTTAGGATAAGTAGGTTTCAGACTTAATAGATGTACTGCAAATTTAGTTAGCATGAAAAGAACAAAATTGAGGTGAGACCAGATGGGATTGCAGTGCTAAAAGGCAAACAATTTAAATATCTATACTTGTTGTTCCAAGAGAATAGGACGATAAATGAAGATGCTACCAATAGGATTAAAATCAGATGATTGAAACGGAGAAGTGCTACCGGCGATATTATGTGATAGAAGGATGCCAACCAAAGTGAAAGGTACATTCTATAAAACAATAATATGACCGATAATTTTATATAGTAGTAAATGTTGGGCTACTAAAGTCCAACATATCCACAAGATGAATATTGCAGAGATGCAAATGCTAAGATGAATGTGCGTTTCGTACAAGATTAGATAAGATTAAAGTGACCATATTTGCAGGAAGATGCAAGAGCACACATTGCAGGTAAAATAAAAGAAGGTCGCTTGAGATGGTTTGTTCATGTCTTGCGTCGCCGTACAGATGCACCGGTCTGAAGGTGTGAAACTATAGTGAGTAAAGATGTTAAAAGGAGATGAGGTAGACCCAAAATCATATGGAATAAATTGTCCTACAAATAGTTAGAATCAATACATACTTAGCTAAAGATAGGATACAATGGACAAAAATAGATGCATATAGATGACATTTACTAGTTAGGGATGGGATTTGTATTTGTTAGATATATATAAATATATAAAATTTACTATTATTTTATTTTGGCATCATGATGATATAAGTTTAATGTAATACCCTATATTTTAATAAGGACGTATTGGTCATTAGTAAAATAATAATAATAATAACAATAATAATAATAATAATAATAATCATCATAATAAGAAACTAACTATAAAAACAAAAACAAAAAAAAGAACAAAAACAAGGGAATAAGGATTCAAAAAGGGCCGAAGCTCATTCTGTGGGAAAACTCAAACATAAACAAAAGGGAAAAAGGGGAACCAACAAAAGTTGCGCTAAAGAGAAACAAAGCATTAAGCATACAAAAACAAAGAAAGAACAAGGGACCAAGCTCGGCAGAAGCAAAACGGATAGAGGTAATCAAAAGCAACTACAAAGTGAGTTTACTTTGTTCTAGCAAAGGAATTTACAGAGAAGGGGAACAAGGTAGGTAAATTTTTGAACTTAATTCATAGATTTGATTCATAATTTCCATGGCTATAGAGATAGTGTTGAGAATTAGTTGAACAACTAAAATTAATGAATTAATGAAATTCATGGAAATTTTCATGAATCGGTACTATAGGTTTGGGGTACAAACATATATATTCTGTATATGCCAAAAAAAAAATTCAATGTAATTTTGATAGCAGTGAGTTGGAATACTGAAATAGGTCTTGATATTTCAAGTAGAATAAGAGGGATTTGTTGGGTTATTATAATTCGACGAATTAAGAGCCAAACATTTAAACTCTTAGGGTTGAACATTCTAAATTAGCTACGAATTAGACTAAATATGGAAATTAACATGAGAACGATTTCATGTCTTTATAGATTGATTGGAGGAATTTGTACGAATTACTCGAGGTGAAGCATTTAGTATTTCGGCACGAGTACGATGAGTAGTAACCTTACCTCAATTTGTATTTCTACAACTAGCATGATTTACATATGATTTTAATATGAACATATTACTGACTGATTTGAATTTGCATATGGGGCAAGTCCTTTACTCGATGTGATACTACTATAATTATTTTAGACGATTACAGTTATTCTGAATATTCTCATTGTTACTGAATATGTTTTACCGTTACTTGAGATAAAATTTACCGTTATCGAAAAGAAATTATATGATTTAATAAGAACCAAAATGCCCTATATTATTTTAAAAAGTTTCTACGAGTATATACGGATTATAGAGACAAGTATAAATGGGAGTAGACATTGAAGGATCTCGTAGCTAACGACGAGTTCGTTAGACCTGGTGCACCTTGCATTTAACAATTACCATTATGGCTTTCGCTAGTGGGAAAGTAGAACTAGCATATTGTTACCGATTTTCCTCGAGTAGGGACTACCGTTATATATGACTTCTTGCAAAGAAGTCCACAGTTATATCGATTACATGATCCTTTCATTGAAACCTCCCAAAATGTGATTACTGATATTATACAATAGTTATCGAGCTTATTAATGAATTGTTAATTATATTATACTACAAGAAAGCGTGATAAGACAGAAAATTATTTATTGTTTCTTAAAAAGCATTTTTATGTTATTTTCTATTTGAGTTACTAGCATGTTTTCTGGCTTATCCCCAATAAAAACGGTTGTGGTTAAGTGTTATTACTCACTGAGCTAGCGACTCATTCCCCTTTAATTTTTTTTACAGAGACATCAATTGACGTAGGTGAGGATTTCATTAATTAGAGCGCACAGGTTGATAGTTCTCGGTGAGCCTCGCATTTGTTCGCGTGGGCGGAGATTTTTATTTATTTTTATGGTCTTTTTTTAAACTCTTAGAGTCGTTCCATAGTCATTATTTTAGCGTTATGAGTATTCTTTTGTTATTATAGTCTTATGTTGTGTATCGATCTCATTTGTCAAAGTTGGAGATAAATTAGTATTTCTAGTGGTTAGTTGGTGGTTTAGTTATGGTGGAGACTTGTATTGGTTGTCAATTATTTGGTATGATATTAGGATTTTTGGTTGCTGATTTGAGACAGGAAAATTTTTAGGATAGTCCAAAAACATGAAAAACTCTATCTGATTTTCTATAAAATACCGATGAGGCTTACTTGAGGGCACTTGCTCCTAGGTGCCAGTCATGATCCTAAATTAGGTCGTGACAAAGTTGGTATCAAAGCTTAGGCTTTATGTCCCACGTCATGGAGCAATATTTAGTAGAGTCTTGTTCAAGGGTATGTAGGCGCCCATACTTATGATCTCGAGGCTACTGAACATTTAGGAATGTTTTACCTTTTTTCATTCTTTGATCGTGCGTTGAGATAACTTGAGATTAACTTTGGAGTATTTCTTTCGCAGATGCCTAGGACACGCACACCCTCATCTGCTGGACGTGGTGCTGGACGTGGTACTACCCTGGGTGGAGGTCAAGTTGGGGTTCATCAAACTAGAAGACAGACTGCTCCTCAACCTGAAGTTGGAAACATGGGTCAACCCCAAGATTTATGCCAGATCAAGTGCAAAGGCAGGGAGTTCAGGACGCTCTACCACCAGCGCCAACTGTTGTACCTATTGTTGCCTTACCTACCGACACAGTGGTAAGGTTATTGAATGTGTTGGAGGCATTGATGCCTACTCAAGGTGGAAGTTCAGCTCCTCAGGCTACTTTACAGATACAAGCACCTGCACAGACTCAGACTTTTGAGAATAAGGAAGTATCCCTATAAGAGTTCCTGAAATTGAAATCACAAAAATTCACGGGTTCCGATAATTCAGCAGATCCTCAAAGTTTCTTGGATGGGACACTCAAGGCATTACGTGCTCTAGGATGTTTTAGTGAGAGAGTTGTGGAGCTCGTAGCATACAAACTATAGGATATGGACAACACATGGTATGAAATTGTATTGCTAGGAAGGCCAACAGGAGCAGGACCACTGACATGGGATGAGTTCACTAAGTTGTTCAAGAATCATTTTCTTCCAGACAACCTGATGCAAAAATATGCTAGAGACTATGAGATATTGGTTCAGACTCCAAATATGGATGTGTCAACATATAACACTAAGTTTTGTAAGCTGGATATATATGCTCTTTACTTAGTGCCTACTGAAAATAGAAGAGCAGGAAATCAGGGACAACAACAACAACAGGGTTCTCAGACAGGGACACATATGTCTTCACAGTCCACATACAGACCACATTTTAGACAAGGTACTAGGGGATCGTCAGCATATGGACATCGTAATTCTGGGTAGATATATGCCACTACTCCACTCTTCCAGACCTGTGGTAGATCACATTTGGGCCAATGTCGTGTTCTAACGGGAGAGTGCTTTCGGTGAGTCCAGTTGGGACATCACTTGAGGGATTGCCCTCAGCCTCTGAGAAATTTCAGCCAGGCTTCTATTCAGTCAGCTGCACCGACTCAGACTACTCGTAATACTTCAGGTGCTACAGGTACAAGAAATAGAGGTCGAGGTGCTGGAGACCATGCTAATGTGAATCAAGGACAAGGGAGTGCTGGTTGAGGTCAGGCGAGAGTTTTTGCATTTACTAGACAGGATGCTCAGGACTTGAATGCTATGGTTACATGTATTCTTTCTGTCTGTTCATTTGATGCATTTGCGTCGATTGATCCGGGATCTACTCACCCTTATGTGTCCCCATACTTTACTTTGAGGTTTAATAGACAGCCTATGCTATTGAATGATCCTTTTCTAGTCGCTACTCCTGTAGGAGAGTCTCTATTAGCTGAATACGTGTATCGTTCTTGTCAGATTCAGGTTGAGGGTAGACATACTCTAGCTAACCTTATTTTACTTGATATGATTGACTTTGACATGCTGATCAGAATGGACTGGTCATCTTCTTGCTATGCTATAGTCGATTGTCATGCAAAGATAGTTAAGTTTGAGATACCAAATGAACCCAGTTTTATTCTAAAAGGGAGTCAAGTTCCAGAGACTTGCAAAATTTTATCTTTTATGAAGGCTCAACGACTTCTAAAGAAAGGTTGCCTGGGTCTCTTAACTATTGTAAATGACACAAGAAAGGAAACATTTAGTATAGAAAATTTACCAGTAGTGAGAGAATTTTCTTATGTATTTCCTGAGGATTTACCAGGATTGCCTCCAGTATGAGAAATAAACTTTTGGTATTGATTTGCTACCTAACACACAACCCATATCGATAACCCCATATTGAATGGCACCAGTAGAGTTGAGGGAGCTAAATCAATAGTTACAAGATTTGTTAGACAAGGGTTTTATTAGACCTAGTGTATCACCATAGGGTGCACTAGTACTATTCGTAAAGAAGAAAGACGGATCCCTGAGAATGTGCTTTGACTACATGCAGTTGAACAAGATAACAATACACAATAAATAACCTTTGACTAGTTTAGATGGCATGTTTGATCAGTTACAAGGAGTTTCCCACTTTTCAAGGATTGACCTCCGTTCTGGTTATCATCAACTTAGAATCAAAGATGAAGATATTCCTAACACTGCTTTCAGAACTCGATACAAGCACTATGAGTTTCTTGTGATACCTTTCAGACTAACAAATGCTCCAGTTGCATTCATGGATTCAATGAATAGGGTGTTCAAGCCGTTTTTGGATAGATTTGTAATAGTATTTATTGATGATATCCTGATATATTCTCGTAGCCAAGGAGAACACGAGAATCATCTCAGGACTGTTTTGTAGACATTGCGAGAACATCGGCTTTATGCTAAGTTCTCAAATTGTGAATTCTAGCTAGACTCGGTAGCATTTCTGGGACATGTTGTGTCCAAAGATGGAATTATGGTAGATCCTAAGAAGACCGAAGTTGTGCAAAATTGGCCCAAACCTACTTCTCCTATAGATATTCGCAACGTTTTAGGCTTAGCAGGCTAATACATGTATTTTGTGCAGGATTTCTCCAGATAGTAGCGCCGCTGACCAAGCTAACACAGAAAAATGCAAAGTTTCAGTGGACGGAGAAATGTGAGCAGAGCTTTCAAAAACTCAAAACATGTTTGACAACTTTACCAATATTAGCCTTGCCATCAGGTTCTGGAGGATTTACAGTATTCTGTGACGCCTCGAGGTGGGATTAGGATGTGTTCTCATCCAAAATGGTCGTGCTATAGCTTATGATTCGAGACAATTGAAAAAGCGCGAGCAAAACTATCCTACACATGATTTGGATATGGATGCAATGGTATTTGCTCTAAAAATTTGGAGGCATTATCTATACGGCGAAACTTGTGAGATTTATACTGACCATAAAAGTCTGCAGTATGTCTTTTAGCAGAGAGATCTGAATCTTTGGCAGCGTCGGTGGATGGAACTACTCAAAGACTATGATTGTTCTATTTTATATCATCCTGGAAAAGCCAATGTGGTGGCTGATGTATTGAGCAGAAAATCTATGGGGAGTTTGGCACATATAGCTCTTGCAAATAGACTTTTGGCCAAGGACATTCAGAGAATAGAAGATATATGTATTAGATTTAGTGTCGGAAATTCAGAGGTATTATTGGCTTGTGCTCATCTAAGTCTTCATTAGTTGGGCGCATTAAGGCCACCCAATATGAGGATGAACGATTATGCAAATACAGGGATGAGGCCTTAGTTGGTAAAAGCAAGGAAATGATTGTTGAAAGTGATGGTGTTCTTCGAATGGGTGATAGGCTCTATGTAGCAGACGTAGATGGATTGAGACATGCTATTCTTAAAGAAGCTCACAACACTAAATACACTATACATCCTGGATCCACAAAAATGTACCATGACCTGAAGCAATTTTATTGGTGGGAAGGTATGAATAAAGATGTTGCTAACTTTGTTTCTAGTTGTTTGACTTGTCAGCAGGTCAAGGCTGAGCATCAGTGACCCGCAGGACTACTACAACAAATTAAGATTCTAGAGTGAAAATGGGAAAGAATTAGTATGGATTTTGTCACCGGGTTACCACGAAACCTTAGAGGTTATGACTCTGTATGAGTGATTGTAGATTGACTGATGAAATTAGCACACTTTTTTGCCAGTAAAGACTACATATGGTAGAGTGAGGTATGCGCAAATATTTATGAACGAAATTGTCCGACTTCACGGAGTTCCAATATCTATCATCTCTGATAGAGGATCACAGTTCACTTCACGCTTTTGGAAATCTTTTCAAGAAGCATTGGGTACACGAGTAGATCTTAGTATTGCATTTAATCTACAGATAGACTGACAATCTGAACATACTATATAGATCTTGGAGGATATGTTGAGAGCTTGCATTCTTGAGTTTGGGGGTAGTTGGAACACTTATCTACTGTTAGCTGAATTTGCTTACAACAATAGCTTCCAGTCCAGTATTCAAATGGTACTGTACGAAACATTATATGGTAGAAGAAGTCGTTCTCCTATCGGATGGTTTGAGGTCAGTGAGACTAACTGATTGGGACCCGACCTAGTACAAGAAGCTATGGACAAGGTCCAGTTGATCAGACAGAGATTGCTTGCAGCTCAAAGTAGACAAAAGTCTTATGCTGATAAGAGAAGAAGAGATTTAGTGTTTACAATTGAGGACAAAGTGTTCCTACGAGTCTCCCCTATGAAAGGTGTGATGCGGTTTGGGAAAAGAGGCAAGTTGAGCCCCAGGTTTATAGGATCGTATGAGATACTAGACCGAGTGGGAGTGGTGGCTTATCGTTTGGCACTTCCTCCTGAGTTATCTTTTATTCACCCAGTGTTTCATGTCTTAATGCTAAGGAAATGTATATCAAACTCATCTCAGGTGCTTGAAGCACCTGCTATACCGCTTGATGAGAAGTTGTCTTACGAGAAGGAACCGATGGCTATTGTTGATAGGCAAGTAAGAAAGCTTCGGTCAAAAGAAATTGTGTTCATTAAAGTTTTATGCAGAAATCATACAGTTGAAGAAGCTACTTGGGAAGTAGAAAAAGATATGCAAGCGAAGTATCCTCATTTGTTTCAGTCTACAGGTACGAACTTGAGTTAAATTCGGGGACCGAATTTTATAAGAAGGGGAGGATATAATACCCTATATTTTAATAAAGGCGTATTGGTAATTAGCAAAATAATAACAATAATAATAATAATAATAATAATAATTAGAAAATAACTATAAAAAAAAAGAAAAAAAAAAGAAAACAAAAAAAGGGAATTAGGATTCAAAAAGGGTCGAAGCCCATTCTGTGGGAAAACTCAAACATCAACGAAAAGCGAAAAAGGGGAAGCAGCAAAAGCTGTGCTAAAGAGAAACAAAGCATTGATCATAAAAAAACAAAAAAGGAACAAGGGACCAAGCTCGGCAGAAGCAAAACGGACAGAGGCGATCAAAAGCAACCACAAAGCGGGTTTACTTTGTTCTAGCAAAGAAATTTACAGAGAAGGAAAACAAGGTAGGTAAATTTTTTAACTTAATTCATAGATTTGATTCATAATTTCCATGGCTATAGAGATAGGGTTGATAATTAGTTGAACAACTAAAATTAATGAATTAATGGAATTCATTGAAATTTTCATGAATCGGTACAGTTTGGGGTATAAACTTATATATTTTGTATATGCCAAAAAAAATATTTCAATGTAATTTTGATAGCAGTGAGTTGGGATACTGAAATAGGTTTTGATATTTCAAGTAGAATAAGAGGGATTTGTTGGGTTATTATAATTCGACGAATTAAGAGCCAAACATTTAAACTCTTAGGGTTGAGCATTCTAAATTAGCTACGAATTAGCCTAAACATGAAAATTAACATGAGAACGATATCATGTCTTTATAGATTGATTGGAGGAATTTGTACGAATTGCTCGAGGTGAATCATTTAGTATTTCGGCACGAGTACGGTGCGTAGTAACCTTACCTTAAATTGTATTTCTACAACTAGCATGATTTTAATATGAGCATGTTACTAACTGATTTGAATTTGCATGTGGGGCACGTCATTTACTCGATGTGATACTACTATAATTATTTTAGACGATTACAGTTATTCTGAATATTCTCATTGTTACTGAATACGTTTACCGTTACTTGAGATAAGATTTACCATTATCGAAAAGAAATTATATGATTTAATAAGAACCAAAATTTCCTATATTGTTTTAAAAAGTTTCTACGAGTATATACGGATTGTAGAGACAAGTATTAATGGGAGGAGACATAGAAGGATCCCGTAGCTAACGGTGGGTTCGTTAGACCTGGTGCACCTTGTATTTAATGATTACCGTTATAGCCCTCGCTAGTGGGAAGGTAGAACTAGCATACCGTTACCGATTTCCCTCGAGTAGGGACTACTGTTATATATGACTTCTTGCAAAGAAGTCCTTAGTTATACCGATTACATGATTCGTTTATTGAGACTTCCCAAAATATGATTACTGATTTTATACAATGGTTACCGAGCTTATTACTGAATTGTTAATTATATTATACTACAAGAAAGCGTGATAAGACTGAAAATTATTTATTGTTTCTGAAAGGACATTTTTATGTTATTTTCTGTTTGAGATACTAGCATGTTTTCTGACTTGTCCCCAATAAAAACGGTTGTGGTTATGTGTTACTACTCACTGATCTAGCGACTCATTCCCTGATAATTTTTTTTACAAAGACAGCAGTTGACGCAGGCGAGGATTTCATTAATTAGAGCACACAAGTTGATAGTTCTCCGTAAGCCTCGCATTTGTTCACGTAGGCGGAGACTTTATTTATTTTTATGGTCTTTCTTTAAACTCTTAGAGTCGCTCCATAGTCATTATTTTAGTGTCATGAGTATTCTTTTGTTATTATAGTCTTATGTTGAGTATCGTTCTCATTTATCAAAGTTGGAGATAAATTAGTATTTCTAGTGGTTAGTTGGTGGTTTAGTTATGGTGGAGACTTGTATTGGTTAATTGACAAGTTGTCAATTATTTGGTATGTTATTAGGTTGTTTTTGAAACACTTTGGTAATGCTCCCAAATAATGAATCAGAGCACATGGCACCATTTCCTTATCTTTGCGCATCCATTTTCTTGCTCGTTAGCGCTGTTTTTTGATTTTTGAAAGAAGGGGCGGAGCTTGAAGAAGCGAAGCATCCCTAGAGTAGCAGTCTATTACGTTTTTTCAGGCCCCTTTGATATGTGCTGATTTGAGACAAGGAAAATTTTGGGATAGTCCAAAAATAGGGAAAATTCTGTCCGATTTTCTGTAAAATACCGATGAGGCTTACTTGGGGGCACTTGCTCCTAGGTGCCGGTCATGATCCTAAATTGGGTCGTGACATTTAACTTAAAGAAAGATGTCAGGATTCATACCGTCAACTCAACTTGTTTGGAATTGAGACATAGCTATTATTGTTGTTGTCGAAATATTATTAAAATATTATCAATTTACCTTTTAAAATGACAATGTGTTTAGAAACTATATATAGCTAAGATCAATTTCTGCACCCAAGAAATATACCAAATGCTAATTAAACTACAGCTTTGTATGGTAGATAGTGGGCTCAATAATCTTTTATTGGCCACAATATATATTTGTGATACAAAATGTAATCAATCGTTAATACCGATATTAAAAGGTAATAATTAACTTCTGAGAAAGTGATGGTAGGGTATAATACCATATTTTAATTGTTTATTGCACTTTAATTTACTGTACTTTCATTGATTTTGAACTTTAATCGCTAGTGTTTTACACTAATTACGTGTTTTATGTCTTGTAAGAGTGATTCCGAGTGATGTAGATATTATGGAACTAATTCGAGTGATTTTGAGCTTTGAAATCTAAGTAAAAGCTTAAAGAATTAAATTGAGATTGCGCTCGGAGGTTGAAAACTACGTATGTACAAGGAAAATGAAAGACAAAAAGTTACATAGAAATGAAATAATGCTGCCACGTTGGGCATGCCAATGTAAGTCACCTGGTGACTATGCAATTGTAGCAGAAGGCAACAAAACCAAAGTCTTTGATAATGAGGCTTAATATCACACGTTTAATGACGTGAATAACTAGGAGTTGGAAAAAATTCAATGAGGCAATAACTTTGTCAATTTTTTGAAGAATCCTACTAATGCGATGCACTATGCGACGCTCATCGCGCCACGCCTGTATAAAATATGCCTACATCTTCAAGTGTTGAGTTCTCTGATAAAGTCCACTACTATACCACATGGCGCGTTGCCCCATGCGGCACGTCTGTGCAGGAAAAAGTATTTTCGTCTTGACCCGACCCTACTTGGTATAAATATATGTAAAAATGTATTTAGAGTAACTTTTGACAAACTTTTGGTCTCGCACAGAGCCGCCGTGGAGGCCGGGTTTCATCTTTTCTTCCATCAAACTTAGTAATTTTTATGTTCCTTTGTATGATTTGTTATTTTGTTATCATGTCTATGTGAAACTAAACTTCATGTTCTGGAATTGTGGTTCTTTCATGACTATTGTTATTCGAATATTGATTTTGGTTTTTTAGTTTATCGTATTGGTTTATTTATTCAATCTTGCGCTTAATTATTTGGTTGATTGATCACCAATTAAATATTATCTACGAATCTACAATTGAACTCAAAAATAGAAATTCTAGATTGCATATAGGATTGAGTAGAGCAAGTTCTTAAACCTGGGCATCGGAGAACGAATTCGCGGTTGGGATAGACATATACCTAATTGCCTTGCTTGGTTGATTTATAGGAATTATAAACACATTCTTGTTAGTTCTAATTCCATAGACACATAGGCATTAGGTTAGCTTGAATATGCGAGTAAGAACTCGACAGATTCTTATGAGCAATATTAACCTTGTTAACCAATAAACTGGATAAATTAGTTAGTCAATTCAATTTAAGAATACAATAGGAATGTTAAATAGCCCATAACCCTAGATCGTTTTCATTACATTGATAATATAAAAAACTGCTCTTCCCCTATTTATAGTTCATTAGTTATTTTCTTTTTAGTTTAATTACTTTAGCATCTCCACTTTTGGGTTTAATACTTGTTTAGATAATTATGATAGTCTAATTTAGTTAATAGTTAATCACAAGTCCTCGTGGGTTCGACATCCGACTTTTGGTCACTTTATTACTTGACGACTGCGTATACTTGCGTGTGCGTTTGGCTGCAACAAATTTTTTTTGACACCGTTGTTGGGGACTTAGAAATTAGCTATTTTTCTAGATTAGACATTTTTTATCTATTCATTTTTGTTTTAGTTTAGTTAGTATTTTTATTTATTTTAGCATGGCATCCTGGAATGAAAATTATTCGAATGATGGTTATTCTTATTTTGATGATCCTTTCCATATTGTGGAGGACCCCACTGGTGGAAAAATTGTCGGAATGTTCCTGATAATGAGTTGTGCGCACAATCTCAATCCTTTGAGTGAAATATTTTTAATATGTGTGGTGGTCAAGATGACCATTGGGATGGTTGTCTTAATTCTGTTCATCCTTCTCTGAGCCCTTATTATGATCTTTCTAATAGTATTTGTAAGTTTGATAGGGGCAATGAAATGCATGATATAGAATATGATGCATATATTAGGGATATTCTGAGGCAAGTAGCATAGCAACATGATGAACTCAAAAAAGATATAAAAAGAATGTGGGCAACAATCACAAGAATGAAGGCCAATATGGAAGAATTAAATGAAGAAAGCGAGTACTAGCAAGAGATTTTTTTTGAAAAAGAAGATATTTTGAGCCAAACATGGCTGGTAGAACAAGCTAAAAGTTTGGAAATATATGAAACTCAACGTGAGAAAATTCCAGATGGAATGAAAGACTTAATAGAAGAAAGAGATGAACTGGTACAAGAGAACAAAAATTTGGCACGGCTATTCATAACTTGGAGGCTCAATTAAATGTAAAGGTTGCTGCATCTAACGCCCAAAAAAATAGTAATGATTTGTGTGAAGCTGAAAAGGAGCTTATACGCCAAATTGAGGAGCTATAAGTGGAGACCCAATCACTCGACCATACTTTTGTTAATGATGCCCATGTTGAGAAAAGTACACTAGAGCCATGTGAGGATGTAGATAATATTATAGTTGAAGACTCTAGTGTGTGTACATATGAGGATGTAAATAGTGACGTAATTCTAGAGTTGGGGCGTACTGGTCCTTATTCCATGCATTTTTCGACATTGTGTTCGAATGATGATATGGTAATTGAGTCATTCGAGCCTTTGGAGGAGCCAACGGATGAGGAACGGGGTGCTTACATTCTTGAATTCGTCATGCCAGAGAGACAGAATTACATACCTTATCCGAAGGCCAAGAAGTGTAGAATGCGATATTGGTTGCTTGGACCAATTAAATTTGTCTCACTGCCCCGGAAGCATAATAGAAAGCTTGAAGCCAAATTAGGGGTACAGTTCACAAGTTCGAGGAGGAGGAAAAAGTGGTTCATGTCGTGTCGCAACGTTAAATTAGGTGCTTGTTGGGAGGCAACCTAACTTTATTAATTTTTTTTTATTTTTGTTTATTTATATATTTATTATATTTTTAGTATTGTATTATTTTGTAGGATTATAAGCAATGGAAGAAAAATCATTGGAAGAGTGCAAAAGCGAGCTAAATGGTGAAGACTAAGTGTGGGGTACCCATACAAAGGACCATGCATGGAGGAAGTCTAAGTACCCCATGAGCTGTCATTGCTTCGAAAATTTGGCTTTTTAGGAAGTTTCTTGTCCACCTATATTATTGTTTTGCTTTATTGTGCATCGGGGACACTGCACTCTTAAGTGTGGGGTGGGTGAATTCCTTTAGATCATTAGTAGTATTATATTAGTATGTTAATTTCTTATTTTTTTAGTTTCATATTTTTGTTTTTTATAGTTGTGTAGTATTTTAGTAGCTCCTACCAAAAAAACAAAAAATTAGAAAAATTGGACATTTTCCGACAATGGATCTCATTTGACAGGTTTCTTGAGGGATTTAAAGTCGAAAGGAAAAGGATAAAAAGTTCTTTTGTTAGGTAGTGTAATAATTCTCCGTTGGTTTTTCTTTGTGCCGCGGTTATTTTTTAAGGATTTTATTTGAACCTGGTGTAATTTGTTTTTATTTTTTGTTAGAAGTAGAAACCTTGTGCTATGAATTGAAGTGAAGCAATATCTCTTGACTTTTTTTATGCCTTGAGAATAGTGAGTAACTTTTGTTTTGACGCTTAGGCTCAATTTTTGACTATTGTATACGTATTTTAAATTGTATGATCGTAACTTTGCTTAACTACTTTGACTGGAGTGTCCTGATGAGTCCAATCCCGAGTGAGTTATGTTCCATGTGTGTGTGAGGTTTGTGTGTTATTCTATGCATTGCATTTGATGTCTAAAACTTACCCCGTGTGTTTGCAAAGCGAAATAGTAGTTTTGTTCAGTCTTGGAAATGATATAGACATTTCTTTGTTGAGCCAGATATATATATTTTACCTGCCTAACTGTTATATATCGTAGTTAATCCCTTTGAGCCCGTAATCCTGTTTCTTTGGCAACCACATTATAAGCCATACCCATTTGTTTGAATTTATCATCTGTTTGAACCTTTTCACCTCTCATGCGCACTTGATTTGTAATGAACTTTGTAAAAGTTAAAGTGTGGGGGTGGTTGGTTTGAATTTTTAGTGGAGCTAATGAAATAAGGAGAAAGGTACACTGTTTCGAAAAAGTAAGAGCTACTTGAATTGAAAAAGAAAGAACAAAAATAGTTGTATTGCTAGAAAAATATTCCTTGATAGTGCTAACTCCTGATGTAATTGTGCTTAAAGAAGTAGAGAGTTAATATATATTGATGTGAAGGTGGAGTTATGATTTGACATAAGTGTGGGTTTTTAAATGTTAAAGTATATGTATTAAAGTGCTTAGGGAGGTGGAATCACTATTATATCTAAATGTAATCATACCCGTCCCGCAACCTACACTACAACCAATTAAAGTCCTACTTGATCCTAGACTGAATGAGCTCGATTTGTAGAGTAGTACACTACGGCCAAGCCTATGGTACTTCGTTTTTGTCATATGAATGTTATTTCTGAGAGTGAGTGAATTCTTTCTATCTTGAGTTCCTAATTGTTCTTAAATTTTATTGTGTGTGGAATTACTCTCTTTTATTGTGTGAGGGCACCTGATTCATGAAGGAAAGGTAATGTCATTGACCTCTATCTTAGAGTAAGTTAGTGAGTTGTGAATAATGCGTACTTGTGAGTCAAAATCTTGAGGTGAAGATGTTACATTCTTGTGCTTAGTCTATTTTAAAGATTCTTGGTATGATGAGTTAGGAGAATTGTTTAAAAAGGTCTTGTCTATATAAAATGTAGTTTGATTGCTCGAGGACAAGCAATGGTTTAAGTGTGGGGTGTTGATGGTAGGCTATAATATCGTATTTTAGTCGCTTATTGCACTCTAATTTACTGCATTTTAATTGAGTTTGAGCTTTAATCGCTAGTGTTTTGTACTAATTGCTTGTTTTATGCCTTGTAGGATTAATTCCAAGTGATGTAGATGTTATGGAGCTAATTCGAGTGATTTGAAGCTTTAAAGTCTAAGTAAAAGCCCAAAGAATTAAATTGGAATTACGTTCGAAGGTCGAAAACTGCATATGTACAAGGAAAATGAAAGAAAAAAAGGTTACATAGAGATAAAATAGTGCTGCCACATTGGGCAGGCCAATGTAAGTCACCTGGTGACTATGCAATTCAATGCTGTAGCAGAAGGAAACAAAATCAAAGCCTTTGATTACGAGGCTTAATATCACATGCCTAATGACATGACTGACTAGGAGTTGGATAAAAATCCATCAGACAATAACTTTGCCAATTCTTTGAAGAATCCTACTAACGCGACGCACTGTGCGACGCTTACCGTGCCAGGTTTGTACAAAATATGCTTATATCTTCAAGTGTTGAGTTATTTGAAAAGTCCATTAATTCATCGCGTGGCACGTCGCCCCATGCGGTGCTCCTGTGCAATTTTTATAGAGTTATTATCCCAATTCGCAAAGGAAAATGTGTTTTCATCTAGACCCGACCTTACTTGGTATAAATACATGTAAAAACATTTTTAGAGTAACTTTTGACAAACTTTGGCTTAGGGAGAGCACAAAGCCGCCGTGGAGGCCGAATTTAATCTTTTCTTCTACTAAACTTAGTAATTGTTATGTTTCTTTGTATGATTTATTTTTTTGCTACTATATCTACGTGGAACTAAACTTCTGTAAAACCCCAGAAAATTTTGAAGTACTTAAGCGCGATTAAGAAAGTTTACGTGCGCTAATTATATTATTTTGTCTGTCTACGAGGACTATTAATATGATAGATATCAATTGAATATGATAATAAGTGTACAAGTCATATTATAAGTGGTTTGGGATCTAAGGAGAGGCCTAAGTCTATGCCAAGTTGAAAATTTTCATTATAGACTAAAGTTTCAAATGAGCACGCACAAGAACGAATTTTGGACAAGCATATCTACATATATATAAAGGATTTATGTGATGGAAAATTATAAAATTAACCATCTTCGAGTCTAGTTTTTAACGCTTCAAACCGTTCGTTATTTGGACACTCCTGCAAGAAGTTATGACCAAATTGCCAAAATCTGGCAGAATTTTACAGTACCAGCGCTCCGTACGGTGCCCGGTGCGGCGCGCCTTGAGGAATTACAGAATACTCCAAAAAACGTTTTCCAGACAAATTTTTCACTACTGCACCACCCCACGCGGTGCGACAGTGCAAATCTAGTTTTTTTTTACACGACCCCATTTAATTTAACTCGTTTGGGGTTTATTTTTTTGGGATTTTCTGGTGCTTTTAGAGAGTGGAGGAGCAACTCTAGAGAGAGGAAGAAGCTCAAGTGCCTTGTTCATCAAAAATCTTGTCCAAGCCTTGAAATTCAACAAGAAATCCCTCAAGTTCTTCATCAAAGAGGTAAGGTTCTATACCTTAGTCTTCAATTTCGTTTTTGGCTGATTGTTTAGCAAGAATTCATGGGAAAACTTGAGATAAGTCACTTGTGGTCATTGTTAGTCAATAATATGGGATTATCATCGAATATTCCCACTAGATTACTTGTTTTTGGGGTGAAATTCGAAGGTTTGGAGCTAGGGATTTGAAATTTTGATTTGAGGATTTGGAGGTCGGGTTTATGTCGGAATTTGGTGAAATTTTTATAATTGAACTCGTGGTAGGATGAGTGTTCATACTTCGTAATTTTTGTCGTGTTCCGAGACGTCAATTTTTGAGTGCAATTTCAGATTTTGAATGAAAAATGTAGAATTTCATATGGAATTAATTCCTATAATTTGTATTGACTGAATCGAATTAATTGTTCGAGACGTTTGGAGACCGGTTTGAGAGACAAAGACATTTTGGAGTAGAGTGTTGCTCGTACTGAGGTAAGTAACATTTTTAAATCTGGTCCTGAGGGAACGAAACCCCGGACATTGTGCTATGTGATTATTCTAGAGGTGAGGCACATGCTAGGTGATGGGCATGTGGGCATGAACCATGGGGATTGTGACTCGGTCCATCCCGTGAAGTCGTAAATTGAAGTAAATTGTTGTTAGCTATATGTTTCTCTCAATGTTATAGAGATTAGACTGAAATCCATGTTTAAAATAATGCTGAGGCTATATGCCAGTATTATTGAGACCCATAAATGTCATATTTCTATTAAATTAATTATTTAAATAGTAATTTCACACTCAGTCATGTTCATATCATATCTCAGTCTTTGTTGTTATTTATTGATACACCATTTCATCATTTTAGGCCAATTTTCATGATTACTGAGAGCCTCTGAGACTGGAGAGATTTATGACTAAGTGAGGCCGAGGGCCTGATTGTGAGATATTGATACTATAGCATGTGAGTTATCCGTGCATCACGTGAGTTGTCCGTGAGGATCCAGATATTGATACTATGGCACATGAGTTATTCGTGCGGATCCAGATATTGATACTATGGCGCATGAGTTGTTTGTGCGGATCCAGATATTATATTATAGCACGTGAGTTGTCCGTGCAGATTATAGCGCTTAGGCTGAAGGAGCCCCTCCGGAGTATCTACACCCCCAGTGAGCGCATGTACCTATTGAGTGTGAGTGCTGAGCAATGAGAGCCGAGTGATTGAGTTGTTGAGAAGAGTTGAGTGATTGTTGCCTTGAGAGGCTGTACTTCTTACATTTGTTGTTGCACTTAGTTACTAGCTGTCATTGCTCTGAAATCTCTGGAAGATTCTATATCCGGTTTTTACTTGAAATGTCTACTTCTTGTTGAGATTACTGAAAATGAACTATAACTGTGTAACTCTTCACTACCTTTTTGTTACTTATTTATTATTGTTACTTACTGAGTTGGTTGTACTCATACTATACCCTGCACCTCGTGTTCAGATCTAGGTTCTTCCGGATACAGAAATTGTTAGATCTCAGAGTATTATCAGTTAGAGACCATCAAGGTAGCTGCTTGGCATCCGCTGACCTTGACTCTCTTCCTTTCGGTTATTGTACTGTTCTATATTTAGATAGTACATTTATCAGACAAACTTTGTTATTTGTTATTATTTAGATTCTCATGTAGTTAGTGACACCGGGTTTTGGGAATTTATTTTTATCAATATTTGTGGGATGTTATATTAAATCAGAATATTATGTTTTCAAACTTAAAAAGAATTGTGGGTTATTGAGGTTGTCGGCTTGCCTAGTATTGAGATAGGATCCATCATCACAGGTTAGGATTTTGGATCGTGACAAATTGGTATCAGAGTCCTAGGTTACATAGGTCTCACGAGTCATGAGCAAGTGTCTAGTAGAGTTTTGTGGATCGGTATGATGACGTCCATGTTTATCTTCGAAAGGCTACAGGTCATTTTAGGATAAACTTCCCATCTCTCTTTCCTTATCGCGCGACATTGATTCAGCTTGAAGCATACCTCTTTGAATTTTTTCCACTCATCTGCATTTGTATGTGAATGCTCGGTATCAACTGTACATCAACGACTTGTAATTCTATGAAGGAGGTGCAAGATGTATTTCTATGTTTTGGAGATGGGCCAATCTGGAGGACTTGAGGCCAGGTCTAGACCGCAACTAGGCTCGGTAGTTTCAGTGGTGAAAATTTGTGCATTTGGATTTATATGCCTGACAATATCCTTATGAATGGAATTTGTGACTCGATGAGTGGATATATGGCTATATAATAAGTATTATGTGACTGCGCGAAGTGTTCAGATGGTTTGAAAGTGACAAAAAAAATGTTTGCTTGAGATGTAAAAAGGACTATTGGGTATTTGACTTCTGTCTCGGTTTGACGTAAAATCTTGAGTTATATGTGTTGAGATTTGAATTTGAATTAATTGAGAAAGTTGACTTGACTATCACGAGAATGAAGGCAAGCTAAGCAAATGAAATTGAAGTACTACATGGCTTGTGTTGCATGATCTTGTGAAGAATTTAGTCAAATCTCACTACGGTGTTATGACAGTAATTGAATATGGGTATTGTAAAATTATTAAATATTTTGATATATGGCTTTGAGATAAGTGGGGGAGCATGCTATTGAAATTAAATCAATTTCATGGTTAAAGGTTAAATTTAGGTTTGATCCGAGACATACTTGTGGGTTAGTTATGACTTGCAGAGGTCGAGATCGAGAAAGACTAGAATAATGAAATTCCTGAATACGGGTTCTATTGCA
Organism: Nicotiana sylvestris; assembly: GCF_000393655.2. Lineage (NCBI taxonomy): Eukaryota > Viridiplantae > Streptophyta > Magnoliopsida > Solanales > Solanaceae > Nicotiana > Nicotiana sylvestris. The sequence continues at coordinate 24,025,127 of NC_091063.1, read as the reverse complement.
TTTTATACGTATAAATAAATATCATGGGATGGGTGGGTTGTTAGTTGTGAAGAATGTAGTGCGCATAGAGTATGTATTTGATCGATGGTGTTAAAGCAGGGTTACTTCTTTGGGTTTTGTTATACTAATGGGACATGTGTCTTTTGGCCCATTTGGGTGGTGCAATTTAAATTTGAGCAGAGTGGATGACTCTCGAGAAGGTTAGTTAAAGATTTATATGTAACAATTGAAATTTTTTTGGAATTGTATATAACTAAGATCGGAGATTTGCATTGGATGGTGACGGGATTTGTGCTAATTCTGTATGACAGTGGATTCTACATTCCAATATAAGGAAGGTAAAAGAATAATTTTAAATTCACATAAAGTACTTTCAGAGTGGGTGTTTCGGTTGTGGTACTTACAGAGGGTTCTTAAGAAGAACACAATGGCTTATGGGCCTTAGAGCGGTGTCATTTTATGTTAGGATGTCTTGTAGTGAGCTTTGGGTAAGGATCATAGTGTTCTGACAAGGAGAAGTGTCAACTTGAGGTAATTCAGAAGAAACTCGGAGAAAATAGGACAACTAGGTAGTAAGATGGATCTGTATGGAAATGATATGCTTGGTTATTTTGGTGCTTATGATGAGGTGGGGCTTTACAGGTGTTTTGTGGAAATATTCTTGGAGTTGGTGGCAAGCACGACTTGGTTGAGTTAGAAGTATTCAATTTTGATTGTTTCTACCATGGTTTGAGCAGGATATTTTCTGCCGATATGAGGAACATGTTGTATATTGTGATTTCCTCCTGGATGGGAGCAAATCAAAGGTTTTTAACTAATTAGTATGTAAATTGTTGGTAACTCGAAATTGATAATGAGATTTTTGTGCTTGCCACATGATGAAATAATGGACGTGGTGTGTTGTGTGAGATTAAGATTTTCATGTACGGGGTGGCAGTTCATTCTTGAAGGGAAGGTCACGAATTCTGGATAGAATACTATGTTTCAGATATTTAGATGTTCATTATTATTGCGGTACTCACGCGGTTGATATACTGCTGATATTCAAATTATTTCTATGTGGTACGAACGAATTATAGAGGTATCCATCATAGGATGATCGTGCATGAAAGATGTGTTAGTCATTAGAGTGTTGGAGTTGGGGCCAGTCACAGTGATTCATGTATTATATGATTTTGGAGACCGGGAGTTCTCAAAAGCATATTGTTTCGGGATTGCGGCATGTTTGAGGTGAGTATTTTATTTAAACTCAGTAGAGGCAATAGTGTGAGCACATGATTTTTGCTTCACGAAAACTACTCCAAAAGAAATCAAAAATAAAACAAAATTCTCTTGGTGTGCAATTTTTAGGATTTACGTGGCATTTTTGGATAATTATTGGTGTTTTTGTCTGTGAATGTTTCCTATTTTAATTAATTAAAATAAAACAATATATATATGTTGCATGCATATTTAGGATTTGATTGTGCGATTAGGAATTAATTAAACCATAATTTGGTTTTTAAAAGAAGAAAAATATGCATTTAAAGTGTGCCATCGTGTTATTTTTTTTTTAATGTTTTAACTTGGGTAATAATTGTTGTTGAGAGTTAATATTTTGTAGTTTAATTTTGGTTTTACATTTTTATTTTTAGAATTTTTGTTAAGTTGTTAATTAAAAGAAGAAAATGAAAAGAGTTGAAAATATAAGGCAAATCGGATCTGGGCCAAAATTTAGACCAAAAATCAAGCCCAAATATTCAAAAGACCCGGTCCAATCAAGTTCAGCCCCTGCATAATTGAAAACGACGCCGTATTGACACTTTCCATTTGGACCGTTGATCAAATAGATCTGACGGTCCAGTTCAGTTCTTTCATTAAACCAAACGACGCCGTATGGTTGTATTTGATCGGGATCGTTCATTTCGTTTGATCTAGTGGCTCCTAAACCTTACCTTATGACCCGACCCACTCCCATCTGAGATCGACCCAATCCCCACTAAATCAAAATGGCACCGTTCCCTTAAGTGAAGGGATCCTGGCCATAAATCTCACCTGATCCAACGACCAGGATCCATCCACACCTCCCCTATATAAACTTAATCTTCTACCCCAGCCCCCCAAACCAAACACCCCCCCCATTTTCCTGTTCATCATCTTTTTCAGAGAAGGACCCCAAACCCTAGCTGCCCTAGCTCCCCTTCGCCTGAAACCCGGCGACAACAACGCCGACGGCCACCACCTTAACACCATAAGACCATCTGACCACCCCCATTCCAAATATGCTACTCGTTTGGTTCGAACCTTCCCCCATTTTCTCGAATCTTCATTTGAATATTCGAGCCAAACGGAAACCTACACCAACCAACCCTAAACTCACCCCAAGGCACCCCCTAACCACCCTCGTTATGGATCTGTTGGTTGCTCATCTCGAATCTTCATTTGAAGATTCGAGCCAACTTAGATCTACCCCAACCAGTCCCTAATTCACCCCAGTTACTCCCCTGACCTCACTCGTAACCAAACCAAGCTTGGTTTGGTTCGACTCTAACCACAAACCTTCAAGCCCCAAATTAACTGTATGAACCCTAGAAATCCAGAACCTTTGGGTCTGTCCAATTAAACGAAGGGTTGGGGTCTAATAGACCTTAATCAAGGTGTTCTCAGTTGAGAACACTTCGATTAAAGTCTGTTCGACTTCAAAATGTCTGAGTCCGAAGATCGAACCTGGGTCCGCATAATTCTGATATTTTTGAGGTATTTTCTTTTTTTCACTTGTGTCTGTTTATATCTATTTACTTGTTAGTTTAGTTTTATTGGTTTTTTAATTCTTTTTGTCAATTGATTCTGTTCATCTTCAGTGGACCTTTTTTATTTTGGTCCGATTCTGTCATTTTGTTTATGTTTGCTTTAATTATTATATGTTATAAATTGTGTAATCGATTAATAAGTTGCATCGATTAATTAATTTACTGTTAGTCTATGATTCTGTCAATAACACTAATTGCCTATTGCTTTGTTATTGATTTGTTCAGTGTCAATTGTAATATGTAATCGGTTAATTAAGCTTCGTTGATTAGGTCGTTCGTATAGTTTGAATCATTCAGTATTCTGTTGTTTATAGTTTTCAAATTGTTAGTTATCCGATTAATTCAGATTCTGTTTTGATTATGAGCATTGTTGTGAATCCCTGGAACCTTTATATTTGATGTATTTTCTGCCTTAAAGTACTAGCTGAATTGGTTATAGCTGTAATCAAATCAGTTTTGGTTAATTGTTAGTTAAACAAATTTCAGTATTAAGATTTTAATCCAGTTAAATAGTTGTATTAGGAGGCAGTAATATTAAGGGGGTTTCAGGGCTGATTTAGGAATAAAACAGTTAGGTTTATATTTTAGTGTTAGTGCTTTGTTAGTGGGGTATTAATTAATACACTAATGGAGAACAAATGGGAATGGGGGGCTGAAATTAAGGAAAAGCTTTCCTTAGTGGAATTGTAGTGGAAAATTCTGATTTGAATAAGGAAAAGGGTCGGGTAGTAAGTTTGAAAGGAAGGGCAGATGGTTGTATAAAAAGGAGATTGAGGACTGAATTTGAGGGAGAAATTTCTGGAAAAAGAGGGGGAAAAGGGAACTAAAAGAAAAGGAAGAAAAGTTTGAAAGAGGGAGGAGAGATAATTTTCCAGAAAGATAGAGTGTTAAGGCTGAACTTTTACATTAAGAGTTTCAGGCTGTTTTTCTTGAGTGTTTGACAAATCAGAAACTACTGTTTTCCTGCATCTGTCTGCGTTTCATTTTGGTACTACTGGGTTTCAGTTTAGTATTCCCTGGGTTTTTGTTGGTGGAGTACTGATTGCTTTGAGTTCATGGGTTTTCCTGCTTGGTTTTAATCTTTCCTAGGATTTCTGCTATTGTTGGCTACTGGTTTACTGGTTGTTGCTGTACTGTTGTGTGCTGTGTATGCTACTGCTGTTTTCTGCACTGATTTTCCTCTTCTTCTCTTTGCTTTCCAAATACCAGGCACACAAATTGATACACTGGTTCTTGTAGGCTGAAACTTGAAGCATGAATACAAAGAAATGAAGAGTTGATGTTTTAAATTCATAGTAGTTATCTACTTATTTGTATATACATTAGACTACCTCTTTCATTAGAATTATGTAGGTGTTTGTTTATGTATAACTGGACATGCCTTTTATAGTAGTTTAGTGAGAAAACTGCCTATGTATGCTTAGTTAGAAGGATTGATGGTATAGTAATTCCTGTTCTTTTACTTCAGTATTATTTGTTAAATAGTATATATCAAAAGCATGTTAGGCCATTTAGATTATTATTAAATATTCAATAGTTATCTCAATGAACAAATGGCCTGTTTCTGAAACTGGTAGGAACATTGTTTAATTAGATACCATTGGTTAATTTCATGCATGTAAATGGTTTAGGATAAAAAATTAGATTTCCAAGTTCTTTCATTCCAGTAGAATGCCACTTTAAATTTGCAGAAATCTGTTAACAAAATGACACCATTTTTTTGCAAGCTATGAATATGTGTAGAAACCATTAACTAGACCCTATTGGATTAAGGATGGCTTGGGTCCAGTTTTACCCCATATACGTTGGACCCGGGCCCATAAATGGCAAACGGATCACCCTTATTGCATCATTTTCAGAATTAATGAATCGTATTCGAAACTTAACTATAATAACCCGCAAGCATGTAAATAAATTAGGTACTTTTCTTCTTTTATTTTAGAGACGGTCGGAAATAGAAAAACATAGTTACTATAGGACGATCCTTTAAAATAAAATGAGGCATGCCTCGCCAGAGAAATCACAAGTTGCGAGACCCTCGATAAAAAGACATAATAAATGGATAGACTTCGGGATCGGCCGCTTAGTGAACTCCATGGTCCTTCCCCAAAAATAACAATACGCTAGTCTCTTTAGGACGCGTCTTTAATAAATTACGTCCTTAAATACGGGTGTGCATTTATGTAACCCAAATTCAAATCTCAACACAGTCGAAACGTGTCAATAACCACGGGTACATTGATTGTGACGAGGTTCGAGATACGTTTTCACAACGTTGTAATTCCTTGTTAAAATAACAATAATAATAATAATAAAAGCGGTAAAAGAGTCATAACTTGCACCAAGTGCATAATTATTAAAATCAAATGAATAAGCCGAATATGATAGTTGAGCGACCGTGCTAGAACCACGGAACTCGGGAATGCCTAACACCTTCTCCCGGGTTAACAGAATTCCTTATCCAGATTTCTGGTTTGCGGACTGTAATACAGATTTATTCTTTTCCTCGATTCGGGATTAAATTGGTGACTTGGACACCCTAAATCTCCCAAGTGCGACTCTGAAATAAATAAACAAATCCCGTGTCGATTGTCCTTTAATTGGAAAAACTCCCTCCGCGCCCATTTTGCGGGTGGCACGGGTGAAAAAGGAGGTGTGACGGCTCTGGCGACTCTACTGGGGAACGAACCCAGAATCTCTGGTTCAGGGTTCTAGAATTCGAGCTAAGAATAATTGTTATTATTTGGCTTCATTTATCATCTGATTTTATTACATGTTTCAGCCTAAATGTGCAAAATGTTACTCTTGCCGCTTTGATATTATCTGAACTGTATATATAAACTACTACGAAATACCTCTCTTCTCTCTCTTGAGGAGTGCACGCTGGTCGTGACTTCTTTCTATTAGTGTCCTATCCCAAAATAGAATGAGGGTTCAGAGGAGTTGCAAAATCGGATGATCTTTTGGTTACCGGTACGCAGTTCCCATCCTTGACTCGAGTTGTCCGCTCGGGTAAGCCAGGTCTAGAACAAACACCCAGGATAAACCTAGTATAACAAAACATCATGCCGGATCCCTAGTAGGAACGCTTATTTGCATCATGTTGCATTTGACTTAGGGGACTCAACACAGGGGTTGGGTCCGTCTAGGATAAGCAACCTGAAATGAAAAAGACCATCCTGCTGCATCTTGTTTGTTTTGCACATTTATTTGCTTCAGATCTGCATGCTGACCGGCTTCTGAAATTGGGAATTTTTTGAAAGACGGATTAAAAAAAAATAGCAGTGTAGGGAGATAACTACTTATTTTAGAAAAATAAAACCAATGTCCAAGTAGTGTCAAAACCCTGCCGAAATTATGAAAAATGAAAAAAAAATTGTCTTTTTTAGTTTGATTTATTTAAAAAAAAGAGGGTCTTGTTTACAAGTTTAGTTTATGTTGCCCGAACTACGCTAGTTTGATTCTCACCGGATGTGAGATACGTAGGCAACCCTCATCGGGTCCAACCTCCCCTTTTGCAAAATAGCCACAAAAATTTTAATCTTTCGTCGTAAATAAGTCGGGTGATTTCATTCTTGTAAAAAATAGTCGAATGTCCCTAAAAAGACGTCGGAAGGCTGTTTTTGAGAAAATTGCCACTTTTGGTCATTTTCAATGTTTTGTCCGGTTGGTAAAACACAGCCTTTAAATCTTCTTCGTAGTGCTGAAAGGCCGTATTGACAAGACCGAAGTTTTATTTTTAATGTGTGTCAACTTTAAGTTTATTCTTTCTTTGAGTCCAATGAGTGTTAATCACCCCAAACAAACATGTAGAATGAACACGAGTCCAAGTTTGCCGGTAACAGTTATGAGCAAGATCTCTTTGGAGTTGCGCTTGTGGTGGAAAGATTTGGAAAAGTCAGAGCGAGATAAGATCAAATTAGGTCTCACCAGTTTGTTGAACGTCAGACCCAGATGTGACATCATAAAGGCCTTGATTACATTTTGGGACTCGACCCACAACGTATTCCACTTCTCGAATTTTGAACTCACCCCAACCTTAGAAGAGGTAGCAGGATATATGGACATTACTGAGAGGCTAAGGCACAAATATCTGATTGCACCAAGAGCCATCAATTCTCACAAGTTCATGGATCTGCTGAAGATAAGAAAGGGAGTCTCGTACTCTGAATTGAATAAGGGTTTTTCTACTTTGCAGTTCATATACCAGAGGTATGGGCATATAGGAGGGTTCGACGATCTGCAAAGCCGGGTTTGCAGCAGAGGGAATCAGACAAAATAGGATGAACATAGGCGGTTCGCCTTCATAGTAGCATTCTTGGGCATTGTGGTGTTTCCTCGGAAAGACAGAAATATTGATTTAAAGATGGCTGGAGTCGTCAAGGTCCTAATTACCAACAACAAAAGCACGCTGGCCCCTATGATAGTGTCTGAGATATACCGAGCTCTCGCAGCCTGTAAAGCCGGGGTAGATTTTTTCGAAGGATGCAACTTGTTATTGCAAATGTGGATGATTGAGCACTTGTTTCATCATCCTCAGTATATGAGCTGTAGATCTACAAATGAAGGTTGCATTGAAGGATATAACACGAGGGTTTCAGGGCTCAAATTGCCAAAAGGGTCTGAAGATTGGGTATCTTGCCTTCGCACCATCACAGCAGCACAAATAGGGTGGACATTGGGTTGGCTTCCTATTGAAGAAATTGTATACATGCCCGTCACGGGTCCTTACTTCCTCTTAATGGGACTCCGAGTCATTCAGCCTTATGCACCTTACCGGGTGATGAGACGGTTAGGGAGGTGCCAGGTGGTACACCCAGATGAAGATCTCAGTATTTATGCAATCGAGGTTGGTATCAACGGCCAATTTCATGAAGAAGTCGTTCGTTCTATATGGAATGAATGCCAATATTTAACGGTAAACAGACGAGTGCGCGACCTATCCCGAGGTGAATTCTCACCGGCTTATATCTCCTGGTATAGGAAGAGAGATATTGTAAGAGATGAGCCGGAACGACTAGCCAAAAAAGCCCACATTCAAGAGTTCATTGAGGTGTCGCAAGAACCATGGGATTGGTTGGCCAAAGAGCGGGAATACCGGGCCGAAATAGGCAAGCTGAAACAACAGATTAAGGATCTAAAATTTGAGAACAAAGTGCAGGTTGCTGCCGATGAAGGAGAAAAGAACATATTAGCCCGGGAAAGCGAGATCCTCAAATCTCAAATACGGAAAATGAAAATGGATGCTGACAACCAACGGAGAAGCTGGTCCGATAAAAGGCTGATAGCAGGGTTAAGGAATCAAGTCGTTGAAAGCCAAAAAGACTTGGAAAAATCTGAGGCTAGCATAGCAAGAATGCGGGCCAGATGGGCAAAAGGTGCAGCAGCGCGGAAAAAGCACCTATGGCAAGTGAGAAGGGATTATGAAGGGAGCATTGCAATATTAAGAGAAACAAATTCCACTCTTAGAGATCGGGTCTTTAAACAAGCCCGATATGCTAGGACGGACAGGGAGCGCTGCTATGATTCAATAGCCCGAATGGAAGAACAAATAGATAGGTTCCAAAATTAGCTTGACAACACTCAAGTATTGGGATTAAAGAATCAACGAATAGAACAACTTTGTATGGAAAGGGATAGAATCAGGGGTAGGATCGATGAGATTAGGCACTACATCACCATGAAGTGCTTAGCATGTGAGGAAATGCCCCGCGACACCCTTTTTGCCTCAGTCATGGGTTATGTCCACCGGATCATGGAGGAATTAAAAAGCTTGCAAAGAGGCCTGGCACCAAAGCCCGCGGAAAGGCCGAACGGTGCCTCGCGGGCACCAAAATTCAAGGCTTTAATGTATCCCTAGTTCAAGTCTGCACTTGTTTGTTTTAAGAGTCTGTTGTCTACCCCTATGTTCTCTTTTCATATCAAATAATGTTAATAGTGTGGAGTATGTATTTCGTTTGTTTTCAAATGGTAGCTTGTAATAGCATATTTTGGTAATAAAATGCAAAATTGTGTCTTTATTTTTACTTATGGCAGAACTACGCCCGGTCTGATTCATGCGGAGACATGATACGTAGGCAATCTACATAAGATTCGACCACCACTAAAAGATAAAAAGAAGAGGCAAAGTGAATAAAGAAAGGACATAAGCCGGAATGACGCATGCAGTCAAAGCAAAAATATGTTAGAAATGGTTAACTGCCTATTGCATTCCCCAATGTGAAATTGCAATATATGTTAAACTCTAACGCTAACAAGTTTGTTGTTCTATTACCAAAGAAAGAGATTTCAAAACAGTTAGCTAGTTAGAACGTTCTGGCAGATTACCATTACCACACAAGATCAAAAGAGCCCATTCCGGAAAGTATGTCTGGTTCGGACAAAAGTGTTGAGGAGGAAAAGTCGGAGATGCAAATGATGAAGGAGGAAGTGGACAGGTTGAGACAAGAGATTGCTGGGATGCACCTAGCCTGGGCTAAGGGACAAACACCACCAATACTTCCCCCTACTCCTACCCTTTCACCAGCTCGGACTCCGGAACACCCTTCCACTGGTCCATCAACGAGCTTCCCCATTGCCCAATACTATCAAGGGGAAACTTCCTATAATCCCCAAGCTTCACCACCCAAACAAAACCCTCCTCCACCAGCTGTTCCTGTTTTCGTGGCACCTCCACCCGCCACATTGCAAAAATCACCCGAGGAACCAGTGTTTTAGGTTCACGACAACCAGTACTATCCTCCTGAACTCACCTTCAAACCACCCAAGCCATACATTTACACCCCTCACCTTTGGTTCCTAATAGAAACGGAGAGGCCAGCTAAGAATCCGGAGTAGGACGAAGTTCTCCGTAAAGTGAAAAGCCTGGAGCAATCCTTCAGGAATATGCATGGATTGGGCAGCCAAGTCAGTGTGCCCTATAAAGATCTGTGTCCCTTCCCCGATGTTCAATTGCCGGCAGGTTTTAAGATGCTAAAGTTTGATCTATATGAGGGATATGGTGATCCCATGACACATTTGCGAGGTTTCTGTAGCAAGATGAGAGGGGCAGGTGGAAAGGATGAGCTGCTGATAGCTTATTTTGGTCAAATTTTAAGCGGGTCTGCATTATAATGGTACACAAGGCAGGATCCTAGCAGGTGGTATACCTGGGACGATCTAGCACAAGCATTTGCAGGTCATTTCCAGTATAACCTTGAGATCGTCCCCAACCGTCTCACACTGTTAAAACTTGAGAAAAAGCCTGGAGAAGGCTTCAGGGAATTCGGATTCCGTTGGAGAGAACAAACAGCAAGAGTAGATCCGCCAATGAGGGAAGGTGAAATGGTGGATTACTTCTTACAAACTTTGAAGCCAACTTACTTTGGTCACCTGGTAACGTCGGTTGATAAATCTTTCAATGAAGTAGTAAAATGGGCGGCATGGTTGAAGAGGGACTCAGGTCCAACAAGATAATGAGTTATTCGGCGATCAAGGCCACAACTCAGGCTATCCAAAGCGGCACGGGAGGTGCGCTCGGGAAAAACAAGAGAGAGGAGGTCGCAACAGTCGAAGCAGGTACTTGGTCCAGATCAATTGGTCTAGCCCCTCGCTATCAAACCAGAACCCATTATCCGAATTATCCACACAATCCATACAACCTCCACAACCCTATTATCCACCACAAGAGCCCCATTTTTCCGTCCATCATGCCCAAACTTACACCCAGCCTCTGGCTCGCCCACAATGGCATGCACCGGCTCCCCAACATACATATCAACCTCCACAAAACACATATCCACCACCAAGGGCCTACAGGAATCCTTCAGGGCCAAGCTTCCGCGGAAATCAGGCTTTCAGAAACGAAAGGATGCAGAAGCCAAGAACATTCTTTTCGTTGGGAGAAACCTATACTACTCTATTTCACAAGTTGAAGCAGATAGGCTTATTAAGTCCTGTTGAACACAAATTACCAAATCCCCTTCCCAGAAATCTGGACCATTCAGTAAGCTGTGAATATTGTTCAGGGGCTCCCGGGCATGATACTGAGAAGTGTTGGAAGTTGAAGACTGCCATACAAGATCTTATTGACACAAATAGGATCGAGGTTCAGGCACCAGAGGCACCCAACATCAATGAAAACCCGTTACCAGTGCACCATGAGGCCCACATGATCGAACTAGTGCACGAAGGAGGGAAACTTAAAACACCCTCACAAACAGTAATGATGATTTGTGCCAGTCTGAACAAAAATTCGACCAGTGGAAAGGCAGTGGTACAGTTGGGAAAGGCAGATGACAAGCCATTTGTGGTAATGGGAAAAGGTTCGTCTGTTGCTGCGAAGAAGCCAGAGACAGCCAAGGCAGTGCTACAGGGAGTATCAAGCACACCAGTGTTGATGGTAATAGGGGTCCACGTGGAACCAGTTGTTATCAGGCTAGTCATGCAGTTGCCGATAACAAGTGAGAAAGTTGTGCCGTGGAGCTACAATCAAGTGACAGTGATGCATAAGGGAAAGGAGGTTGTGGAAGAGGTATACGAGGCTCAGGGGTTAACTCGTTCGGGAAGGTGTTTTGTTCTCGCAGAATTGAGAAGGACCAATCATGTAACAATAAAGAAGCCAGTAACGGAGGAAGAAGTAGAAGAGTTTTTGAAGAAGATGAAGGCCCAGGACTACTCAATTATAGAGCAGTTAAGAAAGACCCCAGCCCAGATTTCATTGCTATCCTTGTTGATCCATTCAAGCGATCATTGTCAGGCCTTAATGAAGATTCTGAACGAAGCCCATGTCCCAGACAAGCTCTCAGTGAACCATTTGGAGAAAATAGTGCACAAGATCTTCGAAGCAAACCAAGTGACATTCTCTGATGATGTGTTACCGGTAGAGGGTACAGAACACAATAGGGCACTCTACTTGACGGTAAAATGCGAAGACTCGGTGGTCACTCGAGTACTAATTGATAATAGATCAAGTGCCAATATCTGTCCTTTGGCCACTCTGAACAAACTAAAGGTTGTTGATGATAGGATCCACAAGAACATCGTCTGCATCCGAGGTTTTGATGGGGGCGGTACTGACACAGTGGGTGATATCGTACTAGAATTAACCATTGGTCCAGTCGAGTTCAGCATGGAATTTCAAGTGATAGACGTGGTAGTGTCGTAAAATCTTTTGTTGGGACGACCCTGGATCCACGCAGCTAAAGTAGTGCCTTCTACACTGCATCAAATGGTCAAATTTGAATGGGATAGACAAGAGATTGTGGTATACGGGGATGACGGCACACATGCCATCAGTGATACTATTGTACCATTCATAAAAACCGACGATGACAAAGGCCCATGGGTTTATCAGGTTTTTGACACAATCTCAGTAGACAAAATTCCTGAGGGTGGGGGCCTTCCACTTCCCAGAATCACAGCTACAACCTTCATGATAGCCTCAGAGATGTTGAATAGCGGGTTTGTACCAGGAAAGGGTCTGGGGATTGATCTGCAGGGAATGGTCCAGCCAATTTCTTTGCCCAAGAACCTGGATACTTTTGGGTTGGGATTTAAGCCTACCGCAGTGGATGTAAAGCGGGCCCGCAAGTTGAAGAAAAGATTTTGGGTCCTTCCTAAGTCAATCCCACGCCTGTCCAGATCATTTGTCAAAGCAGGGTGCAGAAAGTTGCCAGTCTTGGAAATTTTTGGACCCTTGATCGGGCTAGATGGAGATTTGAATGAAGGCTTTGAAAGAATGTTCGCTGATGTCAACATGGTAGAAGCTGGAGAGGGTTCCAGTAAGGCAGACATACAGTTTGTGGGGCCTAGGGCCAATGTCAACAACTGGACAGCTACTCCTCTTCCTACTCGGAGGGAGTCCTGGTAGTTAGCTCTGATTTTCCTTCTTGTTTTCTGGATTATTCCAGGGTTGTAATCCAGATTCTTTTTTATTTTTATTATTGCTCAACAAAGTGTGAAACCTTGTTATCCCATAATCAATAAAATGAAAAGTTTCTCCTTCATTCCTTATTTTATTTTATTTTATTTTTATTTTTAATTCTTGTTTCTTTCTTTTCTTTTTTCCTGAACAGTTCTTTTCATACTGGTCTTAACGACATGGCATGCACAACAGATCTTCAACCTAGTCTAAAAGATCAATCTGATTCTGAACTAACTATACAAGAGTTTGATTATGATAATGAATTGGAATATGATGAGGATGAAGCCTTCGAGGAGATAAACAGGGAGTTAAGCCAGTTTGAAGAAAAATTCAGGCCCAACTTAAATGACACAGAAGCCATCAATTTAGGGGATGCCGGTGATATCAAAGAAACTAAAATAAGCATCCACATTACACCAAATATCAGGGAAGAATTGATCAAAACACTTATTGAGTTCAAAGATGTTTTTGCATAGTCGTATGATGACATGGCAGGGTTAAGCACGGATTTAGTGGTTCACAAATTGCCCACGGACCCGGCATGCCCTCCCGTCAAGCAGAAATTGAGGAAGTTCAAAACGGATTTGAGTGTGAAGATTAAAGAGGAAGTAACCAAGCAGTTGCAAGCAAAGGTTATTCGTGTCACTCGATATCCTGATTGGTTGGCTAATGTGGTTCCAGTGCCGAAGAAAGATTGGAAGATCAGGGTGTGTGTCGATTACCGCAATCTGAATAGGGCAAGCCCAAAGGACAACTTTCCCTTACCCAACATCCATATTTTGATCGACAATTGTGCTGGACGTAAGATCGGATCTTTTATAGATTGCTATGCTGGGTATCTTCAGATTCTAATGGATGAAGAAGATGCGGAAAAAACGACATTCATTACGCCATAGGGAACTTATTGCTACCGGGTAATACCATTTGGTTTGAAAAATGCTGGGGCAACGTACATGATAGCGATGACCATTGTGTTTCATGACATGATCCACAAAGAAATTGAGGTGTATGTGGACGATGTGATCATAAAATCCAAGCATCAGGAAAACCACGTAGCAGACTTAAGGAAGTTTTTTCAAAGACTTCGAAGGTATGATATTAAGCTCAACCCGGCCAAATGTGCATTTGGAGTTCCATCTAGAAAACTGTTGGGATTCATCGTCAGTCGGCGAGGTATTGAACAGGACCCATCAAAGATCAAATCTATCCAAGATTTGCCACCACCAAAGAACAAGACAAAAGTAATGAGTCTATTGGGAAGGTTGAATTACATCAGCAGATTTATTGCCCAACTCACAGCAACCTGTGAACCCATTTTTCGGCTATTGAAGAAAGATGCTACGATAGAATGGACTGCAGAATGTTAGGAGGCATTTGACCAGATCAAAGGATATTTATTAAATCCACATGTGTTGGTTCCACTTGAGCTGGGGAGACCATTAATTCTTTATCTAACGGTCCTGAAGAATTCGTTTGGCTGCGTGTTAGGGCAACACGACATTACAGGAAGGAAGGAGCAAGCCATCTATTATCTCAGCAAGAAGTTTACAGTATATGAGGTTAAATACACTCAACTCGAGAAGACATGTTGCGCCCTAACTTGGGTGGCCCAGAAATTGAAGCATTATTTGTCCTCATATACTACTTATCTCATTTCATGCCTGGATCCACTAAAGTATATTTTCCAGAAGCCTATGCCCATAGGGAGGTTAACAAAATGGCAAATATTACTCACGGAGTTTGACATCTTCTATGTGACAAGGACAGCCAAGAAGGCCCAAGCATTGGCCGATCACTTGGCTGAGAATCCTGTTGATGAAGAATATGAGCCGTTGAGGACGTATTTTCCTGACGAGGAAGTAATTCATATAGATGAGTTGGAATTACCTGAGGAACCAGGTTGGAAGCTTTTCTTTGATGGAGCCGTAAATGCGAATGGAGTTGGAATAGGAGCGGTACTTATTTCTGAAACAGGACGTCATTATCCTGTTACGGCTCAGCTGCATTTCTATTGTACCAACAACATGGCTGAGTATGAGGCATGCATTTTGGGTCTGCGACTAGCTGCAGACATGGATGTCCAGGACGTTTTGGTCTTGGGAGACTTGGACCTCCTGGTGCATCAAATTCAGGGTGAATGGGAAATACGGGATTTGAAACTCATACCATATCGACAATGTTTGCACAATCTGAGCAAGCAATTTCGATCAGTGGAATTCAGACACATCCCAAGAGTTCATAATGAGGTTGCCGATACATTGGCCACTTTAGCATCGATGTTACACCACCCAGATAAAATTCATGTTGACCCGTTACACATTTAGGTTCGTGATCAGCATGATTATTGCAACATGGTAGAGGAAGAAGTGGATGGCGAGCCATTGTTTTATGATGTAAAAGAGTACCTCGGGATGGGGATATACCCGGAGTAGGCCACCGAAGATCAAAAAAGAGTCATTCGGCGATTGTCAAGTGGATTCTTCCTCAGTGGAGGAGTGTTGTACAAAAGAACCCCAGATTTGGGATTGCTGAGATGTATAGATGCCAGTCAAGCCACAACAGTTATGATAGAGGTACATGCTGGAGTTTATGGGCCACATATGAGCGGATATGTATTGGAAAAGAAGATTCTTCGAGCAGGGTACTATTGGCTCACTATGGAGCGTGATTGTATCAGTTTTGTGTGGAAATGCCATCAATGTCAGATACACGGAGATTTGATTCATTCTCCGCCAACAGAATTACATACAATGTCAGTGCCATGGCCATTTGTTGCATGGGGCATGGATGTCATTGGACCTATTGAGCCGGCAGCTACCAACGGTCATAGGTTCATTCTGGTGACCATCGACTATTTCACTAAGTGGGTCGAAGCTAAAACTTTCAAGTCGGTAACCAAGAAGGCAGTGGTGGATTTTGTTCACTCCCATATCATATGTAGATTTGGGGTCCCAAAAGTGATCATCACGGATAATGGTGCTAATCTTAACATCAATTTGATGAAAGAGGTATGTCAACAGTTTAAGATTGCACACCTCAATTCCACCCCATATTGTCCCAAGGCGAATGGAGCAGTTGAGGCAGCCAACAAGAACATCAAGAAGATACTGAGGAAGATGGTAGAAGGATCCAGACAATGGCATGAAAAATTACCATTTGCATTGTTGGGTTATTGCACCACTGTCCGTACTTCAGTAGGGGCAACTCCTTATTTATTGGTATATGGAACTGAAGCAATCATCCCGGCGGAAGTAGAAATTCCATCCCTTTGGATTGTCGCTGAGGCTGAGATTGATGATGATGAGTGGGTCAAAACCCGTTTGGAACAGTTAAACTTGATTGATGAAAAGAGATTGGCAGCTGTGTTTCATGGCCAGTTATATCAAAAGAGGATGGCGAGAGCCTACAACAAGAAGGTGCGCCCCAGAAAATTTGAGGTGGGCAGCAGGTGTTGAAACGAATCCTGCCACATCAGGCCGAAGCAAAAGGAAATTTCGCCCCGAATTGGCAAGGACCGTTCATTATAACCAGAGTGTTGTCCGATGGCTCTTTATGTTTAACAGATATCGACGGGAAATGCGTCGACATGGCTATCAATTCTGACGCAGTTAAGAGATATTATGTATGATTTCTTGTAATTGTAATTGTTGTTTGTTTGTGCTTGGCATTTATCGGAGAATGAAATGATGGAGGCAATTCTTTCTTCTATCCAAACATTTTAACCTTTGCTTCCCCTTTTGAGTCTTATTTATTCTTTCATATCCCTCTTTTGGAATCAGTAATTAAAATAAAAGAAAAAAAAAGAGAAAAATAATGATAATAAAGACAAAAGAAAAAAAAGGAATTGGGAACTACATTTGACCTGATTCCTCAAAGAAGGATACGTAGGCCCCTCTCGGCTCGGTCATAGTGTAACATAGTGTGCATAATGTAACATAGTGTAACAAAAAATAAAAATCCCCAAGCAAGAAAACTGGGGCAGAAGTTGTGTTTATAATTTTGGGAAAAGAAAGTTGATTCCAAGGGTTGTAATGTTTTACCCATCAAAATTATTTTGAACCTTTTATCCTTTTTCTTTTAGCCATACACAAAAACCCATATTGATGTCCAAAAAAGACCTCCCGATCAGTATCCGAGAGGTGCCAAGTCATACAAACAGAAGTCGGGAATAACACTCTGACCCCCAACAGAGAAGAGGATCATAAGCTGGAAGTGAATTAATAGCCGAAAAGAATCCCCAACAGAGAGAGTCATATCGGCAGCACTCCAATCCCCAGTTGAAAAAATAAAATAAAATGAGAGCCTTATCGGTGAAAACCTCACAAGCACCATAAGGCGACGCAAGTTGAGAGAAATAAAACGAGAAAGTCTTATCGGTGAAAACCTTCACAGGCACCATAAGGCGATGGGAGTTGAGAGAAATGAGAGAGTCTTATTAGTGAAAACCCCTCGAAGGGCACTATGAGGCGACAAAACAAGATTGGCGGGAAGGATCCGCAGTTGGCAAAAGGTTGAGTGCTTGTTTATCCCCAGCCAGATGAGGTCATCCGAAAGATTGATTGATACAAATAGACTGGGTTGATTAGTCTGGAATGCACGACATGATCGTTGGGACCGGTTATATCTCAGATAAGTTCTTTTCTTTCTTTCTCCCCAACATTTGTTCAGAAAGACTTCTTCTTTTTCTATTTTTAAAATCATCGCTTTATCATTTCTTGGTTTAAAGACTTTACCTTCTTAGCAGTTTGTCTTTGGAAAAGGATTTTCAGAGCTTACTACCAGTTGCCAAAATGGTGCAAAACAAAATGCAAATAGGATAGGCCAAGGATAAGGCGACAAAGCGAAAAGAGGTTGGTCGCAAGACCAAATAATTAATGGGTCTAGAGCCCAAGGGGACCAAATTTCCAGGGGAAGTTGGAGAAAAACGGAAAAATGACAGTTAAAAAGTTATGGATCAAATTCCAAGAGGATCCCCAGCATATTTGCGAGATAACTCCGACAGATTCTCGACCAAGCTCCACAATGGTCGGACAACACAGAGCGGGGAACTAAGAGAAAAGAAAAATCATCCCCAGCAGAAGTATCATCCTCAGCCAACAATATCCTCCCCAGCAAGTCTTATAGCAAAGCAGGGAAAAGAAAAGGGAAAAACCATCCCCAGCAGAAGTGGCACAACCGCTCGCCCCGTTTTAAACTAACAAATTTTTCTTTGATTTAAAGCAGGGAAAGGAAATATTATTGACAGAAGGAAGGCAGGGTCACAAAGAAGATTATCAAACTGGGGCAGAAAATTTTCTCTCGCCTCGAAAATTTTCTTAAAGTCGAATAGCCATTTGGGAAAGAGAGAAGATAAAACAGGTTTTGAAGGAAATAAAATCCCCAACAGTATACAAGAAGGGAGATACAAGTTTTTAAAGAAAATCAATCTTGGAATAAGCAAGATAACCCAAAGTTGTAAAAGCAATGACCTTTGAATCAATATCATCCCCACCATTGTTAAAAGAAGGAAGATAATTCCCGAGCAGTATTATTCCCGGCAGGTTTCAGGGAAGTGAAAGCACCAGCTTTAAAGGAAATAGTCTTTGAAGAAGGAAAATGACATATTGGTGAAATAAAATATCAGTGTTATCCCCAGCAGTTTTCAGAGGAATAAAACATCAGTTTTGAAGGAAGAAGTTTGTTGAAGTCAGGAGCCCGCCTAGATAATGGAGGCTGATTTATTTTCAAAGTTGCTATGGAAGTCAGGAGCCCGCCTGGAGAATGGAGGATGACATTTTTAAAAAGTTGTTGAAATCAGGAGCCCGCCTGGAGAATGGAGGTGTTACATTTAAAAAGTTGGAGAAGTCAGGAGCCCGCCTGGAGAATGGAGGCTGAATTATTTTCAAGAAGCTGTTGAAGTCAGGAGCCCGCCTGGAGAATAGAGGCTAAATTATTTTTGAGAAAGTTGTTGAAGTCAGGAGCCCTCCTGTAGAATGGAGGTTGTTAAATTTTAATTTGGAGTCAGCAACCCGCCTGTAGAACGGAGGTTGTTTATTTTAAAAGGTTGAAGAAGTCAGCGGCCCGCATGTAGAACGGAGGTTGTTACATTCTAAGATTGGAGAAGTCGGGAGCCTGCCTATAGAACGGAGGTTGTTATATTCTAAGTCGGAGAAGTTAGGAGCCCGCCTGTAGAATGGACGTTGTTTATTTTAAGTTGGAGAAGTCAGGAGCCCGCCTGTAGAACGGAGGTTGTTATATTTAAAAGAAGTCAGGAGCCCGCCTGGAGAATGGAGGCTGAATTATTTTTCAAGAAGTTGTTGAGGTCAGGAGCCCACCTGTAGAATGGAGGTTGTGTCATCTTTCAAAAGTCAAGTTGGAGTCAGGAGCCCGCTTGCAAAACAGAGGAATACATTTCAAGATCAATTCAGAAGTCAGTAATGAGGAGGGTTACGACAAAAATCCCCACCATAACAAGCTTTAATGTAGGAAGTAGCATTCCCAGCAGACAGAGTGGAATGATAAAACTTGTGTTCAGAAAAGCAAAAGGCCAGTGTCATCCCCAGCAGTTTTCGAAAGAAAGGCACCAGAGGAAACACAAGACGACAAGAAAGCAAAATCAACCAGAGCAAGTGGAAGATAGATAAGATTTTGCAATTCCTAGTTTAGTCTAACTTCTTGTTTTCTTTTGACACGGTGTAATAAGGAGATTGGTAAGCAGTAGTAACAGCATGCAGCAGCAGTAACAACAAAATTGCAGTTCCATGGTAGTCCCAGCTGCCAAAAATTTCCCGAACTACATTAACCTGATTCCCTTCTAGCCAGGGATATGTAGGAAACCTTTGAAGCAAAGGTTCGGTTAAATCGTTTTTCAAAAAAATGCTTCACATGGAGTATTCCAACGGGCAAAAATCACTCGTATCCGCTCACTTTATCTTTGCACGAAAACCCTTCGTGATTTCGAACAAAGAGGGGCAGCTGTGAGCACGTGATTTTTGCTTCACGAAAACTACTCCAAAAGAAATCAAAAATAAAACAAAATTCTCTTGGTGTGCAATTTTTAAGATTTACGTGGCATTTTTGGATAATTATTGGTGTTTTTGTCTGTGAATGTTTATCCTATTTTAATTAATTAAAATAAAAAATATATATATGTTGCATGCATATTTAGGATTTGATTGTGCGATTAGGAATTAATTAAACAATAATTTGGTTTTTAAAAGAAGAAATATATGCATTTAAAGTGTGCCATCGTGTGATTTTATTTTTTTTAATGTTTTAACTTGTGTGATAATTGTTGTTGAGAGTTAATATTTTGTAGTTTAATTTTGGTTTTACATTTTTATTTTTAGAATTTTTGTTAAGTTGTTAATTAAAAGAAGAAAATGAAAAGAGTTGAAAATATAAGGCAAATTGTATCTGGGCCAAAATTTAGACCAAAAATCAGGCCCAAACATTCAAAGACCCGGTCCAATCTAGTTCAGCCCCTGCATAATTGAAAACGATGTTGTATTGACACTTTCCATCTGGACCATTGATCAAATAGATCTGACGGTCCAATTCAGTTCTTTCATTGAACCAAACGACGTCGTATGGTTGTATTTGATCGGGACCGTTCATTTCTTTTAATCTAATGGATCCCAGGCCTTACCTTATGACCCGAACCACTCTCATCTGAGACCGACCCAATCCCCACTAAATCAAAACGGCACCGTTCCCTTAAGTGAAGAGATCCTGGCCATCAATCTCACCTGATCCAACGGCCAGGATCCATCCATCCCTCCCCTATATAAACTTAATCTTCTACCCCAGCCCCCCAAACCAAACACCCCCCTCCTTTTCCTGTTCATCGTCTCTTTCAGAGACGGACCCCAAACCCTAGCCGCCCTAGCTCCCCTTCGCCTGAAACCCGGCGGCAACAATGCCGCCGGCCACCACCTTAACACCATAAGACCATCTGACCACCCCTATTCCAAATATGCTACTCGTTTGGTTCGAATCTTCTCCCATCTTCTCGAATCTTCATTTGAAGATTCGAACCAAACGGAAACCTACACCAACCAACCCCAAACTCACCCCAAGGCACCCCCTAACCACCCTCGTTATGGATCAGTTGGTTGCTCATCTCGAATCTTCTTGGAACTTCTCGAATCTTCATTTGAAGATTCGAGCCAACTTAGATCTACCCCAACCAGTCCCTAATTCACCCCAGTTACTCCCCTAACCACTCGTAACCAAACCAAGCTTGGTTTAGTTCGAATCTAACCAGAAACCTTCAAGCCCCAAATCAACTGTATGAACCCTAGAAATCCAGAACCTTGGGGCCTGTCCAATTAAACGAAGGGTTGGGGTCTAATAGACCTTAATCGAGGTGTTCTCAGTTGAGAACACTTCGATTAAAGTCTGTTCGACTTCAAAATGTCCGAGTCCGAAGATCGAACCTGGGTCCGCATAATTCTGATATTTTTGAGGTATTTTCTTTTTTCACTCGTGTTTGTTTATATCTATTTACTTGTTAGTTTAGTTTTATTGGTTTTTTAATTCTTTTTGTCAATTGATTTTGTTCATCTTCAGTGGACCTTTTTTATTTTGGTCTCATTCTGTCATTTTGTTTATGTTTGCTTTAATTATTATATGTTATAAATTGTGTAATCGATTAATAAGTTGCATCGATTAATTAATTTACTGTTAGTCTATGATTCTATCAATAACACTAATTGCCTATTGCTTTGTTACTGATTTGTTCAGTGTCAATTGTAATATGTAATCGGTTAATTAAGCTTCGTTGATTAGGTCGCTCGTATAGTTTGAATCATTCGGCATTCTGTTGTTTATAGTTTTCAAATTGTTAGTTATCCGATTAATTCAGATTCTGTTTTGATTATGACCATTGTTGTGAATCCCTGGAACCTTTATATTTGATGTATTCTCTGCCTTAAAGTACTAGCTGAATTGGTAATCAAATCAGTTTTGGTTAATTGTAAGTTAAACAGATTTCAGTATTAAGATTTTAATCCAATTAAATAGTTGTATTAGGAGGCAGTAATATTAAGGGGTTTTCAGGGCTGATTTAGGAATAAAACAGTTAGGTTTATATTTTAGTGTTAGTGCTTTATTAATGGGGTATTAATTAATATACTAATGGGGAACAAAAGGGAATGGGGGACTAAAATTAAGGAAAAGCTTTCCTTAGTGGAATTGTAGTGGAAAATTCTAATTTGAATAAGGAAAAGGGTCGGGCAGTAAGTTTGAAAGGAAGGGCAGATGGCTGTATAAAAAGGAGATTGAGGACTGAATTTGAGGGAGAAATTTCTGGAAAAAGAGGGGGAAAAGGGAACTAAAAGAAAAGGAAGAAAAGTTTGAGAGAATGAGGAGAGATAATTTTCCAAAAAGATAGAGTGTTAAGGCTGAACTTTTACATTAAGAGTTTCAGGCTGTTTTTCTTGAGTGTTTGACAAATCAGAAACTACTATTTCCCTGCATCTGTCTGTGTTTCAATTTGGTACTGCTGGGTTTCAGTTTAGTATTCCCTGGGTTTCTGTTGTTGGAGTACTTATTGGATTGAGTTCATGGGTTTTCGTGCTTGGTTTTAATCTTTCCTAGGATTTCTACTATTGTTGGCTACTGGTTTACTGGTTGTTGTTGTACTGCTGTGTGGCTGTGTATGCTACTGCTGTTTTCTGCACTGATTTTCCTCTTCTTCTCTTTGCTTTCCAAATACCAGGTACACAAATTGATACACTGGTTCTTGTAGGCTGAAACTTGAAGCATGAATACAAAGAAATGAAGAGTTGTAGTTTTAAATTCATAGTAGTTGTCTACTAATTTGTATATACATTAGAATACCTCTTTCATTAGAATCATGTAGGTGTTTATTTATGTATAACTGGACATGCCTTTTGTAGTAGTTTAGTGAGAAAACTGCCCATGTATGCTTAGTTAGAAGGATTGATGGTATAGTAATTCATGTTCTTTTACTTCAGTCTTATTTGTTAAATAATATATATCAAAAGCATGTTAGGCCATTTAGATTATTCTTAAACATTCAATAGTTATCTCATTGAACAAATGGCCTGTTTCTGAAACTGGTAGGAACATTGTTTAATTGGATACCATTGGTTAATTTCATGCATGTAAATGGTTTAGGATAAAAAATTAGATTTCCAAGTTCTTTCATTCCAGTAGAATGCCATTTTAAATTTGCAGAAATCTGTTAACAAAATGACACCATTTGTTTTGCAAGCTATGAATATGTGTAGAAACCATTAACTAAACCCTATTGGATTAAGGATGTCCCGGGTCCAGTTTTACCCCATATACGTTGGACCCGGGCCCATAAATGGCAAACGGATCGCCCTTATTGCATCATTTTCAGAATTAATGAATCGTATTCGAAACTTAACTATAATAACCCGAAAGCATGTAAATAAATTAGGTACTTTTCTTCTTTTATTTTAGAGACGGACGGAAATAAAAAAACATAGTCACTATAGGACGATCCTTTAAAATAAAATGAGGCGTGCCTCGCCAGAGAAATCACAAGTTGCGAGACCCTCGATAAAAAGACATAATAAATGGATAGACTTCGGGATCGGCCGCTTAGCGAACTCCATGGTCCTTCCCCAAAAATAACAATACACTAGTCTCTTTAGGATGCGTCTTTAATAAATTACGTCCTTAAATACGGGTGTGCATTTATGTAACCCAAATCCAAATCTCAACGGAGTCGAAACGTGTCAATAACCACGGGTACATTGATTGTGATGAGGTTCGAGATACGTTTTCACAACGTTGTAATTCCTTGTTAAAATAACAATAATAATAATAATAAAAGCGGTAAAAGAGTCATAACTTGAACCAAGTGCATAATTATTAAAATCAGATAAACAAGCCGAATATGACAGTTGAGCGACCGTGCTAGAACCACGGAACTCGGGAATGCCTAACACCTTCTCCCGGGTTAACATAATTCCTTATCCGGATTTTTGGTTCGCGGACTGTAATACAGAGTCATTCTTTTCCTTGATTCGGGATTAAATTGGTGAATTGGGACACCCTAAATCTCCCAAGTGGCGACTCTGAAATAAATAAACAAATCCCGTTTCGATTGTCCTTTAATTGGAAAAACTCCCTCCGTGCCCATTTTGCGGGTGGCGCGGGTGAAAAAGGAGGTGTGACAACTAGTTACGCTAAAAGATTGTGTTAGATATGTGCTATGAGTGTTCATATATGTGAGGTCTGAAACCATGTGCGAGCACCGGGGTAACTATTCATGCTCGGGAAAATGGTAGGTTATAACAAGCCTAGAATTGACTATTAAGCTTTAATCTATGATGTTTCTCATCTGTAACATTGCATGAGCCATTTGGGTCATGTTTGAGGCTACATAAGGGTTAAAATCCCTGAACAAATTTGATAAATGCCTTGGTGATGAAATATTTCCGATGTGAGCTCCGATGGCACACTTTGTACATGCCTACGCTTTAGCATGTCATTTGTACCAGTCAAAGAACATGGGATATTATCTCGCTCATCATATACCTATTTAAAAGCTCCCATATAAAATGTTTTGACTAGAGGCCTGTGACTAAACCAGGTGGATTATGTTGAAATTATTGGCACGAGAGTTGTCTATACAGGTTCTAATCCTAGCACGTGAGTTGTCCGTGTAACGTGTGGAAATTTGTTTCCTTGATTGTTTATCTAATTAATTGTTTCCTTCCTCTACATGCTATGACATTATTTGATCAGGGAAATTTGAGAAAATTGTGCTTATGCACACACGTATTGTAACGACCCGACCCATCGTTTTGAGCTTTTGCATCTTGCTCGTCAGTTCTCGGGCATGATTTACCCCGTGTGATGGATTATGACTTATGTTAATCATTGGTTTTGGTTTTCAGGGTAATCAGAATGAATTTGGAAGAACAGTTCTCAGTTTAAAGCTTGAAATTTGAAAGGTTTGACCAAGATTTGACTTGTTTATATATGATCTCAGATAGGAATGTTTATGATTTTTTAGCTCCATTAGGTGATTTGTGACTTAGGAGCGTGATCGGAATGCATTTTGGAAGTCCGTGGAAGGTTTAGGCTTGAATTGGCGAAATTGAGATTTTGGCGTTTTCCGGTTGATAAGTGAGATTTTGATATAGGGGTCGAAATGGAATTACGGAAGGTGCAGTAGCTCCATTGTGTCATTTGTGACGTGTGTGCAAAATTTCAGGTCATTCTGACGTGGTTTGGTTGGGTTTTTGATCAAAAGCGTAACTTGGAAATTCTTGAAATTCTTAGGCTTGAATCCGATGTGATTTTGGTGTTTTGATGTTGTTTTGGGCGTTCTGAAAGCTGGAACAAGTTTGAATGGAATTATGGGATATATTGACATGTTTTGACATGAATTATAGAACACTCCAAAAAATATTTTCCAGACACATTTTTCACTACTGCGCCATCCCACGCGGCGCGACAATGCAAATATGGGTTTTTTTACCCCGACCCCATTTAATTTAACTCGTTGGTTGTTCATTTTTTTGGGATTTTCTGGTGCTTTTAGAGAGAGGGGAGAACAATTCTAGAGAGAGAAAGAGTGCCTTGTTCATCAAAAATCTTGTCCAAGCCTTGAAATCCAACAAGAAATCCTTCAAGTTCTTCATCAAAGAGGTAAGGTTCTATATCCTAGTCTTCAATTTAGTTTTTGGGTGATTGTTGAGCAAGAATTCATGGGAAAACTTGAGATAAGTCACTTGTGGTCATTGTTAGTCAATAATATGGTATTATCATCGAATTTTCTGACTAGATTTCCTATTTTTGGTGTGAAATTCGAAGGTTTGGGGCTAGAGATTTGAAACTTTGATTTGAAGATTTGGAGGTCGAGTTGATGTCAGAATTTGGTGAAATTTATATGGTTGAACTCGTGGTTGGATCGGCGTTCATATTTTGTGATTTTTGTCGAGTTCCGAGATGTTTTTGAGTGCAATTTCAAATTTTTAATGGAAAATTAATTCCTAAAATTTGTATTGACTGAATCGAATTAATTGTCACTAGATTCGAGACATTTGGAGACCGGTTTGAGAGATAAAGGCATTTTGGAGTTGAGTTTTGCTTGTATTGAGGCAAGTAACAATTTTAAATCTGGTCTTGAGGGTATGAAACCTCAGACATTGTGCTATGTTATTATTCTGGAGGTGACGCACATGTTAGGTGACAGGGGTGTGGGTGTGTACCGTAGGGATTGTGACTCGGTCTGTCCCGTGAAATCGTAAATTGAAGTAAATTGTTATTAGCTATATATTTCTCTCAATGTTATAGAGAGTTGACTGAAATCCATGTTAAAAATCATAGTGAGGCTATATGCTAGTATTATTCAGACCTACAGAGGTCATACTGCTGTTAAATTAATTGTTTAAATAGTAATTTCACACTCAGTCATATTCATTCATTTCATATCATATCTCAATCTTTGTTGCTATTTATTGATACATCATATCATTATTTTGGGCTGCTTTTTATGATTACTGAGAGCCCGTGAGACTGGAGAGATTTATGATTGATTAAGGTCGAGGGCCTGATTGTGAGATATTTATACTATAGCACGTGAGTTGTTCGTGCGGATCCAGATATTGATACTATGCCACAAGAGTTGTCCGTGTGGATCCAGATACGTGAGTTGTCCGTGCAACACATGAGTTGTTCGTGCGGATCCAGACATTATATTATAGCACGTGCGTTGTTCGTGCAACACGTGAGTTGTCCGTGTAGATTATAGCGCTTGGGCTAAAGGAACCCCTCCGGAGTCTGTACACCCCCCAGTGAGTGCAGGTACCTATTGCGTGTGAGTGCTGAGGGCTGAGAGCCAAGTGATTGAGCTGTTGTGAAGAGTTGAGTGATTCTTGCCTTGAGAGGTTGTACTGCTTTCATTTGTTGTTGCACTTAGTTTCTATCACAACCCTAAACCCAGACCCGGTCGTGATGGCGCCTCTCGTGAAGACAAGACCAGCCGACACACTTCCAATCCATTTAAAGCAGTTAAAATAATAAATATTAAGTCCTTAACATAATAAAAATTCCAAAAATAAGGCGTAACAATACAATTGTGGAATAGACATAGTCCGACATCGGGGTGTTACCAGTCATGAGCATCTATCATAAAAACTACAAGTCTGAAAGAGTCTACACAACTATTACATAGCTAAAACAGGAGAAAATAAGATAGAGGGAGAAGCACTGGGTTGCGAACACCGAGCAACTACCTAGTGAATCTCTGAAGTCTGCTGGAAGTTGTCCAACTCAGTGAGTAATAATAATAAATGAAGACTGAGTGACAAGAAATCATGTAAAAGAACATCAACATACTATAAAGAAGTAGTATAAAATCAGTAAAAGCAATGAAATAGTGAAAACATTTAAAAACACTTAGATTAGAAGAATCTTCTTTAAAACACCCTTTTAACAGTTAAACAATTAAATGAGAAGCAGCTAAAATAGATAAACACATAAAAATCCACCCATCGGGCACAATGTTAACAGAATCTGCCCCTCGGGCAATATTATGGAACAACACTAGCCCCGCGGGCTATATCTCATATCACAATGGGTACCTCACTCATTGGGGGTGTACAGACTCCTGGAGGGGCTCCTTACGACCCAAACGCAATATCAAGTCATCTCGTGGCATAATCAATAGACTCTCGACCTCATATTCATAAATCAGTATATTCTTACAACACAGGTCCTTGGCCTTACTCAGTCAGAATCTCATAAGCCACTCGGGAAACAGTAAAACATGATGCTCAGCCCAAATTATTATTTAGAATATCATTTAATGTGTCAAAACCGAGTAAACGTGGATGAGTTATGAAAACAGTAGAATATAGCATGACTGAGTACAAGTATAAAGTCAAAACAGTGAGGAAATATTAGTAAAAATCCCCTAAGGGTGCAAATAGTTGGCACGAGGCCTAAATATATCATTCAACCCAAAACATGATGATAGCAAACAACATTCTGTTAAATAGTCTTTCAGGATGGACTAAGTCACAATCCCCAATGATGCATGACCCCATACTCGTCCTCTAGCGTGTGCTCCACCTCAATATTGCACAACGATGTAAATTTTATCCGGGGTTTCTTACCCTCAGGACAACATTTACAATCATTACTTATCTCAATCCGGTCCAAACTCTAGCCCGCGACCCCTTTGCCCCTTGAATCGGCCTCAACTCGCGTCGAATCTATCCAAAAATCAGAATCATGACATCAAAATATGCTAAGGGAATGAAGACCATAAAAAATAATCAATTTACAACATAAATCCCCAAATTAACCAAAACCCGACCCCGGGCCCACATCTTGGAATTCGATAAAATTATATCAATAGATTCTTTATCTCCCCACAAGTTCACACATATCAAAAGTCCCAAAATCCGACCACAAATGGTCATTCAAAACCTCAAGTCAAGGTCTCCAATAACAAGCCCTAGTTTCCCAAAATTTAACCCTTAATTTCCATAAATCTTAGGTCAAATCAGTGAAATAATGCCATAAAATTGATTATTAGACTCAAAAATCTTACCTCCAGACGATATCCCTTGATTCCCTCTTCAAAATCTCCCAAAAAGCTCCAAAACAGACTTGAAATGGTGAAGAGCAACTCAAAAATCATGAAGGAATGCTTTTATACCTTCTGGCCTAGGGATTTCGCACCTACGGCCAAAATCTCGGTCCTGCGGTACCGCTTTTACGGTCTATGAACCGCTTCTGCAGTTTTCACTTAAGCCACTCAGCTTTCGCATATGCAATGCACTATGGCGTAGGTGCGGCTCTTCAATCGCTTCTGTGGTTCCTGCCTTCCAAGGCTCTTTCCGCTCGACTCCTTTCCGCATCCGTGGGGGTCGCACCTGCGGCCTCCCAACCACAGATGCGGTTATGACAGCAGTTCCAATACTTCAGCTGCCATTTCCAATTTCCATTCTTTCCGTCAACCACCCGAAATCACCCCGAGGGCCCCGAGACCTTAACCAAAAACACCTACACATCACCATCCAAACTTATACGAATATTCAAAACACCTCAAACAACATCAAATCAACCAAAACACATTGGATTCAAGCCTAAGTTTCCAAATTCTTCCGAATTACGCTTTTGATCAAAAAGTTTACCAAACCACGTCTGAATGACCTGAAATTTTGCACACACATCCCAAATGACACAAAGGAACTACTGTAACTCCCGAAATTCCATCCCAACCCCTATATCAAAATCTCACCTATCAATCGGTAAACGCCGAAATTCTAATTTCGCCAATTCAAGCCTAAATCTACTCCGGACCTCCCAAACATATTCCGATCATGCTCCTAAGTCCCAAATCACCTCCCGAAGCTATCCGAACCATCAAAACTCACACCCTAGCCCGCTAACACATAAGTCAACATCCTGTTGACTTTTCCAACTTAAGCATCGTCAAAAGAAACTAAGTGTCTCAAACCTTGTCAAAACTTTTCCGAACCCGAGAAAACTAACCCGATCACCTATAGAACCGATAAACAAGTAATAAGAGGGAAAAATGGGGGAAACTGAGCGGTAACTCATGAGATGACTAGTCGAGTCGTCACATCCTCCCTTAAACAAACGTTCGTCCTCAAACGAGTCAAAAAACATACCTGAAGACTCAAATAGGTGAGAATATCTTCTCCGCATCTCCCGCTAGATCTCCTAGGTAGCCTTCTCCATGGTCTGACCTCTCCACTACACTTTCACTGAAGCTATATCCTTTGCTCTCAACTTTCGAACCTGACGCTCTAAAATAGCCACTGGCTCCATATCATAAGTCAAATCATTATCTAACTGAACCGTGCTAAAATCCAAAACATGAGACGGATCCCTAATATACTTTCGGAGCATAGAAACATGAAATATTAGATGCACACTCGACAAGCTGGGTGGTAAAGTAATCTCATAAGCCACCTCCCTAATACTCCGAATCACCTCAAAAGGCCCAATGAACTGAGGATTCAATTTACCCTTCTTCCCAAATTTCATAACACCCTTCATGGGCGAAACCTTCAACAGAACCTTCTCACCAACCATGTAGGACACATCCCAAACCTTCCTGTCAGCATAACTCTTTTGTCTCGACTATGATGTATGAAGCCTCTCCTGAATTACCTTCACCTTTTCCAAAGCATCCTACACCAAGTTTGTCCCCAATAGCCTAGCCTCACCCGGCTCAAACCAACCAACTGGAGATCTACACCGCCTCCCATACAAAGCCTCATATGGAGCCATCTGAATACTCAACTGGTAGCTGTTGTTATAAGCAAACTATGCAAGCAGTAGAAACTGATCCAATGATCCTCCGAAATCAATGAAACAAGCATGCAACATGTCCTCCAATATTTGAGTAGTGCACTCGGACTGTTCGTCCATCTGAGGGTGAAAAGTTGTGCTCAACTTAAGTACCCAACTCTCGCTGCACAGACCTCCAAAGCTACAAAATAAACCGAGTGCCCTATCTGAAATGATGGAAACTAGGACACCATGCAAGCGAACAGTCTCCCGGATATAGATCTCTGCCAACCGCTCTGATGCTCATATTTTACCTACTGACAATTGAGATACTGAGCTACAAATCCCACAATGTTTTTCTTCATTCTCCTCTACCAATAATGTTGTCTCAGATCCTGATACATCTTCACGGCACCCGGATGAATGGAATACCGCGAGCTATGGGACTCCTACAGAATCAACTCCCGAATCCCATCTACATTGGGCACATATATCCAGCCTTACATCCTCAACACCCCATCATCACCATTAGTCACATCTCTGGCATTGTCATGCCGAACTTTGTCATTCAAGACAAGCAAATGAGGATCATCATACTGGCACTCTCTGATGCAATCATATAAGGAAGACTGAGAAATCACACAAGCCAATACTCGACTGGGCTCCAAAATATCTACCCTCATGAACCGATTGGCCAAGGCCTAAACATCAACTGCAAGAGGTCTCTCCCCAACTGGAATATATACCAAACTCCCCATACTCACCTCCTTTCGGCTCAAAGCATTGGCCACCACATTGGCTTTCCCCGGATGGTACAAGATAGTAATATCATAATCCTTTAGCAACTCCAACCACCTCCGCTGCCTCAAATTGAGATCCTTCTGCTTGAACAAGTGCTGGAGGCTATAGTGATCAGTAAACATCTCACAATACACACTATACAAGTAATGCCTCCAAATCTTCAATGCGTGAACTATGGTAGCCAACTCCAAATCATG
Source organism: Nicotiana sylvestris (assembly GCF_000393655.2). Taxonomy (NCBI): domain Eukaryota; kingdom Viridiplantae; phylum Streptophyta; class Magnoliopsida; order Solanales; family Solanaceae; genus Nicotiana; species Nicotiana sylvestris. The sequence continues at coordinate 23,994,177 of NC_091063.1, read as the reverse complement.
AACGAGATAGTGCTTCTCATGGGGCTTCAACTGACGAGAAGCATAAGCAATAACTCTACCTTCCTGCATCAACACACACCCAATACTAACTCTCAAAGCATCATAATACATGATATATGAACCTGAAGTTGATGGCAAGACTAACATTGAAGCCATGGTCAAGGTTGTCTTGAGCTTTTAAAATCTCTCCTCACACTCATCTGACCATACAAATGAAGCACCCTTCTGAGTCAACTTGGTCAAGGGCGATGCGATAGATAAATATCCCTAAACAAACCGCAATAATAACCCACCAAACCAAGAAAACTGCGAATCTCTGTGGCTGGGGACGATATAGGCTAACTCTTAACTTCCTCTATCTTCTTCGGATCAACCCGAATACCCTCACTGGACACCACGTGTACCAAGAAAGCCACTGAACCGAGCCAAAACTCACATTTGGAGAACTTTGCATAAAGCTTCTCCTCCCTCAATCTCTGAAAAAATCTCACAAATGCTCCGCGTGCTCCTCCTAACTACATGAGTACACCAAAATATCATCAATGAAAACTATGATGAATGAGTCGAGATAAGGCCAGAACACGTTGTTGATCAAATGCATGAATGTTTTTGGGGCATTGGTCAGCCCAAAAGACATCACCAAGAACTCATAATGACCATATCGGGTCCTGAAAGCTGTCTTAAGTATATCCGAGTCCCTGATCTTCAACTGGTGATAACCTGAACAGAGATCAATCTTGTAGAATACTCTCACTCCTTGAAGCTAGTCGAATAAATCATCAATGCGAGGTAAGGGATACTTGTTCTTAATTGTTACTTTGTTCAATTGCCTATAATCAATGCATATCCTCATGGTGACATCCTTGTTCTTCACAAATAGAACCGGCATACCCCAAGGTGACACACTAGGCCAAATGAACCCCTTATTAAGGAGTTCCTGAAGCTGCTCCTTCAACTCCGTTGGTGCCATACAATACAACGGAATAGAAATGGGATGAGTTCTCGTCATAAGTCAATACCAAAATCAATATCCCTGTATGGTGGCATGCCCGGTAGGTCTGCAAGAAACACATCAGGAAAACCCCTCACAATTGGAACGGAATCTATATTGGGAGTCTCTACACTGACATACCTCACAAAGGCTAGATACAAAAGACAACCATTCCCAACCATACGCTGGGCCTTCAACAACGATATTACCCTACTGGGAACATAATCAGTCAAACCTCGCCACTTAATCCGTGGCACACCCGATATAGCCAATATCACTGTCTTAGCATGATAGTCTAGAATAGCACGACGCGGAGATAACCAATCCATGCCCAAAATAACATCGAAATTCACCATACATAATAACAAAAGATCCATTCGGGTCTCCAGACCCCCAATAGTCACCACACACGACTGGTACATATGGTCTAAAACAACAGTATCGTCCACCGAAATAGATACATGAATAGGTAAAACAAGAGACTCACGGGGCATATCCAAATAACGAGCAAAGTATGATGACACATAAGAAAAGGTGGAACCGAGATCAAATAATACAAAAGCATCTCTGTGGTAGATTGAGATAATACCTGTATTAACAGCATCAGAAGCAATAGCATCTGGTCTAGCTGGAAGTGCATAGAAATGGGCATGACCGCCACTTGATCAACCTCCTTCTCTATGGCGACCCCTAGCTGACTGACTTCCACCCCTAGCTGGGTGGGTGGGTGGTGGTGAAGTAACTGGCGCTGAAGCCGATGGCTGACCCCTCTACTGAGATGAACCCACAAGACGATGAGGACATTGCTTCCATATATGACACATCTCTCCACACTCATAGCAACTCTCGGGTGCTGGAGACGGTGACTGAAGGGAACCCCTAGCACTGGAATGACTAGCAGATGCACCTGGCATAAAAGAGCCCTAAACTGATGGAGCACAGGATAAACTCTAATCTAGAAGGGCACTAAGTGATGACTATCCCTGATGAAGACTGTGAGAACCATGACCCGATGACACCCTATGATAACCTGGGCAAGCTGGCTGAGCATCCTGAATTGACGGCCTCTGTCGTGCTGAAACTAACCTCTTGAAGGAGCCCCACCATAACTACCAGATCCTTGAGGCCTCTTGGCCTCCCTCTCGTCTCGCTTTTAGCGGCGAACTGAATCAATCTCACGAGCAATGTCAACAACCTCCTCAAATGTAGCACCAGACACCCTCTCCCTGATCATGAGAATACGAAGCTGATAAGTGAGGCCATGCACAAACCTCTTAATCCTCTCTCTATCTGTCGGAAAGAACCAAATAGAATGACGATCTAACTCGAAGAACCTCATATCATACTGCGTCACCATCATCTCTCTCTAATGCAACCACTCAAACTGCCTGCGCAGCTCCTCTCTATGAGACTGCAGCACATACTTCTCCAGAAAGAGAATGGAGAACTGCTTCCAGGTAAGGGGTGCTGCACCAACAGGCCTACGTCTCTCATAAGCCTCCCACCAAGTGAAGGAAGCACCAGAAAATTGAAAAGTATTAAAAGCGACACCGCTGGTCTCCAGAATACCCGCTATGCGACAAATCCACTTACACTTGTCCAAGAAACCTTGGGCATACTCGCCCTCTGCACCACTGAAAGTCGAAGGCTGAAGTCTGCCAAACCTCTCCAACATACGTTGCTCATCCTCTGGCATGGTAGGAGCCATATAGTCATGAGCAGCTGCAACTGGCTGGGCTGGATGTGCCCCCGGTGTCTGAAGACCCTGCACGACCTACTTAGGTATGCGAGCGGCGGGAGTCTGAGTGCCTCCCCCGGCCTGAGAAGTAGCTGTGGCTGTAGTAATTGGGACTGCCTGAGCTAGTCCAGTGCATACTAATAGAATCTAAGACAAGGCCTCCTAAAGACCCGGAATCACAATAGGCATAACTGGTGTGAGCTGGTATTGTTGGAGCGTCCACAACTAGGACCTGATCCTGAACTGGGGCGGCTACTGGATCTGCATGCTGCCCTAGCTGCTGTGTGGGCCATACCCCTGCCCCTATCGCGACCACGAGCGCGTCCGCCGCCTTTAGTGGCCACATCTGGTGGTACTGGCGATCGTCCATCTTGACCAGTAGCGCGTGTCCACACCATCTGTGAGAGAATAAAATAACAAAAGTTTAGTACTCGGATCAATAGATTCGCACGACAAGAATTTCAAGAATACAAAGTTTTCCTAAAGGTTTTGCAGCCTCTCGAGGATAAATACAGACGTCTTTGTACCGATCTGGGAGACTCTACTAAACCTGCTCATGACTCGTAAGACCTATGTAACCTAGGCTCTGATACCAACTTGTCACGACCCTAAACCCATACCTGGTCGTGATGGCGCCTCTCGTGAAGACAGGACCAGCCGACACACTTCCAATTCATTTAAAGCAGTTAAAATAATAAATATTAAGTCTTTAACAAAATACAAATCCCAAAAATAAGGTGTAACAGTACAATTGCGGAATAGACATAGCCCGATATCGGGGTGTCACCAGTCATGAGCATCTATCATAAAACTACAAGTCTGAAAGTGTCTACACAACTATTACATAGCTAAAACAGGAGAAAATACGATAGAGGGAGAAGCACTGGGCTAAGAACGTTGAGCAGCTACCTAGTGAATCTCCGAAGTCTACTGGAAGATCTCAACCCTCACAAGCAGGACCTAAAATGCCTGAATCTGCACTCGGGGTATAGGGAGTAAAGAGAGTACTCAAGCTCAGTGAGTTATAACAATAAATGAAGACTGAGCGATAAGAAATCACGTAAAAGCACATCAGTATACCTTAAAGAAGCAGTATAAAACCAGTAAAAACAATGAAATACTGAAAACATGTAAAAACACTTAGTTGAGAAGAAGATTCTTTAAAACACCCTTTTAACAATTAAACAATTAAATGAGAAGCAACTAGAACAGATAAACACATAAAAATCCGCCCCTCGGGCACAATGTTTACAGAATCCGCCCCTCGGGCAATATCATGGAACAACACCAGCCTCGCGGTCTATATCTCATATAATAATGGGTACCCACACTCACTGGGGGTGTACAGACTCCTGGAGGGGTCCCTTACGGCCCAAGCGCAATATCAAGCCAAACCAAGCCCTTAAGTGCGGTAAATTAGCCCTGGGGACATTGGGTTTGTTGGTATTATAGGCAGCTTTGCTGCCGAAGCGGTCAATAATGATTTCCACCATTTCACTTGGTGATGGAAGTTCATCCAAGTTGCGGTGCCACTTCCTTCGAACAAGGCGTGCCTTCTCTGATTCAATTAGGGTCTCGTGGCATAATCAATAGGCTCTCGACCTCATATCAACAAGCCACCTCGTGGCGTACAATCTCAGGTCGTCGGCCTCATAATCATAAATCAGTGTATCCTCACAACACAGGTCCTCGGCCTTACTCAGTCAGAAACTCATAAACTACCTGGGCAACAGTAAAACATGATGCTCATCCCAAATTATCATTTTGAATATCATTTAATGTGTTAAAACCGAGTAAATGTGGCTAAGTTATGAAAACAATAAAATATAGCATGACTGAGTACAAGTATAAAGTCAAAAAAGTGAGGAAATAACAGTAAAAATCCCCTAAGGGTCCAAATAGTTGGCACGAGGCCCGGATATGCCATTTAGCCCAAAACATGATGATAGCAAACAATTTTTAGTCAAATACGTGGTAAAACAATCATTCAGGATGGACTAAGTCACAATACCCAATGGTGCACGACCACACGCTCGTCATCTAGTGTGTGTGTCACCTCAATATAGCACAACGATGTGAAATCCGGGGTTTCATACCCTCAGGACAACATTTACAATCATTACTCACCTCAATCCAGTTCAAACTAGCCCGCGACACCTTTGCCTCTTGAATCAGCCTCAACTCATGTTGAATCTATCCAAGAATCAGAATCACGACGTCAAAATATGCTAAGGGAACGAAGCCCATGCGAAAGCAATCAATTTACAACATAAATCCCGAAACTAACCAAAACCCGACCTCCGGGCCCACGTCTCAAAATTTGATAAAATTACATCAATAGATTCCTTATCTCCCCACGAGTTCATACATATCAAAAGTCCCAAAATCTGACCACAAATGGTCCCTCAAATCCTCAAGTCAGGGTCTCCAATAACACGCCCTAGTTTCCCAATTTTTAACCCTTAATTTCCATAAATCTTAGGTCAAATTAGTGAAATAATGTCATAAAATTGATTATTAGACTCAAAAATCTTACCTCCAAATGATATCCCTTGATTCCCTCTTCAACATCTCTCAAAAAGCTCCAAAACCGACTTGAAATAGTGAAAAACAACTCAAAAATTGCGAAGCAATGCTTTTATACCTTCTGGCCCATGGATTTCGCACCTGCGGCCAAAATCCCGCTTCTGCGGTTTTCACTTAAGCCCCTCAGCTTTCTCTTCAATCGCTTCTGCAATTCCTACCTTCCAAGGCTCTTTCCGCTTCTGCGACTCCTTTATGCATCTGTGGGGGTCGCACCTACGGCCTCCCAACCGCAAATGCGGTTATGACAACAGTTCCAACATTTCAGCTGCCATTTCCAATTTCCGTTCTTTCCGTCAACCACCCGAATTCACCCCGAGGTCCCCGAGACCTTAACCAAAAACACCTACACATCATAAACCATCATCCAAACTTATACGAATCTTCAAAACACCTCAAACAACATCAAATCAACCAAAACACATCGGATTCAAGCCTAAGTTTCCAAATTCTTCCAATTACACTTTTGATCAAAAAGTTTATCAAACCACGTCCGAATGACCTGAAATTTTACGCACACATCCCAAATGACACAACGGAACTGCTTCAACTCCCAGAATTCCATTCCGATCCCTATATCAAAATCTCATCTATCAACCGGAAAACGCCAAAATTCCAATTTCACCAATTCAAGCCTAAATCTACTCCGGACCTCCCAAACACATCTCGATCACGCTCCTAAGTCCCAAATCACCTCCCGAAACTATATGAACCATCAGAACTCACATCTGAGCCCTCTAATACATAAGTCAACATTCAGTTGACTTTTCCAACTTAAGCATCCTTAAAAGAGACTAAGTGGCTCATACCTTCTCAAAAGCTTTCCGAACCCGAGCCAACCAACCCGATCACATATAGAACCAATAAACAAGCAATAAGAAGAATAAATGGGGGAAATGGAGCGGTAACTCATGAGATGACTGGCCAGGTCATCACAGTTTTTATTTGTCATTGCTCTAAAATCTCTGGAAGATTCTATTTCCGATTTTACTTGAACTTGAAACTGTATAAAACTAAATTGACTTAAATTGGGGGATTTGAAAGCATGTCTACTTCTTGTTGAGATTACTGAAAATGAACTATAATTGTGTAGCTCGTCACTACCTTTCAGTTCCTTATTTATTATTATTACTTACTGAGTTGGTTGTACTCATACTACACCCTGTACCTCGTGTGCAGATCCAGGTTCTTCCGGATATGGAAATTGTTAGATCTCAGAGTATTATCAGTTGGAGACCATGAAGGTAGGTGTTTGGCATCCGCTGACCTTGACTCTCTTCCTTTCAGTTATTGTACTATTCTATGTTTCAGACGGTGTATTTATCGGTCAGACTTTGTTATTATTTAGATGTCATGTAGTTAGTGACACCGGGTTTTCGGAGTATTTGTATCAGTATTTGTGGGATTTTCTATTAAATCAGAATATTATGTTTTCAAACTTAAAATAAATTGTAGAGTATTGAGGTTGTCGGCTTGCCTAGTGTTGCGACCTAAACACTCACGCAAGTGTACGCGATCGACAAGTAATATAGTAATAAGTAAAGTATCGTTCCCACGAGGACTTGTCATTAACTTATCAACTGATGCAAACTCAAACAATTATCGATTTAAGCTAATTCATTACAAAATACATAAATAACCAACTTAAAACTTTGACTGGTAATTTAACAATAATATTACACGAAGTTACTACACCACTTATACAATTTTTCTTTTCACAATTAATAAGAGAGATATTCCGGGGTCATGGGCTTGCTAGAGATCATGCTACGCTTTTAGCTTAAATATAATTTATTGAATTATCTAGGTTATTGATTATAGGGTAATAATACCCATAAGAATCTGTCAATTTCTTATGCGCCTATTCAAGTTAAATTAATACCTATATTTCTATGGTATTAATATTAACTCAAATGCATTTACAAATCCTATTTCTCAACCAAGCAAGGCAATTAAGTATAGTTTTATCTTAATTGCGAATCTTTCACCCGATGCCCAGGATCCGGATCTTGCTCTATTTGATTCTATATGCAATCAAGAATTTCCTTTTTCAAGTTTAACTCAAGATTCGTAAATAGTATTTTACTGTTAGCTACGCAGTAAAATAATTAATAGCAGAATCAAATAAACAACCCATAATGATAAATTCAAGATCATCAATTTAAGCTTCAAACAACATAATCATCTAACACCCATAACCCAGAATACTTGGGTATTTAGCTACTCATAATTATACAAATATCAACAATAAAAGTCTTAAACATAATATAAGTAAATACAAGAAGAAAGTTTAGAAAACCTCTTTTAGTTCTTGCTTCAATATTGTAATCCCCTTCTTTTCTTCACTTCAAGATTGAGTCTTCTCTTCACTTTCTCTCTCTAAAATTATTTCTTCCTCTAAAATCTAATCTATCCAATAATGGAGTTTTTGCTTTATGTAAATTTAGTGGGATTAAGAAGAAGTTCCAATTTTACCCCTAAATAAAGTCCCTCCGGGTATGACACGCGCGAACTATCGCGCGAAGTATGGAGTTCGCGCGAAAGTTCGTGCGCTTCTCTTGTCTTCCATGCAGAAAAACTCGCAAACTATTGCACGAAGTTTGAAAGTTAGCGCAATACTTAGCGCACTTCAGTAGCTCGATTTTGTCCATTTTTCCGTCTCGTCCTTGTGCACACTCGACTCCTAGGGGTCGTTCTTGCTCATAAATCATTCCAATCTCCTCTTGAAAGCATCATTTAGGCTTCTCATCCTGCAATGTGTACATATCACAATTAGAGCCTATTTCTCATCAATTGACCATAATATGACATCGGAATATAATCAAGCGGAAGCATAAACAATAGCTAAATTACCTAGATTTCGCCTATTATCAACACCCCACACTTAATTCATTGCTAGTCCTAGAGCAATCAACTATATTCTCTAGAGAATCCTTCGCTCAACCATTTCCCTTAACGCATTACACCTAGAACAATGTACATGTATTACGCCTAGCAGTGAACAATCCTAGCCTCAAAGTCAACTCTTAAGTGCCATGCAATATTCACACTTCCTCAAAGTACTCTACACAGAAATCAAGACTTGCTTCTCCATCACGATTCATATGCCCTCACAATTACATCAACAAAAAGTAAGTTCAATCCACCACATTCAATTCATATATTCACATATATCAAGGAAATCACTCACTCTCACAAAAGAGGTCACATGCATGCAATTGGTACCATAAGCTTGCCCTTAATGTAAATCTCTACTAAGGTAGGCTAGCTCGATCCAAAATCAATTTGGACTTTTTCATGATTGTAATGTGGGCTAAGGGACGGGTAGGACGTATTTAGGAATAGTGACTCAACCCCTAAGCACTTTAACAAATCACACGAGCAATTTTCAGCGTAAATTCTTCAACCCACTTCTCATTCATACACAATATCATCCCATAAATACACCCTTCTTCTTAAAGCACTCTATTAATTCATTCTCACTAGCTAGAGAAAAACACAATGTAATCATCTCTTCTTTTTTTCTTGTCACTCAATTTCTGCTAGTGGTGTATTCGTTTACAACATAAGTGCACCTTTCATCCTTTTATTTGTTCCACTCAAAAGCCACCCCACACTTATTTCCTTTTTACTTCTTTTAGCACTCTTCTCATAATTAAAGTGCTTTAAGAGGTAAAAGGATCAAAACAATGTCAATTAAGAACAAAAGGGTATAGGCTTGTAATGCGGGTGCCAAACAAAAAGTCTGAAGGCTCAAAAGGGTTAACTAGGGACAAATTTTATTTTTAATAAGCAATTAAGCTCAAAAAGGTCAAAGAACCTCTAACATCATTTTTCAAACCGAGCATCACCTCAAATTTCGCTTTAACTCACATACCGGGCAAGTTCTAGACACAAGAACAATACATGGACTACACAAATACTCACCACACATGGATTATGACTCATTCCAGATCAACTCATCAAGACACTCCATTACGAGCATTCAATTCAGTACAAACATACAAATTAAAGCACTTTCAGTGAGATTCAACAATTAGGACTAAGCATTACACTCTAGGGTCTATTGTGTTCAGGTGCATCAACGCTATGGGTTCACTTTTCTATAACTTATAACTCCTTATTTTAGTCTACAAAATAAAAAAAATATAAAAACAAAAATTAAAAACTACTTATGCCCGGTTCAAGATAAACCCTTGGAAAAGAACCGCGGCTTAAAGAAAAACCAAGGGGGAATTGCTACACTACCTAAAAAAATTAAAAAAAAATTATTTTTTTTTCGTTTTCTTTAGACTCACTTCCCTCAAGAAAATTCGTCTAAAAGATCCGTCGTAGGGAAAAGTCTAATTTTTTTACCATTTTCAGATTTTTTTTTTTAGTTTTTAAAATTAGTGAAACTACTCCTACTTAACAAAAACTGTCAATTTAACATGAGACAAACAAAATAACGCGACAATTTGTACAATATCCACCACCCTACACTTAAAAAGAAGACATGTCCCCATGGCTTAAAATTGAAAGGAGCAGTGAGGTAAAGAGACTTCCCTTGAGCTTCACTCTTGATCGGACACGATTTCGGGGTTCACGTTGCATGCACGCCCCAAAGCTCGCAGCCAACACATGAACTTCTTTTTTGACTTGACTTGTCAGTCAGCTATTGCGTCCACACGAGTGTTCAAATCATGCATGGAAGTGCGTATATCAGCCACCTCTTGTTCCAATGTGGTGGACCGAGATACTCCGGCACTTCTTGAAGAGGATGTTGCGTGTGACAGTGTTGCAGCTGATTTTCTGGGCGCTTGAGCCTGTGCTTCTCCCTCCACATCCATTTGCTCTTCCTCCTCCGAAGCATCCGAACCACTTTCATCCTCTCTACCTACCTCTGCTGCTGAAGCTGCCTCCGTGGTTTTCGGGCTAGGTCGGATCTTGTGACTTTTTCTTACCAGCCCGTCCACACGAATGTTTTCAGGCACCTGCACATTTCTGCAAAGTCTAGTGACCAAAGATGGAAAAAATAAACCATACTGGCGTTGGGGGCATCGGATAAACATTTCGTCGTGGATCACTTTAGCCATGTCGAAGGGAAGACCCTTGATGAAACACCAAATCAACGCCGCCCGGGGCCCATTCACTCTGTAGTATTTGTGGAGGGGATAAGGCGACTGTTGATTACATACAGCCAGCTCTTCGCTTCTTGAGTTAAGACGGATGAATGGAACTTCTCTCTGTTATCTAGCCACTCTACCATTTTTTCTGGTTCACAAATTTCATCAAAGAAGCGCTCCCACTTTGCATCAGTTTGATTGCGCCCATATTCATAAAAGTCTGCGTTCTCAGGAAGAGGGTCAGGCAGTTGATAAGTTGTGCGTATCTCTTCAATGGAGGCATCTACCGCCTTACGACGCACTACGACCACATGGTTGACATGCTCGGGTAGATTGGCATAGAATTCTCGTACCACCATTTCATTAGCCTCCCCTGGCTTGTCAATGAAAGCTTGCAACCCCCGCTCCATCAATTCATTGAACATGTGGGGGCATCGTTCCTTGACCTTTTTTATTTTGATGCCCCTTTCCACAATTGCCTTCTTAGCTGCCTTCTCTGTAAAACGGTTATGAGCCTCAAGGGAGACAAAGTTGGTGCCGTCATAGGAGCGCGCTGGAGCTGCCCTTTGGCGGCTTGATGATGGACCTGTGGCTTGGCGCTTTTTCGTTAGTTCCATAATACCTTGTTAGAATTTGTGAGGTGGGGTGAAGCTGCTAATAATTTTAAGGAAGGAGCCCGTGAGATATGAGATGAGTGCTAGAAGTTATGAAAGTTAGGGGTTTTTGTTGGTTTAGAAGAGATGATTGTGTTTTGGGGGTATTGGGTTTGGTTTAATAAAAGGGGAAGGGGTATGAACCAATAGCCTATTTAAATTACAAAATAAAAGAAACAAAAAGAAAAACAAAAACAAAACAGAAAATAACACGCCTGAAAATTTCCAGGCTGAGAGGCTCGTCCAGGCGCGCGAACTATCGCGCAAAGTATGTAGTTTGCGCGATACTTAGCGCGTTTAGTGACCCCAGGAAGAATGGTGCACGAACTATCGCGCAAAGTTTATAGTTCGCGCGATACTCCGCGCGTTTAGTGACCCCGGGCAGAATGGTGCGCGATAGTTCGCGAAGATTTTTTTTTTTATATTCTTACCTTAGCATCCGCCCTTGTTCACCTGCATTTATTATTACACAAAATAATTTTAAAAAAATTATATATTCACAAATACCACAATCATTGGGTTGCCTCCCAACCAGCGCCTTATTTTACGTCGCAGCACGACGCCATATTGCATTATACATCAATTAAATCTACTGAGGTTTTGTGACGTTGAATGTCCCCACCCCAATAGTGTTTAATTCGGTGACCATTTACCAAGAATGTGCCTGTTGAACTAATGTTTCGCAATTCAACTATTCCATGAGGAGTTACACTTACTACAACAAAAGGGCCTGCCCAACGAGACTTAAGCTTTCCAGGAAAAAACTTTAGCCTTGAGTTGAATAAGAGAACTTCTTGACCCGGCTCAAACTCACGATGTTGGATGTGTTTATCGTGCCACTTCTTGGTCTTTTCTTTATATAACTTGGCATTTTCATAAGCATGCAACCGAAACTCATCAAGTTCATTGAGTTGTAGAATTCTTTTTTCTCCAACTAAGTCCATATTCATATTTAGCTTTTTGATAGACCAATAAGCTTTATGTTCTATCTCAACAGGAAAATGACATGCTTTTCCATAAACCAACCTGTATGGAGAAGTACCTATTGGAGTCTTGTATGCAGTTCGGTAAGCCCACAATGCATCTTCTAACTTACCGGACCAATCTTTCCTATTTGCGCTCACAGTTTTCTCCAAAATCTGTTTTACCTCCCTGTTTGACACTTCAACTTGACCACTCGTTTGAGGGTGATATGCAGTAGCAACCTTGTGTCTTACACCATATTTTGCTAGAACATTTTTCAACAATTTGTTGCAAAAGTGTGTTCCTCCATCACTTATCAACACCCTTGGAGTTCCAAAGCGTGTGAAAATGTGCTTCTTCACAAAACTTACCACTACCTTCGCATCATTAGTAGGAAGGGCAATGACCTCAACCCACTTAGACACATAATCCACTGCAACCAAAATATATCTGTGCCCATTAGAATACGGAATGGTCCCATGAAATCTATTCCCCAGACATCAAAGAGCTCTACTGCCAAAATATTTTGAAAAGGCATCTCGTGCTTCTTCGTGATCGTTCCGGTTCTTTGGCACCTGTCACAATTTTTAACAAAAGCATGTGCATCTTTAAATAATTTTGGCTAGTAAAAACTTGATTGCAAAACCTTTTGTGCAGTTCTGTCTCCACCATGATGACCTCCATAAAGAGAAGAATGATAGTCATGCAATATTGCATTCATCTCCTCCTCAGGGACACACATTCTTACCAATTGATCTGCGCATTGCTTGTATAGAAAACGCTCGTCCCACATGTAGAATCTCACATCATTTAAGAACCTTCTTCTATGGTCAACTGTGAATTCTGGTGGAGTCACCCCACTTGCAATGAAATTCACATAATCAGCATACCACGGGGTTTCATCTGAAGTGATGGCAAGCAAATGCTAGTCAGGGAATGTTTCTTTGATTGATTCTCCTTCAATGACATGGCCTCTATTTTCCAGCATAGATAAATGATTTGCAACTTGATTCTCTGTTCCCTTTCGATCTCGAATCTCCAAATCAAATTCCTGCAAAAGCAGAACCCATCGAATTAACCTTGGCTTGGCATTTTTCTTTGCAAATAAATACCTTATAGCTGAGTGATTTGTGTAAACTATGACTTTGGTCCCCACTAGATAGGACCTAAACTTATCAAATGCCCATACTACTGCGAGCAACTCTTTTTCAGTAACAGTGTAATTCAATTGAGATGGATTAAGAGTTCTACTCGCATAGTGAATGGAACAAAATATTTTCTCTTTCCGCTGCCCCAAAATAGCTCCAATGGCTATATCACTTGCATCACACATCAATTCAAATGGAAGTTTCCAATCTGGGGCAATGATAATTGGTGCAGTAACTAATATTCGTTTTAGCTCATCAAATGCTTTCAGACAAGCATCATCAAACTTGAAAGATGTATCTTTCTCAAGAAGCCTGCACAAAGGAGATGGAGATTTTTGAAAAATCCTTAATGAAACGACGGTAAAAACCCGCATGGCCTAAGAAACTGCAAATGCCTCTAACTGATGTCGGTGGAGGTAATTTTTTAATTGCTTCAACCTTTGCTTTATCCACCTGCAATCTATTCTTGGATACTTTATGCCCTACGACTATGCCTTCTCGTACCATGAAATGACATTTTTCCCAATTTAGTACCAAATTTGTTTCTTCACACCTAGCAAGGACCTTATCAAGATTCATTAACCATTCATCAAAAGAACATCCAAATACAGAAAAATCATCCATAAATACTTCCACAAATCTTTCAACCATATCAGTGAAAATAGCCATCATACACCTTTTAAAAGTCGCAGGTGCATTGCAAAGACCAAATGGCATTCTTTTAAATGCATATGTCCCATAGAGACATGTAAATGTGGTCTTCTCTTGGTCTTCTGGGGATATAACAATTTGATTATATCCCGAGTAGCCATCCAAAAAACAGTAGTATTCCTGCCCGGCTAATCTATCAAGCATTTGATCAATAAAGGGAAGGGGAAAATGGTCTTTTCGGGTGGTATTATTCAATTTTCTATAATCTATGCAAATCCTCCACCCAGTAACATTTCTAATGGGAATTAGTTCATTGTTTTCATTTGTCACTATAGTCATTCCTCCTTTCTTTGGAACACATTGGATTGGACTTACCCATTTGCTATCAGATATTGGAAATACAATACCTGTATCAAGCCATTTAATCACTTCTTTTCTTACCACCTCTTTCATGTTCAGATTTAGGCGGAGTTGTTGTTCTATGCTTAGCTTGTGCCCTTCCTCCATGAGAATTTTATGCATGCAAAAAGCTGGACTAATACCTCTTATGTCAGACATTGTCCACCCAATTGCTCTTTTATGCTCACGTAGTATTCTTAACAATTTCTCCTCCTGCAATTCAGACAAGTCAGCAGAAATAATAACAGGTAACGTTTCAGAACTACCCAAATAAGCATAATGAAGGTGAGAAGGTAAAGGTTTTAATTCCAATTTGGGAGCTTCTTCAACTGAGGGCTTCAGAGGAGGACCATCTGGCCTGTTCAAAGGTTCAAAGGGATTTAAACCTTTTATACACATGTTGCATTCAAAGTATGTTTCATCTCCTCAACCTCATCATTCATCTCCAAACTTTCAAACAACACAATTGCTTTTTCTAAAGAATCCTGCAAATATACACTTGGGGTAATAAGTTGTTCATCAATCTCCATGACAGATATCATAGACAATTCTTCATAATGCCGAGGAAGTTGAATTGCTTTATATACATTAAAAACAGCTTCCTTGTTGTCAACTATCGTGATCATTTTTCCTTCTCTTACTTTAATTATAGCATCACCTGTAGCCAAGAGAGGTCTTCCTAATATAATAGGAACTTTTTCATCGGCCTGAAAATCCAAGATAATGAAATTAGCAGGGAAAATAAATTTCCCAATTTTCAGTAGCACATCTTCAATCACCCCTTCCGGGTAAGCTATGGATCTGTCTGCTAGTTGCAACATCACCGTGGTGGGTTTTGGAGCCCCCAAACCCAATTGTTTGTACAAAGACAATGGCATCAAATTTATGCTTGCTCCCAAATCACAAAGTGCATGGCCTACATCAATATTGCCTATTCTCACAGGGATAGTAAAGCTGCCAGGGTCCTTAAGCTTTTGAGGAAGCTTATTTTGGACCCTTGAAGTGCACTCCTCAGTAAGTGCAACTGTTTCAAATTCAGTCAGTCTCCTCTTGTTAGCCACAATGTCTTTTATGTATTTGGCATATTTTGGAATATCACGAATCACATCTACCAATGGAATATTCAATTGAATCTGACTCAACATAGAGAGAAATTTGTTGAACATGCGATCGTCATTCTTTTTCTGCAATCTTTGTGGAAAAGGTGGTGGTGACCTTGGAACATTCACAGGTGCTGAAATTGTATCATCTTTCTTTACTTCCTGTGTTGCTTTGGGAATCAATTCACCCTCAGGTACATGCTTGTCTTTTCTCTTCTTTGGAACTTCTTCTAATTCCCTTCCAGTTCTAAGTGTAATTGCACTAACTTGCGGATTTTTCTCTGTATCACTTGGAAGAGCACCTGCAGGCCTAGTATTTTGATTTGCAGCTAGTTGTCCCAATTGTCTTTCAAGATTTCTAAAATCGGTTCTGAGCTGTTGGTTGTCTTGCAACAATTTCTTCAACAAATCATTTGTATTTTCTTCTACCTACTAGGGTGGCCTTTGTGGTTGATTAAAATTTCCTTGGGGTCTATATTGATTCTAATTTTATTGATTTCCACCCCCAAGAGAAATTAGGATGATTCCTCCAATTTGCATTGTAAGTGTTCCCATATTGTGCCTGTTGGTTCATCGGACCTCTGCTTTGTTGCCCCACATAATAAATAGATTCAGGATTCGTTGGACACATGTCACTTGTGTGATTATCGCCATACATTTCACAACAAATCGACATTTGTTGAACATGTTGCATTTGTTGTGTTTGATTCATTGTCATTCTATTCATTTGATTCGCCAATTTTGCTATATCTGCTCTAATGGCGGAAAAGTCATCAAGTTCAAGTACCCCTGCTGATTTTTGTTTCATTGCTCTCCTTGGTTCTCCCTCACCTTGCCAATTATGATCATTGGCAGTGAAGTTGTTTAGCAAAAGTTGTATTTCACTATATGGCCTCGCCATGCAACTACCTCCACAAGTTGAATCAAGATTCATTTTTGAAGTCTCATCTAATCCATCAACAAAAGTATAGCCCAATACCTCATCAGTTTGACAATGATGTGGGCAGTCTCGAAGTAATTTCTTGTATTTTTCCCAAGCTTGGCGAAGAGTTTCACCATCCCGTTGTTGAAACCCAAGAATCTGACTCCGCAAAGACTTTGTCTTTTTAGTGGGGAAAAACTTGATTAAGAATTTCTTTGCTAAATCATCCCAAGTATGGATTGAATTAGCAGGCTCCTTCTGCAACCATTCTTTAGCTTCCCCCAGCAATGAAAACGGAAACAAGGTCAGCCTGACATAGTCCTTGGAAACATTTGGATAGTTGTAAGTATCAGTGATTTCCAAAAAAATCTGAATGTGCCTTGGCGGGTCTTCATGAGATAGACCTACATATTGCCCGGTGGACTGAATCAGTTGTACCATATACTGTTTAAGCTCAAAGTGACAAGTGATATCAGGCTTCACAATTGCGTGAGTCATATTAGCAAGATTTGGCCTTGCAGCTTTTATCACCGGACGCCCTCCATTACCTGCCATCATTGTTGGCTGTGGTTGAACTAAGATGTCCAACGCTCTTTCTATTTTGTATTTAGCTTCCAACTCTTTTCTTGCCTTATGAAGTGTCCTTTCAATTTCAGGATCAAGAGGGAAAAGATTGTGTGTGCTTCTACTCCTCCGCATTCAAGAGAAGGGCCTGCGTGACACAAACAAAGTGAACTGAAAATTAATGCTTAAACCAATAACTGATAAAAGCTTAACTCAGTCAAGTAACTAATTTCCAAGTCCCCGGCAACGGCACCAAAAACTTGTTGCGACCTAAACACTCACGCAAGTGTACGCGATCGACAAGTAATATAGTAATAAGTAAAGTATCGTTCCCACGAGGACTTGTGATTAACTTATCAACTGATGCAAACTCAAACAATTATCGATTTAAGCTAATTCATTACAAAATACATAAATAACCAACTTAAAACTTTGACTGGTAATTTAACAATAATATTACACGAAGTTACTACACCACTTATACAATTTTTCTTTTAACAATTAATAAGAGAGATATTCCGGGGTCATGGGCTTGCTAGAGATCATGCTACGCTTTTAGCTTAAATATAATTTATTGAATTATCTAGGTTATTGATTATAGGGTAATAATACCCATAAGAATCTGTCAATTTCTTATGCGCCTATTCAAGTTAAATTAATACCTATATTTCTATGGTATTAATATTAACTCAAATGCATTTACAAATCCTATTTCTCAACCAAGCAAGGCAATTAAGTATAGTTTTATCTTAATTGTGAATCTTTCACCCAATGCCCAGGATCCGGATCTTGCTCTATTTGATTCTATATGCAATCAAGAATTTCCTTTTTCAAGTTTAACTCAAGATTCGTAAATAGTATTTTACTGTTAGCTACGCAGTAAAATAATTAACAGCAGAATCAAATAAACAACCCATAATGATAAATTCAAGATCATCAATTTAAGCTTCAAACAATATAATCATCTAACACCCATAACCCAGAATACTTGGGTATTTAGCTACTCATAATTATACAAATATCAACAATAAAAGTCTTAAACATAATATAAGTAAATACAAGAAGAAAGTTTAGAAAAGCTCTTTTAGTTCTTGATTCAAGATTGTAATCCCCTTCTTTTCTTCACTTCAAGATTGAGTCTTCTCTTCACTTTCTCTCTCTAAAATTATTTCTTCCTCTAAAATCTAATCTATCCAATAATGGAGTTTTTGCTTTATGTAAATTTAGTGGGATTAAGAAGAAGTTCCAATTTTACCCCTAAATAAAGTCCCTCCGGATATGACACGCGCGAAGTATGGAGTTCGCGCGATAGTTCGCGCGCTTCTCTTGGCTTCCAGGCAGAAAAACTCGCGAACTATTGCGCGAAGTTTGAAAGTTAGCACAATACTTAGCGCACTTCAGTAGCTCGATTTTGTCCATTTTTCCGTCTCGTCCTTGCGCACACTCGACTCCTAGGGGTTGTTCTTGCTCATAAATCATTCCAACCTCCTCTTAAAAGCATCATTTAGGCTCCTCATCCTGCAATGTATACATATCACAATTAGAGCCTATTTCTCATTAATTGACCATAATATGACATCGGAATATAATCAAGCGGAAGAATAAACAATAGCTAAATCACCTAGATTTCGCCTATTATCACCCAGTATTGAGATAGGCGTCATCATGACTGCTTAGGATTTTGGGTCGTGACAACTTTACGTTCTAGGGTTGTGGTTCTTTCATGGCTATTGTTATTCGAATATTGATTTTTATTTCTTGTTTTTTGTATTGATTTATTTATTAAATCCTGCGCTTAATTATTTGATTGATTGATCACCGATTAACTACTTTCTACAAATCTAGAATTGATCTCGAAAGTGGGAATTCTAGATTACATATAGGATTGAGTAGAGAAAATTCTTGAACCTGGGCATCGGGGAATGGATTCTCAGTTAGGATAGACATATATCTAATTGCCTTTCTTGTAGATTTATAGAAATTATAAATGCGTTCTTGTTAGTTCTAATTTCATAGAGATATATGTGTTAGGTTAGCTTGAATAGGCGAGTAAGAACTCAACAAATTCTTATGAGTAATATTAACCCTGTTAACCAATAAAATAGATAAATTAGTTAGTCAATTCAATTGAAGAATACAATAAGAATGTTAGATAGCCCATAACCCTAGATCGTTTTCATCACATTGATAATATAAAAAACTGCTCTTCCTTTGTTTATAGTTCATTAGTTATTTTCCTTTTACTTTAATTATTTAGCATCTCTACTTTTGGATTTAATATTGTTTAGATAATTAGGATAGTCTAATTTAGTTAATAGTTAATCACAAGTTCTTGTAGGTTTGATATCCGACTTTTAGTCACTTTATTATTTGAAGACCGTATATACTTGCGTGTGTGTGAAATTGTCAAGTATCGTTGGCTTCTTAATGCTCCTCTATAACATTCCCCCCCTAACGGTCAGAACCAGTCCCAGATTCAGCCCCCTTCCCAGCCGGTGACTTCCCGACACCGGCGACCACCTCCCCCAATAGGTTACCCCTCCCTCATCTCCCTTTCCTCCCCTTCCCCTCTCTCTCTTCTTTCTTCTTTCCCTCACCCCCACTCCCAAAATTCACTAGTTCATCTCTCCCCCCCCCACTTACACAGGATAAATCTCCTCATCCAATTTTCGAGCTTTGTCTCTTCTTTATCTTTTTTAGTTTTGTGATTCTTATATTTTGTATCCTGGCACGTACATACAAATCTCCTCCACTCTTTTGCATTTTTTTTACTAATTTTGCAATATTTTGTTTGTTCATAAACTAGAACCTTCAAATTCGCTTCTTTTTTATTTGCATTTCGTTGCAGTGGCTAGGCATCACTGGTGGTAGTGGTGACAACCTACTATTTGTTTGGCTTCGTGGTATTTTGTGTATATTTTATGTTAGGGCCAGTGGATTTTGGCGGCGAGCGAGACGTGCGCGTGAAAACAATAAAGAATAGCCCGGGCGAGTGTCAGCTGTCGCTCCCCTTTTTCTCGTGAAATTGGGTTTCGACACGTGACAACTCTTTTAAGGAAGTGTTTTAAAAGAGACAGTCTCCACCCAACGGATTAAGGTGCGTCAAGACACCTATTTGCAAATAATTTATTTTGACCTATTTGCATCACCAGGGATTAGGTAAGGGCTCGAAATTACCTCGAATAGAAGGTGTTAGGCACTCTTCAAGGTCCACAACTGTGGTTTCCGGCCGAACTCAATTATATGAATTAGTTTATGTGATCAAAGCTAAGAAACAAGGAATTACATAAACATGAATAATAGATTGAAAGAGTTTTTAGCCTAAAGGATCACCCTGTTCAATATAAATAATACTTCGTAACTCCCTCGAAATGGGGTTCTACTCATATTATTCAGCGGGCATAGACTATCATCTTATGCTACCCAATTACTATCTTTAAGTTGTTTACCTGAAGCGCACTAGTCAATTGTAAGTCATGTCCTATGCGTGCACTACCCGTCCCATGTCTATGGTCCAGAAGGCATTTGGACCTCTATTTCGGCGTGGTTCTAGACTTTAACTTTGGCTGCTAAAAAAAGCTAGGCAACATACAAAACACATTGGACTTTTACTTATAAGCAAGTAAGGGCTCAAGTTGGCCTCTGCAATTAGACAACAAATGTACGCAAGTCAGATTGACAAAGATAGTTTGCTGATTTTAAACAGTTAAGATTGTAGAAACCTATAGGCAGGATCTTTATATGAATCTGAATTTAATGGGTGGATAGTTATACGCAAAAGCCATTATACTTTCCAAAACCTATATGATTTACCTACTAATTTTAAACATAAGGATTAAATCTATAGGCATGATGTCTAGGCATTTTACGCGATAATAAATAGTGGTAATTATAGAAGCACATTCAGAATCACTTATTTGACCTATAGGCAGGTTTTCTAGTGAGAGTAACAACATAGTGTTTGGAAACTCATAAACAAATGGCCAGAAATGATAATTAAACAAATTCAAGCCAGTAACATGTGTTAGGCAATTTGGTCTAGTTTTAGATCGTATAGGCATGATCTCTATAATTTGATCCAGTTTTAGAACCTGTAGGCATGATCTCTAGAATTTGATCCAGTTTTAGGTCCTATATGCATGATCTCTACAATTTGATCCAGTTTTAGAACCTGTAGGCATGATCTCTAGAATTTGATCCAGTTTTAGGTCATATATGCATGATCTCTACAATTTGATATAATTTGAGGTCCCATAGGCATAATCTCTACAACTTGAACAAAATAGTATTTAAATAGGCATTTTGCACACATATTGGATCACACCATTTCCTATAGGCATGGTTTCTAGCAAAGCTAAACATAACAGAACCAAGCATTAAGTCTATAGCATGGCTGCCCGTATAGGATGATTAAACATAATAAGGTACCTATAGGCATGATTTCTAACACATCATATATAATAGCACACTATTAGACCTATAGGTAGGATTTCTGACACATTACAAATAATAACACATTGTTGGACCTATAGGCAAGATTTCTAACACATTACATATAATAACACATTATTGGACCTATAAGCATGATTTCTAACGCATTACATATAATAACACATTGTTGAACCTATAGGAAGGGAAAACATAAAAAACCTTTCCCAATTTCAGTAACACCCCAGAATTGCTATTACAAATAATTATTACAGACTAGAATTTAATATAATGAATTACAGAATGAGTACAACTATAGTGAGACTACAACAGGCACAAATACACCTGGGCAAGTCAGGCCTTCAACCCACAACAGCTCCAAAATTCATGTTCATAGATACAAAATAACCAGTTGTTGAGTGATTCACCCATATATCAATGCTGAGCATACAAAACTTAAGTCCATAGTGCATCAGAGTTCCCAAGGGCTTCAAGAACCCAGGACAGTGCTCACACTAGAGAGATTGATTAGAAACAGTTCAAGGAAAGACTAGGGACCAATTCTTAGTGTGTCAAAGTTCACAAGGTTCTCACATGGACCCCGAACAGTACTCACACTAGGGAGGTCAGAGGACAAAACCTAAATAGTCTTGGCTTTCAGCCGACTAAGAATAAGGATTCAAAAGGATCAGATAGTAAATGAATATGAGGGAGTAGAATGGGTTAGGAAATCCACTTAATAACAGAATCACATATTGAATATATACAAACAAGTAGTAGACATGTTTGAACCTAAGCAAACTTAATCAAGTTTTAGGAATTAAACTCAGTCACATACTAATAAGGCAAGTTCATAAGCAAATTCATAGTGATAAAAGGGAGTCCAGATTAGACTAAGTGTCACACCCCATTTTTTACCCGAGAAGGGGGATATAACGGAATTTTCCTAATTTAAGTGACATTAATTGAAATGGAATTATTTTATTTCATTTTAGAGTCGACATTTGGAATAATTTATGATGTCCCAAGTCACTGGTTTATTTTAAATCTCAAATCGAGAAAAATCGACTTTATTTAGAAGTGTGCGAAACCAGAAAACTAGGTAAGGAATTCTGTTAAACCGGGAGAAGGTGTTAGGCATTCCCGGGTTCCGTGGTTCGAGCACGGTCACTTAACTATTAATAATTGGCCTAATTATCCGATTTATTACAAGTTTGAAAACCTAGTGTGAATTTTTAACTTTATTGCCTCTTTTAATTATTTTAACCGCTCTTTAGGATTTATGAAATTATTTCTTGAACAAGTTACGATTGTCGTACACTTATCGTTTTGGAACACACCGCAAACCACGCTACATGAAATGCACCCGCCATTCACGACATGTTTATTTTATTATTGTTCAAAGTTGTTATGATTGAGTCACATGAAATGCGCACCCAAATTTGGAATTATGTACCGTGACTATGTCATGAGAACCGTACTCATAGTCACGATAGTTAACTAATAGCGCCTAAAGCATTTCTACAAATATTTGATGAGTCCAAATTTCCTAAAGTTTGAGATTAAGCGAAGAATTTATGGGATTTATTTGTAGAATATGAAATAGATTTTAATTGACGAAGCATGTATACTACGACCATTTCAATGATTCTGCCAATCCATAAAGTAAATGTTACAATGATTTTAAAGCAAGTAATTTGAAGTTATTTGACTAAAAGGGTAAATACTGACAGATGAATCGGCAATGTAAGAAAATACATCTACTACTAAAATAAACAACTAGCCCGGTTCAAATACTGGAACACGTCCAGCAACATGAAATTCGCATTTTTTATTACTAAGCCAAAATAAATTCTAATGAATGATTCAAATTGCACTTAAACAAATCCATGTCTAGTCCCTAGTTATATTAAACTTCAAGCCCGACTGGAAGTCTAAACATCGGGGTGTCACAAGTCACGAGCAACTACATCTGTCTCAATACTATAAAGTCTAAACAAGACTGGAAGACCATACTAACTAAAGCTAGGGAAGATATGAGGGAGAAGAACAAGGCTGCGAATACCATGCAACTGCCTTGTCGATTCCGAAATCCTGCTGAATGGACAATCAATGCTCACTATCATGACCCGCAACTCCTAGATCTGCACACATATCTTCGAGAGGCTACAGAGCTAGTACGAAATTTTTCACCTCTTTCATTCCTTATCGTGCGACATTTATTCAGCTAGAAGCATATATCATGTGTTCTTTTAC